>NW_004567124.1:32957409-33010393 GCF_000260355.1 Condylura cristata
AGAGGCTTCACCAGAGACAGAGTGGGGAGCAGAACAGGCAGATCTACGAAGTACACTGCTGAGGGGAGCAGCGGGCTTGTCAGGAGAGGTCTGCTGCGCCATGTGGATCTCCTCCCGGGCAGGTGGGGAGCGAACTCATGTGGAAGTGGCCTATATCTATTTTTTTATCAATACTTATTTAGAAAAGAAATCACAACTTTTGAAAATGGTGACATATACTATAAACACTACCCAAGCTAGGAAACTAGCCTAACATTAAACTATAACATACCTCTGAATAATTCACCTCTATAATGATTTTCCTCTTGAAACTTTAGTTGTAACTCGGATGGATTCTGTGTTAGTTGCGGTTCCATCAGAAGCAGATTGCACCTAACGGAAATATTTCTGTCCACCTGTCCCTCTCTCTACCTAGTTACCTACCTGGGAGTTTGCTACAGGACTTTGGCCTTCCACATGGTGAAGTTCCTTAAGTAGAGCAGGCAGAGTTGGAAGAAAAATGGACATAAAATAGAGGAGATCCAGAATAAGGCGAGACCCATAAGGACAGACTGGAACTCCAAACTTGATGATCTGGAGTACTCTGGGAGAAGCTGGTGTCCTGCTGGCAGAGCTAACACACCCTGGTGAGTCAGGAGTTAAGGAGCAGCAGGAGGGCCCAAGGCGGTGAAGCAGCTGCAGGTCTGGCTGCTGCCCCACCACAGAGGTGAGCCAGCAGGAAGGCAGAGCTAGAGTTATAGCTGCTTCCATCCAACCTTCATGTCTCCTTCCCAAATATCTCTTGTGGCCACCCTGATTGGAACAGAAGTGAATCTGGGAAGCAGGACTTTAGCCTAACCAAGTTAGATTACAAGTCAGCAGTACTTCCTAATGGTAAGCATTTGACATGTTTCCTTTTATCTGTAATAAAAATAAAATGGTGGACCCTCCCTGGTGGCACAGTGGGTTAAAGCGCAGCACTAGGAAGCTAACCGCAGCTGCTTAAGCACAAGTTCCATCCCAGACCAGGGGGGTGACCCACATGGCACAGAAGGCCTCTCCTGTGTCACCCTCTGCTCTCCTCAGCAACATACTTCGTCCATCTGCCTGTTCTGCTCCCCGCTCTGTCTCTGGTGAATCCTCTCACCACCCCTGCACCTCTGGTCTGCACCCTAGTTCTGTATGGATATATAAATAAATTAAAAAAAAAAAAAAAGAAAAGGAAAGGAAAAAGGCAACTCAGTCCTTCTGTTAGCATGTTTGATCACATTCCCCCCTCTTATTTCTGGCTGAAATTTCACAGAAGTGGATTTGATGTTTCTTCTCCTGTCATTTTGCATCCCACCAGTGCAGGGATTCTGATAAGTTCTATTTCATGTGATTCCTGCTCAAAAAGAAAAACACATACCCTCACATTTAATCAATAATTTCCCTGAATATAGAGTTGTAGGTTTGAAAAGTACTAGACACACACTTCCCTTAGTGTTTGGAAGGTATTGTGCAGTATTAAATACATTTCTGATGGGACACACTATTGTTGTTGACCAAACTTCAATAAGAGCTAAACTCTCATTATAATTTTATCCATCTGATGATGGGACATTTCCCACAGGCTGGCCTTTGGTTCCATACTTTTCAAATCTTGTTTATTCTACACAACCAACACATTAGGTTGCTAAATGCTATAGAGCGAATTCACATTACCATACAATATTTGGCCTTCCCCATTCACATCCTAGTGTAGTGATGGGCAATTTTACAATCAGATGACTATCCATAAAACTGTATATAGAAGTGACTGAAGAATGATTTAAACTTGTTAGTCCCAACTATCAATGAATGTAGCCATCCCCTAATTCAATATAATCTTAATCTGGCCTCATATATGCCTGCAGTCACCAAGACCACCTGATATGACTGCCCTGACCTATAGAAGGTTCTAGAAGGATCATTTGACTCCTGAGATTGGGTCTCCATAGGCTTGCAGCTCCCTCTTTGAGGAAGACCCAGCACCATCCTGTGGGATGAGAGGTCACGAGGACCCAGGAACACAGTGGGCAGCCATGGCCAGCTGCCAGCCCTTGTGTCAGGCGCTTCATGGACTCTGCAGCCCAGTCGGGCCACCAGCTGACAGCAGCTGCTGGTATCCACACCAGCCCAGCAAAAGATTGGCAGAAATGGTAAGTCACTTTTGTCATTAGTCACTAAGTCCTGGAGTGGGTTTACCATGGAGCAATGTGTAAAACACATATAATTGGATATCTGGAACCAAGTCTGAATGCCTTTCTTTTCATTGGTAACAACATATTCACAAGCTACTTGATTTTGATCTACTGGGGTCTCTTCCTAACACCTTATTTTGAGTTTTCTCCCTAACACCTGTTTTATTTTTTTATCTTCATCCTGTTTCTTGCCTTGTGTTAGCTAGGTTAGGTTTTATTTATTGCATTTTTCTCACTTGATCTTGAAGTTACAAATTCTATTTCTTTCTTCAGCTTTTTTATTTAGGAAATAAAAACATAGAGCTAAACCTGCTTCCTCATTTTTCTTTGGCTATGGGGTGTGCTGTGGGTGTAATTAGGTTGAATTTTACCCATCAGAAGCTACTGTTTGTGTCCTAGAAAAATATAAACCATAGAGTAAAGCAATCAAAATCACCACAGGATATGAGTCTTATGGGTCTGTCTGCATAGGGGCATATGAGTGGACGGCTACTGGGAAATGATTGAGAAATATCGTTCATCAGCGGAAGCCTTGTTCTTATCAGGCCCCCACCTGGCACTTATCAGAAACATTGGTTTCTGGAGATGTGCCAAGTGTCCAAATGCCCATTCCTGATGCTGCTGCCTTGACCCCACTTTAAGCCGGCTTCTCTCTTTCCTACAGGTCCTGTATGCTATTTACCCCCTCCCCAGCTGGGCAGGCACGAAAAAGTGGGATGTGCCCTACACTCCTTATTAGCTTTTCCTGGCAATTGACTGAGCACCCCGGATCTCACTAGTCATCTTCTTTTGTGTTCAGCTTCGGTCAAAGATTCTATTTGTCTCAACCTGTCCTCTATCCTGTGGAAGAAAACCCTTTTGACCTAAACACAATTGCATATTTCTGAATAGAGAGAGTTCTCCTGGTTGCCATTGTCTTTCTTTCTAATTAAAGTCTCTCCATACCGAAGCTAGATGTGTTTTTCACTGGCCAGACAGAGGTATCACTTGCTGGGTGGAGAATATGGACAACCCAGAAGCCTGTAGGGGAGACTCCTGACAGGCAGGAAGGGCATCTTACTTACCCTCTCTAGAACTCCCACTGTGCCGCAGGGTGGCGAGGGGTTGAGGATGTGTTTTCCGAATGAACAAGTGAACAGGTGCTCTACTAACGATACAGAAAAGGAAGCTGGGAGACCTGGTACCTGGGCTCTCTTTGTCCTAGAAACTAGGTTCTCCCCAGTGCACAGCTGTAACTATCAGGGATTCTGGAAACATCTATCTGCCTTGATGATAGGTGTCATTGCAGACACCCAGGGAAAGTTTAAGTCACTTTTCTGGGAGAGCCACAGCATTGAGAAGCAGATTTCTTAGAAGACTAGCTCCTGAAGGAATCTGTGACAAGTGACAATGATGGCAGAGACAACAGGGCTGGTGCTGACAGTCTCCCTTAAGCCTCAAAGCTGTTACAAATGGATAGAAATGCAGAAGCTACAGCCAGTTATTTGAGCTCCCTGCCAGTCTTTTCCTGGCTTTCTCCATGTTGATCTTCTCCAGCTTCTTGCGACCTGCTGTCCCTGTGACTCGACCATGGGCTTGCTTCCCCAATGGCTGCGGCAGGGAGTTGACCTGCTGGTCTTAGCTACTTTTGACAGTGTGTCCACTAAAATCTGTCAACCCCTCCTCAGAAGTCACAGCTAAGGCTGGTTCCCACCCCTTGGTGACTGTGCCAGGCTTCCTTTATGTTTGCCCCATGCCAGCCCCACTCTGACCTATTTCTGTATTTTATGTGTGTCCTCTGGCAAACCCCACATCATCGCCACCTTCCTGGTATCTAGGACTGTGAGTGGCATGGGAACTGCAGCATTGTTTGACAGAATCTGTGTTCCACTGTGTCAAAAGATAAGGAAAAACTGGCTTGTCAAAAGCAATGGAGCACACATGGAAGTCCCCATCACTGAACACCTCCATGACTGGCTTTCCCCACAGAGAGATTTTACATACACACCCCATTATTAATAATTTCGATTGTCTGATTTCAATTCTGGTGTATTTTTCTTTCTTCTCCATAGTTAAAATCATTTAAATCCATTTTTACCTGTTCATTCATTCGCTGGGCTGATAGAAACAATGGAACCACAGGACATTAGAAGACATTTTCCCTCTACGTGGTGTGCCTCTCTGTGCTCACTGACTTCCTCCCACTTTCTCTGAGCTTTCTTCTCCCCCAAAGATACTGCTGCTTGGGTGAAGTCAGTGGCCACTGAATTTGCCTGGGCATATCACACAAACCAACTCTCACTCCTGTATGTACACACACACACACACACCCATTTGTCACTTCATAAAACTCTCCTGGTGCCTAACTCTCACTTCCAGCCAGATTGGTCATTCCCAATCTGACAGATGACCCTGTCATTTTCAGGACACCAGCTGAGTGGAGAAAAGTCCCCATGCAATCTAGGCAAACATGCTTGATCTGTGTACTTAACATGCTCCTTCTTCCATGAACACAGTTTGGAGCCCAGGAACTGCGGTCGTTCATCCTCCCCGGTTCCTTCCCCACAGACAAATGAGGTTATTATGTCAGTGAAATCCGCTCATCATGCACCTTGCCAAACACTCTGCACGTCTTTCAATCTAGGCTGAAGCTGTTGATGACCACAGCACCATTGGCTCCCTCTCCGTTGATGAAATGCATCAGCCTAGAAAAGTCTAGAAAACCAGCTCTGGTTTGCAGAGGGGACTCATTCCTGTTCCGTTGGATGATATGTTTTGCCAGCCTTGCAACGCAAGAACGCTGTCTGGGGAGGGCAGGGTGTCACCGGCATATGGAGGCTGAACCCCAAGTCTGGGAAGGACAGTACTTAAAAAACCCAGAGCTTTCACCTCCCCCAAAGATTACCCAGGTGCACTCAGTGGCCCCTGAATTCACTGGGCAAATCACACAAACCAACTCTTATTTTGTGCTGTTTCTTTGATTGCTTCACAAAACGAAGTGACGCTATAGTTCCTGGCTCTGAGGATGTAGCTAAAATGTCCTGTAGGGAAACAAAAGGGAAACATTTTGCCGATGGGGCTGTCAACCCTTTACAGTGAGAGCAGCTTTTGTGAGTGACTCCAACAAACACATGCCCCTCAGTGTACCGAGCGACGAGCTGAACATGGCAGCAACAAAGACGTGTTCCCCTGCTCTTAGGGATTTTGATCTGAAAGATGGAGTTTCAAATCATTTTTCTGATCTCTATGAATAAATCACAAATATACGAAACAAACAATTGTGAATAGCTTGTCCAAATGCACACTAGACTTTGCTCATCCTGTTTGTTCAGACAGTTCTCACAGAGTAAAATCTGTTGGGCTGCTTTTAGAATACAGTTTCTAACTTTGATTATTAAACAAACTCTTTATCTATCGTTTATTTATTTCCAGTTAACTGACTAGGAGTGAAATGGATAGGTTGGATGGTAAATGTATGCTTCACTTTTTCCCAGGGGAGCATTAACAAATTCCTTAATGTGGACTTGGAATTGTGCACAACCTGGGGAAGGTGTCTGTGTCTGTGGGTCTCATCCATGCACTTACAACTGCAAGAGCCCACTCAGGCTGAGCGTGCAACCATAATGAGATTTATTAGCATAGGGGAAACTGGGAAAAAGGAATTTTGAAGGCCGCAAATGGTCATGTGTCCTATCCAGTTGTCTAAACCAAAATCTGCTGGTGCAAGATGGTGCTGTCTTTCTGACAACAGCCTGGAGCTGGTGGCACGTGAATAAGTGGTTAATCAGGACCCAACTCTTTTTTTTTTTTAAAGATTTATTTATTTATTCGTACAGAACTGGGGTACAGGCCAGAGATGCGGAAGGTGAGAGGCTTCACCAGAGACAGAGTGGGGATCAGAACAGGCAGATCGACGAAGTACACTGCTGAGGGGAGCAGCGGGTGGGTCAGGAGAGGTCTGCCACGCCATGTAGTCTCCTTCGGGCAGACGGGGATCGAACTCATGCGGAAGTGGCTTTAGCTTCTCAGTGCTGTGCTTTAACCTGCTGCGCCACCAGGGAGGGCCAGGACCCAACTCTTGGTGGTAGCAGGAGGTACACAGGTGGCACTGCTGAGAGCACTCAGTAGCCAGTGGCACCTGTCCAAAGTCCAGAAGGGACAGTGCTGGTTCTGCGGCCGCAGCATCTGGAAGTGGCACTGGACATGCAGACGTAGGGGTGATAGTCAAGAAGCAAAGCCAGAGGGTCAGAGGTGGTAGACAGCTCGTGGTCAGGCATAGGTCATAGTGCTAGTCAGTGCTAGTCAGTGCTGGTCAGTAGGCAGCGATGTGGAGGACCAGGAGTGTGGGACAGCTGTTTGAGGTGCTGCCAGAGGCTCATGCTCAGTGCAGTTCTTTCAGAGGTGCTAGGCCCAGTGGCCCCTCTCCGTAGGCCACGTGGAGCAGAACTGGAGTCAGGAGCAGCTGTCAGAAAGCCAAGCAGCAGTAGTCAAGGGTTTCAGATGATGAGTAGGAGAATGGAAGGTAGGAATAGGAGCCTATTCTGGGAGACAGTGTCTCAGAGGTCTGAGTCTCAGAGCTCAGGAGTGAAGGAGGTGATTGTGACTCTCTGCTGCCCAGGCTTATCTACCCTGCCGGGTGCAGGGGTCCAAACCTCAGTGGCCTGTATTCAAAACTGGTGCCATTTCTGATACTTGGTTGGCTCTGGTGTAGGTTCAAACCTGATTGGCATGTCAAAACTGGTTTCAAAACTGAAACCTCACAGCAAGCAAACCTACCCTACTGGGAGATCGGGGAGATCTGTGTCTCACACTGGGGCACAGCAGAGTGAGGCAAGGTTGGCTGCATCTCTGAACCGGGAGCCCCAGGTTGTTTTCCAAAGTGGTTGCACCATTTTGTGCTCCCCTCAGCTATGTATGAGTTTTCTGTCTCCTAGTTAGCACTTGATAATTTCAGAATTTTTAAAAAATATTTCCTTTTTGGAACTCTCCTGAACTGCTGGTGGGAATGCGAACTAGTACAACCACTATGGAAAACTGTTTGGAGGTTCCTCAGACTGCTTAACATGGAGCTTCCCTATGACCCAGCAATCCCACTCCTAGGTATCTACCCAAAAGACACAAAAACACTGATTGAAAAAGATACCTGCACCCCCATGTTTATTGCTGCTTTATTTACAATTGGAAAAACATGGAAGCAGCCCAAATGCCTAAAAGTAGATGACTGGATAAAAAAGACGTGGTACATATATACAATGGAATATTACTCAGCAACCAAAAAAGAGAAACACATGTCTTTTGCAGCAACTTGGATGGAGCTGGAAAAGATCATGCTTAGTGAGATAAGCCAGAAAAAGAAAGAAAAATACCGGATGGTTTCACACATAGCAGGAGTATAATGGACCAGACGAGAAAATAATAAGAATAATGAACAGCCATATACCGGGGGACATTTTGTGGGGGTGGAGTGGGGAATGGGATCAAAAAACGGGGAAGGGGGGGAGGGAAGCGCACGGGACTATGGTGATGGCACACCGGTGAGTCGGTGATGGGAAACCCACGAGGATTACAATTGAGACAAAAAAAAAAAGTACAAAATGATGTAAAAATAAACTGCTATATTATTAAAAAAAAAGAAAAAAGAAAGAAAAAAATTTCCTTTTTCAGTCATTCTGAGATATGTGTGGTGGCATTTCATTATCATACAGTTTCACAGCAGCCATTTTGATGGACATTCACAAGTGTCTTCAATGGAACGGGACAAAACAAAAACAAAGAAAATTCCTTCTGTGAAACTGGAGAGTGGGACAGGTGTGGGACAGATCCTGGGAATGAGCTTGATGTTGAGCTTATTCTGGGTAAAGCATCAGCTTTTGGCTGAGAACAGCAGGAGGGAGGATCAAACAGACCCCTCCCCAGAGCCCTGGAAGTTCTCTGAGGAATGAAAATATGGGGTGGGGGAGGGGAGGGAAGCCAGCAAGGCCTTGTAAGCCTGGGAGGCAGCCTGCTGTCAGTCCTGGCCTTTGCTCTCTCCCAGAGCCTGGCTCACTGCCCATAGCAAGAGCCCGGAGTGGAACATGCACTGATTGAGTGTTTAGACTGTTGGGTTGCTGCCTCCCACCACCCCTTTGTGAACAACACCCAGGAGTGGGCAATGCACTCTTCCTGCAGGCTAGAGGAGCACCCCCCCGCCCCCCTGGCCGACCTCAGGCCCAATGTGTCCCTTTGGTCATGTCCTTACATCCCTCATACTGCTCCTGCCTTCTGCTGCTTCTCCCCGTGCCCAGCACTCTTCTCTCCCCACGTCCCCATCTATCATCTCTGCACCAGATGCTCTTCATAGATCTCAGCTCTTCTGTTACTGTCACAGCCAAGTATCTGTACGAGTTCCCTGGCACCCATAAGAAAGAAGCCAGTGGACACCCTGGCCCCCGACTCCCTCCCAGCTTGTCCACTCCCACTGGCCCTCTGCAGAGTTTGGGATTTGGGCTTTGGATCAAATTCCACCTGCATATCCTTTATCCTCTTTCTTGCTGAGGCCATACCCTATTCAGGCCATAAGACTTCTCAATGGGATGAAAGAACTAGGGCTGGGGAACAGACAAACTTGAGCTTGAACTGGTCCTCCTATGCCAATCAAGGGCCACTGAAAATGCCTTAACCTGAACGTTAATGCTTTCATGTCTAAATACCCACCTTTTGTGTGGTTGTAAGGAGATAGTATTCTAAAATATCTAACCCATAGTACGCACTTAAAGAAAGGTAGATATGTGTTTTGCTAATACCTGCCTTGAGTAGGGGGGAAAAATGAAAACCAGCAGTGTGGTTAATGAAGTTATTCCATTTGGTGCTTGGACAGCTTGGGAAGTCGGGGCGCTGACATTCATGATAGGTTAAATTTGTGAATGTGGAATCTGTTGCTAGAAAACCTGAGTATAAAGGAGCCCTGCAATACAAACCCATGTTGTTCAAGGGCCGCTGTCACTTTTTCCTAATCCTCTCCCAATTAAGAAATTCAAGGATGATTCCCTAAACACATGGGAGGAACATTCTAGGGAGAGGCAATAGGGTTTCAAGTGTGGGTGCCCCTGCCGCCGAGTGAGGTCCCCTTACCTGGGTTCCGGGGCATGGCTCAGCCAGGTGAGGGGCTCAAAGAGCAGGGCTGCTGATCCCAGACACTGTCAGCACAAAGAGCCCACACAAAGCCGGGTCATTTTTAGTATTTGGCAAAGGCACATTATTCTTCTGACAATTAGAATAAAGAAAGCAATTAAAAAGCCCAGGAAATTAAAAGCTGGACAAAAAAGCCATCACCCAAATATAAAAGAAACAAAATGTGTCTTGTCTCTAAACAATTGATGGGGCCTACCTAAGACAATGGAATATGTTTATTTGACCTTGGTGTGTTATTAGTGTTTCTTGAGGTGTCTGGGGATCAGGAGGGAAAGAAATGTCATTTTTGGATACTCCTTGATGCAGCGACATGAGGGTGTATTGTTCTTGACTGATTGATTTCTTGAACTTTTTTTTTTTAATTTATTTATTCATACAGAACGGGGGTATAGGCCAGAGATGTGGAGGGTGGGAGGATTCACCAGAGACAGAGTGGGGAGGAGAACAGGCAGACTGTCGAAGTACACTGCTGAGGGGAACAGCGGGTGGGTCAGGAGAGGTCTGCCGCGCCATGTAGTCACCTCCGGGGCAGGCGGGGATCGAACTCATGCAGAAGTGGCGTAAGCTTTTTAGTGCTGTGCTTTAACCTGCTGCGCCACCAGGGAGGGCCAGATTTCTTGAACTTTTAAAGTCAATCTGTGTACAAAATGCAACTGTCTTATTATAAATTCATGAGAGAAAGAGATTTGCAGACTTAGGTTGAGAGGTAGAAGCTTGGGGAGAGAAAGAGAAGGAATGATCCAATTCTTATTTTATGTGGTGGGAACTTATTAGGTTGTAGTTTCTACAGAATTGGAGGTCAGATGTTTTATCTAGAGCACATATCAACCCCACAGAACTGGCCCTCCCTGGTGGTGCAACGGGTTAGGTCTCAGCACTGCCAGCTAGCTGAGCTACTGCAGTGCCAGTTTAATCCTTGGTCAGGGAGGTGACTCACATGGCGCAGCAGACCTCTCCTGACCTGCCTGCTGCTCCCCTCAGCAGTGTACTTCATCAGTCAGCCTGTTCGGCTCCCCACTCTGTCTCCTGTGAATCCTCTCGCCACCCCTGCACCTCTGGCCTGTACCCTAAGCTCTGTGTGCATAAATAGATCTTAAAAAAAAAGCCCCATAAAGGGCCCTCCCTGGTGGTGCAGCAGGTTAAAGCACAACACTAAGAAGCTAAAGCCACTTCAGCATGAGTTGGATTCCCGCCCCAGAGGTGATCCACATGGTGGCAGACCTATCCTGACCTGCCTAGTCCCCTCCGCAGTATACCTCGTCAGTCAGTCAGCCTGTTCTGCTCCCCACTCTGTCTCTGGTGAATCCTCTCATTGCCCTTGCACCTCTGGCTTGTACACAGTTCTGTATGCATAAATAAATCTTAAAAAAAAAAAAAACCCGCAGAACAACCAAGGTCAGTTTCATTAATAAAAATGAGGAGTAAGGGAGAGAAGACAATAGTTTAGACTTGGAAACAACCCAATTGCCCCAAAACAGATGACTGGATCAAGAAGATGTGGTACATAAGCACAGTGGAATACTACTCAGCAATCAAAAAGATAAACCCATGCCATTTGTACAAACATGGGAGGAGCTTGAAGAGATCATGCTCAGTGAAATAAGCCGGAAGGAAAAAGAAAAATCTCAATGACTCCACTTATAAGAGGAATATAGGGGAACCAAATAAGAGGTCATAAAAAATACTAATAAAACAAAACTAGCAGGCAACCATAAATAAGAAGACATTCTGTGATGGAGGGGCAGAAAAAAGGGGTCAAAACAGGGGGGAGAAGAGCAGAAGGGACTATGGTGATGGTTCACATGTAAACTGGTGGTGGGAATTGTGTGGTGATTGCACAATGATGCAAAAGCTATAAATTATACAGAAAATAAAAAGACATTTGCTGCTTGTTTCAAATTCAAAGTGGACCAGTGGGCTATATTTTGTCTGGAGCCCTCCCCTGACCTTGCCTCTCTAAGGGGTACACAGAGCACCTGTGTGTCCACTTCTGGACCTGGGACCCTGGAATTCTCTGCCCAGATGAAAGGGCGTAAACCTGCTTTTGGGATTCTGTATTATTGCCTACTGCCCTCTCCAGTACTGACTACCCCTTTCCAGAGAGGACTATACCTAAACCCTTACATGTAAGCCTGGGGTCCCTAGTAGTGCAGGATGGATCCTGGACTAGGAAGAGAATACGGACAACTTCAGTCTGGGAGCTGGGGCTGCCTGCTTGTCTACTTCTTTGCTGGGACTCCTGGGGGGGTCTAAGAATTCTAAATTCTAAATTTGAACTTGGCCTTCAAGTGGTTATGAAGGCACATGTGTCAAGGCAGAAGAACAGAAGATATCACCTAGTTTGTAGGATTTATAACTTAAATACTTAGACATACGGTGTGCACCCCCAATGGTACCCTTGCCTCAGGCCCTGCAGATATCATGGGCAGGCCTGATGTGTATGACTTCAGCAGAACTGAGAACAGAAGCCATCTGAGGCTGTCACCTCTGAGAAATGAATGGGGGAGGGAAAGAAGGAGAGCAGAGAACCGTAGCATTTTGTTATCAGCCTCTCTGTCCATTTGATTTTTGTCTGATCAGTTGCATGCTTTACTTTGATAAAACATGGAAGTTATCCAGGTCCTGATTCTTCCTTCAAGTCTTCTTGACACCCCACCCCCACCCCCCTTCCTCTCCTGTTTCAAAACTTCTACAACCTTTAGCGGCTGTGCGACATTCTGTCCTGCCCAGATCACTTTCCATGTTTCTGGGGGCACAGTCTCTTCTCCTCTTCTCTGCTGAGAGGTTATCTTGGGCCCAGGTCACCAGGCCAGTGGCCTTGCCTTCCCCAGGGTCAGTTGCACTCCTCCCGCCATTTCCAGGTGCTGCTTCCAGTGCACCCCGTGGGTAGCCCACTGGATTGGGGAAAGCCCAGGCTGCAGCCTCCTTCTGGCAGTGGGTGTGCAGCTTTGCACAGAGAGCTGAGCTATAGGTGACAGGCAGGCACCCAGTGGCTGTCTGCAGTCACCCAGACACGCCGCCTTCCTCCTTCTGCCTCTGGTTTTCTGCATCTCAGTTTTCTTCATGTCTAGCTCTCTGCCTGCATCCTGGCCCCATCTCTGCCCCTGCCTCCCTATTTTCCCCGTTGTCTCTCTTGGCCTTACTAAGGAGTAGTAAGCCCACTGCTTGGCTTTCATTTTCCCAACAGGACGCTAAGGCCGTGGCTCCTCTCCTGCCCGGACTACAGAATCTGCCCTACCCTCTTGAAGCAGGAATGTTCCCAAGTCTGCTGCTTAGATGCTGCTACTTTTGCAGGCCCACTGCTTGGGGGGCGGGGGGGTTGGGGGGGTGAGGGGGGACAGGG
The DNA here is from genome assembly GCF_000260355.1 of Condylura cristata. Lineage (NCBI taxonomy): Eukaryota > Metazoa > Chordata > Mammalia > Eulipotyphla > Talpidae > Condylura > Condylura cristata. The sequence continues at coordinate 32,970,103 of NW_004567124.1, forward strand.
AAGGTCTTCTTGAATTCTGCTGCTTGCTGGAGCAGAAATTTCCTGCAGTGTTCGGCTTGCCTATAGCAATAACTGTGGCTACCTTGACCCCCTTCCCAAACAATAAAGAATGCTAATGCTCTGATGCTCTGATGGATGGGATGACAAAGCTTCCCATACAACCTGTATAAAACCTGACCATTCCTGCCATGTGGGGCTCAATCTTTTGGGACTGGCACCGTTGAGGCCCCCCCCCGTTCAACAGTAAATTTCTCTCATCCCGCTGAGTGCCGTCTGATTTCTCTGGGAAGTTGCTGTAATGCTCTGAACCTGAACCCACCTTTAGACCCTGTCCTTACTAGCTGACCCCTAATAGATGCCCTGACCTATCCCCAGGGCCCACCACCAGTGCAGGAGCGAGGGCCCTGGCCCTGTCGTTAGGGCCCGCATCTAGCACTTAGCACTCACTCTGGTTCATAATACACCCCAATTCTTGGCTTTGGGAGGGGCTGGGGCTGAAAGGTGGGGATCTGCTATGTGCTCTGGGTTTGTGGCCAAGGTCTGCATTCCTGCATATGGTGGGATCAGCCCAGGGAGGAAGAAAAATAATCCTATGAAATATGCCCCAGTCAGTGCTGCTGCTGAAGGAAAGCTCTGGAGAGAGCAGTGAGGATGGTAAAAGGGAGGGGGTTGCCTTCTGGGGAGGATCCAGGGGGGAAGAGGGAGGAGGGATTGGGGTCTCCAGGACAGACAGAGGCAGGCAGGGGACAGAGGCTTCCTGTGGGAGCCAGAGGTATCCTTCTTCCAATTCAACAACTACTTACGGAGCATCTGAGAAGCTGGGCTTTTGGCAGCGCTGGGGGTAAGGATGTGAGGAAGGAAGTACCACTTGTGGGGAGCTCCCAGTAGGGCAAAAAACATGCCCTCAGCCACTTCAAGGGCAATGACAGGAAGAGGGACAGAGGGTGGGGAGCAGAGGGTGACACAGCTGTTAATTTGGTAGCATGGGAGAGCCTTTGTGGGAGCCAGCATTTGAACTACTCTAGAAAAGAGGACAAAATTGGGGGATAGAGTATCCCTCCACTCCAGGTGGGAGCAGATAATGTGCAGGGCTGGGCGCAGTGAGCAGGGTGGCGATGTGGCCAGAGAGCAGCCAGGGGCAAACCACTGAGGCTTGTCCTGATTGCCAGAGTCTGAGAAATTGTGCCCCTCACACCGCGTGCCAGGAGGGGTGTGTGAGAGGCAGGTGGAGAGTGGGCTAGGTCACTCTCCACCAGAGTGAGCCAGGGCCCTGCTGTGGGGCAGCCCTGTGAGAACAGGTAAATGGCTGGGCCTCCTGGCTGGGGTTGCCTTAAGAGACAAGACAGGCCTGATCTCCGCCCCACCCACACCCTATGAGCCATGCTCACAGCACCCATTTTACCCATCGATGCGTATGGAAATGCAGCACAGGTTCATGGGTGTGTGAGCACCCACATGCATGTAGGTGCCTCATGCAGCTGAAGGTATTCTCGAGGAATTCCAGAATGGCAGAACCGAATGTAGTCTGGCTTCACCATAGGACAGAGAAACTGAGGCCCAGAAGAGGGAGACACGTCCTGAAGCCCCATGCTTTGATCTGGAAATACATGACTATCTTTGCACCCCCTGATCTTACGTGCATGCTCACACACAGGCGCTACCCCATCTTCTCATGGACCCAGGGCAGCCTCTGCCTCCAGGAGACTCACAGCATTAAGCAAGTCCTGCCAGGAGACTGAGCTTCCTCCCAGTCATTCCCACAAACTGCTTAGAGGTGGTTTGAGATCCACGGGCCCCATGGTCACAGCTCCACAAGAACAGCTGGCCGCACATCTGAGCCCCACTGTCTCCTTCCTCTTGGGGCTATTCCAGGGTGCTCCAGACTTCCTCTCCCTCTGCCCTCTAAGTCTGGCTTCCTTTCTTTACTTTCTGTCTGTTCTGGCTGTGGGTGACTGAGTGCTTTCTTTCTCCTGGTTCCTCCTCTCCCTCCCACTTCTTCATCTCTGGGTCTCTCTTCAATTCTTTCCCTACTGAGCTCTGAAACTCCCACTCCATTTGCTTTCTCTCTCTCTCCCCAGGATCTTTTTTTTTTTTTTTTTTGCCTTCCAGGAAAAGCTGACGTGGCAGTCAGCAGCCCCCAGGTCGCAGGAGTGGGCCTCTTCGGGGTGGGAGAGTCCCAGCTGAGCAGGACCCAGAAGGCGGGATTGGCTGCCAGAGCAGGAGGCGGAGCTGGTAGCAGTGGGAGGAGGTAGGGCTGGGTCTGTGAGGAGTGAGGAGGGGAGAGCAGGAAGCCAAACTGTGGGAATAGTGAGCATCCCCTCCTGTGCTGGGTGACCAACAGTCTTAGTTTGCATGGGACTGCCCAGGATTTAGCTCTGAAAGTTCCATGTCCCCTACAGCCCCTCAGTTGAGGTCACTTTACCACAAGCTACTCTGAAGCTCAGAGGAGCCAGGACCCAGGCTGGCAGGAAGGGCTCCCAAGCCTGGCCTGGTCCCCCCATCCATTCTTCCTTCCACTGCTCTGGGCTACTGAGTGCTTCAAGGAATGGGGAGGGGTTTGGAGGTCTGAGAGGAGCACTCCAGTCCTGGGCATCTAAGCCTTCGTCTGTGATCTGGGACAGTTAACAGCTCCAAGGGACTGGCCTACTCCCTGGTGGGCCCCATCTCCAGGCCTGAGTCAGGGGTGGAGGTGGAGGGGCAGAGAGAAATGACAGCAGTTCAGGCAGGCTTCCTGGAGTTCCTGAGCCCTGATGAGGAAGGAGAGCAGCTCTCTGGCTTGTCTCAGGCCTGCTCAAATTTTCTCCTGTGGGATAAGCTTTTCAAAGGAACTTTGGGGCCAGTGGAGGACTACCTAAGAGGCCATCAGCCTCCTAACGAGCCTCACACATCTCGAGAAGTGTGTGAATAGCTGGGAGGTAGAGACACCTACTCCTGGTGGCCCCCTGTGAAGTGCCTTGGAGGATGGGATGGCTCCTAGCTGAGGCCCCTTGGGCCCTGGTGGCCCTTGTCTGCCACCTTTCCTGGTGGGAGCATAGTTACCCCCTCAGCAGTGAGGGGCCCTGGGGAGATGGGGAAGAGAGCCCTGTTAGTGATGCATGTCCTCAGTGGTGGGGGAGGAGAGCCTGGCCTCTCTGGTTTCTCCTGCCTTCACCCCATGACTGTTCCTCAGTGGGGTTTTGAGAGTAGACTAATGTACATCTGCCATCAAGGTCTTCAATGACCAGAAGTCCAGAACCCAAGGGTGTCCCTTCCTGGAAAGGCTGGTGACTTAGCACCCAGCAAGGCCTGGGTCTTCACATATGAGCAACAGTCGGAAATTGTCCTGCTGTGAGGAACTGCTCGGCCTTGGACCCATCCCTCCCTCCTCTGTGTGGTCCCAGAGCTCAACTCATCCATTCACTGAATGAAGAGATATTTTCCCAAGCTTTTCTGTGCCAGTGATACACAGACACTGGGAGGGTGAGACCCACCCCTCACCAAGCTTCTGCTCGAGCAGAGGGTTTCATATTAAATAGGAGTGAATAAATCATTACAGATGGCAGTAAAAGCCATGAAGAAAAAGCAGGAGGTCTGTCTGTGAGGGCAACTAAAGGGGACCCTGTGTCTCGGAAGGGCTACTCAGATGAGGTGATGGTGACATGCCATGCCGGGAGGCACCAACCACAGCAGGCGGGACAGAGAGTAGGGAGGATCTTCGCACTTTACCCTGGTGTGATTTGGAGGAGGGGGGCAGGGTAGAAACTGAGCTCCTAGGAAGTGAGGTGTCCCTTGTATGGGTAATAAGTGGCTACGGTATGTGCCAAAGCACAGTGAAACCCCCTCCACCAGGAAATCCTCCACGACTGGTTTATTGAACCCTGGATATGTGGGCTTCTAGCCTATGACTGACCCACAAAATTCAGAAACTTTCTTAAAAATTCCCCAACATAATAATGATACCAGAGAGGGCTTCACCTGCAGTGGGATGGAGCTCAGACTACAAGAAGAGCAACATCAGCCTGCGGTGCTTTGCAGGGATCACACTGCGCTTTCCAGGATGCATGAAGTCTTCTTGCTTAGTGGCAGGAGATTGCATGTGAGGCCAGACGGGGCTCCTTGGGGCTGTTTTCAGCCTAAGCTGCACCTATTTGTTGTTGGCCCACCAAGAGGGTAAACTGAGTCATGAGCAGGGTTCAGTCAGCTATACAGAGAGTAGGGCAAAATTATCCAGCCCACAAATTTCCATCCAGGGCCTCCCTCATCTATTTACCCTCCAGCATTCTTGCTTTGGGCCTCTTTCTCCTTCCCACTGTCAATTCCTCGGGCTCTCCCGGGGCAAAGGTTCAGTTATGCTCCCCTGGAGGTATCCCAGCACTTTTATACAGTGCTGGGACTATGGTGCCCAGAGAGGGCAAGGCTGCCCCCGAGGCATGCAGCACCTTGTTGGGGGTTCACGCACATGGAGAGAGGGACAGAGAGAATATTCGGCACTTGATTTTAGCCAAGAAGAGATATGAGAGAATATTCTGGACAGAATGAGGGCCCTCAACCTCACCTGTCTGCCAGGTGGCTGTCCTCGGTGATGGGACCACCTCTGAGCCTGGGTATCTCAGAAGCCCAGCCAGGGAAGCTGAAGCCCAGCTGACTCCTGTTCCATACTTTCTGCTCTGGCTTCTGCTTCCTGTCAGCTCCCACCCAGCGTCGGTCTGGCACTCCTTGGACAGTGAGGTGTGTTCAGGAAAGTCCAGCCTCGGAGCCAACAGGACGTGGGCCAGGGGGATGTGATTTCCTACAAAACAGGACCAACACTGTGGCTTTTCACAGGGGCACTGGGGCCTTTCGGGTGTTCACATATTCTGGCCTTCTCAACTTTTCACTGAGACACACCCATCACCCACACAGACACACACAACCCCAAACACACACCCGGACTCATATCTATCACCACTAAGTCAGTCTCCACAAATTCACACACACACACACACACACACACACATAGCCTCGCACATACTCAAACAGTCCCAGACACACACACATCCCCACACGCTTGGTCTTCTGCATCACCACAACCACACACCCAAGTACACAAGCTCATTGCACTCACAGAGATGTCGCACCCACGCTCATATACACACAAACGTGATACACACAGCTCAAACAGTCCCGGCGTGGTGAACTCCCCTCTACTTTTTTGTTCTTGTTTGAAGCAAGGTTAGAAGTCTCCCGCCTTACAGTTTCTCACTTTTCCTCCATAAAAGCCCTTCTGGCCTCTTCTTTTCTTGGGTCCTATCCAGATAGTGCTGTGTCTTTAAGGAAGCTGAAGCTGCTAAAGTGAGTGAGAGAGGGAGGGAGGGGAAAAAAAACCCAAAAATTTGGCATCTTTTTCCCTCAAGTTTCTGGTGTCACTTATGAAACACGGGTCCTTACTGCTATAGAGAAGCAGTTTTTCCGCACGGAGGGAACTCGGGCCTGGGCTCCTTCCCTGAAGCCTCCTCTCAGCAAAAGTCCCAGCAGCCTGTGGGGAGGGCAGGCACAGGGCAGGGGCGGGCGTGTATACTCAAGGGGGTAGGAGGGACCAGGCTGCCCTTCTCCCAGCATCCTAAGCTTCCTTCCTCAGGGGCTCTTTTGACCCCGCAGACTGTCAAAGCTAACTTTGCCCTTTGTTGCTTTTTGGTTCCATTTTAGAAGCAACTCAGCCACCAAGAAAGAATACTTTGAAGGTAAGTCAGTGGGCAAGGAACACTTTGAAGGGGCAGTCGGTCTGCTGGTCATGGGGCCAGGCCCCTCTGGGCACGTCCTTGTTGGTTTGAGGTGCTGGGTCCCATCCCCTGCTGGGGTCTGTCCAGGGGCATCTCGCCCCTCTGACAGCTGCAGCCCTGGAATCTCAGCAGCATTTTGGTTAAGCAACTGGCCTCGCCCAAGCCAGCTGAGAGGTTGGGGGCCCAGGGCAGTGTGTGTGTGTGTGTGTGTGTGTGTGTGTGCGTGTGCGCGCGCTGGCGGGGGGGGGGCGGTTATTTAGGCAGCTGCCTGGTGTAGTTTGAACGGAACAGGCCACGGGTGTGATTCTATAGAAAGAGTCTGGTGTCTGCTGTGGTCACGGCCCATAGGAGCGGGCGGGGAGGGGGGTGGGGGGTGTGCACTGCACAAGGAGCCTTGTCTGGGCTAGGGCAAAGCATACCTATGGGGGGCTCTGGTGGGAGGGACTGCAGCCAGGATATGGGAGGGCAGGAGGGAGGTTCTGTGAAGTGCTGGGGGAGGGGGCGGCTGAAAAGCAGATTTCAAGTCGTAAAGTCAGCTAGAAGCTGTCCGAGCAGGGAGAGTTCTCTGCTGGGAGGAGGTGCTGGGCCCTCTTCTGTCCTGTCTTTACCCAGTCTGGCTGCATGACTTCAGGCAAGTCCTGGTCCTTTGGGCCTCAGTTTCCCTCTCTGTTGAAAGGGGCTTGGGGGCTAGGTGGCATGGGGTCTTGGCTGGGTTGTGTAGGGCAAGGTCTTCTCAAGGGGGAGGGCTCTGGAATGAGGTCATGAGGGGGTGTGCTCCTTCCATGGGTCCCAGGGGTCACCTGGGTGGCTTGTCTGTCTCTCCAGGAGCAAGGATGCAGGAGCTTTATCTGCTGTGCTGGGTGGTCCTGCCGGGCCTGGTGCGGGCCTGTCCTGAGCCCTGTGACTGCGGGGAGAAGTATGGTTTCCAAATTGCTGACTGTGCCTACCGAGATCTGGAGGCTGTGCCACCCGGCTTCCCAGCCAATGTAACCACACTGAGCCTGTCAGCCAACCGACTGCCAGGCTTGCCACAGGGCGCCTTCAGGGAGGTGACCCTGTTGCAGTCGCTGTGGCTGGCACACAATGAGATCCGCATGGTGGCCGCAGGCGCCCTGGCTGTCCTGGGCAACCTCAAGAGTCTGGACCTCAGCCACAACCTCATCTCCGACTTCGCCTGGAGCGACCTGCACAACCTCAGTGCCCTCCAGCTACTCAAGATGGACAGCAACGAGCTGACCTTCATCCCCCGTGATGCTTTCCGCAGCCTGCGTGCCCTGCGTTCACTGCAGCTCAACCACAATCGCTTGCACACGCTGGCCGAGGGCACCTTCTCGCCACTCACCGCGCTGTCTCACCTGCAGATCAACGATAACCCTTTCGACTGTACCTGCGGCATCATGTGGTTCAAGACATGGGCCCTGACCACGGCCGTGTCCATCCCGGAGCAGGACAACATCACTTGCACTTCACCCCACGTGCTCAAGGGCACCCCACTGAATCGCCTGCTGCCTCTGCCTTGCTCTGCACCCTCAGTACAGCTCACCTATCAGCCCAGCCAGGATGGCGCTGAGCTACGGCCAGGCTTCGTGCTGGCGCTCCACTGTGACGTGGATGGGCAGCCGGTCCCCCAGCTTCACTGGCATATCCAGACACCTGGTGGCACCGTGGAGATCACCAGCCCCAATGTGGGTACTGATGGGCGTGCCCTGTCTGGGGCCCTGGCAGCCAGCACCCGGCCACGCTTCCAGGCCTTTGCCAACGGCAGCCTGCTCATCCCTGATTTTGGCAAGTTGGAGGAAGGCACCTACAGCTGCCTGGCCACCAACGAGCTGGGCAGTGCTGAGAGCTCGGTGAACGTGGCACTGGCCACACCAGGCGAAGGGGGTGAGGACGCCCTGGGGCACAGGTTCCACAGCAAAGCGGCCGAGAGCAAGGGCTGCTATACAGTTGACAATGAGGTGCAGCCTTCCGGCCCTGAGGACAATGTTGTCATCATCTACCTCAGCAGAGCGGGGAGTCCCGAGGCCGCAGCAGTCGGAGAAGGGGTCGCTGGGCTGCGGCCCACTGGCCTGCTCTTGCTGGGCCAGAGCCTCCTCCTTCTCCTTTTGCTCACTTCTTTCTAGCCTCACCCCAACCTGGATTGGGCTGGAGGGGCTCCAGGGGTGCCCCGGCTCCTCCCTGACTCTGCCGCTGTAAGTACTGCAGAGTGCTAGGGTCAGCAATTCCCAAGGTTTTTTTTTTTGGGGGGGGGGGGATCTGCATTTTTCTACCTCCCCTTCTCATCTCTTCTGGAACACTCACCACCCCCAACTTCTAGACTTGCTGAAAGCTAGTGACTAGGACAGATCTGATCCCCAAATTCACCACCTGCGGTGCTCATTGCTGCTAACCACATTGCTCAGGCTCCCTCACTGGGCAGCACACTGCCAGGGCAATGTAGACAACTGGGGGAAGCCTCACTGGTAGGAGTCGCGGCACTGGGGCTGATCAGGTGGTGAAGGCTGGGGTCAGGGTGAGGGCTGGGCAGGGAGGTTGGACACAGGCACAGGAGAGGGGGGTAGGATGTCCAGCCAGCTGTGGCTGCAGGCCCCAAGGCTCTAGGGAACCTGCCGGAGCTAGCTGCTCTCTGCTGATCGCAGGGCTCCACAGTCTCTTTGTCTGAGTCTCAGACAGGATCTGGGACGGGCCTTCAGCTCCTCTCGCCCTCACCCCTCAGAGGCCTGTGCTCCTCCACCCTGCACGCCAGCCCCGCCTTCTCTCCAAGCATGCATCTGTAGCCTGCTGCTCTCAAAGAGGCCAGTCAGCCTGGGGGCAGCAGAGAAATAAACAGCATTTCTGATGCTCCCCTGTGTCTGCCTGGCATTTTGTCTGCCTCTGGGAGCATTCAGTGGGGCACAGAACCAGGAGCTGTGCAGTCCAAGCGCCCTGCCTCTGCCCACCGGTGACAGGAGCTCATGAAGTACACACAGCCCAGGGCACAGGAGCGCTGGAGGGCTGGCCTGTGTGGGCGAGAGCTGGGCCTAGGCCTGCTTCTCTCCTGAATAGCCCCTGGGATGCTCGGGGTCGGCAACCACTTCTGAGGCTCCCCGGGGTAAGTGGCACCGAGTGCTGCTTTAGGCTGGCTGTGGCCTGAAGATGCATTTTGGAGAGGGCCCTGGGTTGTGGTCCCTCTTCCCAGTCCTGCTCTGGAAAGGTGTTAGGGGATGGAAGAGGGTCAAGTGGGTGGGGGATAGGGTGTATGTGCAGCTATAGCATGGGAGAGGGAAGGGAGGAGCCTGGGGACAGGACTGGGGAGAGGGAGATCTAGAGACTGAAAACTCTTTTGAGGGAACAGTCAGAGAAAGTAAGTGTGCTTCCCCTCACTCTTCAAGAAAGAAGTGGTTTCCAGAGGAAAATCCTCCGAGTCTTACCCAAAAGAGCAAGTAGATTAGTATGGTGTGGAGGGGAGGTGCGGGCAACTTTAGGGTTTCTGACAGTGGGAAGCGTGAGGATGGGGTCAGAACCTGGTTCTGCAGAATCCCGTATCCGTGCGGAGTCAACGTTGTCTCCCTATGGCTGTGCCCCCCTCAAAGTCTGGAGTCCACACAGGAACAAGACCCATGGGAGGGCCTCTGCAGCCTCTGCCTGGAGCCCCCCAACTGCTGAGCCCAGCAACACAGAGGCAGGGAGGCCAAGGAGCCCAGCTGCTGACTGGAGCCGTCCCACATCCTCATGTGTGTAGGGCCTGCCTGCCCCGAGGCCCTGGTCACCCTGCAGCTGATGATGAGCTGGTGTCACTGGCAGCCAGAGTCAAGGGTGGCTGCCGGCTGGTGGAAAGCAGCAGGATGGAGCCCAGTTCCTGCCTGCACTGCCTGTGGGAAGTGGCTCCCTCTCTCTGGGCTTCAGTTTACTCAGACGACAGGGTAGGGCAGGGCAGTGCATAAGGGTCCAGTGGACGATGATGGCTGAGGCTGACAACCTCCATTCACAGCTGGCCAGGCTTGGTGTTGTGGAGAGGCACGTGGGACCCAGGTCAAGATGGCTGGGGCACAGTGTGCTCTGGGTTAACTAGCTACTGCCCTGCTTTAAAGTCTCCTGGGCCCCCACTTCCATAAGGGTGTAGTCCAGTTTCCCCCCGCCAGGCTCAAGGTCCCTTGGGCTGGCTCTCTAACAACACCCACTCTCTCCACCTAATCAAAGTCCCCTTAGTGCTCTGTGATGTGTCTTCCTCTGTGCCTTTCCTTACGCTGCTCACTTGGTCTGGACATCCTTTTCCTGCTCCTCATTTGACTAAATCAGCTCTCCAGAGTTGACCCAGGCACCACCTCCTCCAGAAAGCCTTCCTGGATGCCCTCTCCCCATGCGGATCATGTCTCCTCCTCTGGTTCACAGCCCCCCGATTGCCCAGTGTCCCAGCCTGGTTACATTCCCTTGTGACTATTTCTTGTGTAGGAGAGACCCCCAATCTGCCTTCTCACCCCTGCGGCCCTGTCAGGCCCCAGCACAGGGCAGGGAGATGATTTTCAACAGGCTGCTGTGGAATCAGTTTGCCCTCCTGAGGAATGGACCCCCACAGCTGTCTCACAGCCCTGCTAGCCGCCCTTCCTCCCTTTATTCTCAGTGACAGCCTCTCCCTGTATCACTTCCCCATCTTCCTGAAATTCTTCCTCCCCACACCTTGCCCACTTTTTAAGAGCCTGACTAAATCTTACTTCCAAAATCAGTGTCCACACCACTCAGAGTGCTATCACAGTGTCTCTTCTCTACCACCTAGAGGGGAGCAGCGATGAGGCCCCCACCCAGTGCTCAACCCAGCATGTGACCGGGCCCCCCCACCCCCACCCCAAGCCTCATGACATGTTGATTTACTAACCGTGTGGCCCATTTCCCTGTGACCCGCTCTCCAAGGAGGGCTGTTTCTCAAGGACAAGTTTATTACGGGGAATACACTAACCTCTTTCATAATATCTAAAGACATACCAACTACAAAAATATCTGGCTCTCAAGTGTGGGCAGCTCAGTGTGGGGCCTGGTTTGAGCTGGGACTTTGCTGCTGGTGGGAGCACAGAGCCGCCTTGCAGGCCACGAGGTGGGGGTGGGAAGTGGAGAGGAGAGACAGAAACCCTGGAGCTGGTCCTGGGTGGTGAGGCTAAGGCTGGGAGTTGGGGGGTGGGTTAGGCTGGAATCTGAGGCTTTCCCAGCCCCAATCACCTATCCAGCTCAGGAAAAGACTGCTGAGAGGCCTGGCAGCCAGCTTGGGGAGGGTGTGGCCCTCCTGGGCCGCAGGCCTCAACCGCTGATTGCTGTCTCCAGAGTCCTCAATTCCTGAGGCCCATGAGGCAGACTAGAGCATTCCCAAGGCTGGAGTATGGACACACCTCCACCCCAGCACAGTGACCCCTGGCTTCAGGAACTGAGTCCTGGGGCGCCAATCCTGGGCAAGCTATTGGCAGAGCTGGTGCTAAGCAGAGAGGCCACCATGTCTGGGGAGATCCTGGGAGAGCCAGGGAAGGAAAGCCCCCAGCGCAGATAAAGACAAGTGGCTGGGCCTTCAGCACCCTTAGGACTAGGCGCTGTTGGCCTGGGCATCTAACAGGGCCGGCTTCCGGAAGGCTTGCAGGGCCGGGTTGTGCAGCAGCGTGTAGGCCAGACCCCAGCGGGCCCTGCCTCGGTGGGCCCTGGGCCCAGCTGCCTTGGTGGCAGGGTCTTTCGTCTGCAGCAACAGCATTCCTGGAGGGAGAGACCTTTTGTGAGTCACTCAACAAACCCCTCAGCTAGACCCCTACCACCCAGACCTGAGTCTAAAAATCCCATGTGTAGTATGAGAAGTTGCTTATAGAGTTTGGGGAAAAGTGGGGCTATGGAGAGAGCTTTGCTCAGGATGTCATCTGCAGGTGGTAGACAGAGAGGGCAAGGATGAGGTCTGTTGCAGGGACAGGAGGCAGTGTCCTCTCCTTCCCGAGCAGTGGGAAAGTGGGGGACAGCAGAGTCCCCTAGAAAGACAGCAATTTACTTCTCTGTGGATGAGGGATGTGTGTCCACCCGTGAACAGAGAGAGAATACTATTATGGAAAAAGTGATCCTGAGACAGACCAGGAAAACTTTCACTTCCCACAGGCAGCCAAGAGAGGAAGGGAACATTTTCCTGGCATGGCCCCTGGCCCGTTGTATGTGGGGCAGGGGCAAGCCTCCTTCCTGGGAGGAGCTGGTTTCAGGGCTCCTGTCCCTGGCAGGAACACGCACCTTCTTCCTCCTCCAGTCTGGGGCCATCCTGGGGTGCCGCCGGGAGCTGGGGTCTCTGCAGGAGCAGGGTGCAGAAGGCGGTCACAGCTGGATGAGACTGGCTGACCTCGATCTTCAAGAAGTTGCAGTACGTGTGGTAACCTGGGGGTGGGAGGGGCAGTGCCGGGGAAGAGGACTGCTGGCAGGCGAGAGGCTCCAGGCTACCTCAACACACATCCAGGGCGCCCTGCACCCCCTGCTGTCAGCATGGGCAGTATACACAGGCACATGCTAGACACACTACCATGGCACATACTCCCACCCCTGGAACCAGGCACCCTCCGTGGGGTGCCAGGTTAGGGCAGGACAAACCCTCTGCCACTGAGCGGCCCTGCCCTGGACCTTACCAGGGTCAAGGGTGGCGGCTCTAGGGGGCAGCAAGCCGAGGTCCATCTGGCCCAGGTGGACAGCATTGTAGAGGGCAGACAGGAGCACCCGCCCAGCAGCCACCAAGGCACCCACCAGCACGTTGATGGGGAAGAGAAGGAAGGTGGTGGCGTAGAGCACTCGCCTGGGAAGAAGGAGAAGCTGAAGCCCACACAGAGCCCTCCGGGGCAGGACTCGGTGTTCACCGCTGCTGTGCATGCATTGAGTACCCACTGTTTACTGAGTGTACCTGTGTACCTGCCCTGTGCTCGGGCGCCTCCCTCACCCCACTCTCCCCACCACCACAGGGGACTGGCCATCTTCTTCCCTTCCGTAGAAGGGAAACTGAGGCTCAGAGAGCTTTGTGACTTCATTACAAATCTAAGGGTTTCGAGCTAGCCAGTGGCACAGTCTCTCCCTCTCTCCCGTGGGTCCTAACCCACTGACTCCTGGGGCCAAGTTTCTCTCATAGCCTTGCTATCTGACCGGAAACAGTATTTCTATCAACCTCCGTCCTGCAAAGGAAGAATCTGTGGTTTTGAGGGAACAGAGGCTCCAGGGGAGAGCACTGCTTGTCGCCAAAGCAGAAAGAGCTCATCAGGGTATTTCTGACTCTATGACAGATAAACAGAAGTATTTGGGAGTTGGTTGGGCCACTGCCCTCTCTCTCTGGAGACAAGGCAAGTTCTCTTCACTGCCTGCTGCTTTCCCTGAGAGAAAGGAAGAGATGGCAGTGGAGAGGTAAGCACACAAAAAGATAGAAGCTTGGAGAAGAGCCTGAGGGTCTGAGGGCGCCATGAGCCTGAAAACTGTCTCACCGATTGGTCAGCGCTGGGCGCCCATGGTGCGTGTCCAGGAAGACCCAGTGGGCTGCCGCGTTCTGCAGGATCACAACCAGGACCAAGGTCAGCCAGAAGGGCCTGCAGGCGGGGTGGGGTGGCCTTTATGTCAGTAGACCTCTGGGAAGGGGTCCCTGAGCCCTCGCTCGGTCCCTTGCCGCTCTTACCACGAGAACTCCAAGGATCGCAGGAGCAGGAGGCCCCTGCCATGAAGCATGGGCAGGAAGACCAAGAAGGCGAGGGCCATGCTCCCCAGGAAGAAGATGGTCTGCTGTACCAGGAGACCTGCCAGGGTCAGGGGGGGAGGGCACAGGCATCAGGCTCGGTGGGGCCCAGCCTGCCCCCAGCCCCCACTCCTGGAACCCAAAAGGGCTTTGGAGCTGGGTTGACCTGCCTTTTCATCCCTGCTGGGCCACTGCCTGCCTGAGAGGCAAAATGACTTTACCTTTGGGCTCTTGGTTTCTTCCCCTATAAAATGGGCCCCTACCTGGGGGAGCTGCTGTGACCAGCTAAAGAGATAATGTCTGGCCCTCCCTGGCGGTGCAACGGGTTAAAGCACAGAGTTATGAAGCTGTCCGCAGCTACTGCAGCACCAGTTCGATCCCCCGCCAGGGAGTTGATCTGCATGACGGGTGGACCTCTCCTGACCCGCCCGCTGCTCCCCTCAGCAGTGAGTTTCAGGCGATCTGCTTGTTCTGCTCCCCACTCTGTATCTGGTGAGTCCTCTCACCCCCTGCACCTCTGGCCTATATCCCATTCTGTGTGCATAAATAAATATTAAAAAAAAAGAGATAATGTCTAGGAGACTCCTTGGAAGCCACAGAGTACTCTGCAAATGTTATTTCTCCCCCAGTGCTCTTGAGTCGCTAGGGATAAGCCTGCTCATAAAGTGGATGTTTGCATTCCTACTGCTAGGGCCTGGCACAGGCAGGTGCTTGATGGCTGTCCATTGAAACAACCAGCTAATTGTTTACCTGGGATAATGTACACAGAAGGGCTTCAGTGGTATAAAGTTTACTAAGATGAGGAATTACCACTTCTAGTAATTCCTCTAAGCACTAATCCCCCTTCTCCTCCCCTGCAGAAGCGAACCGCAGAGAAGGAAAGCAGCCTTGCTTTAGCAACACTGGCCCCAACCCCTTCCCACTCGAGAAGTCTTTACTCACTGCAGGGCCCAAGGGGAAAATCTGGAGTGGGAAGGGGTCCTAGAAGTTAAATAGTCCAAGGGGCCCTGGAGGTTAACTTAGTCAAACTCCCTGAGGGCAGGACCCCCTTTTCAGTTCCCAACAATGACCATGACTCTGCTTGCATACCCCTGGTGACAGGGATCTCATCATCTCTCCTACACAGCAGGAATGTGCTGCAGGAATTTCCCACCCTCCAGCCCTGGGCCCACGTGCTACGTAAATACCCGGTGGCTCCCAGGTCCAAGCTTTCTTAGGGGTCTGCTTCTCTCACCAGAGTGAGCTGGCTGAGGGTAAAGAAGGCTAGGTGGACCCCCCTATTGTTCTTTCCCAAAGACTGATGCAGCAGACACCCAGGGCCAGCCAAAACCTGCTGGGCATTCTCCCCTCCCCCACTGGGGCCTCATCTTGGGTCAGTTGAGGCCCGGGGTGGTGGATAAGGGGTGCTCACCGAGGCAGGTAAATGCAGTCTGGTATGCGCTGAAGCTCATCCAACAGAAGATGGCGTGGCGGGAGGGGTGGAGGCTCTGGGGACCCAGGGCCAGGGCAGCCCCGCGGTGCAGAGCCTGAAGGTTGGTCCTGGGTGGGGGTGAGGGAGGTAGGGACTTCAGGGAGCAACACACACCCCAAATTCCTCCTCTGGACCAACCTCTGCCTGAACTCCCAGTCTCGGTGCAACCCACAGCCCTGGGCAGAGGAAGTCCAGTGGAGGCCACTAACCCAACCTGGGGTCCAGAGGGGGCTTCCAGAAGAGGTGATGCTCCAGCAGTCTCAAAGGGCAACAAAGAGTAAGATGAAAGGGAGGGTGGGGTGGGGGAGGAATCACAGAGCCCGTCAGGCAGCAGACTCAATCTGAGCCTCATCAGCCCTGTGAGAAACAGTAGTAGGAAAAGGAAGAACCAGACAGCCGGGGCAGGACAGCCCCTCAGCGCCCAGGTTCCAGGTGGGTAGACGCTTGGGGGCCTAGAATAGCAACTGAAGCAGGAACCCTGAGGTGCAGCAAAAGCACAGTGAATGTGAACCAGTTCTCTGGCATTGTTAAGTGCCTGGATGTGCTCTTCACACCCACCCTATTCTCTTCTAGATCCTTCTTTTCCTCTTCGCTCACAATTCCTGGGCACTTCTTATCACTCATCACAGATGACAAGCACCGCAGTTTGGCATTCTGCCTCACAAATAATGTCTTAAGCACAGCCAGGACCTTCCTCTCCTGCACTGGCACATGTCAGGTTAAGCCTCACTAGCTCCTGCTGCTTTCTCCTTCCTACATCTTCCATTCCCAGAGTACCAGCTTTCCCAGGGCCCCCCACCAGTCCAGGTGACCCCTCGTGTTTCAGGAGCATCAGTCATGCCCTGTGTCACAGATTCTCCCGCCAGGCCTCCCCTTCTCCACCCCCCACCCAGCAGGGCCTGCAGAAACCTCCCTACCTCCAGTGCCAGACTCTGCCCTACCTCCAGACCCCTGGTTCAGGGTCCCCCAGGACTCCCCTCTTCCCACAGCTGCACCGGGGAGTCTGAGTCCGCCACTAACCTGTGTGTCACCAGCGAGCGGATCAGCACGAGGAAGGTGAGTGAGCAAGACAGGGCCAAGGCAGAGACGTAGCAAACTGGAGGGGCAGAGAGGGAACAAGGTGAGAGACTAGAGCCTGCAGGGACTCCCGGGAGCCCCCAAACCCTGCCTGGTGGTAGTTACCCTGACCCACATCCGGGAGCAGAGACCTCTTGCCACAATCCCTAGATCTTAAACCCAGTGTGCCATTGACAGCCTTGGCTATTTTATTCTGTTAGGTGACATACGATGGGCAGGGTGAGGAGAAGACACCACAGAGGCTGCAGACCCTGCCCTCATGGCCTGCTCTTGTGCTTCTGTTAGGATTCCCTGTGAGAGACTCCATCCAGCCTGGCATCTGCCCTCTCCGCCTCCACCTCTTAGGCATGTGAACTTGGGCGAGGGGCATTCCTCTCCTTAGCCTCAGCTTGCTCATCCGGGCTCTCTGCTAGGCTGGCTGTCTTCCAGCACATGAGCCATCGAGCCCCATCTGTACCCAGGTGGCCTCTGTCCAGGTAACAGAGGATGTGCAGGCACATCAGTGTGGTCTGAGTCCATCAGAATATGGGAGGTGGTCACTGCTACCCATCTGGACATTGCTTCCCCTTCACCCTCTTCAGTGCCCACAGATCATAACTTCTCAGCAGCCAGGGGACAATGCAGTATCTGCTCTGACCAAGCCTGGGTATTTAAGCAGAGCAGGGGCAAAGGGAACACCCTCCCACTCTGCACCCAGCCTCACTCTGCATCCTCACAGATGCCACAGGAGAGGCTCCAGGTCCACCTGAGGAAGTGACTATGGGCAGGAAGTGGTGCGGGGGGCTGTGCACTCATCTCCAAGCAGACCCAAGCTGGGCCCCATTCCTGCACCTGAACTCCTCTGCGAGTGGGGGAGGTATTCCTGGGGGCTGTGTTCCCCCACCCTTCTCCAGAGACTCAGGAGGGGAGCAAACACATAGCCACAGGGACTGGAGTATTGGCACACAATAGGGTCACTTGGAGCTATTAGAACCTCCCATGGCCCAGGCTGCACCCCAGGTCAACAGAATAAAATTTGCTGGGCATGGGATCCTGCCCTTACCTTTGCTGAAAGTACACTCAGTGATTATAGCGTGCAGTGAAGGTCAAGGCCATTGGCCCAGGGGCTTTTAGAGGCAGAACCTGATCTTATTTCAACCAGCAGCTGCTTGAAATCAACCAACTGGTCACATATTGCTTGTCTATGCCAGTATTTCTCTAACTTAAGCTTGCATTAGCATCCCTGAAGAGAGGGCGCATGTCCAGTGGTAGAGGTAGGGGCCCCACTCTCAGGGGTCTACCATTCTGAATAGGGCTTGAGCATTGGGATTTTAAGAGTTACCAGATACTTGCACCCCCATGTTTATTGCTGCTTTATTTACAATTGGAAAGACATGGAAACAACCCAAATGTCCAAAATATGACTGGATTCAAAAGATGTGGTACATATACACAATGGAATATTACTCAGCAACCAAAAAAACAAACAAAAAAACAAACACATGCCTTTTGCAGCAACATGGATGGAGCCAGAAGGGATCATGCTTAGTGAAATAAGCCAGAAAGAAAAGGAAAAATACCAGATGGTTTCACTTATAGCAGAAGCATAAAGGACCAGGAGGAAAATAATAATAATAATGAACAGCTATAGACCAGAGACATTTTATGGGGTTGGAATGGGGAATGGGATCAAAAATGGGGGTGGGGAGAAGTGCCCTGGACTATGGTGATGACACACGGGTGGTTTGGTAATAGGAAGCCCACGGGGATTACAACTGAGATGGAAAAAGGCACAAAATGATGTAAAAATAACCTATTACATTATTAAAAAAAAAAAAGTTACCAGATGCTTCCCAGTCACAGCAGGGTTGCTACAGAAACCTAGGGCCTATGTCTGTCCATGGCTCACTGCTCCAGTGGCAGAAGGGGACAACATTGTTCAGAATTCTTCTGAACAGTGAAGAACAGAAAGCACTGGGTGGGCACAGACAGCTCCATCCTGCTCCATCTGCTCTTCCAGAGCACCACGCCAGCAAAGGTGTGTTCTAGGTTGCATTTCCATGGAAGTAAGGAGCCTACCCGTGGGCCCACCCAGGTAAATGCATAGGTGAATGCAGTGAAAAGGGCTAACAATTCCTGGGGCCCTGTTTGGCTCCCCTTCCCCAAGCCCCCTCCCCACCCAGGGTGTCAAAGGCAAAGATACATCTGTAGTTTCAGCAGCTGTATTGCAGGGAGGGCAATAGAGTGAAATGAAATAGAGTGGAATGACCTTGCCCAAGGTCGCCAGTTTGTGAAGAAACAAGAATTCTAATCTACTCTGCCTGACTCAGTCTAGGATTTCTATGACTGACACCTGGCTTATGCTTCTCGGGAAGCCCTCAAACAGGCTTCCAGAACTCAGAAAACTTTAGGTACCTTCACTAAGAACAGAGCAAGAGCCCGAAGCTCAGATCTAATCTCAGTTCTTCCCTTGGCTTGCTGAATTGACATGGGCACATCTCAATCTACCTGGGCCTCAGTTGTCCCCTTCTGTAAAGTGGGAGAATAAACACAGTTCTGTTTGGCCCCTGCATCCAAGAAGAAGCCAAATGGGAGCATTTGCTCTTGGGAACTACAGTATGTGGATATAAGTGTCAGGCGTGATGCCGAGAATGAGTCCAATGTCCCAGACATGTTGAGTCCTGTATCGGGCCTTAAATTCCTGCTCTGTGAGACTGAAGCTATGCTGCTGACCCAACAGGGCTGCTGAGAGTGAGGCCGGAGCTTGGATGTGAGCTGACAAGAGCCGTGGCTGCTTCTGCCTGTGGCTGAGCTCACAGCCAACTTGGAAAACCTTCCTGGAGGTATCATTTTCAGCCCACCCAGAAGCTGTCACCTGTCCAGTTTGGAGGACTTGGCCACAGTTTCAGGGAAGCTTCTGGTATGGGAACGGAGATTCTTGGAAAGGCGATGGAAGTGGGGGAGTCACACATCTCTGCCCACCCACCACACCCTGCCTGTCTCTATGCCTGGCACGTGTGGTTGGTGGGAACAGCCACGGAGCAGCTCCGCCTCCACCTGCCAGGCCAGCAGCCTAAGCGCCAACCACCTCATGTTACTCCTCAGAATGCTCACACCAGCCTGGCATTCCTGAGTCAGAGGGTGTAGGCCTTTGACTCCTGGCCACTGGGCTCTGTCTGGGGAGTGTCAGGAATCCATGCCTGGGGACCTGGCAAGGGTGAGGGGGGTCTGGGGGAGGTACCAGCCAAGTGACAAGGCACAGCCAGGCTGGCGCTGGCATGGATGCTTGGCTGTGCCAGTCCTCAGGGACTCCCGGACTTACCTTCCAGAGCCCACAAGTGGTGTCTCACCAGCTCCACCACCTCCTGCCTGTCATCCGACAGCACGATGCCAAAGCCGGCCAGCATGTAGGACACGTCCGTGCTGATGCCCGCCCTCACCTTGTGGATGGTGGGCACGACCCCCACCAGCAGCAGCAGGGCCACCTGCAAGGGCACCAGGATGAGGGCGCCAGGGCCAGGGAGTGCTCACACCAGGTATTCCCATCCCGGGAGAAGTGGCTTCCAGGGTAATGGGGAGGCCTCAGGGGAGAAAGAACGACCACACACACGGGCTGCCTCTGCATGCCGTCCCCTTTGCGAGTCTGCTCTGCCCCTAACGCAGCCGCCTCATGCCCGAGCACGTCAGGGGTGGGTTAGTCTTACTGCCCGCGGCCACCAGGCCTGGACTGGGGTGGACCTGCAGGTGTGGGACTCACAGGCCACTGAGATGCGCAGGAGGCACAACTGTGCTGCAGAGTGCTATCAAATACCTGCCTCAACTCCAGGAAACAAAGTTCTCAGCATTTCCACGTTGGGGAAAGCAAATGACCTATGTTAGACGGACTGTGATTCACATTTTGACTACCTTGGGACATTCGATGCAGAATACTGACCAAGTCAAATTCACCTCTCTGAGCCTCGACGTCCCGCACTTGTAAAATGGAGCGAAGCCATGATACCAACCAGGGTTTTGTTTTGTTGTTAGTTGTTGTTGTTGAAGGGAGATGGAGGTGGTGGGGGATTTATGCAACATATATTAAATCTTCCCAGCTACCTAAAGAGGAAAGTAATTGTATTTCCTCTGTTTCACAGCTGAGCTGATGGGTTCAGAGATGTTGAGTAACTTGCCCAGCATCACAGCAGGTAAGTAATGGAGTTAGGACTTAAGTGCATGTTTATGTGACTCAAAACTCCTACTTGGACTCTCTACAAGCCCAGCAAAAGTTTACACTCCTTCCCTTTTGAGTGGGTCAACTTCCCAAGATGGCCAGAAGCAACTGTGTGGATTGTGACTGGAGCCATTGGAGAGCTGAGTGGTCCTGGGCTTGTGAACAGCAAGCAGGAGTTGAGAGGTAAATGTCACTATGGAGGCAGGACATACCTGGTAAACGGCCGTGCCTGTCAGGGTGGCTGAAAGGACCAGCTTCAGGGGCAGTCGGAATCCTGCATTCCCCAAAAGGAGGGTGCATGTGAGTGCCAGCACTGCCCAGGTCCAGAGCACCCCTCTTTCCCAAGAGACCCAGGAAAAGGCTCAGAAGCCCTAGGCCAGGCCAGGGGCTTCCTCTTGTCCAGAGCTGGGGGTTCTTCTGGACGACAGGGTTAAGAGGGGCGCAGAACAGAAGCTGGTCTTCCACCGTGATGGTTCTGCACAATGGGGGCGGGCGGCATGTGTCACCCCGTCGCCAGTTCCCCACCTCTTACCTTGCTGTGGAGTGTAGAGATAATGTCTGAAGCGGATCCAAGCGCAGGACAGGAAGCCTTGCTTGGAACTGGGGGAGCTGGAGGAGGACCCAGGCAGGAGGGGCCCTTAGGAGAAGCCCCTGCCCTGAGCCCCAGTCATAGTTTGGCTGGTTGCTCATCGCTGCCCCACCATGCTGCCCAGAGCCAGCCCCCTAACCAGCCAGCCCACCCAACCCGTCCACTGCCCGCCGAGGCCATGCCTACGACCTCACCTGCTTCCCAGCTTCTTCCGGCAAAGGAGGGTCCTCAGATATTCCTCAGAGTAGCTACTCTGCAGCCCCTGTGGAGGCAGACAGACCAATGGACAAGCTGCTGAGACCGGCCTTGAGCCATCCCTGGCACCCTGGCTCAGGGTACACAGTGGGCACCCAGCAGGTGCCCTGTAAACATTCAGGGTGAGTATAGGCGCGAGTATGGACCAACACATGAGAATGAGGCCTGCGCCCCCAAAGCTGCCCTGTTCTCCAGTACCAATATAAGGCCAGTCAGTGCCCTATCTAAGACAGTGCTGGGAAGTTCCTCCTACAGTCTAACTCCAACTCGTCTTGCTTTAGCTGGTCACATGTCATCACTGCTTCTCCCCTGCCCTGCGGTCTGTTATCTGAGACTGAGACTGAGTAAAGGAATGCCTATGGCCCGAGCACATGCAGCCAGGACACAAGAAGGGCTCCCAGGTCAGATCCTCAGGCCTCTACTCCTACTCAAGGGAGATCACAGGGAGACCAGATTTGTCGAAGCCACATCCCAGGACTTAAGCTGCCTGCCAAGAGGCCCATGGGAAGATGGGTGGGCCCCTGTATTGGTCATTAGGAGAGTGTAGGACCTCAGATCCTGTTGCCATGGCAACCTGGGGATCTAGGGCAGGGGTGGGTCAGCTCAGTACTTGACTGTGTCCTCTGAGCCTTAAACCTCTTTGCCCAAGGGCCAGAGAGGATTTTCTTTCTCTAAAGACTTCTCTGGAAAGAGTGAGGCAGAAAAAAATTTCTGCAATAAAGGAACAGGATGAGGGTGCGGGCAGGGTAGAGACCTGACAGGTGCACTGTGTATTCTGGGCAGCTATTCTCCACTTTTGAGCCAGATGTAAAATGAAGGGGGACACAGTCTCCCCCAGAGGAGCATGGGAATGAGGAGGGCAGCAGTCTGAGAATCCTACCACCGAAAGCCAGGGACAGGTGGGTACCAGAACCCCCTAGCCTCTCCAGGCCTACTCCTCCCTGGAGGTGGGGATCACTCTCCCCCTGGCTTCGGCCCCAGTTCCTCTCCTGCGCTCCAGGCCTGAAATCCACCTGCCTTCTAGCCCCTTCAAGGCTACACACATGCACACACGTGGTCCCTGCACGCCCGCCCTAATCTAGGTTCCAGATTCCACAGTGCACCTCTACCTGCCATCTGTCCTAGAGGCCAGTCTCCAAACCTTTTCTCCTCCCCGTCTGAAGAGGAACCAGCTCTTTGCCTCTGCATCATTCTTGCTTCTGTGTCTCTTGAATTTGGGGTCCCCTGGAACAGTCCATGCTTCCTCCTCTCTCACCCAGAAGACTACTTACCCACCTCCACCTGTACTCCCATGGTTTGGGCTGAGTCCCTGGTGCATTTTCACATGGCACTGTAAATATTTTTGCTGCATCCTGTTCCCCCAGAAACCTGGCAGCTCCTGGGGGTCAAACCTGGGGCAGTTGGATCTAGGTCCCTTGCACCCAGCCCAGGCCTGGGACACGTAAGTGCTTAGATGGCACCTCAATAAGCTTGCCAGATCTTGTAGGAATTCTCTCTGACCATGAAGTATTTATCCGCCTACCTACCCGTCTATCCAAAACTCCAGAAATATGTGTTGTCTATTATATGCTGCGACCTGCCCAGGGTCACACATCAGATATGAAGAAAACAGAGATAACCCAGTTCTGCCTCACGCTCTTTCCTATGCCTGCACTATATTCTCTCCTTACTCCAGGACCTCCTTGTCTTTTATGCCCCCCAGTCTGCCTCCTCCAGGAAGCCCTCCTGACTGCTTCTGCTCTCCCAGCCCTCCCCTTTATCTGATTTCATCTGACTTATAGCTGATCTATAATGCAGCGCTAACCCAAGTGCTTCCTGAATCATTTCAGCAACTACAGAGCTCCTAGTACACGAGGCTCCTGGCCTGGCCCATTTCTCCAATTTCAGTGTTTTAGAAACAGAGCTATGAACTCCTGCCAGATGCTATCTCCTGGCCCATTTCTCCTCTGCCACATTCTTCTGTTCACACAGCTAGGTACCTGGGTGTACACACCCTAGCGCTTGCCCTGGAAGGGAGGACTGACCAGCCGCTCCATGCCCGCTTTATACTACGAATGCCCACGGGGACCCACTGACGCGGGCGAGTCCAGCGTCTTGGGCTCTGAATAGGCGCCCAGCCCAGCCCTGCCCCTTTACCTTAGAGCCTGCGCCTGTCCTGTGGTTGAGGCTCCTCACCATCTGCACTGGGTACCAAAGGCTCAGGAATCCGAGACCCAGGAGGAGAGGCAGGGAAGCCAGCAGGGAGTAGTACTTATAGATCTGGATGAACAGACACCAGGTGCAGCTGCCTTCTGCACTCCTTCCCCAAACCGGAGCGGGATGCTACCCCTTCCCACCTCACATGGGGTCCCGAAGGTGACCTAGGTGCCCTGGAGAGACTGGCTCTGTTGCCCCCAACCCACTGGCTCCTGGACTGTCATGCCCCTTAGAGGCCAAAGAGGGAGACTATGTGATTTCCTCCTGCCTGCCCCAAGGGCCTAAAATGGGGAGTGCACCCACTTGCTGTGTCCCTATATTCCTACTGCTTTGGAGACCCCTAATTTTGTCTATGCACAGCCTGTAGCCTGGGCATCGGCGAAGTATGTGTCCTGCCTCCCCAGGCTGGACCTTTCTATATTCATTCATTCATCCGTTACCTCAATATGTTTCCATTGAGAGATTAGTATGTACCAGTCCCTGTACCCAAAACAAGTCCCTGCACCCAAAGAAACCAGCTAGTCTCCCTGTCTCCTGGGAGGGGTTGGTATTGCCAGCTCCATTTACCGGGGGGGCTGAGTTACAGCGGATGTGCACACCTGCTTGCTTATTTTATTGTGTCTCCCCTCCCGGAATGACAGCTCTTGGGATACCGAGGACTTTGTTTGTCTTTCCACAGTTGTATTCTAGTGCCTGGAGCTGTCTCTGGTACAAAGAGTGTGCTTCAAATGTTTGATGAATGAGTAAGTGAATGAAGGAAGCTGGACTCAAACCCAGGTTGCCGGAGTCTAAAGACTACACTTCCACCCTTGGCGCGGCCCAGGTAGCTTTACTCATGTGCAGCAGACTGCGGGCCAGGTTCTAGGGTTCTGGACTTCTCTTTTGAGCCTTCTGAGACCTCTTCCGCCTCCCTGCTCACGTCCTTTGTTGCGCTTCACGGTCACAGGGAAGGCAGGGGACTCAGTTGTGGGTGTCTGCAGGACTCCTCTTCCTCTTTCCTGCCTGCTTGCCTCTCCCTGACCCCGTCTGGACAGGAAGGTCCTGGGGGGAGGGGCCGCTTCCTCATCTGTCCCACAGAGGGGCGTGCTTGGATGGGGTGCAATGGGAATGGAATCACAGGTACCAAGGAGGGCCTTGGGGACCCCCGGCGGCTTGTCCAGGCACCTGTGTCCCTCCACCCTGGGCTGTTGGGAGTCTGTGGTTACCTGTGGTGCCTGGGGACACTCTACTCTCTGCCAGACCTGGACCCCGAAGTGAGCCCAGGCTAAGGCGCTGCCCAGCAGGTGTGCAACTCCGTGCCTGACCGTGGCACAGGCGGCCAGGGGGTAGTACAGGGCAGGGTAGTAGAGCAGGGCCACCAGCTTCCAGGCCGCTGAAAATCAGACAGGCAGAGTGAAACGGGGCCCCCGGGGGGCCCGGGGGCAGCCCACACAGGACTCTCTCCATCTCCCAGGAACCTCAGCTGGTTCAGTGCACAACAGCCCAGGTTTAAGATCCAGACTCTGATCTTGGGCAAGTTACCTCTTGGAGCTTCCTTTTCCCCATCTGTAAAATGGACACAATAGCAGCGTATCAGCAAAGACAGATGGGACGCCCGTGTAGCCCAGCCCAGCACCTCTTCGGCACGCCGGAGAGTAGCTGCTGCTTTACCAGCCCCATGGGCAGCCCTGTCACGTGGGGCTAACACTCGTCTGAGTCACCATGAGGACTGAATGGCCTCGGTGGCCCCTGTTGATGGCAGCTGTCCTTGTTCTCAACAGCTCCGAGAGCCCAGCTCAGCGCTCAAGAGCCTTCTTGGCCCCTCCCCATCTTCCTTTTCACACAAGGCTGAGCTACCTGGAGGACTCACAAGCTCCCTCTTTCCTAGGAGTGGGGCTAGCACAAAAAAAAGTACTGACCTGAGCAGGGAGCTGGGGCCAACAGAGAGGTGGTTTCAGGTGGGGTGGCAGGGCAGCAGTGAGGCTAATGGCACAACCCCTTCTCGGGGGTGGTTCACGATAGGGGACAGGGAGCTGCTTGGCACACCCTGCTACCCTGGGTTGGCTCCCCCATTGCATCACTGCAGCCCCAGGGCCTCAACTGCACTGGGTACCTCGGTTGGGTGGTGACACCAGTGTCAGGAAGGGCAGCGGGTCCTCGTCAGGGAGCAGCAGGCACAGGGAGCTGAAGAGGACCATGAAGACAGCGGTGGGCACTGCACGGGGCCTGTCCCCAGCCAAGAAGTCCACAGGGCTGGTGCAGAGGACAGAAGAGAATCCCTCAGGCCCCCTTACCACCCAAATGCCATGTCCCATGAACTGGAGCTGTGGAGTGAGTTCCACTTTCCAGGCAAGGCAATGGAGCCCCTTGACTCACTCATTCCACAAATATTTGTGCACTGAGTCCTTACCGAGTTCTTCATTCAGTCCCACCAATACCCACATGGCAGGAACAAGCCTAAGCACTGCTCCCTCCACCACCCTGGAAGCGCCAGGAAGTAGCCGCCTCCACACTAATGGGTCTGTCTGGGCTGGCAGAGCTTCAGAGAGCCTGCAGGGTCACAACATCCTTTTGCAATGGCTGCTGCTCTGGCCTGGGTGTATCCTCAGGGCAGAGGGCAGAGGGCAGATGGCGGGCACAGCCATCCCATCCCAGGCATGGCCCTCAGGACTCCACACACTCAGACCCTCTGCTTCTGCGCCCAGCCTGCCCTTCTGCCCTGAGAGCCCAGCCTGCCTCCCCAGATCCACCCCCAGCCGGACCAGCTTCTTCTCTACCACCCAGAGTGTCAGTCTCCTTCCCCAGAAAGGTCAGGCACACTTGGGATGCCAGGATGTCTACAGTAGGGCTCTACCTGCCTCACCCAGCCCTTCTGTCTGTCCACACAAGCCTGCCCAGCCCCAATCCTCAGGGTCTTCCCCACACCCAGCTCTAGGGTGACAAGTCTAAAGCCAGCTACAGGCCAGTTCTTTATAAATCTACCTGGTGCATCATGGCCCCCTGGGCATCCTCAAGGGAAACGGGGGGGCATGATGGCACAGGTGGTCACGGCTTGTCCAAAGGGGCGTCCTGTGAGTTGGGTTCTGTTGGTCTTTATCTCCTGAATAGGAACTGAGCCCCTCTCCCTCCCTCTGGGGCCCCCACCAGACCTGGAGAGCTGAGTGGAGGTGGTGGTGGTGGGGTTGCCGCTGAGGCCCAAGCTGGTTTCTAGCTACTTAACAAACCGCCACCTTCCTGGAGTGGCCCTGACAGCTGGGTCCCCTGAGAGGGTGTGCCCAGGCCACAGCACCCACCTGGGCAATCCGGGCCTGCCGTGCCCACAATGGGGCCAGAGCCGGCGGCGCTGCTGTAGCATGGCCAGCAGCAGTGACACGAGCACCTACAGGGACAACACAGAGGAGGGGCTGGGGTGTCCAGGCCTTGCCCAAGGCGCTGAGTGTGGGGCTGTGGATGCAATTCCCAGGATGCCTCCCACCGCCATTGCACACTCATGCATGCTGCATCCTAGTTTGGGTCCCTGCCCTGGGAGCACCCCCAGACACCCCCGCCCAGATTTGGGGCTCTTAGTCCCCCTTCACCAGCCCCAGCAAGAAACTGAGCCCCCCTGCTCAGGAGGCGGTAGCTCACAAGTCAGTTTGGACTCACAGACAGCACGGCCAGGCAGGCATGGAGGATGCTGGGTGGCACACTGGGGTGGCAGGCGGGCACCATTCTGCAGAATAGTTAAAAGCTGGGTCAGGCCTGTGTAGGGATTCCCCTGGGGGGTCAGACCTGTGTAGGGACTCTCCTGGGGGGGGGGTCAGACCTGTGTAGGGACTTCCCTGGGGACCCCATACCTGGATTTCAAGTTGTCTACACTGGCATTTTACCCACCACCTCTTTTTATCCTCTGATCTCTCCTACCCAAGCTTGCCCAGCTCTGTCCTCTTAGGGTCATTCTCGGGCTCTCATGCCCCTGTTGTGTGCTGGCCCACACTAAGCACTGAGGGAACAGGAATAAAGGAGACAGAGGACTTCTGGGGAAACACATGGGAAAAACAAATGGGTCGGCTCAGCTTGAACCCTTCCTCTTTTTCACCCATCCCCTTCCCATCCTTGAAGACCCACTTATCTCTCCCTCCTCCAGGAAGACTTCCTGATTGCCCCATGCCCCACAGATCTCTCCTTCTTAGAACTGAGGTAGGCATTTGACCAAGTCAAGAAATCCAGTGTTTGGGCCTATGATTCACGCACTAGTCTGAATTCTGTCTGTTTCTCCCTTCTTTTTCTGTTTCCCTTTTCTAAACAGCTACCCCGTACAGCTGGGCAGTTTCCACACTGCACAAGGATGCCTGACCAAGAGGATGAGTGTGGTCTGAAATCCAGGCCACACTCCTTTTTTCTAATTACCAGGGACTCAATGGCCTGGCAGAGATGCTGCTATCATCATAACAGAGATTAAAAATAATTTTGATGAGGACAATTAGGGCCTCAACAAGCCAAGACTGGACCTGAAACTGGGAGAGTAGGAAAGAATGGGTCCATGGGGAAGGGTAGACTTCTCACCCACTCTCCTGAGCACCCTCCTGCTATGTGGAAAAGAGGAAGCCCAAGGCGCCTGGGATCCTACGCTAGGACTATTCAGGAAATCCCAGGAGGTGAGCAGCAAGGAAGGCCCTGGTTCCTGGGGTTTGTCCTTGGGCTGAGGGCAGAATAAAACTTTCTTCCCATGGATGGAGCTGGGCGGAGAGTGGGGCTCAGGGAAGGCAGGCCCCGTGCAGCCCCGAGAGTTCAGAGCCCCTGCTCCATGCCTGTTCAGCCTGCACGCCTCTCTGCCTCAGCCCTATTCTACCCTGTACCCTGCACCCAGCCAGGTGGGTCTCAGCACACTGTCCCTGGAGCAAGTGGGAGCCACCCCACACCATGGATTCAGGGTTCTGTCTGGGGGAACCTCAGGTCTCTTCTGTACTAACCAGGTTCCCTCACCTGTCCCTTAGCTCAGTTTGACTGAAGCTCATAGAACCTCACTGTTGATCTGAGCATCAGAAATTGACTGACCAAGGATTTGGCTGATGGGCCCACATGTGTGCTGTGGGGCAGATGAAATGCAGGTACAGAAAACACACCTCAGGGAAGGTGGGGATCTTGACCCTCCAAGAGATACAAGGAGATGCCGGAGCATTCAGGAGTAACAGACACCTCACAGAGGTGAGGTGGTATCGCTTTGTGGTTTTGATCTGCATTTTCCTGATAACAAGAGATGATGGCCTCTGTCACGTGCCCATTGGCCATCTGTGTGTCTGTAGTAAAACATCTGTTCAGAGCCTCTGCCCATGTATTAATTGGGTTTTTTGGGTTTTTGTCATTGAGTTGTATGAGTTCTTTATACATTTCGGGTGAAACAAGTGTTGGAGAAAAGGGAACCCTCTTATCCTGATGGTGGGAATGAAAATTAGTGCTGCCACTATGAAAACAGTATAAAGATGCTTCAAAACCTGATGAATAGAGGGCTCAGTGGATTAAAGCACAACACTGTGAAGCTATCGGCAGCCATGAGTTTGATCCCTGACCAGGGAGGTGGCCCACATGGCACAGCAGACCTCTCCTGACCTGTCTGCTGCTCCCCTCAGCAGTGTATCTCAGTACAGCTGCCTGTTCTGCTCCCCACTCTGTCTCTGGTGAATCCTCTCACCCCCGACCTCTGGCCTATACCCCAATTCTTGTATGCATAAATAACTAAACCTTTTTTTTTTTAATGATGAATAAAAATACCACATGGTCCAGTTACTCCACTCCTGAGTATTTATCTGAAGGACACTAAAACACTAACTCAAAAAGAGACAGGCGTCCCTATGTTCATTGTGGCGTTATTTGCAATTGCAAGACAAGGAGACAGCCCACACAGCCACTGATGAATGGGTGGAGAAAGAAGAGGTGGCATTTGTGCACAATGAAATCCCCACAACCAGCAAAAGGTGAAATCTTGTCATCTGTGACAACATGGATGCACCTTACAGGCTTATGCTAAGCAAAATAAGTCAGATGGGTGAAAGACACTTGTCTTTCTGTATGATTTCATTCACATGTGGAGTAGAAAGAGGCAACTCAAGCAAACAAGCAGAACAAAAGAGAAACAAATTTAGGTACAGAGAACAGAAAGCTGGTTACCAGAGTGGGAAGGGGCCGGTGGGAAGTTGGTGGGGGGCTCACCGGGAGTGCAATGGGCACAGAGGCATCAGCTCTGTGGTGAGGGATGGAAAGGAGACTTTTGTGAAGCTCGTGCTGTAGTGGACACAGATGCCCAATGAAACCAGGACTGCCACCTCAATAAAAAAATTGATGTAAAAAAAAGAAAAGGATGCAGAGGAGAGAGAGAAACTTGGAGTAAGGTATCGGAGGGGGTGTGGTTGGATGTGGGTCTAAGATGGTTTATATTGCTTTAGGCAAAGGAGGGAGAGGGTGTCCCAGGCAGGCAGAGATGCTGGAGGAGGCAGGCAGTAGAGACTGTGATAGGGCTGGGTAAGGCATTTAGTTGGAGTGTGGGTTACAGTAAGCCTGGGAGGCACTGGGGGTTGGCAGGGCCCCCCACCTTTGAGCAGGACAATGTCCTGGTTGTATATTTCCATAGCTAAGTTTGAATAACAATGGCAAACAGCAGTAACTATCTAAGTATTTACTAAACATTCCTAAGCACCAGGTTGTTGTTTGTTTTGTGCATTAACTTGGTTAGTAGCACTTAAGTGACTGGTGCTGTTATTATCCCTTTAGTGTGGACAAGGGGACCAAGACTCAGAAAGGCTAAAGCTCTTGCCCAACTCACACAACTAGTCGTGAAGCAGTCAGGAGTTGAATGGAGCCAGGGAGTGGGGAAGTAAGGAGCTCGTGCAGGGAGATATTAAGTTGAACCATATGAAACAGTCACGTCTGTGCAGCCGAAGCCGTCAGTTGCTGCAGACTGAAGTGCGGCTGTTCTCAGAGGTACCTAGGAGGGAGCATGGGCTTGCTTGATGTGTAGGAGCAGAGGGAAAGGGAGTTTCCAGGATGATTGTAGGTTTCTGGGCCTCATTCCAAGAGGAGGGATGTAGCCTCAGGAAGTCTGACTGGGTCGTGAACCTCCGGGACAGAGGCTTATGGTGTAGTGAGGATACTGAGGAAGGGGAGGGGCGAGACAACTGGTTCTAGAAGTTTGGCTCCAGCAGGAGTCTATGAAAAGCCCTGTCCAGAGGGCACGGAAGAGCATCTCCTTGAGTGAGTGAAAGCCTGCCCATCTGGAGTGGGGGCTCTGGCCTGTGGTCCCCAGGGAGGGGGGGAGCTCTGTTTCCTGACACATTCCCCATCCTATAATGGGACCTGCAAGCATACATGGTGAGGGGGACAGAGGGAAGCCTCCCAGGAGCCCTTTGAAGTAGTGGGGGGGGGCACGCTGGATGACTGCCACAGGCTCAATGGTGCCCCCAGACTAACTGGGAAGCTCAGCACTGATGCGGGTAGAATACACAGGGTCACATGCCAGGCTGGCACAAAACCTGGTTAGAGGAGCTTCTGGAGTAGGAAAGAGCTAGTTGGATTTGCACAGATCAATCCTATGTTCCAGCAGACTCATGCCCAACCTCTTCAACTGGGTCCTGGCACCAAGGGTGACCTGGGTAAGTTGTGGCTAGGTGAATGAGCCTAGCCCAGCCCATCACCAGTGCCCAGCTGCCCCCACTCCAGCCTGCCTGGGCACACTGATAGGCAGGGAACCCTACAGTCCAGAGCTCCTCAAATCTTTGCTGCACCAGGGAGAGGTAAGCCCAAGTTCACCTCCTTGAGATTCCCCTGAGAACCAGCTTCCTGCTCCTACCTTTTGGTGCGGAGAGGCTGAGGCAGCTGGACTTAGTTTGGCTAAGTAGAGTCCAACAATCCACCTTATCCTTCCCTGAAGTAGAAGGGAACTGCAAATTCTAGATGTCACCCACATTCGAGGCAATATTCCTCATCACCCAGACCCTGCCACTCCCCCGCTGTACCCAAACACCTTCTCTAAATATCCAAGCCACAGGTCTGGCTGCTGGCCCAGCCAATACCCAGGCCCTGAGACTCAGATGCCCAAGGACACAGGTTCAGACTCAGGTCAGGGTCTGTGTCCTCTTGGGGTTCCTGGACCCCGCCCAGCTCTGCAGTTCCTTTCATCCATACATAAACAGCCAGGCAGACAGGGCCCAGATTCTCAAGGCCAGCCAGGGAAGGGGAGGAGGGGCACACCCTCTCAGCCAGCAGGGCTACTTTCCAGGTGGTCAGAACCCCGAGTCTCTAAACAACAGCTCCTTCCCCCAGGCCTGGGTGGGGCCTCCCTCCCTGCTGGGTGACCCAAGCCTGGCCAGGCCACAGCCCCAGCCCCTGGGGAGACAC
Organism: Condylura cristata; assembly: GCF_000260355.1. NCBI lineage: Eukaryota > Metazoa > Chordata > Mammalia > Eulipotyphla > Talpidae > Condylura > Condylura cristata. The sequence goes on from NW_004567124.1 coordinate 33,001,657, forward strand.
GCAGCAATTTTCCCTCTGCAGTTTTGGTCGTTGATGGAGAACAGATGTGCACACATCTGGCTCCACGAGGCCCCCACCTCCCAGCCCCCGCCTCACCTTTCTAGTTTCCTAAACCCTCAGATGGAGCAGGGAGGTGGAGGATGCTCCCTGCCCCCCAGGAGAAATAAGGGGAGGACTGGGCTCTGGGGCTCAGACAGGCAAGGAGTCCTTGGCAGCTGGTGGGCTCACAGAGAAGCACAGCTCCTCTGCCAGGGTACCCAGACTAAACAAAGATAGAAAGGGTCTGGACAAAGGCCGCTGTGGGCTGGGCAGAGGCTGCCTCCCTGCCCTTTGCGGGCGTGAGCACTCCTACTACGGAGAACAGACTTCATCTCAGGGAAACACTGAGTCCAACAAACACAACAGGGGCAGCTTTTTCCACAAAGGCTGTCCCCCACCCTCACCCTCACTGCCTTTCCTCCCGAAGCCTCCCCCTGCCCCACTGGCCAGCCCAGAGAACCAACACTTGCTAACAAAACCCCCAAATGTATACCAGCAGGACCAGTATAACCTCTGAGGGCAGGCCCAGCTCCCCTCAACCACTCACCAGCATCCTCCATCCTGGCTGCAGGCCAGAATCACCCAGATGGCCTCTCTAGACTGGATCTGAATTACTAGGATGCAACACCTAAGAATATGCATTTTAAACACACCACACAGGTGTTTTTTAGATGAGCCTTTTTAAAAAGCTCAGATCCAGCACCTTACATATCTCAATTACAGGTCAAGAGCCATTGTTCTCATGTCACGGATGAAGAAATGGAAGCTCAGGGAGGTGGTAAGCAACGTGCCCAGGGTCACAGAGCATCAGTGAAGCCGAGAAAGCCCGTCTCAGTCACCCCCGCCGGGGCCTACCCCTACCCCGCCAGTGACCTCTGCCACAGCCTGCTAAGTAGACAGTTTCCAGACTCACTCTTCTGGCTGGAGCTCCTGGCCGCCGGGGGGCTCGTCGATGTACCAGCTGCCATAGGAATAGTCATCTGTGGCCCCGAAGGAGGAGGTCTGGTTCCCTGTTGCCCGGGACGACATTCTTCCACGCTGCTTCTCCTTTGACCCCCGACCAGAGAGAGAGGGAGAGGAAGAGAGAGAGAGAGAAACCACTACAGATGTGAAAAGAGGCTTGGGGGGGGGTTGTTAAAGAAAGAAAACCCAAACAAAGAACTGTTTCTCTAGAATCCTAAAGGTTACTTTCTTGCTTTTAGCTGTCTGGGAAAAGCCCGTCTTAGAGTGTGGGCCTGGGCAGCTGGCACAGGAGGAGGGGAAGGGCTTCTCATGTCCCCTCCCGTCCCTTCCCGCCCAGTCTCGCCCGATCCTGCAGGAGGGTTATCCCCTTGGGGAGAGTGCACCCCTCAGGGTCCCTGGGCTAGCACACCTGTCTGTCTGTGTGTCTGTCTGAGTGACCACCAGCTGACCTTTGCTCAAAAGACCATTTTAAAGGAAGGTTTGTCCAATCTGAGCTACCCACAAAGCCCCTTTTCCTTTCCTTTCCCCACACCCACCCAGATGGACCCACAGACACCCTCAAGGAAGGAACAGGGAGGAAGGCGCTGTAGAGATGAAAGGGTAGGCGGGCTCTAAAGGCTTAGAAACTCTGTGGCCCATCCTGCTCCGGCTGTCTGGGGTCCAGCCCGGTGCTCCCTCTTTGTTTAGATTCCCTTGAGACCTGTTGCCCCCCCAGTCCCCTCCCCCTTGCCCCAGCCTGCCTGTTGATGGTCCCTTTGGGCCGTAATGATGGGAGCACACCAAGTCCTGACAGAGCCCCCTGGGCAGGGCTATCCCTGTTCCCTCAGAGGCCTGAGCCAGAAGGGTGGGGCCAGACCCCCCCACCCACACCTGACTACCTGGCTACCCGCACATACCTGCCCCGGAGCGCCCACACTTTGCCCACCACATCGTGCCCCATTCAGTTTAGCAACCAAGGTGGTCACAGGTGCTGGGCTGGGACTGGAGGCAGGAGCCAGAGACTTCCATTCCTTCTCTTGGGTTTCCACGTGTCTCTCACTGGTTAAAACCTTTTTGTTTCTCCAACTTGATTTCACAAGGAGATAACTCACCCCCACAAGGCGGAAATTAGTCCTTTAAACACGAACCAGACCCGTAAGGACTCCGCCTTGCCTCCTGCTCCTGGAGTGTGGGATGAGGGTGAGGAGACAGGGCAGGGACTGGGGATCCTCTCTCTCCTCCCGCCCCTGAGAAGCTAGTTGTACCAGGCAGGCCCCCCACCCCCATCTCAGGCCCCAACCAGGAGACAAAGTCTCCAAAACCCCACAGAGAGCCTGGGCAGTGGGGTTACTCTGAGGTATTCTCCTTTGAAGACACATTCATTGACCACCTACTAAGCGCCAGCATTGTTCTGGGTCCTGGGACAAGAGTTCACGGCTGGGGGGTGGGGGGTAGGTGGACACAGACAAGTAGGCAAATAACCTTGAATCTGAGTGTCCAGGAGGGAAAAGCACAGAATGTCCAAATGTGTGCACCGTGGGGGATGGAGTTTGGTCAGCGGGAATAGGGGCATTCGTGGAGAAAGAAAGCTTTCATTTGAGTTCTGAAGCTGGGAACAGTCAGCTCAGCAGAAGGTGGGGTGTTAAGGGTGGGAGGGGGGTGAGGGGAAGTTTGTTTCCTACAAGAACAGCACAGGTGAGTCTCAGAGGGGGCAGAGCTTGAAATCAAGACTCCTCAACCCAAGCAGCCAGGCAGGTAGGGTCTTCCAGGACTATGGCCTCTGATGGTCTTGGCTCCTCCCCCACCTTCCCAAATGGTCCCTCTTTCAGGAAGAGGCTCTGCCCCCCTCCAACTCCCCCCCCACCCACACCCTCCCCAACTCAGAGAAGTCTGTGTCTAGTGACTCAGAGCTGAACCTGGACTTTATTTGATGTAATGCAGGAAACATAGCTGTCTGATCCCAGGGATTTGGGGTGAACCCTGTCTCCCAGGCCTGGCTGTAAGCTCCCTGAGGGCAGAACTCCACTTCTCCTTCAATCTCTCCCCCTGATGCACAGAGTCAGGAGGGTCAGAGGGACTTAAACAACTGGGGTTGGCAACGCATCACTTGTCTTTGAGACCATCGATCCTCCATGGGCCTGTCCCCTGAAGCCCAAGGTTGGGCCTTGTTTATTCCAGCCAGAGCCCTCCACCACAGCTGCAGAGCCCAGCATTCTCTCCCACTGCTCAGGAATCTCAGACCTGTAGTTTAGGGAACCACTGACTCTAATCTGAGTTTAAGGCCTCCTTGTGAGAGCTCTTGACAATGAGAGTCAAGTCTGAGGGGGAACTCATTTCCTCTCCAAGGCAGACTTGTCTCTGGAAGAAGCCTGAATCTGCCTCTTCAGCCCAGCCTGCTTGGTCATTCACTCATTCATTCATTCAACAAATATTAGTTGTAGGCCAGGCCAGGGTTTTCATGTTATGTGCCAGGCCAGGGTTTTCATGCTGAGTCTATAGCAACAAGCAGAATGGATATATAGTCCTGCCCCTCAGGGAACCTAACATGTAGTAGGGGGCAGGGCGTGTGGCAGGTGGAGACAGAAACATGTCATGAGTGCTGAGAAGGAAATTAAGGTCATGCAAGAGAAGAGAGACAGACAGACAGAAGTGGACTAGTGAAGGCTGGAGGGTCAGGGAAGTCCTTGCTGAGAAGATAATATTAAACAGAGACCTGAGGGGAGGAGGCTCCGTTCCTGGCCCCTAACTCCCATGCATCCTGCTTAGGGCCAGGAGGCTGGCTGGGTGGAAGCTCCATGGTTAGAGTGAACGCATGCTTGACTCAGGCTGGGGAGGGCACCCCACTTCTTAAGCCCAAAGTACCTCCTCAGCTTGGAGCTACAATAGCTTGGACTTTACCTGCAAACCGGGGTGAGGCTAGAGGGGTTAGGATGGTTGTCACCTGACCAGGGAACATATGGAGAAGAGAAAACCAGCAAGGAGGTCTCCTGAGGAATTTCTCTGAAGGCCTGGTGATTGTTCTCAGGGCCTGACCTCTGGAGTTGGCTCTACAGCAGCAGACCCACACCCAGAAGAGCTGAGACCAGCACCTGCCCTGAGGAAAGGAGTGGGGGAGAGCAAGGGACTTGGAAGAAAGATTGCAGAGGTTCAGGAAAGAGAAGTGGGGGCAGGGAGCCAGGAGGTGGCTGAGGAGGGGTGGGAGCTCCATGGCGGCCTGGTCGGAAACAGCAGCAAGAAGCAGATGTGAGTCCCTGAGGAAGGCTGAGGGGGGGAGCCTGAGGGGCAAGGACAGAGCAGGGCTGAGGCAGGACTGCCTAGTCGTGATGCATGTGGGGCCCCGTGGGAACACTCAGATAAGGGTGCTGGCAAAGCCCAGGGAGTAGCCCAGGCCAGCAGAGCCCCCAGAGGGGTCTAGGTTGGGGGGTGGCCAAGTCCCTGTCCTTGTGAGGAGGACCCCAAAAAGCTTCTGGGTTCTGAGCAGACAAAAGCCGTCTGCCATCTGGACCTGGCACGGAGCTTCCCTGCCCAGCTCCTCAGGCTGGAGCCGGCCTATGGAGGCCTCGGGACACAGCTTCCTTCCTCCCTCCCTGTGTTTTTGTTCAAGTTGATTAAATCTGAGGAATTTCTGTGTCCAGGAACAGAGGCCAGCGTGCATGCTTTCAGCAGCATGTGGTTATCAAAATCCTCAAAGGGCAAAGTGTTAAATATAAAGCCAGCTAACAGTGGACCCAAAAGAATGGGGAAGGCCAGCAGCATCTCCAAAAACCTCAGAACCGCACTCAGAAACACCCAAATCCCTCATGATCCCTCCAGAATTTTAGTAGCACTACACAAACTCTGGGATCTCAGTATCATCCCCATGAACCCTCAGAACTTCAGTAACACCAGAACCTGACCATATTCCAAGGACCCTCCAAACTCTGGCCAACTGAGCACACTTTGGGTCAAAACCATGGGAGCAACTGCAAAAGGCCCAGAGACACCCACTGTCCACCCACCTCCCAGCACAGTCCTTGGCTTTCTGAGTCCAAGTGCACCCACCCCCACAAAGTTCCTTAACATCCAAACCTCAGCGGCACAGCACAGCAAAGAATACCCTGGTGTCGTCTGGCCAGAGTTGGGGAATCACTGATGAGCCTGACTATGCAACCCGGCCTCTCTGTGAACCTGTGGATAAGAGGCCAAGACAGGTCAGCCCGGGCAGGCCAGCCCCCAGCTACAAAGCTCACTCACGTGTGCACGTATCCAACTGCCCCGGCATGCACTTGGGCATAATCCTGACTGCACGCCCCGGCGAGCCCACGCAGCAGACGAGAGGCAGTGACGCTGGCAGCTAAGCTCGCAGGGAGAGTGTGGATGGCTCTCTACCTCCCACCTCCCACGCCAGGCAGGAGAGGCAGAGGCATTGCCTGGCAGCCTTTTCTGGAATCCCATGCCCCCCTCACCAGTAATGCTACCATAGCCTGGGCCAGATTGTCTGATATGAGTGTGGACACTGGTGAGGAGCTGGGAGGCTGAGGATGTAGCTAACTGTTTTTAGGGAGCAGTTGGTTTTTCCCTCCAGAAGTTAGGCTAGAACTGTCTTGCAAGAGGGAAGGTAGGCAGGCTGATTTCAGCTCAGGACGAAGGTAACTTTCTGACTTCACAGAGTAGTGAGCCCCCCGTCCAGGCAGGCATTCAATAAGCTGCCGAGGGCCTCCTGCCCTCAGAGGAGAACACACTCCTCTCACCATGAAAGACTTGGATTTTCCCTCCCCAGAACATCACCCTCCCTGCGTCAGGGTCAGGCTCCTCAGGGTCAGGCTTGGAGCCGTGGGCTTCCTGCCGCCTCCTTCCTCAGGTTGTTTCCTGCAGACCACAGCAGCGCGGGGCTCTCTGTAGTCAAAGCCCTTTCGCCCTGTGCCTTTTGGGGCCCATACTAGCTCACCCGGCTTCCTGAGTACAGCCACTTGCTGGTCTCAGACCTCATCTCCCAGAATTATTCAACCTCCCACTCCTGCCCCCTCCTGCTTCCAGGTCTTTGTTTGTGCTCTGGCCCCCACCCCACCTTCATGCCTTCTCCCTGCTCCCCCAGCTGCTCCAGTCCTACCTGGCCTGCAGGACTTGACTCCAGCCCACTTCTGCCACGTGTTCTCTTGACCTCTCCCTCCTGGGCCTCTTCCTCTCCTTAGTGATCCCCCCAGAGACTTGTCCCTCCAGGCAGATAGGGTGCTCCCCAGTAGCTGGGGCCTCCTCCTCGGAGGGCCAGCACCTGCTCCCCCAGTGTCCTGAAGGGGGAGGGATGGCTGCTGGTGGGGTCACAGCAGTCGGACCAAGCAGCAACCTCAGCACCTGCTTTAAAAGGTGTTTCATCTCCTTCTCCGGAAAAGCAGCCCCCTCCTTCCCGCCAGCGCTGGCCCTGCCCCTCCTCCCGCCCCCCAAGCTTCCAGCCCATGATTTAGGGATCAGAGAAGCCCACCCCACCCCCACTTCTCCAGCTCAGCCCACAGCAGGGCTGGGGCCCCACACAACACACAGGACGGCTTGTCTCCGAGGAGCCTCTCCACCCCCAAACCATTTGCCAGAAACTTGATCTCCTTGGCCCTCAGAATCACCTCTCCAGAAGCCCGCATAGTGCTTTGAAGGCTGAGTTTCCCCAGCTGTGGCCCTGGACGGGCTCAGGAACCCCCCACCTACCCTCATTTGTCACCAGCCGTCACTCCCAGGGGGCCACTGCCCAAAGAATTGCGACAAGCCAAGGGGAGCCACCAGCAAGCTTTTAATAACCCGATGAGCAGCCTGCTGAGCCCAGCTGGCCTGAAGGCCCTGGCCACGGGAAGGGGGGAGCTTGTCACACTTTCATGGGGCCTTGGGGCTCAAATTTCAGGTAAGAGTCACTCCAGGGGGCAGCCAAAAGGAGAGTTTTCTCTCCTCAAAGCCCAGCCTCTCTCCTGGCCAGAGTGGGGTCTGAGGCCTGTGGTAGACTGGGAGGGGAGGAAAGGATAAAGGATTGGCAGGAAGCAAGGCCCTGTGTTCTCAGAAGAGAGCTGGGGAGGCATCTTCTTCAAGGGAGAAAAGGGGTACAATCAATAAAAGGGTGAGGTAGCCCAGGGAGCACAGACCTTGGGGAGCAAGATTGGCTTTCAGTGAGGGAAGAGCCCCCCACACCCTCCTGCACAGAGGACTCAGTAGTGATGGCTCTGCCCAGCTTGGGTATGCCCACTCAGGGATGGGGGGAGAGAGAGAGAAAGAAAGAAAGAGAGGGAGTGTGAGTGTACATAGCCGGAGCTAAGCCTGGAAGGGGTGGGCCACCTCTGACTTGATCCCCACCTTCCCCAAGAACAAGAGGATGTTTATGGAGAAAGGGTTAAACCCACCACACAAAAAGAGAACAAATCTTAGGAGGTCTTGGGAACCCATCCTCCAGAAACACCTGCATGCGATGTAGAGAAGATGCATGAGCTGTTTGTGAGGGCAAAGAATTGGCAGTAAGTTCAACATGCCTCAGTGAGCTCTGATAAGCGATGATGTTCAGATGCCTAAGAACAAGGTGCTTCCTTGGGGTCTGGCTGGGCGGCCCTCCAGGACAGCTGTCACTGCAACTGAAGACACAGGCTTGCAAGTCACTGAAGCGCTGCACAATACTTGATCCTGTCTTATGCATACAGGATCAAGTATGCAGGTGGGTGCACAGGTGTGTCTGCCCATACACATGCGTGTGTGTGCAAACTCAAACTGAGCCTGGCAGACACACAGTAACTGCACAATGGGCACACTTTGGGCAGAGATGAGTGTGGGAGGATGGAGGGTTTTCACCGGTTTGAAATGATGATATGTGGTAGGTAGGTTTCCTGTAGGATCATTTGACTCTTCCTTTCACTGCAAAACCATTAGGTTGTACCCCGACAATAATTCCTATTAAATAGATTTCAATTAAAAAATCTTACATTGTAATATGTATTTTTAGTTAAGCAGAAGGAAATCGTAAGGCTGTGTTGAAGCCTGCTGTGAGTGAGGTTCTATGAGGGTACCATTGAGCTATGTAAAATGGGTTTCTGGTGGCGCAGTGGGTTAAAGCACAGCACTAAGAGGATAAAGCCACTTCTGCATGAGTTCAATCCCCAGCCCTGGAGGTGACCCACATGGCGTGGCAGACCTCTCCTGGCCCATCTGCTGTTCCCCTCAGCAGTGCACTTCGTCAGTTGGCCTGTTCTACTCCCCCACTGTCTCTGGTGAATCCTCTCACCACCCCTGCACCTCTGGCCTGTACCCCAGTTCTGTATGCAGAAATAAATAAATCTTCAAAAAAATGGGTTTCTTCCCCTTTCCAGTATTGCACACTCCCCAGCCCCCTTTGAAGTTAGCTGTAGCCCTGAGACTCAGTATTGGCTGACAAACTGAAAGCTGCGCCAAAAGTGATTTTCAAAAGATGTATCCTTAAGAAAAAGAAGTGCTTTCTTTACTCCTTCCTCTTTCTAATTGACTGAAGTTGCAGCTGTGATGGCTGGATATCAAGCGGCCATATTGGACCACGAGGTGGAGGTTGTGCCTGAGGAAGAGCAGTGAGTTAGCTAGGAGGACAGAGGCTGAGCTAAGCTAGATCACAGGCTGGAGGGAACCTCAAAGGCCCCTGCTCTACCCAACATGTCCTCACATCCAGAGGAAACAGACCCGATGAAGTCACCGTGCTGGGCAGTGACTGTGCTAGTTTGCCAGAGATGCCTTCCTCCAATACCCCCATCTCTCTCTCCTTTGCTCTCTCTCTCTCCCTCTCTCT
>NW_004567124.1:33010563-33104474 GCF_000260355.1 Condylura cristata
CCTTTGGGGCCCAATCCCTGGGGTTGGGGCAGGCACCCAGAGTTGGTAAAGGAGCATGTCTGGGGCACACCCACTGGTGGGTGCTGACTCTCAAAGTCTACTATTTGATTTCTTTCTTAGTCTGTCTCTCTGTCCTTCTGTCTGTCCCAGTCCATCCGTCTCTCTTCCCATTTCCACCTCTGTCAGATTCAGTCTTTTCCCCCAAGCTCTTATCTTCGTCTCACTTTATTTCCCCTGCATTCTTTCTTTGTCTCTATTTTCGGTCCTTCCCTTTCTATTTCTCTTGCTCCTGCCACTTTATTTCTCTCTCTAAGCCCAGTTGTAAAGTTTGTCTTCCTTCTAAAGTTTTCAGGGAGTAACTCACCTTGGACCGTGCTGTGAGCTAACTCGGCGCCTCCTTCCACCCTCTTACCTGCTGCCGTGGTCAATGCTGCAGAACTTGCCCTGGGCTCAGGACCACCAGGGCCTGCAGAGCCCCTCGGCAAACAGTGGCCACTGGCTCAGGGGGTTGGGTTTCAGAGTCAGTAGATCAGCGGGGTCACTGGGCACATAGACAGCACACAGAGAGCTGCTGAGATCAGGCTCTCCCTCTTGCACCCTCTGAACTTTATTCTTCCCAAAGCAAGGCTGTCAGGATGAGCCCAGGGAACACGAAGTCCATCCCCAGATCCCCTCCACCTGCGTCTGCCAAGCTGAAGGCCAGAGCTAAAGGGCTTCAGGAATAACCTGAGATTCTCTTGACTGTACTGCAGCGCTTGGAGAGGGAGGCTGAGAAGGAAAGGGTATACAAAAAAATCTGAGGGCGCATGAGAAATGGGGACAGGATCAGAGTTACCACTTAAAGGGAAACCTTCATGTAGCCAGGCCTCGCCCTAACCATTACCATGGGTGGAGTGAGGAGACCAGGCAAAGTGACCACAACCAGGCACTTTCCTCCTCTGGGCCTCAGTTTTCCCATCTGTGCAATGGGGGAGGCTGGTAGTTGTGCTTGTCTTTGCCAGTCTGTGCTTGTGAGTCCATACCGACATGAGCCTCTGGCACTGTGACCTCCAGGGCAGTGGGGCATGGGCTGGGAAAGGTTCCATGGTAGGGGGGGAAGGCGGCCAGCAGGGGCTGGAACGGGAGTTCCCAGGTGACGAAGGTCACACGGTCACACTGGCGTGGGAATTGGAAGCCAGGCCTCTGTTCACCCGTCTGCGTCAGTTTCCTGCTCTGTAGAAGGGGCTGGTAGCCCCAGCACAGATACTGAGGGTGGGGGTGGTGGGGGAGGGGGTCCAGTAAATTCACAGACTGGTCTCTCAGGTGGGAAGATTCAGCTCTGGACAAGACTGGAGTGGGGTGGGGTGGGGACAAGTAGGAGGTAGGTCCTTGGGGGTAGGGGCCTACAGTTTCTAAGAGCCACGTGGGGTGTCAGCAGGGGAGGCTGAAAGAAGCCATTGTGGAAGGGGCCTCCCGGTGGCCTAATTACAGGCCAAGGCTCTTACAAAGGCAGTTGCCTCTGAGTAGCCATTCTTCCCAGGAAAGAAAGAAGACTCTAGGGCCCATTAAGACCTTTAAGACCTTTCCTACTGCAGGAGGTGGCTTGGAAGTCAGCACTGTTTTCCCCCTCTTCAGCCACATCCCCTCCCCTTTCTGGACATCTTCTGTGGGAGTCAGACTTCTGCCATCAAGTGGAGTTCAAACCTTTTGCAAATCTCAGCAACTGAACTTGGAGGCAGCTGAGAGTAGAAAGAATCCCAAATAAGAGTTTGGACTTGGTCCTGCCCTCTGCTCCTGGGTCCATTTTCCCCATCTGTAAAGTGGGGGTGCCATCCAACCCTGGTTTGCTAGAATTTATAGAGGTTTCCAGATTTTCTCCATGGAATTGAGGCCTGGCCAGAGAAGTCTGCACACGAGGAACTGCTGCTTTGTGCCTGACACTTACCCTTCATGCTGCTGCCTTCCTATAGAGTACCAGTCTGCCCAGCCAGGCACAAGGAGACCTTTCTCTGACTGACCGCATGGGTACAAGGTCCAAATGGTCTTGACTTCTCAGAGATGAAATCCCACTCACAAATACCATCCCGACGAAATAGCCCTAAGAGCCATTTCTAATTCATTATGTACAAGCAGAACCTCGATTTGTCCATCAGCTCATTCGTTCATTCATCCATTCCATGATACTTGGGTATCCCCCAGGTAACTATCCTTTGCCCAACCCTGTCCTGGGCACACATATCTGCTTCCTGAAGGAATGCCCAGTTCAATGTGGCCAAGTCATTATTCAAGACAAAAGAGGAACGTGTCATGTGGCAGAGGAGGGTGTCACTAACCTCAGTTGCTGCCAGAAGGCCTTTAGCCAGTGGGCAGAAGGCAGGTGACATCAGGCAGGCAGAGGGACAGTGCCAGCTGGGCAAGCAGGGAGCCAGGGAAGGCAGGACCTGGGGCAAAAGCGAGTCTTCCCTAAGACGTTATGCTAAGCAAGATAGGCAGTCACGGAAAGGCAAAGACTATGTGATCCCATGTCTATGAGGGGCCTGAGGTAGTTACACTCATAGAGACAGAAACTAAAAGGGTGGTTGCCAGGGCCTGGGGGAGGAAGGAGGGGAGTTGTTTAAAGAGGGTAGAATTTCAGTTTTACAAGATGAAAAGAGTTCTGGAGATGGGTTGCACAACAATGTAAATATGTTTAACATGACTGAACTGCATGCTTAAAAATGGTTTAGATGGTACTTTTATGTTATGCATACTTTGCACAATATAAAAAAAAGGAACCATACATATACACCAAAAGGAAAAAAGGTCCTTCCCCAGAGACTGAGTGGCAGAGACAGATGTAGAGGACTCTCAAACCCTGCCAGGCCAACACTGTCACCTCAGATCCTTTTTAGTAAGTTGAAGAGAGGGAAAGCAGGAGGAAAGGGAGAGAGAATTGAGGAACATAGGAGAAAGAGAAGAGGAGCCTGGATGTGGGCTGGCACCTGCTTGAGGGGCATGGGGCTGGTGCCGTGCACAAAGGTTGGCCCTACCTACCACGGAAGGCAGTGACTCCCCTTCCCATCTTGTAACATCTTTGGGGGTCACTTCAAGCAAGGGAAGTGAGCACTTCCACCAAATCACTGAATCTCTAAGACTTTAGAGCCAGCCAAGACTACCCGTGGCCCTGGACCCAAACTAGGTGGCCATGCCCAGCTGTCGGAGCAAAGGTTCCTGGGAGTGCTGCCACTCACAATGTCCCCCAAATGTCTGACTGTGGCCTTTCCTAGCGTGATTTACAGTCTCGGGCTGCTGGGACTGTGGGAGTTTTCTATCCCACTCTAACCCATCATACAGATGTGGTGGACTGACACCCAGGAAAGCAGAGAATCTGGCCAAGTTCACAAGCAAATCAGGTGACTAGAATCCTGGTCTTCTAAATCCTGTGAGCCTCAGCTTCTTCTTGGCGAACCTTAAGACACTGAATTTTAATCACAGCAGAAGAAACCTACCTTGTGGGGTCCTTGGTTGGGCTGGCCAAAACCATCTTTACACTGGTTATCTTTTACTTTATGAAACTGATGCATTATAGTCAAAGTGACTTCAAGTGAACCTTTTTGTTTATTTGTTTGTTTTAAAGCTATTATTTATTTTTGTGTAGAAGAACTGGGGTGTAGGATTCACCAGTGATAGAGATCAGAGCAGACAGATTTACTGAAATACACTACTGAGGGGAGCAGCAGGCGAGACAGGAGAGATCTGCCATGCCGTGTGGGTCAGCTCCCTGGCCGAGGATCGAACTCAGGCCGTAGCTGTGATAGCGCTGAGTCTTAATCCCTACCCCCCCACCCCAGGGAGGCCCTCAAGTGAACTTTTTTGAGTGAAGTCTATGTTGCCCATAGACTTTTAGTTCAGAGCTGTGCTCCTATAGTGTTAAGAGTATAAAAGTCCTTAATAGACAGAACTTAAATATTTGAGCCAATCCCAGAGCATATATAGTAGGGAAAAATATAGATAGACTTAGAATCTCTAGGTTCAGACCCCAGGTCTGCTTCTTACTAGCCTCAGATTCTTCATCTGTACAGTGGGGATAATTGTATCCACCCCACAGAGCCATAGGGAGTGCCTGCAATCAGCAGCTACTAGGGAAGAGATTTATGGATGATGATGATGATGGTGATGATGATGATAATGATACTGACAAGGGAGGTGATAATGTGATGATAATAGTGATGATAATAGTGCTAGAGATGATGATGATGGCGGTGCTGGTGGTAATAATGGTGGTGAAGCAGTGGTGGTGTATGATGGTGGTGTGGTGACAGTGGTGATGGTAGAGTTGGTCCTGATTGACGAGTGTCCAGGATCTCCCCTCTCTCACTGGGGATCAGCAAGATTCAGGGTGATGGGGGATTGGTTCCAGCTTGATCAGTCTTTGGTGTAAGAGGCTCTGGGCCCCCTGTAAAGTACATCTGTGTCCCCTAGTATAAGTTTTTATTAAGAAGGTAAACTGGTTCCAGAAGGAAGCAGATGCTAAGGACATGCTTCCATGGAGATTCCAGGGAACAGACAACATCCTCTTTCCCGGAGACACCCCCACATATACTAATCAAGAACTCTTGGGAATGAATGGCATATGGAGACCAGAAAGTCCTAATTAACCGATACCGATGCCTTCCCAGGCTAGCACTCCTCATCCCTGTCCCCGCTTTAATTTCCACGCAGAACTTACCATCTTCTAATAGATACTGTAACTTACTTCTTTTCTATAGTTGGTGTGTATTTTTTGTCTAGTTCCATGTCCCTCCCCATTGGAAAATACATTCAGGGCAGAAAACTGTGTTTGATTCACTGCAATATTCCAAATACCTAAAATCGTTCCTGGAACACAGTAGATGTTCAATAAATGGTTAGTGAACATACTCCCTAAGGGAGGGTCCATGGCTGCCTTTGTTTCAGAGACCCAGCTTCCTAGCTCTGTTACCTGGTTTCATCTCAAACAAACAGGGGCAGGTGGGGTGTGGCCCTGAGTGCCCAGTGTGGGACTGAGGACCAAAGGTAGCAGTGCTCAGCCCAGGGACAGTCCCTGACAAGGCCATGGACTTTAAGGGGCCTGAACCCTGGGCCCCTGCCTCCCTGCTGAGCCCACAGTTGAAGGCTGAGGAAAAGACTCTGGACCTAGAGTTCGAGGTCTTGAGCTTGGGCTTTAATGAGGAGGGCAGATACACCTTGCGTCTGTCGGCTGAGAACCCGCTGCAGGCAGGCTCCGGGGCTGGCGTGCAGTTGCAAGTGAATGATGAGGAACCCCTTCCTGTCTGCTCTGCTGTTACCGATGTCATTGAGCAGCAGGATCCTGGCCAGAGCCTCACCCTCAGCAGGAACAAGTTTGTCTTTACTTTGCCCAAAGGTAGGAAGTAGGGAGAGAGCTTGGGAGGGGGGGTGGTTGGGGAGAAGGACCCACAACTCTTGTTCTAATCCCTGTCAGGAAAGCAGGGAACCTCAGGGGAAACCAAGGGGCAGGTTCAGAACTCTGGACTGACTTCTGAAGCTCTGTTTTGCCAGCATTGTGCAAATGCTGGTCTTCTATGAGCCAGTGTGACTGAAGGTTAGGAAGGAATGAAAGAGGGAGTGAGAACTGGATTTGTAAATGTACACAGCAGGTTTGGCACCAGGCCTGGCAGTAGAGGTCACACTGGGTGTGACCAGCCTAAGCACCACTGGATATGAGTATTGGAGGTGGGCAGGGGCTGATGGGGTGGTGGAGGGCAGAAAGTTTCCAAATCATGTGGGGAGGCAGGAATCCCAGAAAGAGAGTAGCTAAGTGATCTGGAAAGAGCAGAAGATCCACGCTTAGACCATGAGGCCATCCAGGCTGGTTTCCTGGAGGTGAGGGAATGGGGAAACCATGGCCCGGACCTTTGGGTCCCACAGATTAAACGCCTCCCTGGGGAGGAGAGGACCCAGGCTCATCTCACAGCTAAGAGCTTTCAACCTGAGTTGAGGGGGAAGAGAGAGGACCGCGTTTGTCCTCCTCATTCTCTGGGAGGAGGCAGGGAGGTCCCAGAGTCAGTTCTTGAGCTCCACATCTCACCCAGGATTCTGCAAGAATGACAGTCAGCACGATGCACGCCTGCGCGTGGAGGCGCTGAGGCTGGGCGGGGCCTCGGGATACCCCCAGCGGGTGGGCGAGGCCTTCTTCCCCATCTACCCACGCCCAGATGAGCCACGCATGAACTTGGGGGCGCGGGAACATGAGGACCTGTACCGCTACAGCGGCCACCTGGCTCTCCTCCGGGCCAGCACTGACCCCACTGCGCGCCACTGTGGGCATCTCGCCTACAGAGTGGCCTTCCATGAGCACCGAGCCCCTCGGGCCCCGGGCTCCAGCAGCCCTCCTGAAGCCCGCAGGTCAGAACCTCGCTCACCAGGCGGAGACCTCCAGTTGTCCATGCTGCAGGTGGGTGTTCCCTGGGTCCAGGCACCAGTTTCTGGACGTTTATGCCCCTGTTAGTAGATACAGGCCTGTCTAGAGTCACCAGCCCCTCCCTGAAGTTCCCTAAGTCGTCTCATTCCCTTCTGAAGAACAGGAGCCTGAGGATGGAGACTGTTCCCAACCGGGAGTCCCAATTTAAAGGGGAACACAGAAAGTGGAGCAAAGGCCACAAGACCAGGGACATTCCTGGGTGGGGATTCTTGTGCCCAGTGAGTGCCTGCCCCCAACCTCAATCTCACATTCATTCTAGGTTTCTAGGGAAGCTCCTACTGACCAGGATGGAGAAGGCTCAGTGTGCCCACCTTCAAACTTAGCCAGCTTTCACCATGACCTGGAGGGGCTCGGCCCTGAATCAGCACCCTGTCTGCTTCAGGCCCAGGTGAGGAGGTCCTTGTCCAAGCTGTAGGAGGGGAAGGATCCCCAATGTGACCAGGCAGTGTGTCTGGCGGTCCTCACAGCCAGAGCAGGCAGAAGTTAGTAGAGCAAGTAGCAGCTCATTTTTTAAAAAAGATTTATTTATGCACACAGAACTGGGGTACAGGAGGTGCAGGGGTGGTGAGAGGCTTCACCAGAGACAGAGTGGGGAGCAGAACAGGCCGACTGAGGAAGTACACTGCTGAGGGGAGCAGCGGGCCGGTCAGGAGAGGTCTGCCACACCATGTGGATCACCTTGGGGCGGGGAATCGAACTGAAGTGGCTGCGGCCTCCCTAAAGTTTTTTTTTTTTTTTTTTTAAAGATTTACTTATTTATGCAGAATGGAACTGGGGTATAGGCCAGAGGTGAATAGGCAGTGAGAGGATGCACCAGAGACAGAGTGGGGAGCAGAATAGGCAGACTGACAAAGTACACTGCTGAGGGGTGCAGCGGGTTGGTGAGGTCTGCTGTGCCATGTGTGTCACCTCCGGGGCAGGGATCGAACTCATGCTGAAGTGGCTTTAGCTTCTTAGTGCTGTGCTTTGACCCGCTGACGTAGCGGCCCATTTTACAGGTGGTGAAACTGAGCCTTATCCCCAAATGTTTATTCTATAATACCAACATTCCCCAGGGACCTCAATGCACACTAGGACATGGGGCCCTCAGCCAGGTCAGTGGCTGGGCTCAGCATGCCACCTGGCTTGAAGCTTGTGCTGGAAGGAGAGCTCTGTGCAGGAGTATGTGGATCCAATTTTGGAGCCTAGAAAATGCTTCTCAAGAGAGATGTCATTTGAGGTGACTCTTTTACTCATTCGATTCATTCACTCGTTTATCCATTCATTCATTCACCCATCTAATCTTTAAGTGCTGACTCTGTCCTTGTCAGGCCCCATGTTGGATAGGGCATATTAATCTTTGGGAAGGATAATCCAAGAGGAGGAACCAGAACACTGGCCAAAGAGAGGGCAAGGGTTTGGCTGGTAGCAGGAGTAGTGACTGAGGCCCAAACCAAAACTTTACCGCCAGGGGCTCTGGGGTCTCCTAGAAAGCCTCTCTCAGATCAGTGCATAGATCTGGGCCAAAGTACAGTTGGGGTGCTGACCTGAGTTGGACTGGTAAATGGGCAGGAGAAAGTGAAGGGATCTGGGTACAGTAGGAAAAGAACAGAGGTGGATATTCAATTCAGGGGGCCATGGAGGAGTTTCTGTGGGAGAATCTGAGCTATGGTTTCAGCAGAGTGCCCTGGAAGCTTGTGCTGGGGGAACTGGAGGGATGGATCTTTGAGCCAGGTACCCACGTCTCATATCTAATTCTCACTGATCAATCAGCAAATACTTTTGACCTCCTCCTGCTTGCCTGGCTCTGTGCTGGGGGCTGAGGGTACAGTGGGGGATTTGTGAATGAGATAGATATCTGGGTTCCTACGTGATATTCTGTTCCTTTTTGCTCCCTGAATTTAGGACCTGGCCCCGCCCCCTCCTGTCCTACAGCTTGTCACAGGACTAGACACAAAGGAGGCTCTTGGAAAAGTCACCCCTTACTCGACAGCTCCCAGCTTGCCCTGGCTACCGCGCCAGGATTCTGTGGACAGTGCTTTGCAGGCTGCGCTGCTGAATGCATGAGAGAGGGTGGGCCTGTAGGAAGGGGGAGCGTGAGATGGCTTTGTCATCTAGGCAGCTCTAATTTCTGTTATTTAATGCCATCATCTCCCTGCCAGTCTCCCTCTTAAAGTGTCAGATGTCTGCTTCTACCAAGACAAGAAAATGGCTTTCAAGGGAGAGGAAAATCGCTTCCCTCCTGGGGGGTCAGCAATCACAACCCTGCAAACAGGGTCAGGAAGCTGGTGGGGGAAACACACAAAATAATGGCGAGGGGCCCTTCAGAAGAGAAGGGCTGTTTCTTTGCCCTCCACTGACTCATCCAGTTCAGCCTCAGGAAGGTGGGCACGGAGATGGAGGCTCACAGACACAAGTGGAAGGACAGCAGCGAGACTGGGCTCCTAGTGGGGCTAGAGGAACGTGGACTAACCCTCTGGGCTTACGGCCAGCTCGCTGCTCCCTGGAGAAGTGGCCTAGAACTGTTAGCAGGCAAGCAGGGGAGCACCCCGGGGCCCCCAAACCTGCCTGCTCTAAATGGCTTCTGTCATCTACCACCTCAAGACCAAAACAACATACTCTTAGTGTATAAGATCTTTAATACAGAAGAATTTTAATACAACTAGTGTGCAATAGAGAAAAGAGAAAGAATATTGTTAACATAGTTTCCAATTAAACACCCAAAGTTACCTATCCCCCAGTGGGTAAGGCCCAGCATAAACAGGGTTGGGCCAAAATGGGGACACTGAGGCCCCAAAGCTTGTCCAGCAGAAGAGGCCAGAACAATCTGGCAGGGAAAGAGCAAAATCAAAATAAAAGTGAAGATAAAGACTGCTACTGTTAGTCTCCCCACAGTTTCTCACCCACACTCCTGTCTCTGATTTCAAGAGTCTTCTTCCATGCCCTCAAGTCCCTGGTAGAATTCCAAGGCTGAGAGAAAACACAGCTTCTTCTTCACATGTCTCTGCTTCATGTGCTTCCTCCAAGTCTTTCCCCAGTCTTCTCCCTCCGTCCCCCTCCAAGTTTTTCTTCCTGTCTTTTCCACCTTCTTCTCATTTCTCAGCACCACCCTTCCTTGGGTGGGGCAGGGAACCTGGAACCTCCCCTTTCTATGAATATCACACTATTGCAAAACCTTAGGGATCCTCAGAAACCATCCTCTGTCCCCTCTTTGCACAAAGGGAAGTTGAAACCCAGGAGGGCAAGCCTTAACCCAGTTTTCTTTTGGTTTTTGATTGAAAAGAAGATAGTATGGGGGTGGAGAGAAGTGAAGGCAGTGAGCAGGGAGGATGGGAAGAAGACAGAATTGCATTCTTGGGCCCAGCCCAAGGTCACAAACACCCAATCCAAGGGCAAGAATGGACTTCTGAGCTCCAGATGCAAATGGAGAGACTCAAGGCCCCTTCTTCCAGGAAGACTTCCTGCATTGATTGTATCTCTTCCAAACTATCCTCAGTCCCATAGGTTTCAGGCAGTTTAACCATTGAATCTATTTGGTTTAGAACTGTATTGTAAGCTCACAAGTTGTTCTCTAGAAATCCCTCCCTGACCCTAACCTAATAATCAGGGGTCTAGTTGCTTAGGGGGGTTTTTCCCGATAGGGGAGCTCCCAGCACTAGGGTCCGTGCCAGTGCACAGGGTGCTCATACCTCTTCCCATGCCTGGATCCTGTCTCCTGTGCTTCTAGAAGGGTTGAGACCCTTGGTTTAGGAAGGAGTTTATCTGTCCAGTGCTGAGAGCACAGAGTGGGTCCCTGAGGGTGAGGGAAGCTGAAAGGTGCAGGCTACAGCCCAGCTGCTCTGGGAGCTGGGGTGACCCAGCACATCTCTTTTCAGGGAGAATGAGGTCTCCTCAGGGGCCACATCTCCCTTGCTACCTCACTCCACCCCCCAAGACCTCTCCCCCACCCCCCCAAGGTTTAAGGACCTCTCCGGTAAGCAGAGCTGTTTAAGGGGGAAAACTTTGGGCTGGAAATCCCCAGTGATGAAATTTCTGAAAACATGAACTCAACAATCCCATGATTTTACCTTTGGGAGCTATTCTGGGGGTTTCTTCACTCATGGCACTTTGCTCCCTCCTCCCACAAGGCTGGGAGTGAGGGAGGAGGGGGAAGCATGTGGGGCTCCCTCATCACCCCTTCCTTCCCCGACATTTACCTCTTTCCGAACAATTGCAGTTTTGTTTCATGAAAGGATTTCGTTCCCCAGGAGCCTTTTAAATTATGCTTTCAAGGGTCTTTTTTTATTCTTTCCATTTAAAACACCTTTTTTTGTGTGCCCTAGAGGGGAAAAAAAGGAGAGAGAGAAGAAAAGCTAATAAAGCAATCACCAAATGCTGAGCACCTGGCTCGAAGCCTGTGGCTTCTGATGTAGCTCTGGCACCTACAAACTGGGGGCTGGAGGGGAAGCAGAGGGGAGCACAGCCAGCAGTGGCTTGCCCACCCCTCTACCCGGGTCCCAGTCCCTAAACCCCAGTCTCCCGCTCAGTGTTTCTCTCCTTTTGTTCCCTTCTCCTCCCCCTTTCCCTCCCCCAACCTCCCCCCTTTCCTCCATCCCTCCACTTACCCTCCCCCAACCCCACGCAGATCCGAGGTTCCCAATTCCAGCTGGAGCTCCAGCCCCCCACCCCCTCCAGGCCCCGGGCGCCTTTCCGCCAGCCTCGGGCCAGCAGTGTCCAGGTCCTCCCCTTCCTTCTTTGCTCTGCTTTTAAATTCATTATGTCTTTTATTGCTCGCTATTGCACACGCTATTTCTATTGCCCTGGAGACTAGAATGGTTCAAGCGGGAAAGGCACACAATGTGGATTTCATTAACTTTACTACTCGTTTCATCTGGGGGGTGGGGGTGGGGAGCTAGTCTGGCCGAGGGGAGCTGGTGCCCCTTTGCTCCAGCCCCTTCACCTGGGAGCCAGACCTGC
This sequence comes from Condylura cristata, assembly GCF_000260355.1. Taxonomy (NCBI): domain Eukaryota; kingdom Metazoa; phylum Chordata; class Mammalia; order Eulipotyphla; family Talpidae; genus Condylura; species Condylura cristata. Next base: position 33,021,938 of record NW_004567124.1, read on the forward strand.
AGTGTGTGTGGGTATGCGTGGTGGACATCCGCCCGCTCCCTCCCACTCTCCTGGTGTGGGTCTTGCCACCGGCCCATTTCACAGGTGGGAAAGCAGAGGCTCTGGTGGGTGTGCTTGGATGCTCCCAACTTCGAGGTGTGAGGGGAGGGGGGGGCTCTCAGGGGTGTCCCATGTTTATGTCCTTGCATTGGGACTCAGATACCTTCCCTCCCCCCTTCCTTCTTTCTCCTGTTCCATTCAATACAAGTGAGGATATGAGTAGGTCAGCGCCTTGCAAATGAGGCAGTTTTATGGGCTTTAGAAAAACACTCAATTGTTCCCTCAATTACCCAGAGCAGATTGAATATATTAATCTCTCTTAACTGGAGTGAGAGACTCCATGCTTCCCCACCCCCAGCCTCCAGCACCCCTCCACTGGCACGTGCCTGGGATTGACTCCCCATCCCCCACCTTCCTGGCCACTGGCTCTGAGCAGGTCAGGCTAGGTCCAGGCAATGTGCTTTTGCAGTGCTTACCTCCAACACACACACACACACACACACACACACACACACACACGCGCGTGCAGACACAGGCACATACCCACGTGTGCACATGAACAGGGCAGACAGCCGCTTTACATTTCTCTATCAATTGTCATTGATTTTTCTCCTCTGCCTCAGTAAACTCCGGGCTGAAGGGAATGGGAGGGAAGCTGCGGTGGCTTCCTTCTGCTCCAGTGACAAGTGCCTCCAGCTTAAACACACTCTGCCCCAGGCAGCTGAGCCCCGTTAAAAGCTACCTGAGGTTTCTCTTTGTAGCTCGATTTTCTTTTATTTCAGGGGAACAAAGGCACTGTCAAGGCGCTCCCAGAGAGTGCTGTCACCTACCCTGGGAGGGGTGTCGCTGAGCTGAGGCTGGCAGGAGAGGAGGGCTGGCCCCAGGCAGCGTGGGTGGGAGGCACAGCCAGCCCCCTCTGGAGGAGAAAAGCCACTAGTTATAGGTACCACATTTACCCCGTAGGCCACCCACTGGCCCCCGGTCCTCCTCAGTGGTATTAAGACTTTCTGCCCAAGGAACAGGGGTGCTAAAGGACCTAGAGATCGCTGGGTAAAGAGGGATGAAAGCAAAAATTACATAAATTGGGGAGTCCCATATTTATCTCTTCTCTCAAACATGCCCCCTCCCACTCTGCCTGCTTTTTCAAAAGGTCTCTATGCCATTGGAGACCTGGGAGGTTGGTGCCTGGAGCCTGGTGGGTGGGGTGTTAGAGGTTTGAGGTTTAAACTTATAGGGAGCAGCTGGGGTCGGATGGATCTGATTTCAGATCAGTCTCTGGCATTTCTTTAGTGACTGTGCAGCTTACATAATTTCCATCAGCCTCTATGTCCACATCTGTAAAATGGGGCTGAACAATTTCCAAGTCCGCTCTTTCTAGGAAGATGAAGAAATGAGCTAGTGTATGCCTGGCCCTGCCTGCAGGACGTGCTTTCTAAGTGCTCACTGCTTTCATCCTGAGCTGGGATGTCTGTATTGGGTCAAGTGCTGGATGGGTCTGGGCCTCACTTCTGCTTCTAGAAAGTACAGTTGTGCCTTCCTTTTTGCCTAGGGGGGCTTCCAGGGGAAGGGTGATGGGAACTTGTGAGCCCTGCTGTGTCTGGAGCCTGGGTACTGGGTTTCGGGGTGGAGGAGGTGAACCCAGCCTGGATGCTAGTCTGGGAAGAGTCTCCCTTAGCAGATTGTTGTAAGTGAGCACACCAGATGGCATGGCCACCACCCCTCCTGCAGGGCTGCAGCTGACTCACACCTCCTGGAGGCCCAGTGAGCAAGCGAGTGAGTTGAGTGTGTGTTTGTGAGAGAGTGATGGTGAGGGGGACACAGAGGAAGGGAGTGCCCTCCTCGCAGGACCAGCTGACTGGCTCCAGGAGGGGCCCATAGTAACCTTCTCATCTCCTGAAATCACCTTCACTGTGAAAGAAGGAAGAGGAGATGTGGGAGGGCACAATGAGCATGGATTTTTAGGGTAACCTCCCTCTTTCCTCCCTCACTCATGCCTCTGGGAGGTGGATGTGCATCCACAGACATTCCTGAAAATAGGCATGGACAGTCCTGAACACAGGACACTCATGTGGAGATACATTGGTGAGGGCGGGGAGACCCCCACCATGCCCACACACCAGGATAGATTCACAGTGCCTGACCAATGGACACCAGCGCCCACCCCACCCCCACCTCCTAAGGATCTCCCCAGCTTCATCTCTATACAGCCCCCAGAGGAGAGAGAGACTTGGGACAGGCATGTGTGCTGCGGGGTGTGTGTGTGTGTGTGTGTGTGTGTGTGTGTGTGTGTGTGTGTGTGAAATCCCATAGGAAACCAGCCTTTGATGGTGCTCTCTAAGAGGGAGGGGGAGGCTAACGGAAAAGCCGCCTTGACAGCGCACAGTCTGCCCATCCTGGCTAGGCGCTGGCTGTCAGAGTCAGCTGAGACATCCCAGACTAAGCCCTGGCCTGGTTCTGCAGGGTGCTGAGAGTCAGGAGCAGCTGAGACCACATGGGACCAGCCCCCTTCTCCGGAAAGGTGGAGGATGAGGCTGTCGAAAACTGACAGCCTGCCTGGGGTCCAAGTCCAGTCTCCCAAGCCCAGGGCTGCATCTATCCATCCACCCATCTCCATCCATCCATCCATCTACTTTTTGAGCAGGAGTAAAAAAGACTGCAGTATCCTGGTTCTTGGGGAGCTAGCTGGGCAGAGGAAATAGGAGCAGTTGGAGGACAGTGCTTTCTAAAAGGGCAGTGAAGGCTGCATGAGCTGGGTGGCCACCAGGGACTTGGTCTGCTCCAGACCACCAGTTCTGGCTGGGCGTCAAAAGACTCAGTGTCAGAGCTCATTTCACACTTGCCTGTGAGCTGCATGATGTGGTGCAACTCACTTCTGTCCTGGGCCTCTCTCTAGCGCAGGCCACTCTAGCCAGGCGGCAGCGGGGACCTGCGAAGCCCATTGGAGCATCTTATGGATCTTGCGAGGTGGGCAGGGTACCTTTAATAAGGGACCTTTCGTAAGGTCCATTTTCTGGAGCAGAAACTAAGCTCCTTACAGGAGGTGAAGGGTTTCCCCAAACCTTGCCTTTGAGTCAACAGCAAAGCCGGGCTGCGATCCAGGTTCTACCATCTGTCTACTTTGGTTTTTCTGATACAGCAGTTGGGAATGACTCGCAGCATTCTTTCCCAGGAAGGCTCATACTTTAAAGGGTTTTATAGGCAACGTGACAGGACAAAGGGGAACAGTTGGGGAAGTGGATTTCTTCCCAGGGCCCCACGTCATACCAAGTCCAGCTGAAGCAGGCTTGGCCATGTTCAGCTGACTCCAACAACTGGTGCTTATTGCACTGAGTGGCTTGGGAGGAGGACTGGGAAGAGGTTGGGGCTGCCCATGGCTCAGACCCGCGCCCCCCCCCCCCCAAGCCCTCTTACCCATTGGCTTGGCAGGTGACACTTTGCAAAAATGTGTGGCCTAAATAGCCACAGCTGGAGTGCAGATCCTTGCTCCGCCCCCGGAGGGAGAGGGGCTGTTTGAGTCAAGTCCAGAAGACCAGAGGAAGGGGTAAAGGTTTAGTTTATATCCCTGCTCTGCAGACACCTTCTGCCCTGGGGTTTACCTCTCTGTGCCTCTTTTCTTAATCTCTAAATGGGGATGATGACAGTCCTCCCAACAGGGTTATTCAACTGAAGTTGTAGCAATTTCAAGGAAACAGCAAATGCTTAGAGCACTCAAGCTATGAGTGTGTCTGGAGAATGGTGAGGGTTGGAGGGCTGGGCTCCAGGCAGATGGGACAGTTCAGGTGAAGACCCAGAGGCTGGGGAGAGCTTGGTTTCTGCTGGGAACAGAGTTTGGGGGCCAGTGAGGGGTCACACTAGGAGAGAGAGGGCTGAGCCAGTCCTGGACTAATTGCTGGAGACAGTGGGACCCAGTGGGGCTGCAGACCATGGGTGGGCCCGGGAGGTGTGGCTATTATTTTAATCTTCCTCTAAAGCATAATTGCTTTTTGTCGCGGGTGTTCCGGAGCCGCCTCCCAGTGAGATTGCTTTCCAGGTTCCTCTCCTCCAGGAGACAGGCAGGCTCGGCCAGCTCTGAGCTGCATTAATATGCTGCAAATGCGATTTCACGGCCTCAAATGAGATTAGGGCCAGAGGCTCTGCTCTTGGGTAGAGATGGTGGGTGGTGGGCAAGGGGCGCCAGCGCTGAGCAGGGAATCTGAGACGAAGGGAATCAAGGATCCCTGGCAGACTTGGCCAGAATAAGCAGTTTCCTGTAACTGGAGCCCTTCGGACCTGCTGGCTCATCCCAGCTATAGAGCAGGGGGCTGGCTGAGAGGCCATGCCCAGGGCTGGGTGCTCCTGACTGTCTCCTCCACCCCCAAACTCCCTATAAGCACCTCAGTAGGGGAGAGAGGGCTGATTACAAAGGCAGACTGTAGCTGGATGGCCTGGGTTTGAAGTCTGGTTCTTCCGGTCCTGGCTCTACCTCAGTTTTCTCATCTGTTGAATGGGGGCTACAGCTGTCCCTATCTCTATGCAGTTGTAAGGACTGAGTGAACATTTGTAGAGTACACAGAATAGTGCCTAGCAGAATTGCTAGCGATTATGTATGTAAATGGGAGTTACTTAAGCCTCAGAGGAGGAGAGGGCCTCTGCTGGCTCTGACTCTGGAGGAAGGAGTGTTATTTGGGAACCAGGGGTTTCTGTCTCAGGCTAGGGTAGGCATCTGGGGACTCACAGGGCAGAGGATGTTTAGGGAAAGCAAGATGGAGCCAGTTCATTCACTGAATGAACATGCACCTGGCACCACCTCTGTGCTGAGCAACAGGCTGGCCCTCGGGGTCATGGTCCCAGCCCTCAGAGGAGACAACCCTCTCCCAGAAGTCAGTGATGGGACATGAGCCAGGGGAGCTTGGGGGGGGAGGACCAGGGGCTGTGGTCTGATCTTCTGGGTGGGGATGGGGATGCTGGAGGAAGGTTTCAGGAAGATTTGCTAGAAGTTGTTCCTCTGGGTGTTGAAGAACACCATGAATTATTTAGGGTGCCAGAGGGAGGAGGGTAATCCAGGCAGAGAAAAGAGCATCTATGAAGAATGGAGAGAACAGAGCCCATTCAGGGCACCACAGGCACAGTAGTGTGCCTGGAGTGAGGGTGTGAGGCAAGGATGCCCTGAGATCTGCAGGGCTCTCCTGAGAGAGTTCTCTGCTGAAGACCCACGGGCTCCTGCCAAAGGTTTCACTGAAGCAGAGGAGGGATTCGGTCAGATTTGTGGGCTAGAAGAATCAGGCCAGGGAATTGGTTGAGCCTACCGCCCCCTCCAGGCCTCTCTGCCCTGTGCAAGGACCCCTCACTCTCCTCCCCTGTGGTATCCCACTTCAGCCCCCTCCTGAGGGAAGGGAATGGCCAGTGGCCTTCACTGCTTACCCCTTTATTCAGTCCCTTGTTAACGAGTTATTGATTTTTCAGAAGAAAAGCGCTCATAAGTCACGTTGTATCTTTAGCAGTGATTCATGACATGACACTGGGACCCAGGCCGCCCCACACCAGACTTTGAGAGGACCCCACAGTAACGTGTGCTTCAGTAACAAGCCTGCTGAGCAGATGGATGCGGTGGTGCTTGGAGGGTTCCAAGCAGGCACAGAGCCCCTGCTGACAATCACCCCAAGTCTCATTTTGCCAAAACTGGAGTCATGGAGGGTTCTGTATAGGCATCAGCTGGCACAAATGTGAGGGAGGCTTATTTGGGGGCATCTTTCCCTATGCTGGGAATCCATTCCACACCTGATCCTCACCACGCCTGCATGGTAGGATTATTCTTGCTGCTTTGTAGGTGAGGAAGCGACGCTCAAGTTGTCATGGGGTTAAAGCAGGACCTGGAGGATTCCAAGCCATGGTGCTTTTCAGCCCTGCAACTCCTGCCCTGTGGCGGTGCCGGGCCGGGAAGGTCAATGCCAGGTACCAGAGTCCACCAGAATATGGTGTGAATAGGGTCGGGATATCAAGTGAAGTTGTGACAAATGTGTAGGCGCACACATTCAGCCCAGGAGCCATTGATGGAGCTGACCCAGGTCATCTCCGCAAGTCAGAGGCTAGGAGAAGGTCAGAGGGCAGCCTCTGCTGGCTCCAGGACCCCACGGAGGCCCACTGGGCCAGCAGGCAGCAGCATCTTAGGGGCTGGGCTGGAATTCCAGCAAGCTCCCATTACTAATCCTAGTCAGGGCCAAGGGCACTGTGACCCGCAGTCTCAGTGGTCATGACCCTGCCACCTATTTGTGCCAGATGGAAGTGGCCTCTAGACAGAGCTCTACCTGGCTCCTGCTGTGCCTCCAGGATGCGCTACCTCACTCTTCTTCAGCATCAATCCACATCTGTGGTCTGCTCTGTCACAGAGCCATCTGTCTGGCCTCTTTCAAAGGGCCAGGTGTTTGGATCTGTACTTGACCTTTCTCCTGTTGCCCAGTTTCAGGATCGAAGGAAGGAGGGATGTGGCTTCTTCCCTCTAGTTATAGGAAAAGGCAGTTATACGTCCATGGCTGTGATCCCAGGCTGGAGAGCCAGCGGGACTGGACTCAAATCCCAGCTCCACTGTTTTGAAGCTGTGTGGTCAAGTACCTTTATTTCTCGGAGCATTTGCTGCCTCATCTTTAAAAGTGGGGCAGTGACAGTGGAGCCTGGGAGCTTGCATATGAGGGTCAAGTTGGACAGTGCAGGAATGCTCTGGTTAGCACTCAGCGCCGGGCACGGAGTAAGTGCCCACTAAATGTCTGTGGGATGGTTGTGTGGGTGGCGGGATGCCAGTGGTGGTGCCAGGCTGAATCAGGGGAGAGCACAGAGGCTGTCAAGCAGCCGTGCATCAAATAGTAGGAAGAAAATGTTCCAGTCCAGTCATTTGAGGGGAACTTAGTAGAGGGACTACATGCAAAACGGATGTGATGTTTAGAGAAAGCAAGAGGGAGCGTGCAGGACCCTGGGGCTTTGCAAGTAAGGAGAGCCTTCACAGCCCTGAGGGGGCAAGTGGAACAAGAGCCCAGCCTGGAGGACAGTTGAAGGGGAAGGACTGTCTGTGGAGAGGGACCAGCCGACCCCAGAAACTGGGAGGGGCTCCCCAGGTCCCTCTGCCCCCCCCATAAACCCAACACACCAGAACCCATTGAGGTAGCCCCTCTTGCCCATTCACCAGTTTGAACTCTGGGCAAGCACCGTCTAGTCCTAGGGATGCTTCTTTGGGATGGGAGGATCTGAGGGAGGAAGGAGACCAGGCAGAGGGGCCATTTGTGCTGGGGGGTGGGGAGCCTGCCAAGTCTGAGATTGTTTAGCAGGAGGAAAGTACAAGCCATTTTGGAGCACTTAACTGAATATCAGGGCTAAGTGCTTTGCCTGTAGTGTCTCATTCAGTTTTCATAGCAACCCTGATTTCCCCAGTGCCTAAGGAAACAAAGCTCAGAGAGGGTTAGTATTAAACCCAAAATCACACAGCTGTCAACTGCCATTGGCTAAAAAAATCACACTATGTTTCTCACCTTGTTGTCACTTTCCTTCTCCAGAAGCCTGCTTGAGATGCCCAAAGGAAATGAAGAGAAAATGGTGGGTGTAGTGTTGCTAGGAGAGTACAGGGGTGCAAGGGCAGTGGGAGGCATGTCCAAGGGGGACGGAAGGCCATCGCTGGGGAGTCAGGGACACCCACTTACCTGGCACTTAGTGCCTGGATAGTTAGGTCCAAAAGGCTGTCTCCCTAGAAGCTAGGTCCCAAGTCATGGCCTGAGGGAGGGTGGACAGCTATGAGCCTCACACCTGTCCAGACTCTCCCTGCTGCCCAGCAAGTCCAGTCCAAAACCAGAGAGGAAGCAGGCCGCTTCTTCCCCCAGAGCCAGCCCCAGGCCCAGCCCAGTGGCTTGCCCTCCACAACTGTGGATTCCTAGCGGCTAACAGCGGTGTTTAATCTCTGGCCCCAAAGATGCAGCTCCAGTGTCCTCCCTGGGGCAAGGGGGATTTGGAGAGGAGCCTCACCTATTAGCTGGGAGAACAGTCAATACCTGCTTCTCACTCTAGGATTGGAGTCACCAAAACTTGGGGCTGGCTTCTGGGCAAAGGAGCAAAAGATTTCCCTGGGCGTTTGGGGGAACAGGCTCATTTCCTTTGACTAGGGGAAATGGACTCAGAAGGGTAGAACAGCCGACAGCAGCTGGCATAGCTCGGGGGTGTGGGGGAGCTAAGATGCCGGTAGAGTAGCTGGGAAGCAGGTAGGTTAGTTGCGATTTATACTAGTGAGTGGGACAGCCACCCTAGGTTGATGGCCCTCCCACTGGCAAGGAAGCTGCTCTGGGGGGAAGGTTCCCGTAGCCCAGGACTGAGTAGCCCAGGAATCCTTGACTGAAGGAGCTGGCAGCCAGTGAATTAGTGGGAAGGCCTCCTCCCCTGACTGCTGAGGTTAGGCCCCTGGAGCCAGACAGCTGGAACAGGCTTCCAGTCGCATTAACTTCCTTCCAGGCAGACAGGCACAGGCAGTGGGAAGCTGAGGTGTTAGGATCTGGGTGAGAGCAGGTGGCTGGTGCCACTTCAAGGGCACAAGGTGGCTAGGTGCAGGACCTCAGGAGGCACGTGGTGGCCAGAGCACCCTGACACCCTGGAGCCTCCACTTTTGGTCCCTAAGCTCCTTGCCGCTTCTCAGCCCTGAACTGAGGGCGAAGAGGGCCTGTTGGCATGGGGGCAGCATTGGTCCTCAACTCAGCTTGTGCCTCAGCCCCCAGGGCTAAGAGGGGGCACACTCTGGGGAAACTGGGGGGCGGGCATCTCCTGAGACCCTCTCCATGCATGCAGGTGACAGTGTTGGCCAGCAGCCAGGGGCACCAGCCTTGACAGGTCTGGACGGGTAGAAAACTAGGAGTAGACTCCTGCTTCATCCTCAGTTCTCTGGGTGACTTTGGCTGTTCCTTTTACTCATCAAAGATGAGGCTTTGTTTCTTTGGTCTTAAAATTGGGAAGAAACTCTTCTCCCCGATCTCTCTGGAAAAAAGGCTGGATAAGAAACTGGGGGACCTCTGCAAATATTGCCTCCTGCTGCTTCCGAAGGCAGGGGGAGACCCCTGAAATGGAGCTCAAAACAGCTACTCTCAGAAAACCCCTATGAGGAAAGTCTCCCAGACACTTGTCAACCCCACTTGTCAACTGAGTTCAGCTCGCCTCTGCTGAGTTCAGCTGACCCCCTCACCCCTGTCCAGGCTAAGGGCCACCTCACTGTGGAGAAAAGCACTTAGGACCTTGCCAGGTGTGGGGGACAAGCTCATTAAACAGCACTGTTGTTGTAACACACCTTGAGAATTCAGGATTGGATTAATCATCATCTTTGGTCCCTACCCTAGAGCCATGTTGACCCATAAATGGCACTTTCTTTGTTATTTATTTTCAATAATGTAATAATAGAATAGAATAATAAAGTAACGGACCACCCAATCTAAAAGACAGGGTTACCAGCAAGGTGGGTGCTTATGTGTTCTTTCTCCTTTCTTCCCCCTATCTTCCCACCCACCCGCCAAGAAGAAATCATGTTCTCAAGTTGTGTAATTATCATCATTATCCAAAGGAAAGACTGTGGGCACCCAAAGGGACAGGGTGGTGACAAGTCGCAGGTCCCTTTGGGCCAGTGTCTGGTTGGCCTCCTTCTCTGTGGTGTGACGAGTACAGGGCTGGACGCACAGCGTAGTGAGTGATCTTAGGTGAGGGGCTCTTTGGGGTGCCAAGAGTGGGAAGGAGGACTGGAGTTAGCCCCAGGCAGGACCCAACTCCAGGAACAGGGGAGAGGGCTCCGTGGCCCCTGCCCTGCCCTGTGAGGTCACACACAGTTGCCTAGGTGATCCAGCTGGGGGGGAAAGTGCAGTTTTCCCAGGTCTGGGCAGAAAGGGGGCCACCCCTGTCTCTACCTTCCTGGGGGTGTCAGGAGCCAGTGGTCCAGCTGCTGACTCAGCTAGCCATGGCCCAGAACCCCCACAGCACCTCCATTCATGGGATGTCTGGCTGCTAAGAAAACTCTAGACCCCTTCTCCCCGGCCCACCTTCCTTTCCCTGCCCAGGGCCGGGGGCTGATGTGTGGTCCCTCACCAGACCACACTGACACTGTACTTTTCACCACCCCAAAGGTGCCTAGGCTTTTTGTCTGGGCAAGACTGCTGCAAGATCACCCACCACTACCAGGCCCTGGTCCCTGGCACCATTAGGCAGGCCAGATACTCCTGCCCTGGAGAGGATGGGACGGAAACAGAAACAGGTGAGGCCTGGGGGCGTGGCCACGCCGCTGCCAGAGCGCTTCTTCACAGCCCTTTTCTGTTGGTTCTTCAGTGGCCGGGGGCGTGGGGGTGGGTAGGGGGAGTGAAGTGGGCCTTGTGGCTCCTGCAGGTACGATGTCCTCGTGGTGGGGCCACCTGGGATCTGAAATGCGGCCCACTCGTGGTGTCTACTACCTTGGCTTGATTGCTCTGCCTCACCCTGTGACCTGGAGAGAAAATGTGGCTGAAACTGGGTGTCGCACTCCTAGGGCTGGAATCTGTGGTTCCGATCAGAGGCTCAGGGAACCCACTGACGTGGCCCACCCCCACCACCTTCCGAGGGATTCTTAGGCTGCTTCACTTGCCAGGAAGATGCCCTGTGGCATCTCCCAGTCTTGGCCCAGCCCCCTGCCCTGGGCCACAATGCCTCAGCCCCCGCCCTCCCCAGAAGCGGGTTTTGTCTTTTTGATCAGGGCTGTCTCCTTCACACTGGCTGTCTCCTTCACACTCAGAATGGTGTCTGCCCCCAAGGGCTTAATGAAAAGCTGTGACCCAGCAGCTCAGGCCTGGAAGCTCAGTGCAATGAGAGGCCGGCCAACAGCACAGTGTTAGGGCTCCCTTGCCTTCCACTGACCGGCCCAGCTGAGCCCTGGCCCTCTGCTGTGTGGCTTAGTATCAGGGATGGTGGGAAGAGATAAGAACAAGGCACACAGGGCTGTCCAACTTGGGAACACCTTCTAGGTCAAATAATTAAGTAGTTAGGCCGCCCAGGTCCCAGTGCGGTTTTTACTTTTATTCCCTTTGGCTTTAGGGTCCTGTTCCTGGTGTCCTCTACCCTTACTTCCACCCCCACCCCCCCACCCCCTAAGCCTTGTGGAATACCGAGACTAGGCGCCAGCCAGTTCCTGAAGCTTGTTCCCACCTGCCCACCCAAGTTGGATTGGGGTTCCAGGGATTGTCCCTGGGAACCCTGAGGAGCAACCACATTTGTTTCATTTGATTGTAGCTTTAGGAATTAATCGCTGGTTAAAACTCCTCTAAAGGATGTTCATAATGTGCCTCTAGTATTCACCTATTTGTATTTCTTCTTTTGCAATTCTCCACTGAGGTCTTTTGTTACAGTGATGTTTATAGATTTCAGTATTCTTTGTGGACTAGTGAATTCTTTCTTATACATTGCAAATATTTTCTCCTGTTTGTCTTTGCTTTGCTTTGTGATGAATTTTGAATCACTAGAGAAATTGATATGGATTTTTAAATGTCATCAAAATCTATCAATTCTTTCTATGATGACTTTGGCGTCATCATTTGAAAAGCTTCTCCTTCTCCAAAAGCTTCTCCAATACTCATGGGATATGTCTGCATGTGCCTGGGTCACTCGGGGCTGCCAGGGAGTCACTGAGAGCCCTTGGGCCCTCACTCTGGGGCTCTGAGAGGCTCATAACAGGCTCTGCACCCTCACAGCTATATCACTGTATGAAAGCTTCCTGTTGCTAATACCAACAAGTGCCGCAGAATTTGGGTTGTGAGCCCAAGGAGTTATATGCACTGATGCCCAGAAAAAGCACCTCATTGCAAAGAACTCTGGTTGGAGCAGACAGGAGAAGGGGGAGGCAGACACATGTGGCCCCTGCTAGCTCTCTCCTGAGCTGTGCACTTCGGTGCAAAGATTGACATCTCTGAACCTGTTTCCTCTCCTCGAAAATGGCCTTCTATGGCCCATCAAGCTCCCAGGCAACTTCAGAATCTAGAAGGAACATGAGACCATTTTTAACTCAATGCCTTTACAATATAGCTGGGGAAACTAAGGCCCGCTGGAGTCTAATAGTGTCCCCAAATGGCTCCCCAGGGGCAGCCAGGCCCTGTGCCTTCCACCTCAGCCCTGCTCCCTGGCACCTGGCTCTGGAGGGTGGACTTCCCACAGCCTCCCAGGGTGCTGGGATGCCGGAAGAGAGGAAGAGAGGTCTGGAGAGGTAAAGGAGCTCTCTCCTAGACACTTTAATCCCCCACCCCTGGGAGCGGAAACAAATGGGCCATTAAGTCCTTCACTGCTACTCTAGCCTCCCTGCCCCCATCACACACACATCCCTGTCCTGAGTAGTAGGCAGTCGCAGGTCCCTTGGGACATCTGCTGCTAATCCTGCCTTGTTGAGGGCAGGCGAACTGTCGGGATGGGTAAGGCACTGGAATTAGCAACCTCTGAGCCTGCCATCTGCCAGCCCAGGAGAGCAGCTGAGCATGCTGTGCTCAGGGACCAAACAAGCTTCAGATCACCTCCTTAGCCCTTCGGGCCACCGGCAGCCCCCTGCCTGCAAACATTGCATCTCTGCACCCTAGTGGTGTTAGGTGTGTTAGCCAAGTTCCCAGCCTACAGGGAGACATTTAGGGGATTTAAATTCCTCCTGGGGTCCCATTCACCCCCACAGGTGGGTTTGTGGACTTGATACTTGGGGGGGGGGGTGTTGCCATCACCCACATGGATCCCAATATGTTCAGTTCCCTGATAGGATGGGGTGAGCGGTGGACATTGGCTAAGCATGTTTGAGTTGCATGAGGGAAGCCTGCAGATTCCCATCCAGATGGAGGGAGAAAGAGGGGAAGCAGCCAGCTGGAGACCCTGGCCCATGTGGTGTCCCCTCCCACTTGGCCCCAGGCCTCCCTGGCCCTGGGCCGGCCTACCCAGCGGGCACATGCCTGCAGGCTTCGCAAGGAGTTGCCAGCCTGGCAGCTGGCCTCATGCCCACAAGTGAAACTGGAAGGTTCTTGCAGCCCCCAGCAAGTTTTATTTTAGACTGTTTTAGACTGGAAGGCACACGGGGTAAAGGAGAGAGGCGGTTGAAGGGGACTACTCATGGGATTGGTCTGCAGGGTGCCTGGGTTGCTCTGGGGCTGCCGGGGAGTCACTGAGAGCTCTTGGGCCCTCACTCTGGGGCTCTGAGAGGCACCTAACAGGCCTTGCACCCTCACAGCTATGAGGGGATACCATTTCAGGCAGTTGTGGAGAATCTGGGGTGAGAGAGACACTTGTCACCTCTCCTAACAATTCCCTGCAGGAACCTTTATCCGATTACTGAGAAGACTGAATTACAGGCACTCCAGAGAGCTCTGCTTGCCAGGTGGGGAAATAGAGGTTCAGAGAGGCCCGCAGAGAGCTGGAGGTAGAGCGGACCGACCCGGGTCTCTTGTGTCACGGCTGTTCTTGTTCCCAGATCACTGAGCCAGGAGCCCGACCTGCTGGGGAGTGAGGTGTATTATGGGATGTGCAGCAAGGGTGGGACATTTGGAAGGCAGCTCTATGGGAAAGGGGCATCAGCCACTCACAGCTATGACTGAGAGTTGACCTCCCTCTGCCTCCTCCCACGGAGACCTGGCATGGGTGAAGAGTGAGGGGTAACTGTCAACACCTCTGCAGATGATGGTATGCCCTGCTGGGTCCTTGGGAGTTGAGGGAGCGAGGTCCTGAGAAAGGGGGAGGGGTCTCAGTAGGGCTGGCACTCTGAGGCCAGGCCTGGGGGTGTTCTCACATCCTAATGAACCATTCTGGTCAGGCAGTGACCACAGCCTGTACCAGGAAGGCCTTATCAGGTAGCAGCTCAGACCTGAAGGAAGTGGGGGAGCCAGTCATAGGCCTGGAGTAACAGACCTATGGGAGGAGCAGGGAAGACTGTGCAGGTGGAGGGGACCCTGGGCGAAGGCTGGGTGGCAGAGCCAGCCTATGTGTGTTTGTGGAAACAGCGGAGGCCAGCCTGGAGAAGTGAGCAGGGTGTGGGGTCAAGGAGAGGTGGGCTTCCTGGGGTTGAGAGCATCTGTCCTTACAGGCGGTGGGAGGCTCCGCCTGAGACAGGGAGCCACATGGGGTTTTGAGCAGAGCGCTCCATCTGGTCTGACAGATTTGTGTGTGGGACTTGGGTGCTCGCCGTGCACAGGGTGATGGGAGTCAGAGTATGGGTGCAGTTTGGAGGGAGAGCTGGCGGCTGTGCGAAAGGTCAGAAAAGCATGGGGCTGCCTTCGTGGTCATCGAACTTGTGCTGAGAATTGTATGAAGTAACTGGCCTGGAGCCCCCAAATCCTTCTCTTTTCTGGTAGCTGAGATGTCCTGGAGCCACCCTGCAGGACCCCCAAGGTGGTGTAGAGAGAGAGTGGGACACCTGGGCCTGCACATGAGGAGCAGAGTGGGCTCCAGTCAGGTCAGCCCCAGCCCCTCCATCTCCCCCTGTTTAACAGGACATGGTGCTTGTGGGTCTCCATGTACCCTGCCTAGACTGCAGGAAGGTGTGGGGGGTCCCCCATCAGCTGGCACCAGTTAGTCAGCAGGCGAGACAAGCAAGTGCTCATCTGGGTCATCTACCAACTCCAGCTATTACGAATGGAGCAGCCAGGGCAGGGTGAGGCCAGGGTACCCCAAGACCCAGCATGTCCCCCATGTCCCCAGTCCCACATGCATTTGCTCACCACGAAGGGCCTCCAAAATCAGCCCGTCTGTCCCGGCCCCAAGAATCTCCGTTCCCTTCCCCCTTTGTGTCTGACTCCGGTATTCCCCCTCTGGCTGGTCCTCCAGGCCTCACCCCGCATGTTCTCCCAACCCTTTCAAACCTCTTCCCAGTTGCCTGCCCTGACTGGCCTGGCTTCTGTCTCCAGCGCAGCTCTTTGCACCGGGGTCCTTTGGGCAACCAATCTGGGGAGCCCTGTGGGCAGCAGACCCCTCTCCTGCCTGGCTTTCTGGGTGGAAGATGGATGAGGCATCTAGACAGACATTTTCGTTCACCTCCATGTGCTGTGCGTGAGGACCCATGGGGTGGGAAAACTTTGTAAACTATCAAGTGCTGTGCTCAGGAGCCAGGTGGCAGGTGGACTGAGATGAGACTACAGGAGAGATGGAGGAGGGTCAGTTCCCAAGGCCCCAAGGAAAAGTGGGATTTAGGACTGACAGGCAAGTGTCTGTAAAAGGTGAGGTGGCCTGTGTCATTCTGCCAGAATTGATGAATCCAGAGCTGGGGGCGAGGCAAGAGAGGGACAACGAGATGCGGGGGTGTGGGACAAAAGTAGGGATAAAATGGGGTTAAAGATGAGTTTCCCTGTAGTTCCAGACTGTGTGGGGGGTGATAGAGGGAACAGCCACGTGAGGGACGTGGCAGTGAAGGAGGTGACCACATTGGGAAAGGTCGCTCAGCCTGACTTTCTCCACAGGTCATCGAGAGCCCGGAGCCTCTCTCGGACACCCCCCAGCAGAGCGTAGACCTTAACACTGAACACCTGTCTCCCTCTAGTAAGGAGACCATCATGCTCACTCTCCATGGGGCCACCAACCTCCCTGCCTGCAAAGATGGCTCAGAGCCTTGGCCCTACGTGATAGTGTAAGTAACAGGGGGTGGGGCAGGGGATGTGTGGGCCAGAGCAGAAACCATACTGTGGATATTTAGAGTCTGAGCACCCAAAGGTTTAGAATTGGAGCTGTGACACCCGGAGGGGAAAACCAAGTGGGAATCACACAAGGACCTGTGGGCTCTGGAGCTGCAAGGCCTGCCATCTTCCCTGCTGCCTGGAAGCTGCTCACCTGAGCTGAGGGAGGAGGGAAAAGCCACCCCAGGAGCCTACATCCAGCTGGGGAGGTCGTGGCCATTCCTCAGGGGGAAGAACCCCTGGATGCAGAGGCCTGGCCTGGGCTCCTGTGGAGGTGTGCTCAAAGGAAGGAGAAGAGCTGGGGTCTGCCTCTCCTGGTCATCCTGTTATAGGACAGCAAATCTGTTACAGGACAGGGAGAGAGGGGCACCCCTGAAGCCCCAAACCTGTCTGCTCTAAGTGGGTTCTGCCATCCGCCACAACAAGACAAAACATATAAAATGTTAATGAAAATGGATTTTAATACAGTAAATATACAATACGGAACACAAAGAATATAACTTCTAAATCAAACACCTGAAGTTACCCATCCCCTCGTGGGCAAATGTCAACCCAGAAGGGATTGGTCCAAAGCAAGGCCTGAAAGCTGCCACAAGACTAAAGCACCTTTTGGCCGGGACCCATGGAAAAGGGTCAGAAATGGCCAGACAAATCTGGGAGGAAAAGAGCAACATCAAAATCAACATAAACACTGCCATAGTCACCTCCCTACAGGTATCTCACCCACATCTATCTGCCTTAACCAGTCCAGGGCCAGGAAACAAGCACGGTTTATTTTTCACACGCTTGCTGCTCCATGTGGCTTCCTCAGGTCTCCTACTTGTTCTCCATCCAGCTTCCTTCTTTTCTTCTCCCCTCCTTCTCTTCTCTCCTTTTTCTCTGCCCAGCTCCACCCTCCTTCTGGGTGGGGCAGGGAACCTGGAACTTCCCCTTTTCCTAGGGACCACCCAGTTACAATCCCACCACATCAGGTCCCGGGATCGGGGCCTCGTGACTGCCCTCCTCCTTGGTCCCCCCATTTCTCTGGTTATTTCTCTAATGGGGCTGCCCTCATTCTAGTTCAATGCACCCCATCTCCCTCCTCCAGCTAGTTGCAGTCAGGTATGCACATCTCACAGCTGCACGTCTAAGGGAAGCTGCCGTGCCATGCCGGCTGCCCACTGCGTGGCTCTCGATGCTGCCAGAAGGGCGTCAGAATTGGTACAGCCAGCCACCCATGCGGGTGCTGGACATTTCCTGGGTCTTGACCATAAGCACTGTGTAGTAGCTGCTCCCACAGCTGGCCATCTCTAACTCTTGTATAGGCGTGGAACAAGGGCCGCCCCATGCTAACTGACACCACCCCCTCCACTGACCAGCACTGAGTGCCATCAGTGCCCGTGTCCAGGCTTTCACCCACATTTCCTTTTGGAGAGTGCCCCCACGCCTAGTGCTCTCCCCAATTCTGACTGACATCCCACCTTCAGAGCTGTGTCCTCGGACTGTTAGGGTCCGAAATCATCCAGTTGTCCCCCGCAACAAAGAACAGGACCAGAGATGCACAAGCAAGCAGAGTTTATTAAGCCAGCTAGCTGGGGTCAAGCCCCCTGCAGGCATGCGGGTCACACAGGGAGAGCAAGACCCAGACCATAGGATTGTCAGAGAATATATAGGCCCTTGTCGGCCGTTACATACGTCATAGCCGGTGCAAATTCAAAGAGTAACAAGCTTCACAGCACTCACGGACGGGTTTCTAAGAACAGATGTCTCGGTCATGAGTCAGGAGCTGATATCAGGGTCTAGTTTCAGCCAGTTCCAGGAGCTCGCACCAGGAATGCTATCTGCCTGCCCTCCTTTCTGGGCCCAGGGTGAGTCTGAGACCCAGACAGAGGGGCCTAGGGGCTAACAGGACACCTCCAGGCAACCACGAGAGCTGACATCCCCGACTCTGGAGCCCCAGAGCACTGGTCTCACATACTTTATAGAAATTAAGTCACGTTCTGTCCCTTGCTCCCCCAAACTGGGGCTCCTAGAGAATAGGCCTCCTCCATTTCCCCAACAACGGCCGGCCGATGTGGACCTGAACACAGACTTAGGGGGCAGGCAAGCACCCGGTAACTATGACAACGGTCCTCACACCCCACGTGGTGAAAGGGAGATAGGATGCTAGAGGCCAACAGGTGTAACACTTGCTTGTCTCCAAAGCCCATTGGTGCCAACCCAGCCTTGGTCCTCCCCTCCCCCAACTCTATTTTGTGGCGTGGAAGGACAGGTGGCAGAGAGCAAGCTTGGCAGGGAGCTGCCTTCTCTCCTCAGCTATTTCCATAAACCAATTATCGCCAATCATCTCAGGAGATTGAGGCCCTGCCTATCACCAATCCAGTCTGGGCTGCCGGGTGGGGAGCTGGGCGGCCTCTAGGTCCCCCCTCCTCCACAGGCACCGCGTCAGGCTCAGGCACCGGTTGCCATGGGAACACAGGGGTGGGGAGCCTGGGCTGGGAGGGGGAGAGCAGAGGGGCGCCGGCAGGAGCTCGTGACTGCACCCAGATCCACTCTGGGAGGGGGCAGGGAGCCAGACCGGCGAGAGAGAGCCCGCAGCCTGGGCTCCTGGGCTCCTGGCCGCCCGCTGCCACCAGCTCGGGGTGGTGCTAATGAGATGCAAATGAAAGCAGAAAGCAGGCTTCCGGGAAGAAGGCCCAGCTGTCAGGACCTGAAAGGGGCTTTCAGAGCCATCCCCCAGCCCCAGGCAGGAATCCCCAGGGGAGGCCCAGGACTCTCAGAAGCTAAACCCTAGAAAGAATATGCTGGCCCCATGTCCCCATATGTCTGATTCCAAATGCACAGTAACAAAGCCTACACCTAGTGTGAGAAATTCCCCTGAAGTTGTCCTTTTTCCTCATGGTGAGTGTTTTCAATGCTTAAGATATGGATTAAGTATATATGTCTACGAGACATGTATTAAGTGTATATATGGCTAGATGAAAATGCAGGCGTATATATGTACTTAATACTTTCAAAACAGCTGCCAGCTTTTCGTTGTCCCTGTTTTCTGGTATCCCCTGCTTGGTCTCTAAGCTGTGCCTGCTTTCTGCCATCACATGATGCCTGGCCCCAAATTGGAGGTGGGATCTTGGAGGGGTTCTTGTCTCTGCCTAGTTCCACTCTCCTCTTTGTGTGTGGTGCTAGCCTGGACCTGAGAGCACCCCCAAAGGCATTAACACATTCAGCCTAATAAAGGGGAGCTGAAGAGAGTCCAAAGATGGAGACTCCCTAGTTTGAGATGAGGACACCTCACCCCTTCTGCAGCCCTGAGTCATTCTAGTAACAGGGAGTGTCCTCAAGTCATATATCCCAGACTGACAGGCCTGTTCCACTCACCTTGTGGTTCTGCTTCTTTCCATTTAAGCCACCGACCTGCTTCCAACCCGACCCCACTCTCCACTAATAGAGCTTCTCTAAAGCCTCCAGGGAGTGCCTGCCTGTGGCTAGGAGGATCTCATGTGGCCTCTCAGTGGCATTAGCCCAGGACCACTGGTCCTTTTGTATGCTTTTCTCACCTCTGTCTCCTCTACCTGGCATTATAAGTTGGCCTGCTTCAGGTAACCACCTGGGTTACCTCAGGTCACCACCTCAGCAGTTACCACCCGATCAGGTTACCATCTGGGTCACTCTTCTTTCACCCAGGCTGGTGTCAGTGTTGTGGTATCGTGTTCCTTCACCCCCATCCAACTTATCACCAGATGTATCCCCTTTTCTCTTCTCTCTTGAATTTGGTGACACCTTTCCATCAGTTTCCCTACCTTGGGCTACTTCACTATTTTTCTGCTTTTTTTTTTTTTTAAAAAAAAGATTTATTTATTTATGCATACAGAACTGGGGTGTAGGCCAGTGAGAGGCTTCACCAGAGACAGTGGGGAGCAGAACAGGCCAAGGGAGCAGTGGGCAGGGCAGGAGAGGTCTGCCACACCATGTGGGCCACCCCCCTGGCTGGGAATCGAACCTGGGCCAAAGTGGCTTTAGCTTCTTAGTGCTGTGCTTTAACCCGCTGCGCCACCAGGGAGGGCCCTGTTTTTCTGCTCTTGGTATAACTAATCTTGCCCTTCCTCAAATCCCTTTCAAAGGTACTAGAGGAACCCATTCTTCGAACCCTCTGGTGGCTTCTCATGGCTCTCAGGTGGAGAGGATCTAGGCTCAGCACTGAGACCTCTGCTAGCCCCACCTGCTCCAGCCACCTCCCTCTTTCTCAGCCACACCGGGCACTGCTCAGCTCTCTGAGCAAACCCATATTGGCTCACTCTTGGTCAGTGCCTCCTCATTCTGCCCTGCTCACTGCATGGGCAAACCCCAGATGGGTTTTGCTCACCCTTCTATTCCTGCTATTCAACATAGTAGCTAGAACATAGGAACTGGTCATAAAGGATGGTGTGAATCGGATCCGATTCTAGCTTGCTCCGTGACCTTGGAAAAGTCTTTTCACCTGAGTACCTCATGTGTGTACTGGCAGTCTACTGACATGTGGAAGTCCGATAGGGGAGCTGCAGACAGGCCTCACAAGACTTGGGTGAGGCAACACTTAGTGCTTTCAGTATGCAGGTGAGACCTATTGGAAGAAATCCTACAACACAGAGAGAAGCCAGAATGCCCTCAGGGAACCCGAGGTCTCGGGTTCTGGCCCTGGCTCTTGTGTGGCCTCAGGCCAGGTCCTGCCCCTCTGAGTGTCAGTGTTCTCAGGGCCAGGGTGTAAGCAGGACCTTCAGGCTCTTCTGGGTTTGCTGAGTTGGTTGATGTTCTGACCTGGGAAATAGTCTCAGTTCTGTGGTGACAAGAGTCCCTGCTGGGCTGCCCAAGACATGTTCCACATTTAGGCCCAGGGCCCAGGGCCCCTGACTGGTCCAGACCTGGCTCAAGGCCCTCTGGCCCCAGCTGTCCCCAGCACTTGCTTCCCAGCGTGGTACAGCACAGCCTGCCAGTTGGAGCACAGCAGAGACCAAGGAGGCAGAAACCCTGACAAGAGGGCGTGTGGGCAGGGGCCGGCCAGCAGGCGGCCCATGGGGATCTGACCCTATCCAAAGTCTGGAGGACAAGGCTGCCAGTTGGCAGCTACTTCTCTGGCAGCCTGCTGCCTACAGCGAATGAGCAGGGATGAGCCCATACTGGGAAGGGACCAGTCTCCCTCTGCCCACTGGCAGGCTTGACACAGTTCGGTGGCGAGGGGCAGGCACAGACCAGGGCAAGTTCTCCATACTCAGAGGGTCTCTGGTCTTAGATCAGCCCGACCTTGATCCTGATCCTGGCCCCAGACTAAGACTGAGTCCAGATCGCATGCTGAGTTCTGACATTTGACGTAAACTGAGCCCTGACCCTGGTGACTGAATAAAGAAGGTATTGTAGGACAGATGTCTAAGTTCCTGTGAAGAGAGGAAGGCTGTATCATCAGGCACCCACCATATACTGGGCTGATGTGCTAGGAGTGATTTAATCCTCACGCAGTTGTGAAAATTAGGTAAAATATTATCCCCACTTTACAGTTGATGTTACTAAAGCATAGGGCATGTCTGTTACTGGCCCAAAGCCATACAACTTGTGCATCCCAGGCGGGGCCAGCAGTCCAGAATCCAAGCTCTTCCCACTTCACTCTGCCTTAATCCCCATGCAGGATCATGCATGGAAGGGACAGTTGGCATCAGGGTCATGCCCAGACCTCTAGAGGAGACTCGGTGACCAGTCTGCAGACCCTCTTGGTGTCTGGACTGTTCGATGGTGGACTTTGACCAAAGGCCGAGAATGTGGGAATCCGGGCAAAGTGGATAGAGACTCGTGTGACTCACCAGCAACCAGTGGGCCTGCCTTAGCCTCTCAGGTTTGGGCTGGGCACAAAAGCAACACGGTGACAGTGACCGTGGCTGCAAGACGGTACAGGAATAAAGCAGCCACGCTGGCGAGGATGTCCGAGAACCCTCACTCAGGCCTGATTCTCCCTAAGTTCTGGCTCTCGGACCGTGCCCCGAGAGGCTGCCTGTTGTAGCTGAGGAGTAATGGAGGAAGCCAAGGGCCAGGCGAAGCCAGGACTTGTCTGAGGTCATGTAATAGGCCAGTGGAGTGGCACGGTGCAGGGGATGATCCCTTTGTTGGCCCTGGCAGAGGCCAGAGTTCCTTCCCTCCTCATAGGATGCCTCTGGGAAAGGCATGAAGTAGGGGAGAAGGCCCTGGGTAGGCCTGGGAATCTGGGCCTTATCTCCCCTCCAAGACCTGCAGCCTCCCTTAGCCACAC
Source organism: Condylura cristata (assembly GCF_000260355.1). Lineage (NCBI taxonomy): Eukaryota > Metazoa > Chordata > Mammalia > Eulipotyphla > Talpidae > Condylura > Condylura cristata. The sequence goes on from NW_004567124.1 coordinate 33,043,862, forward strand.
CTGCTTCAGATGACATCGATCTGCTTCAGATGACATCGATCCCTCGAGTCTCAAATTTTTGTTCAGTGGGAACATCCTTTATCCCAGAGCTGCAAACACATCTGGCATCAGTGGTTAAGAGGAGTGTTAGCCTGAGACCCCCAGCCAGACTGAAGCCATGAGGATTCTTCCCAGATGTTTCCGCTTCACAGCTGCCCAGGGCCCTTGAGGTCTTCTCATTCCTGAAACACTTAATCAGACCCAGCAAGGAGGAGGTCTTCCCAAGGGGTGCTGAATTCTGGAAGAGCAACTATTAGTGGGACTTTTCAGACAATGGCGGCCATGGGCCCTCCCAGTGTGCTCACTGTATTACAGACTTGGGCTTGATTCTGCTCATGAGCAGAGCTGTGGACAGGGCTCCCCCACTCCAGGCATCATGAACAGTCTGGAAGCTTTGTCCAGTGTCCCATCCTGAAGTCCCCATGTCTTCAGGTAGGATGCCACAAACCCTAGCATCCAGTGAAGAGGGAAGAAGGCCACTGGGCAGGAAGCTGAGGCTTGGGTTCCAGTGAAGCTCATCCTGCCCTTCCCAGGCCTACCCCAGACCTGCCCTGGGGCCGTGACTCCAGGGATGCAAAGTCAGTGCCTTTAGGGACCAGCCAGTGACATCAGTGCTGACATTGCCAGGTGTGTGGTGCATACTAGAAGCAACTGGCAAACTTGTTTCATTAAGAGGAGTAGCCCCAGCCAGCGCCCACCGATTCTGCCACAGAAACGGTGGTTGTCAGCTCTCTCTGATTTTCAGAGAAGCTAGAGGTCCAGATTTTTGTGGGAAGTCATCCAGGGTTCACATGCAGGCCAGACCCCTCCTCACTTAGGGTCTCTGGCCTCTCTTCATTGGCTCCCCTCCTGAGCCCTCGTCCCCACTCAGACCCACTCCACAGCCAGCCTCCCTCTTGGAGCTTCTCCCAGCAGCCAGTGACTGCACCATGGCTACATTTCATTACACAGGTCTGAGAAGTGCCCTCCACCTGCTTCTTGAAGCCACCTTTCTTTGCTTTCAATACACCCTAGTCCTGATCGCTCCTTTCTCTCTTGCCTCTATGAGGGGCTTTCCCCCCACTTTTCTAGAAGCTAGGCTGCATGGCATCACATCCCGAAGAGATGGGGACTTCAGAAGGGACCTATAAATGCCCTTGGCCTCTTCCCTGCAGCTTTCCTCTCCCTGGGAGATCTCCCTCCTATCTTCCTCCTTCCCATCCTGAAGGCCCAGGAAGTCTAAAAGAGCCTCTTCCCTCTGCTTCAGTCCCATGTACCCACTCCACCTTGGACTCAGCCTTCTTAAACTGGCCTGTCCACTCCGCCTCGGGTTCATAGGCCATGCAGAAGCCCCCTGAGGTCCAAGATAATGGCTTGTGCTATGAGCCCAAGCACTAATCCAGCTTCCGCCCTTCAGCCTGACTGGCCTGGAAATGGCTCAGGAGGCTTTGGGTTTCATCCCTGGGGAGTCAGCCTGTGCCCTCCCTCTTTCCTGCCCCCACACAAAGGTGTGAACAGGCGCCAGCTGGGCCTGAGTGAGAAGAGGCACTGGGGTCCTGACCCTCTCCTTTCCCTGTTGATCTTGCCTGAGTTCTCAGGATCTCTGTGTGCCGATTGGGGTACCCTGGAGATACAAGGCCTAGAGGTCAACTGCTGGCTCAAGTTGGGCACTCAGGATGGTTAAGGGAGTGAGGAGACCTGGGGTCCAGCCCTGGGCCCCAGACTGGGACAGAGCGGCCAGAGTTCAGGCTGACCCAGGGACCTGGAGAGTGTCTGCACTATAGCTGGGTGTTACTTCCCTGCTTCTGAGGATTTGCTCTTAGAATAGCACTTGGGATCTGAACCTGTGGCCCCATCCATGGGCTGCTTCCAGGGAAGCATCAAGGCTGCCACAGCTTTGGGCTGAAGCCAGGCAGTCCGGGTTGGCCTAGCAGAGTGGGAGAAGAGGAGCTGCCTCTGTCTCGACTTTCCAGGTTCTGTCACTTTGTTCACTTGAAAAAGACTTGCTAGATCGGGGCAGGGAGCTGGAAAGGCTGCAGTGGTGACATGACAGGTCCCTGCCTCTGGGGTGGGGGGTGAGTAAACAGAATACTGGTGCATCCCCACTCATGCATCCTTTGCTCACGCTCTTCCAGGGAAGAAAGCAGGTAGCAGGCTCCAGGCCCAGGCAGTTGGATACCAGAGAGGCCAGTCTTGGCAAGGGGCAGGAACCTGGCTCTGTGTCAGAGATGCCCTAGCCCTCAGAACAGGCTGGGTGCCTGCCAGTTTGACCAGGAAGCAGAATCAGATCAGACGGTTCTTTTGCGTCGGGGGATCTACCTGTGTGTCCACCCCCTTCCTGCAGCTCTAAGGCTGCAGTCATGAGAAAAGGCAGTCTGAGAGTCAACCTTCCTAGCAACCCATCAAGAAGGGTGCTAGGTCTTAGTGAGGCCTCCTAGGGTTATACCTTGCCAAGGGGGTTGCCATTCTCTCACCCCTGGGCCATGCTGTTGACAGCTGGTCCCTATCCCTCTGCCCCAGATGCTCCTGGGGCCCCTTGCCAAGCCAGGCCACCTGTGGGGTGGTCTACCTGTGGGGCTGGGGGCACCATTCTCGGTTGACAGCAAGCTTCGCCTTTGCCAGAGTGCCCATCTCAGTGGTTACTGGAGTGTTCCTTGTTTCCAGAGCAGCCCCCTCGCTGCAGGACAGAGCAGGGGGAGCCATGCCCATGTGGATGGGAGTTGGCTGGCTTCCAGTTTACACCCCCTTTCCTCCAAAGTCAGTTTTTCTTTAAATCAGCCCACCTGTCGTGGTGTAGTGCCATCAACAATTAGTGATGGTTCATTAGAGTCCAATTAATAAATAAAACCCAGGAGGAGAGCCCATTGCTTTGCTGAGAAAGCCCAGATCATGCCTAAGTAGCAGCCTCCCAAGAGCCCCAGACCCTTAAGTCCCAGCTGCCTGGGGTTGGGGGAGGGACAAGGGGATGGTGGATGGGCTGCTGGGTGATGAAATGGGAGAGTGGAGAAAAGAAGACACAGGCCAGACACTCCCTGCCTCATATCTCAGCTCTTGCGGTTTCTGTTTGTTTTTGTTTTTTTAATAGTTTATTTTTACATCATTTTGTTCATTTTTCCATCTCAGTTGTAATCCCCATGGGTTTCCCATCACCCCAGATCGCCCTTGTGTCATCACCATAGTCCAGTGCACTTCCTTCCCCCCACCGTTTTTGATCCCATTCCCCACTCCACCCCCCATAAAATGTGTCTGCTATATAACTGTTCATTATTATAATTATTTTCTTGCCTGGTCTGTTATACTCCTGCTATGAGTGAAACCATCCAGTACTTTTCCTTTTCTTTGTGGTTTATTTCACTAAGCATGATCCCTTCTGACTCCATCCATGTTGCTGCAAAAGGCATGCGTTTATTTTTTGAGGTTATTTTGGCTGTTGAGTAATATTCCATTGTGTATGTGTACCACATCTTTTTAATCTAGTCACTTACTTTTGGGCATTTGGGCAGCTTCCATGTCTTTCCAATTGTGAATAAAGCAGCAATAAACAGGTGCCTTTTTGAGTCAATGTTTTAGCGTCTTTTGGGTAGATACCTAGGAGTGGGATTGCTGGGTTGTAGGGAAGCTCCATGTTTAGCAGTTTGAGGAACCTCCAAACAGTTTTCCATAGTGGTTGTACTAGTTTGCATTCCCACCAGCAGTGCAGGAGAGTTCCTTTTTCTCCACATCCTTGCCAGCATTTGTTGTTGCTAGTTGTCTTAAGACAACTAGCCATTCTCACTGGTGTCTCAGTTCTTGCTTTGAGGAGCCCCTGGCCAAATCTTGCCTACCAATTCCAGGGGTGCTGTGCCAAGGTCCCAGCTATGAGGCTTGCTTGACCTCAAAGGATCCTGCATGTGGGCATGAAGAGAAGGGGGCTGGAGAGGGAGTGTGTGCCTTAGAGTGTGCCTAGAGAGCATTTCAGAGGACTGCTGTAGAGCTAGGAGGGCTCAGAGGCTGGCTCGCTCCTCTTTCCCCCTGTGCTTTTCCACTGGTTGCTACCACTCACAGCTGCAGTCCCCGGACCCAAACAGCACATTCCCCTTAGTTATACCCCCACAGAAGGAAAGTAAGGACCTTTTTCCTCCTACTCACAACTGTGCTTGGACCTGGCCTTCTCCTGGTGGGTGCAAGTTTGTCACACACATACCTCTTCAGCACCCTGCGGGGTGGGGGTGGGTGGGGGTGGGGGTTAGCAGCTTGGGGGAGTTGACATTTTCTGGCAACTCATGAGTAAGGAAAACTACAAGGTGCCTCTGAAGCACCCACACTCCATGCTGGTGTGACTGCCCCCTTCCTATGTCTAGATTAAGTCTAGGCCTCAAGGTTGAGCCAGGGCAAGGTTTTAGGACCAGGGATAGAGGGTGTCATCTTGCTCATGGCTCTTGGGTGGCTGGTCCTGGAGAGACATCCCTGGCCCTTAAATACACTGAGATCCCTGTCTATTCAGGCCTGGGAGTCCTGGACACCCCTCCTACCCAGATGAGGCTTGGTCTCCGTCTCCTGTTCTGTGAGGAACCAGAGATTCCTTTAGCTCTCCAGTTTCTAGAAGAGCATGAAGGCTCAGAGGAGCCAGGAAAAGTCATTACCCCAACAGCTCCCCTCCACCTGCTAAAAGCCTCCCTCCACCTGCTAAAAGCCTCCCTCCACCCCTGGGGCTTCACCCTCCTAGCCTTTCTCATCTCAACTCACCTAGCCCTGACCACTTGAGTGTCGGAGGGAAGAATGAGAGATGTTTGCTTAACTCCTTCTGCACCCATCCAAGTGAAGCCGTCCTTGGCCCTGCCTCAACTTTTTCCACCTGGAATTCCTACTGCAAGCCACCTCAAGCTCTGGCAGAGAAAGGGAGGGGACATGAGGCAGAAGCCACAGGAGAGCGGAGGACAGGCTGGCAAGGGCAGGCCTGAAGCTGGCACCACACTGCTTGTGACTTCAGTTCATCGCTCCCAGTTCTGTCTTTGTGCACTGGCAAGCCCCAAATGGGCAGAATGGGCAGAATCCCAGGGCCCATGCTGGAGCAGCTTTGCCAGCCTGGCTTGATGTTGGGGTGTAGAGCACCTCCTCCTCCCACGCCTCCCTGGAGTGCCCACCCTGTCCGGCAGTCAGCTGTGGGGCACAGCTCCGGGAGGAGGGGAGCACTGATAGCAGCAGAACAGGCAGGATGAAGGGAGACAGGCTGCTGAGGGCTCGGGGGGCCTCTGCCCTGGGGTGACTGTAAGGATGAGAGCAGCTCACAGAGGCGCCCCGGAGGGGTTCAGGTTGGAGCCTTCAGTCAGCAGTGGTCAGAGAGTCTGTGTGCCAGGAACCTACATGCTTGCTTTCCAACAATGAGTAACACTCTTATTTGAAGATTTGTTTACTTTATTTTTAAAGATTTAATTTATTTATGCTTACAGAACTGGGGTACAGTCCAGAGGTGCAGGGGCAGTGAGAGGATTCACCAGAGACAGAGTGGGGAGCAGAACAGGCAGATGAACTGAAATATACTGCTGAGGGGAGCAGCTTTGTTCAGGAGAGGTCTCCCCACCACTTGGGCTCAGCTCCCTGGAGGGGGATGGACCTGCTTCCTAATGTGGTGCTTTAACCTGTTGCACCACCAGGGAGAGTCCTTGAAGATTTATTTATTTATGCATATAAAACTGGGACACAGGCCAGAGGTGCAGGAGCCTTGAGAGGATTCACCAGAGAGAGTGGGGAGCAGAACAGGCAGATCAGCAAAGTATACTGCTGGGGGGAGCAGTGGGTGGAACAGGAGAGGTCTGCCACGCCATGTGGGTCTCTCCACCCTGGCCCAGGATCAAACTCTTGCTGAAGCAGCTGCAGATAGCTTTGTAGTGCTGCGACCTGTTGTGCCACCAGCAAGGGCACTAATTAGTAACACTCTTAGAAGGAGAGACTACTTCAGAGAGGAAAGGCGACTGGCCAGATAACTATGGATTCAAAGCCCACTTCTGTATGGCTATGAAGCCCTTTTTAAAAAGGTATATATGTATCACTTACTTTATGTCATGTCTTAGAATTAAAAAGCTGATCAGAGATCTGCTTGGCCTTCAAATTTCTGCCTTCTCCAGTCCTACAGGCCACAAGGCCCCTGTATGGTTTGTTTGAGCAAAGCATGAAGCCTGTATTCTTCCCAGGATGCCAGACCTTGGTCACAGCCAGAGACCTGCCAGTTGTAGACCCAGAGTTTGGGTCACAGTGAGGAGACACCAGGTTAGGGGCAATTAAACTTATTAACACTTTATGTGTTTAACAACATATCAGATAATTTATACATACTCACTTCATGCATACTCATGTTAGGCCTTGCACTATCATCCCCATTTCGACAGATGAAGGAAGGCAGGCACAGCAAGGCTATCCACCTTACCCAAAGTCACACAGCCACTAAGGAGGGGAGGGGGGAGAACTGGGATTTGGAGTTCATGAAGTTTGGCTCCAAGGCCCCAGTTGCTATCACCCTGCCACACAGCCTCCCAGTGGAAGGAGAAGGGTCCTCAGTGGGCCCCTGAAGTTTGGGATCAGGACAGCCACAAAAATGTGTGGCTATGAAGCCTGTATTATTTTTTTTTAAGACATACACATACACACACACATTCAAATTTTCTAAATCCCATCATTTACTTTATGTCATCTCTAAGCATTAAAAAGTTGACCAGGGGCCCTCCCTGGTGGCGCAGCGGGTTAAAGCACTGCACTAAGAAGCTAAAGCCACTTCAGCACGGAGTTCAATCCCCGCCTGCCCCGGTGGAGATCCACATGGCGCGGCAGACCTCTCCTGACCCGCCCGCTGCTTCCCTCAGCAGTGTACTTCGTTGTTCTGCTCCCCGCTCTGTACCTGGTGAATCCTCTCACCTGCCGCATCTCTGCCTGTACCCCAGTTCTGTATGAATAAATAAATAAATCTTAAAAAAAAAAAAAAGTTGACCAGGGGTCTGCTTGGCCTTCAAACTTCTGCCTTCTCCAGTCCTGCAGGCCACAGGGCTCTGCATGGTTGCTCCATAGGATTAAGGCTGCCAGACCACTCAAGTTCAGAGGATGTTAGGCAGCAGTGAGGGCCGGGGTAGCTCAGAGGACTTCCTGGAGGAGGAGAGCAGGGCACATGGAGGAAGGGGTCACAGATTGGTGCTAATATGGGGCAGATGGGCTGTGAGCTTCTGGGTGAACATTCCCTTTAGGACTGCTGCTGGGTGCAGCCAAAGGCTGGCCAGAACACCATCTCTGCTTCTCACCCTGAGGTACGATGTGTATATATGTGTGAGATGCTGCCCCCTTTCTCCCCTCCCCCCAAGTATGTGGTGTGGCTCCCCTGCACAGGCTCTCTGCAGTGACTCCTCACCCATGATTGCTGTGGTTAATGTAGCAGCACCGTTTATAGCCTCAACATAATAACCTCTTCAACAGTATTAACTCTCTGGTTGAGCTGTTTGATGGCCCAGAATCTTAGGGACACTTATCAGAGATACCTGTGGGATGTAATGGGGTGCCGAACACCCAAGCTCCCACCTTCCGTTGACAGCCTGGATTGCCCCACTGTGTGAGGAGGGTGCCCAGACCAGGGCCCTGCGCACAGTAGGTGCTACAGAAGGCAGAAACGTGTGCGCTACATGGCAAGGGTACAGAGCAGGAAGCTGAGCTGAGTCTTGGGAATCTGGCCCAGAAACTCAGAGAGGGGAGGTCAGAGGAGCCACCAGGCAGACACCACACAGGCCCCTGCCCAGAGGCTTCCCCCACTAACAATCCTGGAGAAGACCACCAGGAGACTATGTAAACAGGTGTCTGTAGGGATGAGACACAAAGGTGTCTGCCCCCATTTCCATACCTGCCCTCAGCCTGTGGTGCCTGAGTCCATGTGAAGCACTCCACAGTAGCCTGAGATACAGTGTGTTCAGGCAGGGAAGGCAGGACTGTGTAGGACAGAGGCCTGGCGTCCCCTCTGCTTGGGGTGACGTGTGTCTGCCCGAGAAGAAGCCCTTCATGCTCTGGCCACTCTCTGCTCAGATTTATGGACAGCGGCGGCTGAGAGGCAGGTTGGCAGCCCATAGGACACCCTAGCTCTAACTCCATTCCCCCCCTCCCCTCCCCAGGAAAACCACATCTGAGGAAGCAAAGAACCTAAACTCCAAGGCGGTGACATCTGTGACCTCAGAGCCCACCCAAGCCCCCATGTGGGGGGATACGGTGAAAGTGGAGATCCAAGCTGAGGATGCAGGGCAAGAAGGTAAGGCAGGGGACTGCGGCTCCTTCAGCTCAGCTGGAAGCCACCTGAACACTCCCGGGGCTCAGTTAAAAGCACTTTAAAGGAAAAAACCATAATATTGTCATGCCTCATCTCCCAGCCTGTTCGAAAAATGAGTTGTTCCACATAAATGAATTTTCCAGACAATGAAAGCTGATCGTTTTTATGACCATTGTTATTATTTTCATGGTTGTTATTACCACTGCCTCCCACTGCAGCAGCCTGTTACAGCTCCCTGGCACATTCCACGCGTTGCTCCTTGGCATCGCGACTTCCAGGAGGAGCGAGGCAGCTCCCAGTGCTTAGACGAGAGCACTGACGTTCAGGGAACTGGTGTATCTGGTTCAAGCTCAAGTAATCCACACGTGTAAGATCCAGAACTCATCACTGCATGTGCTTGCTCTAGCTCGAGTGCTTGCTCTAGAGTTGTTACAGGGCAGGGAAAGGGGCACCACTGAACCCCCAAATCTGCCTCTACTCTAAGTAGGTTCTGCCATCCACCGCATCAAGACAAAACATATAAGACTGTTAATGGAAAGGCACTTTAATACAATGAGTGTGCAATACAGGAAAGACAAAGAATATATGAATATATTTTCTAAATTAAACACCTGAAGTTACCCATCCTCTCGTGGGTAAAAGTCTACCCAAAAGGGATTGGCCCAAAGCAAGGTTTGAAAGCTGCCACAAGCCTAAAGCACCTTCTGGCCGGGACCCATGGAAAAGGGTCAGAAATGGCCAGACAAGTCTGGGAGGAAAAGAGCAACATCAAAATCAAGATAAACGCTGCCATTGTCGGCCTCCCCATGGGCCTCTCACCCACATCTGTTTCACCCAGTCCAGGGCCAAGAAAAAGCAAGCAGTTTCTTCACATGTCTCTGTTCCCTGTGCTGCCCTCAGGTCTCCTTCTGTCTTGCCATCCTGTTTCCTTCCTCTCCAGTCCCCTCTCCTGATTCTTCTCTTCTCCTGGCTCAGCTCCACCCTCCTCTGGGTAGGGCAGGGAACCTGGAACTTCCCCTGTTACAGAGTGACTCCTTACCCAGCATGGTCCTCCCTGGGACTGCTGCTGGTCAGACAGTAGTGTTCCTAAGCTTTGTGGGTGTCAGGGTCCACCCTTGTGGGGGATACAGTAGACAGTCCTCCATCTAATGCCCCCAAATACTTTCCAGGCTCTGTTTGGCCAGTTCTGACATGCACAGGCCATTGCAGTTACCCCTGGACATGCATACATGCACCCCCTGTTTTCCATGCTGGAGGCCTGTCTTCCACTCCAGGGCAAGAGCTTGGGCCGGGTACACAGCATTATTGTCTGTGGGCGCCGGCATCCGGCACCGTCAGCCCAGACTCCCTTGGGCCTATGATGTCTGTTCTCACCTAGCCAGAGGAGCCTCAGGTGCTGGCTGGCAGGTTGTCCTTCCTGCAGAGGACAAGCTTGACTTCTCCCCTGGAAGTCTTTCCAGGGACTTAAACACCTTGCCTGCCTCACAAAGAGCAGAAAACCAGCTGCTAAAGACTGTGAAAGGAAGGGGCAAGGAGGAGCAGCTACAAAGAGGGAAGAAACTAGTTCTGGGTTAAGCCAGAGGATTTGTTTTCTGCCTGTAAAGGGATTGTTGGGGCTGTTGGAGTGATGTGGAACAAAGGGGAGGAGAGGAAAAATGGACTCAGGATTTCATGCAGGTGATGTGTGTGCATGTGGGTGAATGCCTGCTTGTTGGCTCAACAGTGTGATTAGTGCACACGAGTGTGCCTGTGCACTTTTGACGGTGCCTGTAGACACGCATGTCTGTGTGTTTTGCACATGCGCACACATGCCTCTGGCTGCAATAGTGTGATACATGTGTGCAGCGTTATCTGAGTGGTGGCATGCGCCTGATTGTATATGAGTGTGTGTGTATATAGGCATGTATCTGGTGACTAGAAATCAGGGAGTGGACCCTGGCTGGGATGCTGGCCTGGGCTGTACATACCTGGGATGACTATAGGAAAGGGCAGGACGAGTCAGTGGTGTTGGGGTCCATCTGGGCATCTGAGAAGGGAGCAATACTGACTGGCAGGTAGGGTAGTCCCACAGGCAGGCAGGGAAATTGGCAGGCATCTCTTTGCAGATTGGACTAGCTGGATGCTTATTGGAACCTGGTTGGAACTGGTTGCTGTGGTGATGTCTACAGTAGGGGGTGGGGAAGTGGGGCCAGGCCAAGAGGTGGGGGGAGGGCAGGAGGTGACTCAGGGATGTGTTAATGAAAAGCGAAGGGGAGTTGCAGACCTGTGTCAGGGCCAAAACAGGCAGGCAGCAGAGATGGCTTGTTGGCCACATAAGGAGAGCAGCAGGAGGCTGGAGAGGCACAATGCCCAGAGGAAAAGCTGATGAAGTGTGTATGTAGCGTGCAGTTGGAAACGGGGAGGGAAAGCTGTTCGCTCCCCCCAATTACAGCTCATCTGCTGGCTGCCCACACAGAGCTCCAGAGACAGGGCAAGAATGCAGGGCATTCACCCCTTGTTCCATCTCAGCAAATTCCAGCCAGCTTTGAGGACTGGCCTTGGGGACTGGCCTGAAGGGCTGGAGCCTCAACAGCTCCTCTTGGAACTCTTTGGCTGTGAGCACTGGAATCCCCCAGCTTTGTGTTTTGTCTGCTCAGGGCTGGGTGACTATATGGAGCACAGCAGATGGTTAATGAGGAAGAAAATAGTGACAGTCACAAGGAACATTTGCCTAGAACTTTATAGCTTGAATAATATTCCCCTTCCTACAACAATATGAAGAGAAGGGAGAAGGGTATTTTTCTTTTTTTAGAGTTTTAATGTTTTGCAGAGCAGAAACATGAAGCACAGAGAGGCTAAGTGACTGACTCAAGGTCACAGAGCAAGTTGGTGTGCTGGTGCTAGACCTCAGGTTTGCTGACTTAAGATGCCTTGCTTTACTCTGCTGTCTTCAGAATATTTTTCCCTTTCCTTTGAGCACAGGTCCCACATGCCCAGTTCTTGAAGGACCTTTACAAATGTCTTCCCTCTCTATGCATCCTAGGTAACTGTGGGGCAGAGAATGTCACCCTGTAGTTAAGTGACCCAACCAGCTGCAACCAGCTATGCTAGAAGCTGTCCCTGGTGCTGAAAAGATTCTTGTGCAAAGAAGAAAGAGAGCCAGGAGGTCCCAAGAAATTCTTCTGCTATACCTGCCCACTCCACTCCTCCCTTTGCATTCTTCTTTTGGTATCTTTATCGCCTCCCTTCCCCTAACTCCCTCATTCTGTCTTCCTCCCTTTCCCATATATTCTATCTTCCTTTTCTCTTCCACTACCTCCTCTTCCTCCTCAAATCAGTCATTTACTAATGGAGAGTGGATCAAATTATATCACCCATTCAGTGTCCACATTTCCAAAGCAGAGACAAGGGTTCCTACTTGAGAGGCTGTGAAGAGACTTGTTGGAGTAATGACCCGAGGTGCCCATCCTCACCACAGGGGTTCACTAAAGTAGGACCACCATGATTATTTCTACATCATTGGTTTTTTCTTGAAGTCCATGCCAGAGTCCATGCACTTCACAATGATAGTCTCTTTGAGGAGTTTTCTAAGCTGTATGCCTAGTGCCTAGATTGATTTTCCTATACTTGATGTTGACTTTTTTTTGACATTGAGGGTTTTTTTTTATTTAGCCTCATTTTCCTCATCTGCAACATATGGGACATTATCCTTCCCCTCCTTGCCTGAGGACCTTCCTGTGTGACCAAGGCCCGTTTCTGGGAATGAATGCTATTCCTGCTCACGTGTGTGTCTCTGTACATGCACATCTGTTACTCTGGGGGATGGGGTCGGTTTGTGTGTCCGCCCCGGGCTCGGAGTTCCTGGAGCATAGGAGAGAAGTGGTGCTTGGGGTCCAGAAGTCCCAAGCATGGAGCCTTACCCCATGCAGCAGCTCAGACTGGGCCTATGGAATGTGCACACATGTGCATTCCTCAACCTGGCCTCTGCTCCCCGATTCTCAGCAATGCCTCTCACCTCTCACTGACCCACTGGGAAGGAAGGGAATCAGCTAAACCCCATCTGACCCTGCACTCCTCTATTTTCTCTCTAGATGTGGTCCTCAAGGTGATGGATAACAAAAAGAAAGAGGAGCTATTGTCCTACCAAATCCCCATCAAGTACCTACGTGTCTTCCACCCCTACCACTTTGAACTGGTGAAGGTGAGCCAGAGCCTTTGGCTCTGGGCCCATATGAACCTGGGACCAGTAGGAGGCGCAAACAGGGACCTCCTTGATGTTCCCTGTTCTCCCAGAAGCGCTCGGCTTTCCATGCCCACGCAATAGTATGGCAAGTCTTAGACTATGTGGGATCCAGGAAAACAACGACTTCTGTAAGAATTTGGAATTTTCTAAATTCATCACCATAAAACAGCCTAAGCAAAGAATATCTACTACATGAAATAAATGTCCCGATTAAAGATGCACTCTGTTAAAAGAGAGGGTGTGCCTCTAGAAATCCAAGAAATACAATATTTACAGTATTTAGACTACCTACTATGTTTCAGGTCCCTGGCTAGAAACACCATCTCTAATCTGCAGGGTGAATTTTACTTCCCAGATGTAGGACTGGGACTCAGAGAAAGGAATCCCCTCATCCTGGGTCACAGAGCGAGTAAAGAACTAGGCCCAGGCTGAGCCCAGGTCATGCGCCTCCCAAGCAGCTCTCTGTGCTGCTTCCTCATGCCTTGGTAGGAGGAAGGCCACAGAGAGTTGGAGTAGTGGGAGATAAAAGTGTTCCCAGGACGGTACCCCTCTTGGGTCAGCTAGACATGAGCCATGTGCGAGGAACCTCAGGACACCTCCATCTATGACCTGAACCTTCTAGCTCAACTCCCCTGTTCGCCCCCTCTCCCCAGGGTTATTGGTAGAAAGAATTTACTCTCTTAAAGTTTAAGTGTCAGATTGTATGGAGATGCAGAGATCTCTCCATCACTTTTCCTTCCCCGTTAGCAGTATAAAGAACAATGTGAAGTTAGATCATCTGGGTTCCTCTCCCAGGTCTACTACTTACCCCTAACTAGCCACAAGAGTCCACTTGACTGCTCCCCGCCTTCCTCACATTGAGACAGCATACGTCCTAGCATGATGGTTTGAAGGATCAAATGCAATGAGAGGCATAAACACTCAGCAAATTACCTGATACATATTAGTCCCTCCATTCGGGTCAGTTCCCTCCTCTGTCCCTCTCCAAGTCCTGGTATTGACCTTGTTTCTGTAACTCAAGCATGGCCCCAGAGGACTTTACTTCCCTTACTCCAAGGAGAACCCCAAGTCCAGGGTTCCCTGGCAAGAAACACCATCTCTAATCTGCAGGGTGAATTTTACTTCCCAGATGTAGGACTGGGACTCAGAGAAAGGAATCCCCTCATCCTGGGTCACAGAGCAAGTAAAGAACTAGGCCCAGGCTGAGCCCAGGTCCTGCGTCTCCCAAGCAGCTCTCTGTGCCAGGCAGGGAAGGGAAACACCAGAGAGACCTAGTAACTACCTGGGAGACCAGCACTTCCGCTGTGAATCTGGGACCATCACCCAGGCCTCTGACTCTCTATCCACTTACGACCCAGGCCCCATTATCACATCTTTACTGAGAGAGCAGGCAGCAGTGGTCCTTGTGAGGGTGATGAAATATTCAAATAGAAAAGGGAAGATTTATTATATTGATCTCCTTGGAAGGGCTCGCCGGGACCATGAGCTTTAATTATCAGCTCAGAGTCCCAGTGGAGCAATGCCTAGTGATTGTCTGCAGAGGACCGGATTTATGGCCAGGCCCTGCCCCTTACTCACTTTCCTTATGTGTCTTCTTCCCTTGCCCTGTCCTCAGCCCGCCCAGTCTGGAAAAGCCAAAGGAGCCACTGCCCAGACCCAACTGTATGCGACCGTCGTTCGAAAAGGCAGCTTCATCCCCCGATACATTGACTGCAAACACACTGCGCTGGAGGTGCTGGGACTGAGGCTCTGGGGTGGGGAGGGCGGCGGGGCCAACCTCAGAGCAGCCCCAAGAACTGCTTGGCCACCTCTGACTGGACTAATGGCAGTGGACAGGGGTGTCTGGGGAAGAAATCAAGAAGGGAAATAGTAACCAGGCTGTTCAAAATTAGCCACACTAGTTTGTGAACGACAAATCCTGGGTGGGTGGTGGGAGTGAAGATGATGACGACAATCCTGACCTTTCCAGCACTGCCCAGGGATCCGGCCCTGCCCGAGTCTTGTGTGCCCTCTCTCCGCTCCTTTCACACCATCCTGTGTGGAGGGAGGGCGAGAAGCTCCCAGGCCTACGCCTCTCTTGGGGGGAAGAAAAAGCCCTTCTCTCCTTGGTCCTGGCAGTTTTCTTGCCCATCCTGTTCACTCCATAGCAATGACCCATGATTTACAATGGAAGCAAAAATTTTAAGGCCCCCCCCATCCTTGAGTCCTGTTCCTGATGGGCCTAGCTACCCATTACCCCCTCCCCATTACCTTCTATCTTAAGACTTTCCAAAAGCCTCAGGAGAACTGTCAGTGCTCCCCTGCCCCCTGCCTTCACATCTACCAGAGGTGACAGTTTCAAATGCCACCATGACCTGTGAATGACCAGGGAATCAGCCAAGCTCTGGACCCCAACACGGCTGATCTGATCTACCCCATATCACTGTAAGCCCTGGGGTATGGGTAAGGAGAATTCTTTAACCCTATATCACAGCAGGGACCCCGAGGCCTTAGGGGAGATTGGAGTTGGCTATGGCAACTCGGAAGCCCTGAGCCACATCTCTGCTTCTTCACAGTCACCCCTGATTATTAGCATGCAGGCACACCCTCTGCTCCCATGTTGCTCTGTCTTCGGTCACACCCTTCTCTGAGGACAGCCCACAGCATGTGCACGTGCTCATGGAATGAGGAGTGATAACAGCTTGGGCTTACTGTCCCCAGGCCACATCCCCCAGGAAGGGGGCCACACGCCCCAAGACCCAGGCAGCACCTTGCTCTGCAGTTCCTCCTCACCCCCTGTACCCCCATGGCTCTGCCCCAACCCCACCCCAGCCCCCCAACTTTCCCAGAGAATAAGAGCCCATCTGCCCTCCAGAACCCCACCATACCCTCCCTGTCTGCCCTGACTCGGACCGAGAACACAGCAAAGCAA
This sequence comes from Condylura cristata, assembly GCF_000260355.1. Taxonomy (NCBI): domain Eukaryota; kingdom Metazoa; phylum Chordata; class Mammalia; order Eulipotyphla; family Talpidae; genus Condylura; species Condylura cristata. Next base: position 33,059,285 of record NW_004567124.1, read on the forward strand.
TTGCTTCTGTCACACACCTGGCTATTGTGAGCAGGTGGCTTGGGCAGTTGTCTCATTCGCACCTGACCAGCATCAGCTCAGAGCAGGTGTGAATGAGCTCCCTTCCCATCCTGACGCCTGTTTGTGTTCCTGAGAGCAGTAGAGCCTGACAGCTCTCCAGGGAAATAGCTTAGGCCTTACCCCAACCCCAGTGAAAGTTTGAAAAGCCCAATCAGATTCAGTCTTTTGACTCTGGTAGCGCTCAGTCTCCCCAGGCCCCAAAGAGAACTGGGAGACTATGCTCAGCCTATCAGCTCACACCTGTGGAGGGTTATTTGGCAACTGGCTGAGGCAGGTCCTGGCAGAGGGCCTTAGAAAAGGGGCCGGTGAGAAGAGGAGGAAGGGAGAGGTGTCCAGAGTAAGGCCCTGCTCCTACTTGCTCTCCTCCCATTGAAGGGGCAGACAGAGTGGGGTCTTTTGGGTTTTTTTGTGGTAAGAATATTTCTACTTTTATCAGACTGGGGTCTTAACCCTCAGCATACAGTTGGGGAAACTGAGTCTCAGTGTGGCCCAGGGAATGGCCACCAGTCAGTGGCTCAGCCGGAGTGAGTGGCTGAGAGTGAGCAGCGGATGCCTCTTCCTCACCTGAGGTGTGCCTGAGGCGTGGCCCTAGGACTGGTCCAGAGTCACTTCCTCTTTCTGCTCTTCTCCATCACAGCGAGGATCCCCACCCAGCCTCCGAGAGCAGCTCCACCCAGCCCTTCCCCAGACACATCTGTTTCTCTCTGTCACACTCACAAACACCGTGAACCTCTCTCTCCTCCCCCCACTTCACCCCCTTTTCTCCTTCATGAAATGTCGACTCACTCATCCCTCTAACATACACAGCTCCTACTCAGTGCCAACACTTTTGCTAAATGCTGGAACTACAGCAGCGAATGAGCTAGACCACACCCTGCCTGGTGGGGCCTGATTCTAGACAGAAATCAACAAGAAAGAAATTGGAATAAGCTCAGGCTATCAGAAGAGGCAATAAAGGAGAGAAAGAACAGGGTGGCTTACTTTAGTCAGAGAACTCACAGAAGGCCTCTCAGAGGCGGTGGTCGCTCTGAAGAGAAGGAGCCAGTTGCAGTGAGTGGGTGGGGCAGGCGTGGGAGACTAGGGAGAGGGATCAGAAGGGGCAAAGACCCTGGGACAGACACAAGAGGTGCATGACATAGGAGTGAGACCAAAGAGAGGGCTGGAGGCAGACAGGCGAATGCAAGCAGCTGGCCTGCTGCAGGCTTCAGGTAGGAAGTACAGAATTCATTCTGAGGCAGCTGTGGGAGGAGAACATTGCAGGATCTCAGGCAGGGGAATGACACGACCCAGTTCCTTTAGGCAGCTTTTGCCACTGTATCAAATTGCTTGGGAAAGAGAATGGGGTGCAGGCAGGAGTAAAAGCAGATGCCATGAGGGGCCAGAGACTCCAAGGAACCACAGTGGAAACAAACAGGACATAAACCAGTGCCAGAAGACGGGGACAGGTCCCTGCCTGTGGGTTCTCATCCCTGCCCCGACAATTCCAAGACCACCAGGCTTAGGATACAACACCAATAGGGTTTATAAGCACTTAAAAAAAATCTATTTATTTATGCACACAGAACCAGGGTATAGGTCAGAGGTGCAGAAGCAGTGAGAGGATTCACCAGAGACAGAGTGGGGAGCAAAACAGGCAAACTGATGAAGTACACTGCTGAGGGGAGCAGGGGGAGAGACAGGAGAGGTCAGCTGCGCCATGTGGGTCAGCTCTGGGGTGGGATTTGAAATTTCACTGAGCGGCTGCAACAAGCTTGCAGCGTTGCATCCCAACCCATTGTGCCACCAGTGAGGGCCCACAATGAAAGCATTTTTTTTTTTTTTAAGATTTATTTACTTATGCACACAGAGCTGGGTTATAGGCCAGAGGTGCAAAGGTGGTGAGAGGCTTCACCAGAGACAGAGCGGGGAGCAGAACAGGCAGATCTACTGAGATACACTGCTGAGGGGAGCAGTGGGCGGGTCAGGAGAGGTCTGCTGCGCCATGTGGGTCACCTCCGGGGCAGGAACTCATGCTGAAGTGGCTTAGGTTCTTAGTGCTGTGGTTTAACCTGCTACACCACCAGGGAGGGCCCCAAAAGTGAAAGCATTTTTAAGGCCACAGGCCACTGCTTCATCCCAGATAATGCCTGCAGTGTCCAGTGGCCCCAAACAAAGGCTCATACCAGATGCACCGCCCCTTTGACAAGAACCTGGAGCCAGAGGCACATAGTTAGGCAGTGGACCAGGACCTAACTTATGGCAGCTGGAGGTGCTCACTGACAGGGCTGCTGAGGTGACATTGCAGCAGTCCACAGCAACAGTCTTCAGGCCAGGCCAGACAGCACCAGATGCCAGGCCGGACAGTGCTGGACTCAACAGTACCAGGAAGTAGTACTGGACCCTCCCAAGCAGTGAGCTCTCAAAGGTGACCAGACAGAGTGCCAGATACCTGTCAGCAGTGCTGGTGTGCACTGGTCAGCAGTGCTGGTGTGTGCTGGTCATCAGGAGGTGGTGGCAGAGACAACAGTGTGTTAGCTTTGTGAGCTGTTGGCACCAGCAGAGGGGCCAAGGCCAGAATGCAGCAGCCTGATCTGCCGAGGCCCTATTCTCCCCCCTTCCCCCAAGGCTAGCTGCTTCCAGGATCCACTATTGAACTTGCAGGACAGAAAACCCAGGGGAACTGCCTCAACGATTCTTGGGGGAGGGCAGCCTTGAACAGAGCAAGAACCCCATGAGGCAGAGCAGGTGGAACAGGGCAGAGGTGTGGAGACTGGGTGACCCACTGCCAGAGAGGAAAGAGGACCTCCAGGCTCACCTGCCTGCTGTCCTCCCCAGGTCTTCCTCCAGGGAATCAACGAGCCTCTGGTCAACAATTCCAACCCCATGGTGGTCGTTGCCCGCGTGGTCCCCAACTACAAGGATTTCAAGTGAGTGGGGCCCCGGGGGCATGGGTGAGGAGAGGTGACCTGGCTACACAGCCTGCTTCCGGGAGCCTGAGACCCACCTCCTGCAAGCCCCTTTGAGCCTCCCAATTGATCCAGGTCCCAGGAGGCTGTCCCCAGCCCCCAGCCAGGTGGGGGCCCCTGACCTGAGAGGACATCCGGGCAGCAGCCAGTGGAGGGGGAGAGGGCACCCTGAGCCCCTCCAGCCCTTCTGCCCCACTCACGCCCGCCGCATTCACAGCCCCCTCTCCTGCTCAGGTCAGGCTGATGGCTCCAGCTGGCGGCTGGCACAGACAAGGCAGCATAAGGGTTATCTTAGAGCATCTCAGAGCAACTTTAGCCCTGCCTAAGAGTGCCCTTCCGGAGGGTTCCCTGGCTCTGACGCGGGCTCGTCTCTCCTTTTCCCAGCTTCTTTTGGGGTTCATTGGATTCTCATCTTCAGGAGAGAGTTGGGCTCGCTGGCTTTTGGATGCCACAGAGTGCAGGGAACATGTGACAGCACCATGTCTTAGGGGTCAGCTGTGTGCTTCTGTCACTTCCACTGGCTGATGACCCAAGAGAATGTCCTGACTCACCCCTCCACCTGTGAAGTTCTGATGACCTTGAACTTCCCCTGCTTGTTGGAGGAAGGTGGAAGCTAATGCACTCACTCCCAGCTCTCCTGTGAGCTTAGTGGACACACACATCCATTCGTACCCCCCCCATGGACCCACCCCATCATACACCCACACATAAACCCTAAATCCTGCCCCTGCAGCCTCCATGACACCCCCCGTCCAGTGTAAACCAGGATACCCCAGAGGTGGGCCATTCTGGCAAGATCTTTCAAAGGTGAGGCAGCGATGCGAGGGACCCATTTTAAAGACAGACCAGTTGAGGCATTGATATGGCAGAAACCATAATGAGTCATAGGAAGGGAACCTGGGCCTCCCATTATTTCCTGACCAACAAGAGCTTTCCCAAGGCCCCGGCCAGTGCTCAGAGGGTCAGGACACACCACCTGTTCAGGTGTCCAGGCCTGAACCAGGTGGGCACTGCATTCTCTTGCTCACCTGCATCATCCCAAGCATGTGTGCCAAGCTTGCGCTCATCCCTCCTCTGCCTACACATCTCCTTGTCTCCCCAGGGTCAGGCAGTTAAAGCAGGACCCGACCTCCTTGGGGCTGCCCATCACACCCGTCTCCTTCCCTCTCTCATCTGCGATGACCTTTGATGTGCCCCGGGTCAGCAGGACCGGGTACCCTCAGGTATGTCTCCCTGCTCCAGGCCCGCTCACTGGTTCCTCGCCGAGTAACTCTTCTGTCATTCACTCGCTCACTGGGCTGTCCACCTGGCTGATGAGCGTTCCTGGACCCAGATGCACCCAGGGCCTTGTTCTCTGCTGTAGAGAAGCCGCGCTCGGGAACTCCTGGTCGGTGAAGATGGGAGTTGTCACTTAAGAAAGTTAAGTACCTACAACAAGACACTCCAGTGACAAACTGGGAGGGGCTGGCAGAGCCCTGAAAACCAGAGAAGGCAGGAAAGGCAGCTCTTGTGTGATTCCACTTAGGTGCACTGCCAGAAGAGGTGAATTCAGAGATGGAGAGTAGAGTAGTGTTCTGAACAGGGGTTGGGAGGGTGGCAGGATGGGGTGTTATTCAGTGGGTACTGAGCTTCTGCTTGCGATGATGGGAATGTCCTGGAATTAAATTGTGGTGAAGGTTACATGGCGTTGCAAATTACTTAATGCCACTGAATTGTACTCTTAAATTGGCTCACATGGTCAAATGTATGTTACGGATATTTTACCAAATTTGTTTTTAATCAGAGGCAGGAGGGATGTGAAATCTGCTTGATACAGATGGAGCTCCAGACACAGGGGATCTGGAGTTTTCAGCAGGGGAGTGTGGGTGCAGGGCGTTTGGAATAGGAAGAGCGCAGTTGTGCAAGGCGGTGTGTGTGTGTGTGTGGGGTTGGTGTGGGGGGGTGGGCAGGAGGGGGCATGAGGATGTGGGGCAGGGTGGGGGGTTCTGGCTGGGGGCAGGGGGGTGGCTTTGTTGCGCCTTCCCAGAGTCTGCACTTCAGCGGGCGCTTGACCCACATGATGGTCCCGCACTCCTAGCGGCCTTGAAGAGGAAGGACAGGGGTGCCTGGGAAGTCCTTCCTATTGCCTGCCCACCAACACTCACGTCTGGCAGACAGAAATAGAACGAGGAACCCCTTCGGAGTCCCAGTCTTCATTTAAAGGCAAAGACACTTGAAGAAGACTCAGACACCACAAGAGTAATGGTGGTGGGGAGGGTGGACAAAGGAGGGCCATGGGGACAGAGGCTCAAACCCAACCCAATCCTCGGCCTGATTTCCCCAGAGTCATCTCATACGTGGCCCTGCATTTGCCCAGAAAATTATGAACCAATCAGCAGTCCGTCCCAAGGGGCAAGAAGCGCTGCCTGTTTTAATAACTGGCCCCCTCCCTCGGGCCCTGTCTAGCTGCCTGCACTGCCTAACCAGTCTGGGGGTGGAGAGGGGCCCCTCACTGCACAGCCTTGCCCCCCAATTCCTTTTATGTGGGTGGGGTTCTAGGCCACAGGCACCGGAATTGCAGGGCACTTGTCGAAGGGGTCTCAGCACTATGGCAGCTGGGCCAGGTTGAGAATTCACTGGCAGCTGGCACAGAGGTGCCCAGGAGCCAACAGTGGGAAGCCAGGCCAGGCTGCGATAGCACAGGTGGGGCATGAGGTGGCATCCTACCTGGACCGAGACCGGCCGCAGTTCTCAGCTCAGCACTCACGCAGACCCTTTGTTCCCTCCCTCTAAGCTTCAGACCCGGATCACTACAGTTGAGGGGATGAGGCTTGACTTAGATCATTTCTAGGGCCCCTCTTTGATATCTTGAGGTGCAGTGGTTGCTCACCAACTGCTCAACAGGTCAAAGCATGGCCCTCAAACTGAGAGCCAGAATGCTGAGTTTGGGCTCTGCTCTGTGATTACTAGCCTGTGGCCTTTGGTAGACTGCTTGACCTCTCCAGTGCCTACCTGACTAGGCTGTGGGGAGGACTTGGAGGGTCACTTTCCGAAGACCAAGATCCACCCTGTCAGAGCTGTCCTCCCCTGCTGCCAAATGTCCCCTCTGGGGTCCACCACGCCATTGCCCTAGCGACAGTAACAGAATCCCAACTCATATCCACTTAAACTCTAGTGATATTTGTGGTCACATATCATACTTTGTCCCGCCGCTGGGTGCTACTAGAATTGGTAGGTGCATTGATTTGGCATCTCCAGGACTTGGGATTTTCCCAGCGTCTCAGAAATGCTACTTTTCCCTGGCCAACAGTTCATGGAGGCTGCTAATTCAGGCCAGATCTGGATCCTGGGCACTGACCCAATACGACCAAGACCAGGGCAAGAGGGGCCTCCGGTTTTCAAGAAGGAACTGGAAGCATTGCTAGCAGCCTTCTGCAGCACTCCCCCTTCATCTTATTGGCCAGAATTGGGTGACGTGCACTTCTCTTAGCCAATCACTCAAGAGGAATGTGCCACTCCTTGCAGGGCATCTGGGGTACGCAGGCAGGTGGGCAGTCACCATGTGAACCAGAGATTTCTGCTGTCTATGAGGAAGAGAGGGAAATGGTTGTGGGTTGGGTACCTTGAGTGTCCCCTTCATCCCTCTTGGAACTGGTGATGATGCAAAACTGAGCTCTGAAGAGTTAAGGGGTAAGTGGATAGTGGGGCTTGATCCCCACCCATCCTGGGGCACCCATCATAAGGCAGGGCTTAGGGTTACCCCTCTCTGAGCCCCTGAGGGGGGCACCATTTGGCTCCCAGCCACCCACAGAGCTGAGGCAGGTGCCTAGCCAGTGAAACACAGCAGTGGTGGAAAAGCTGTGTGTGTCTCAGACCCCACAGCCAGCCTGTTCCTCAAGCTCTCATGGGGGCCTTTCCCATCCACAGACCCTGCCTACGTGCCGGCCTCTTCTTCTCTTGCCTGAACCACTGCAGCAGCTTGTACCTGAGCCTGCCTGTCCATCCTCTGAGAAGCATTCACACAACCCTTCCTAGGGCCCTTCCTGGGGGCCCCGTGTCCTTGTCACTAACAGAACAAACCCCTCAGGGTCGCAGGTACACAGGCCTTGTTCCCCCAGCCTCCTCACTCAGGCCCAGCATTCCCCAGCCCCCCGGGGTAACTGGCCGCTCTCCCAGCCTTCACCTCTGCTGTCAGCTGAGTGGCCTTGTTCCTTCTCACCTACTTTTTATCCCTTTGATCCCCCCTTCAACATGTCAGAAGTCATAGATTTCTATTAAGACATCCTAGTTCCCATACCCCACAACTTGCTAGAGCCTCTCATGGATAGTTGAGGGGTGTGTGTGTGTGTGTGTGTGCACGCAAGCACACATGCACTGTCCCCTTGGAAAATTATGAGGTCCAGAGCAGGACAGGGTCTGACGCTAAATCCCTTCTATGCCCTGCAACATCCCAGGAGTACCTGGCATAGAAAGCCACCTCCCCACCCCATTAACATTTATTGAGTTCAATTGAATTAAACTTGCACCTCCACAGCAAGATACCCATGATCCCTTGCAACAGCCTTACAAGACCTGGAGTTTCAGGTGTGTTCCCCTTGGATAAGCAAGAGAAGGGAAGGGATTTGCCAAAGGTCACATAGCAAGGCAGACGCAGAACCAGCCCCCAGTGCCTTCAGGCCCTGCCCTGGCATCCGCTGCTGGCAGCTACCATTCCAGGATGGCTGCCACTGTGCCTGGGCAGGGAGATGGGAGGAGGGACCACGGGCCAGTGAAACAAAGGTCTGTCCCCAGAGGAGGCAGGTCTGCCTCAGTGAATGGGGGTTAATGGCTTTGCCCAACATCACAGCTGAGGGTTTATATGGATCCGGATTACACCACCAGCCACAGCTTTTCCTATGAGCATCTTCAGAGGGTGGCTTCCCACCATCCTCTCCATTTAACAACCCCCCCCCCACACACACACACAAACATACACCAACAGCACTTTCACCAGGGCCTGGCATCAGACTGCAAGTCTTTTTTTTTTTTTTAGACTTTTTTTCTTTTTAAGAGTTATTTATTTATGCATACAGAACTGAGGTGCAGACCAGAGGTGCAGGGGTGGTGAGAGGGTTCACCAGAGACAGAGTGGGGAGCAGAACAGGTGGATGGATGAAGTACACTGTTGAGGGGAGCAATGGGCGGGTCAGGAGAAATCTGCAGCACCATGTGGGTCACCTCCAGGGCAGGGATCGAACTCTCAATGAAGCGGCTGTGGCCAGCTTGCAGTGCTGCGTCCTAACCTGCTGCACCCTAACCTGCTGCGCCACCAGGAAGGGCCAGACTGCAGGTCTTTTAATCTTGGTTCCTTGCACCCTTTGTCCTCCCCAATTCTCGACCTGAAGCCATCTTTTCTGGGGTACTCATCTTGGGAAACCATTCAGGAAAGGAGTTGCCCTTAGTGGGTGTTTCTTGCTTTGTAGATTCCATACAGACCATTACTAGGCCCTGGAGAGGACAGCTGGCAGCCATTAAATAGACCTCTTCTGGGCCTACATGGTGACACAGGGGTTGAGTCTCAGTGTTGTCAATCTGTCCCCAGCCACTGAAGCTGGAGTTCCAACCTCAGCCAGGATGCTGACTCACATGGCTCAGCAGACCTCTCCTGTCTCACCCGCTGCTCTCCTCAGCAGTATATTTCAGTCGATCCACCTGTTCTGCTCCCCACTCTCACCCCCTGCACCTCTGACCTACACCCCAGTTCTTGTATGCACAAATAAGTAAAATAAATCTTAAACAAATAGCCCTCTTTTCAGGTGGGAGCAAGGCCTGGGCAGCAGTGGGCCTGTCAAGAAGGACACAGGCCCTTCTTGAGTGCCTCCATGCCTGGTAGATGGTCCAGGCCACGTGGCTCCCCTCTAGTGCCCAGGAGAATGGGAGGCCCAGGGTAGGCATGGTTTGGGCAGCCATCCTCTAAGTCTGCTCCCAAGCCCCGCTGAGCCTGGAAGCAGCTTCTTTGGTGGCCACGTGGCTGTCCCTGAGGGTCCCTAGAGGCTGTGTTCAAGACCACCCCCCCTACTGTCCTTGTGTTCCAGGACTCTGTCCCCAGTTGCTGACGCCCACCTTCTCAGGGGCAAAAGCAAACATAGCTGTGCCTCAGACAGGCCTGGGAGACCCAGAGCAGCACATTAATGTGACAGGCGTCAGGGCCTGCCCCTGCGGGGGGAGTGGCCCCACACTGCTGCTCCCCCATCCCGCATCAATAACTCATGGGGCTGGTGGTGCATTTGTGCTGACCTTTTCAAGCAATGACTGATGCCCGCAGGGGAACAGAGGCCGACTCAGGAGCGGAGAGGCCGCCACTGTTGCTGACAACCTCCCTGGGGGCAGAGGCCAGGCAGCCACTTGGATAGTCTCGCCGATGAGCCCCAGCCTCTCTGGGTTGGGCCCTCCTTGGGTGGCCGTCCGGCTTTCGCAGGTGCTGCCTCCACCTGGAAGCCTTCCCACATACACACATCCTCCCACCAGTCGTGCTCGGTGCCCCCTCCACACTTTGCCTGGGCTATTTTGCCACCTGGAAGACCTTCCCTCCCATCACACTTTCAGGTCTTCCTGCTGAGCCTTCTTCTGCACCAGCTTTCTTCAAGATGGCTTTTCCTAGCACCCATAGATATGTCTCCTGTGGCCCCCATAGTTGGAGGCTGTAGTTAACCTTGTCTCATTTCATTGTTCAGGTGTTACCCATACTTGGCCCCACCTGCTGGCCGAGCAGGTCCCCACAGGCCCACCAGCACCCCCTCCACATACTCCAGCCTCGAGAATCTGAGGACCTGCCATGGCATCTGAGGGGCTGAGGAAACTATGTGGGCAGAGAGGGGCTGGTGACAAGGGTAGGGTCCACCTCTAATTTGACATCTATGGCGCCACTGGCCATGGCAGTGAACTCTGGTGCCATACCTTAGGGAAGCAGTTGATCCATGACAAATCCAGTGCTTAAAACTGTGCACCTCCAGGCCCTCCCTGGTGGCGCAGGGGGTTAAAGCACAACACTAAGAAGCTGAAGCCACTTCAGCACGAGTCCCATCCCTGCCTGCCCCGAGGTGACCCACCATGGTGTGGCAGACCTCTCCTGACCCGCCCGCTGCTCCCCTCAGCAGTGTACTTCGTTGATCTGCCTGTTCTGCTCCCCACTCTTGTCTCTGGTGAATCCTCTCACAGCCCCTGCACCTCTAGCCTGTATCCCAGTTCTGTATGCATAAATAAATGAATCTAAAAAAAAAAACAAAAAACAAAAAAACTGTGCACATCCTTTAACCCAGCGACTGCACTTGGTTATCAGTCCTGGGGAGCTACTGTGGCTTCATACGGTGTGCAGTGAGCTTCCGGGCAGGGCAGGGCCCTGGGTCATAACAGACTATCTGGTCTGTTGAAGTCAGGGCTCAGGCGGGCTCTTTTGACTCCAAATATGCTTAGGTTTTCATGGTAATGAAAAAGAATGTCAGGATGACAATTACATGCAAAGCAGGCATGGGAAGAAAACATAAACACACAGCCTTTTGAACAGTTGTCGTTAGTGTAAGTTCTTTTTTTTTCAATCTTTTGACTTTTCTGTTTGTTCCAACATGTATTCGTTAAGCGTGTGCTGCTTCTATAATGGGGACAAACATTTGTGGCACATGTAAGCACACACACAACCAAACAGCCAGACGGCCCTTCATTTGGGGAAAGCTGTGGCCCCACCACCTGCTCCCACCTTCTCTTTTCAGTTATCCAAGCCAGGGGGGCCCCCAGAGCTACCCCTGTGGAATCAATCCTTCCTCTTCCAAGGCCGAGATGGAGCCACAAACTTCTCAGAAGACACAGCCTTGGTGCTGGAGTACCACTCTGCCCCTTCAAGTACGTTGTACCCCGCTGCCACACCCAAGCAGCCATGATCAGGACACCTGCGAGGGTGTTCGGGCCCCCTGCCCCCATCACTACCTCCTGCCAGGATGGGTAAGGGGACCCAGAGTGGAGGTGCTCTCCCAGGACACGCACAGCGGGCGGCGCCTCTCTGCCTGCCTTCTCCTGCCAGCAGCTTAGGCCTGGGCCCCTGGGCCCCTTTCCCACGCCAGAGCTGTGTATTTCTATTGCTCTATCACCCCACCCCATGTACCTGTCAGTGAGGGAGGTGGGAGGACCGGACGGGCCTCAGACCGATGCAGTCTTACTTCCACATTATGAGATTGAAGCCCCCAAAAGGCAGAGACAAGGGAGATCCATTTAAGTACCCAGAAGCACAGAATGTGTTTAGAATTGGCTTTGAACTCGGGCATCTCTGAAGAGCAGATAAGGGGGTTATTGGTACAGGGGAAGGCCAGGAGGCAGGAAACAAGTGGGGGACTCGGTGTTGGACATCAAAGCCTCAGAGGCTGGTGTCTGCGAGGTGCAGCCTGGGAGCCTTGGTGAGAGCCCCAACTGGTCCTTCTGTGCAGTGAAAGGCAGTGAGCCTTGGGCCCTCCGCAAGCCCCTGGGCCTCTCCGTGTTGCCACTAAAGAGCCGCCTATACCGCAAGATGATGGCCGGGGAAGGCCTGAAGGGGCTGCACGTGGAGCGACTCCCCATCACCGTGAGTCCCCCCAGCTGTCCCACCCCATCCAGCCTGCCCCAGCAGCAGGCACAGGACCCCCCTGTCAGGTGTGAGAAGAGCCCTCCCCAACATAAACAAATCAGTCTTGCCAGGCTTGTGATGAAATTGCCCTTGAGCAAGTTGGGGAGAATCTCAGGGTGCCCTCATGGGGTAGAGGCAAGAGCTCCAGCCTCTAGCCATCCAAATCTGGGTCCGACTCACCCTGGTCCTTGCTGTGGAACCTGGGGCAAGTTACTTAACATCTCTGGGCCTGAGGGCTCTAAACCGGGAGCAACACTTCTGTCCACAATTTCTGTTGATGAGAGTTAAGATCCAAATCGTGGTCCCAGCACTTAACTTACATAATCGCGGGAAAATTGAGGCTTCGGTGCCTCTGTTTCCTTGTGTGTGAAGTGGGTATATAGGAATAAGACAGGAATAGAGTTGCTTTGAGCTTTTGTGAAAAAATACCTGCAAAGCACATGGGCTCTGAATTAATGCCGCCATTGTCATTTTTGTCTATTTCTATGCCACCCTTTTCCTTAAAACATGTCTGACCATCCTGACATAACAGACCTCAACACATGCATCTGTGCCAGGAAGCAAGTCTGGAGGTGCTGCTTTGGGAGACATTTGGGGGTGGGGTGGGGAGTATGGAGGCAGTGAAGTGGGCAGAGGCAGCAGCATGCCCCCTTCACTCCCCCACTGTCCCCAAATCTCTGGGCATAGCCTGCCTCAGACAGGGCAACAGAGCAGATGCAGAAGCTGGCCAGTGACCCAGTGGCTCCTTTCTCGTCCCCAGGACACCAAGCTGAAAACCATAAATGGCGAGGCCCCCACAGTGGATCTCTCCTTCCAGCTGCTGTCCTCTGAGGTAAGGCCTCGGTCCGGAGTAGGCCAGCCCTTAGCCGCCACATGCCGGTCCCCGAGGCCCCAGCGGGCTTCAACCTCCTTCACCATTGCTGACTTTGCTCAAGAAGAGGGCCAGCGCTTCTGGCACGAGAGGACCGCTGCTTTGGGTGGGAATGTGCCAAGTGTGACCGGGCCACTGGACAACCAGAGGGAATGCCAGGAGTAGGAAGAGAGGGGTATGGGCAGAGCGCCCACACCTGGGAGTCAGCCTCTAGCCCGCCCCAAGCTGAGCCTGCTGCTCTGGGATCAGGGTCCAGGGATGAGCTAGGCTGTCAATTTCTCTTGTTGCACAACACCCTCAGCCACTTAAAAATAGCATGCCAGTATGAGCTCACGCTTCTATAAGCAGGCAGGCAGACGGCATGGCTGAAAGCATAATGCTGCCAGGATGGTGTCCCTTTCTGAAGAGGGGGCTTCTGGCTCATTTGGGTTGCTCTGAGAATCTAGTTCCCTGAAGTTATGGGAAGGAGGTTCCCCTTGTTCTTGCTGACTGTCAGTCTTGGCTGCTGAAAGTCTGCTCATGCGGCCTTTGCATGTGGCCTCCTCCATCTCTATGCCAGTGAGCATGTGAAATCCCCTCACACTCACCCTCTCTGGCTTCCTCCTCTATCAGCAGCCAGAGCAGACTCTTCTTTGAAAGGGGTTCGTGTGCTTAGGTCGGGCTCACTCTGACATGTCCTGTCTAGTAGCCAATGAGGCCATTTAACATAATCACAGGAGGGACAGTTGTCATAGATGGGGTTGCATGAATTAGGGGGTGGAATCTTGGGGGCCTATTTCTGGGATCCTTCTTACCACACTGGGTTGGTTCAAGTGGAAAGATAACAGGGGCCAAGCCCTGCCCAATGGAAAATTGCTTCCTCTGTATCTAGGCTCTGAGTCCAGTCTGCATGCTAGCCATTAGCTCTGGGACGCCTGGCAGACAGGCACCTGGCTGGATTTTTTTCTTTTTCTTTTCTCTGGTGCTGGAAAAGGCATGAAGATGGGATGTGGGCAGTTTGGGACCATGAACCTAGGCAATGCTTGCAGGATCTGATGTCAGGGTCAGCCCTTCCTGCCAGCTTTCTGTGCCAGGAAAAATAGCAACTCTGGAGGAATACTTGGCCCTGCGACCTTGTCTGTGAAGAACACAAGGAAGTCCATGGTGTGGGAGAGGAAGCATAGGTCTGGGAAGGTACCAGCTTAGAAACATCCTCTCTCACAGGCCTCTGGGGTGCTGAAAACCTCCCATTAGCACCCCCAGATGTGGAATGATCAGTGTTGCCTGCTAAAGATTCTTCTATATAATTCCTGGGGGAGAGGCAAACACACTACCCCTGGCACATTTCGCGTCAGCTATAGACCAAGCAGGGGATGACACAGAAATAGTAAAAGATCCCAAGAAAGGGGAAGCAGAGAAAAATGTCATAAATTTCCCAGATTGGAATTCAACCCTCCAGGGCCTTTTCTTGGGTCTGGAATCTGCCAGTGGTCACAGCCCACCTCACCTATCCCTGCCTCCTGAGCCTCCTTGGGTCACGTATCAAGAAGACTGAAAGGAATGCCAGGAGCCACTGGTCCGGGCACGGGGACCCAGGCAGGCAAGACAGGTGGGCAGGACACTCTGCATTTGCCCAGGGGCTGGGCACAAAGGTCTCAGTGATGAATTATTCACTGGAGCTGTGCTAAGTGCAGAATTAATCCCTTTCCTTCCAGCTGGCGGCCTCACTAAATTATCCCTCCAAGTCATGCGGGAAAACGCTGCCGAATTCATTTAGCTGCTGAGTGTTTTGATCTGGGCCTTGTGATTTTAGCTTCCCCTTCCCCCCAGCCCCTCCCCCTGGAGGCGGGTAAAAAACCTTTCAGTAATGGATTTCCGAGAAGAAAGGGGATCAAGATTGGGTGTGTACCAAGAAAATAGTACTAGAGCAAATTCATATTCTGCAGCCAAGAAATCATGCACAGCTCTGCACAAAAACACTGCCTCATGAAACTGACGTGAATACCCACTTACAGAAGGTTGGGTGCATGTGCACAGACATGCATGTGTGGATGCACACACACCCTCGGAAGGGTGCACACATACACGCACACACATGCAGATAGACATTCAGTCGTTTCACACTGCAATTGGCATGCACAGAGGCTGAATCTCTTTGTGGCTGCACTGTTTCTTGGGGAAACTGTCTGAGAATTGACCAATCAGTGACTCACTTTGATTCTAGTCTTGCAGTCCAAGTCGGGGGCCTGATTGCACTAAGGTTCTTGTAGCCATCACACACACCCAGTCATTCTTTGATTCCACGGACATTTGATGAGGCCTAGAAGTGAGGTGGCCCTTTGTGCATTGTGATGGGGGGAGGGCTGCCAGCCATAAAGCCATCTACCTTGAATTCACCTTCCATAGGCTCTCCTTCTCCCTAGGGGTGGTTCATGTTGAGGAGGGGTGAACAGCTCAGATGGCGTTGCTACAGCGCCTGTCCCCGACTCCATCTCTCACTTGGAGAGATGGTGGCTTTCACTGTTTGCCACCATTGTCTTTACTGCAACTGCAAACATTTACTGAGATTGTTGTGTAGTGCAAATGGTTTAGGAGTCCTGCACTGAAGAGAACAAGGAAAAGATTCTGTCTTCATGAAAACTACGTTATTGAAAAATAGGGACAATGAATAAGTCAGGCTGCGAGCAGGTATCAGCTCCTGCCTGAGAAGAGTGGTGTGCTCCTGCGTGTTGGGTGTGCACTAGAGGAAGGCTGTAGGATGAGCTGCCCTAACCAGGACCAGGCTCCTTCCATCTTATTGCTCCACCTAAGATGTCTTATCAATTCATGGTGGAAGGTTCCTGGCTTTCATTGCTGTATCCAGTCCCATGGGACCAAAACCATGGATTCTTCCACCACTTAAATCGAACTCTGCTCAGAGCCGGGAGACCCCAGAGTACTGTGACGCTCCAGCTGTAGGCATCTTGGTGACCACGTGTGGTCAGCTCCATCACAGGGCCACTCTGTGCATGGGGCCAGACGTGCCACCAAGAGGAAGTGCTTCCGGAGAAGGGAACCTGCATGCTCCACTTAGGCACTTCCTGCTTGAGGACAGCCTCCTTTCCATCTCGATGTGCAGGAGCTTTGGACAAAGGCCAGTCTGACACACTGGTGATTATGTGCCCCACTCACTGCTTCCACATCACCCATTCTCAGAGCTCCAGGAACTAACCCTGTGGGATTTCCAGATAGACAGAGACCACAGAATGTCCCAGCCCACCCTGGAGAGGCAGCTCCTTGACCACGTGTGCATGGCTGCTCGTCTGGGCCTCTCATCCTGCGTTGCTATGACGAGAAGCTCACTACCTCCAGAAGCAGCCTAGTCTACAGCTCAATGACTTCAGCTAATAAAAACGCTCACCTCACATTGAGTCAGGGGACACATCGCTAACACCGCGATGACCACGTGCATCCTCTGCCCGGGGCTCCTGGCTCTGCCCTAACGCCAGCAAGCCTCCTGACTAGTGTCAGGGACACCAGCACATCATCAGTCACTCAAGGCCATAGGCCCATCACACAGACCAGCCAACAAAGCCCAAGATCTCAGTGAATGGTGAGAGGGAGGTCTCCTGGTTTGGGACGTTGTGTTGGAAGCTGGTTCTCCCCTAGCTTCTCGCTGGGCATCTGTGGCTTTGAGTGTTCTGCCTTAGCCAGAGTTGTGAAAGTAGATTATACACATAGCATTATACATGAACACCCCAAAACTAAAACGCCTACACCTGCAGATGTACAGAAACTTCCCTGACTGCACATCAGTGGGGGTGGGTCTCAGAGCCCATTTGGCTTTAAGAATCCATGAGCCTGTGGCTGCTCCACAGGCATAAACAGACACGAGTAAACCTTTGGTCTCCTCTACTCCCCGTCTGATCTTGGCCTCTTCTCTTTGAAAAATGTGGCCTGGTCCCCCTGGGAGTGGAGGCTTCTCCAGGCTAAGCAGACTGCTTCTTTTTAATGAACTGGCTTCACGATCCCACAGCTTCCTGGGTGCCTTCAGCTTGCAGCAGCCTCTTTGAAGTGAGCCCACAAATGACCATGAGTCCTAGACTGACCATGTGGATCGGAGCTGGGTCTGCACACGGTGTGTGCTCCTGGTGTGCACCCTGCCTTCTTTGCCTGGAAATGTGTTTTCCATTATTTGAGACATGCATGCCATTATCGTGGTTTTAGCAACGTGTCCCCCGTCAGGGGCCCAATGACGCCCAGGCAGGGCACTGTGGACACAGGGCAGGCTTTGGGCCCCTCAGGTGGACGGCTATCTTATCCTCAGCCCACAGCTCTGAGAGACTGAGAGGACTTGAAATCTATTGGCTCCCTTGGATTTTGGGCACAGTGAGGGCACTTGGGGAGAGAAGATGGTCCTTGATGCTGCCCACCAAGGGAAGGGCCACCTCCTAATGTTCCTTCTGGTCCTTCCCCAACCTGGTCTGAAAACACTACTGCAAGGACAACAAAGAATCCAGAGAAAGATACCCTTTCCCCTCCACCACCTCACACCACCACCCCTGGCTGCTCCACCCCCCATCCCTAAGACCGCAACCCTCTGTCCTCTGACTCTCCCAGCTCAGTGGCAAGACAGAGGATCAGGCCTGTCCCTGCCCTGCATACAGTTGCCCTTGCCCTCACCTGCTCAACTCTAGGCCCATTTCCACCAGGGGAAGTTGTGCAGTGATGAGAGGGACTGACATGTGCAGACCTGTGCTTTTCCAGGGCAAGCACAGCCCTCAGACCCCAGTGCCCAGTGTCTGGCGAGGCTCACCCTCTACCATAAGAGGCTCCTGCCTGCTTTTCATAGAGCCCAGCTCCTTCCCAGTTCTGTGCCTCCAGGACAAATATTCCTCCCCCAGTTAAAATGCAACTCCTCATGTTATCCACCTCAGGGAGTCTGATACTCCTTTCAACACACACGCCACTTGCTCGCTTCTCGTGACAGGGAGCTCATCTCCCTCCCCTCCACCCCCCCCCCACCCCCAGGAAGCCCTCTCTGGTCTCCATCAGCTCCCTTGTAAATCTTTCTTCCTGCTTCGCTCCAGGTCCCTCCCTTTTCCTTTGAGGGCAGATCTAAAGAAGTCAGACCCCTGCCTACATCACCCTCACCCTACAATGTCAGCAAGTGTGTTACTCATCTCCCACCAAACAGCTCTCCTCTGCTGACTGTTCTTTTTCACATTGAGCTTTTGCTTCTGATTATTTCCTCTTGACAACTCTCCTCAATGTGTCTACCAAAGTGGATGTCAGATAGCATTGGTGAGTAGAATAAGATGATTAGCCCCTTTCTCCAACCTGGGTGCAGCCAAAGTCTTGGGTTTTTTAAATTATGAACCAAGGATACTTTCTCCCCTTGAGTGCAGCCAAAGCCCGTGGCTTGTTTTCCTTATGAACTAAGGCTGCAGAGGCCCAGGTAGGGTGGGAGTCCAGTCTAGCCTGGGAGCCATTGTCAGGCAGTGCATCTTCTGGAATTTCTGCTGGTATACATTGACTTTTCTCTTTTCTGTGATACTTCACCTTTTTCAACACAGACCATCATCTGGACTTGATATTACTCTGGATCCTGCTTTAATCATTCATCATATTCATATTGCTGCCTCCACCCCTACCCCAAGTTCAGAGTCATCTTCCAGATGTGGTTAGGACACTGTCTATGCTGCATTGAACACTAGAAACTGTGTATCCTTACATCTGGGTTTGAATCCTGGGTTTTCCATTTGGTCTTAGTTACCCTGAGTTTCGTGTCTGTATACTAGAAGAGAGTTTTAATTCCTCTCACCAAGAATGTAGTGAAAATTGAGAGGGCAGATTTCAGTGCTGAGCACAGTGTCTTACAGACACTTGGTTAAGGGAGTGGTTGATATTGTTCCCCCAGGTTGCTGACAAACATGCTGAACTCATCAGGGATGAGGACAGGGCTCCTGGGGGAGGGTACAATGCAGCCTTGCTAATTCATCACTCAGCACTCACCCCTCGTGACAGCCGCTCTGCCAGATTCACATCCATAAGGACATCAGGAGGCCTTGTCAACTACTGAAGATAAACGTCGCCAGCACCACATTTGGTCTCGTGGCAATTATTCAGGGAATGAAGAAACAGAGAAGAGACAGACAATCATCTCTCCAGTGGCCAGACTTGCTGAAGTTCCCAGGGCACCCTGCCCTGTACTGGGAGCTGTGGAGGAGATGGACCAAGTGAGACCTGCTTGTTGACCTCTGTGTTCCCAGACCAGGTGGATAAGGCTGGACTCAGAACCACACTGCCAGCCCATCCCAAATGCATCTCCAACCACCAGAATGTAGTGTCTGCTTTGAGAATGTGAGTCTGCAACTTCCAGCCAGAGACAGAATGCACTTGGAGGATACAGAGAAAGCTAAGGAAACTGGACAATGGGGCCCTCCGCTGTCCTGCTCTGCTCTCCACTTGAACCCATGGCATCATTAATGATTGAAGAAGGAAGTAAGGAGGAAGACAGGGCAAAAGCATCCAAACCAAATCTCTCAGAAAGGGGGCTACTCTTGGGTTTCTGCCCATCTCAAAATCAGAGAACATAGCCTAGACCTCCCTTTAGCCAAACTTGGTATATCTCTAATCCAGCCAAGATTATTCATGCATGAACTCATTTACCATTAGATTCCTAACCTGATGCTGAAAACACTTATTAGATTCCAACCCAATGTATTACCAACACCCATCTTGCTAAGGGTTTTATTTGAGGTAGGCACATTGAGCATGCAAAAGTCAGGGGATGTGTCATCAGGGGAAGGGTCAGGGCATGGCCTGAGCTCTGCCTCACCTAGTGGTGTAGCGATCACAAAGGAAGGGTGCTTTGAGCAGAGGCAACCACAAGTGCAAAGTCCTGGAGGCAGGACAGTGTGTGAAGTGCACAGCACATGGAGGCTGCTATGAACAGTGAAACTGAAGAGGAGTTAGGTGGGACCTAGCTTGTAAGGTACCTGGATACCAGGATGCAGGGTTTATTTAGACGGAAGAATGGAATGCATTTGAATCAGAATATGTGCTGTCATAAGAGATGGGAAGCTAAGGAAGGTGTTTAAGCAGCAGCAGGATGTGATCTGACCTATATATTGGAAGGGTATTTCTATAATAGAAAGAATCCAAAGGGGGAAATTAATTGTAGAAAGGCCGGGATAACAAGAGTGAGTCTATAGCCTGTCCACTGAGCCATAGGCAGGCTTCCATTTACTACTAAAATTCCTGCCAATTTTTAAAAAATCCTCATCACTGACTCCCCTCCCTTGACCCTACAACTTGCTTTTAAATTAACCTTTTGACACCATTTTCTGGAGAATGAATCGTGGTCCCATGAGAATTAACACTTGGGCCCTTCTTGCCTGGTAGACACTCAGAGCTTCAAACCCATTGCAAGTGCAAACCATGCAAGATGCCATAAATGAGGTTTGCAATATGCAGGGGAGGCAGTAAGCTCTCCTGGAGGGGCCTTTTTTTTTTTTTTTTAATTAAAAAAATTATTTTTACATCATTTTTCACATTTTTTTTTTTTTTAGCCTTGCCTTCAGCTGAAGAGATAAGAACCGAAACTGCAGCTACAGGAAATGACAAAGCAGTGACTGATCGGGGAGTGCACAGGGCTCATTATGGGGCTTGCCAGCGGGTGAGACACCCTTATCAAGGAGAAAATTGCATCAAGCCTCCCGAATTACTAGCGATTGGAAGCAGATTTCTTGGGACGCACTTTGTTAGATACCTAATGAACGGGATACAGGCAGGCAGAGCCCAAAGCCAGCGGGGCGGGGGACAAATGTCTTTGTTAAACAGAATTTGTCAGTTTCCGCTCCAGGCTCCCTGGGGAGGGTTCAGGGCCAGCTAATTGAATTAAGGGCTTGTGCGCTCCGGCTAGAAGGCTCAGGGCGGGGCAAGAGGCAAGCGGCCTGGAAGGCGGGTAGTTTCAGCACCAAGGACAGCAGCTGCAGCCTGGCCAGTCTGTAATTGCCTGGGAAGACTGAAACTGTTGCATTTTGCATGGTCAGGGATCTAGGGGATGGAGTGAGCAGCAGGGAGTCAAAGGATCTTGGGGGGAGAGAGGGAGAAACAGGTGACTCGAGAAGCCTAGAGCCTGTGATGTTATTGGCCTGTTCTGTCTCAGCCGACTATCCTCTGCAGGCAACAGTGAGGAATGAGAGGCTTAAGGAAAGACTGTCTTCTCCCCACGATGGCACTCAGGTTGCATGGGGCAGCTCTGGCAGCAAAAGAAGTGGTGGGCCGAGCACCAAGTCTGAGCCAGTGCATGACCATGCATCACTTTGAGCTCTCAAAGTCAGTCTCCAATTATAGCACTAATGAAGCGGGACATGCCGCAACCACGGATCCACAGAGAGAGGCCACTTGTCAGCCACAAGCTTTCTCAGTAGGCAGGGCAGAGTCTTTTAGATTGAAAAGCAAGTAATCAGACTTGTGAGGCAAACCAGCAGCCCCCACTCTCACATGGAAGAAAAAGGGGGGGCAAGGCAGGGCTGGGCTTGCACAGGGAGGAGTTAACCTCCAAGACTCCTCTCTCCACATTCCCATTTTGACATTGCCACCCACTCCCATCCGTGACCATCATACTTCCAGCAGCCTGACCCCTCAGTAGCCTCAGACAAATGTCCCATGAGGAGTAAGGAGGAGAGGGCACAACTCCCCTCTCCAAAACATGGGTAGATTAACGTTAGAGAGACAGAATTGGCAGTAAAGACAGGGAACTATTAGCAATGATTTAGGCACTGTATGATCACTAGATTTCCCTTATCAGATGTGACTAAAACAACTGCCTCTCACCTTCCCTGGGGGCCTAGAGATTTTTCTATAAAACTCCCCCATCCACCTTGCCTCCAAACCCCAGGCCAGGATGGACCCTGACAAATATGATTGGAGCAGGGGATTGGAAATACAGAGGAGAACTGTAAGGATGGGGGTTTGGGTGGGAGAGCAATGGCATGAAGAAGCTATGGGAGTTGGTAGGGACCAGGGCCAGCCGGGAGAGGGCAGAGTAGAATCATTAAGTCTAGCAAGGGCTAGAAGAACAGCCCCGGTCAGACCCTGGTGGGATGGGTAGGCCAGACTGAAATCCATAGTTTCTCTGCTTTTCCTTTCCTCCTCCTAGGGATACTCCTCTACCTGTCCCCCCCCCCCCCCAGAGACTTGTGGGTGAAGGTCCTGGTCTGGACTGAGGGGGTCAGTCTCACTTTTACCTTTTTCTAAAGCCATTTCTTTTACTTTTTTTAAAGATTTTATTTATGCATACAGAACTGGGGTACAGGTCAGAGGTGCAGGGATAGTGAGAGGACTCACCAGAGACAGAGTGGGGAGCAGAACAGGCAGATGAACGAAATACACTGCTGAGAGGAGCAGCGGGCGGGTCAGGAGAGGTCTGCCACGCCATGTGGGTCAGCTCCTGATCTGGGGATCAAACTCGCACTGAGGTAACCACTGCCAGCTTCCTGGTACTGCACTCCAACCTGCTGCACCACCAGGGAGAGCCCACTTACACTTTTTCTTTAAGATGAAATTAAATGAATTTTATATAATAAATTTCTGAATCCACGTAAAAGTACCTGGGAGTCCAGTAAATGTTGACCCATGCCTGGTAGATGGCATGGAGGCAGGATGTGGGGGAGGAGCTCCCCCAGACATGTGTCCCTGTTTTCAGAACTGATGGGGCACCTCTGGAGACCTCGCCCTTGATCTGATTACTTCTACTTCCTCCCCTAACTGGATTAGATGGCAGTCTATGAAATCCAGGGCACAGAGATTGGCTTTCTGCCTGGAAATGAGCAGAAATGTCATTACAGGTCCTGAATCAGCATCTCACCCCAGCCCCAGGGGCCACCTGGTCAAGGGGGAATCAGTCGTTGCCTTGGTTAATTGTTCCTCCTCTTATTTTGTTGCATCCATATACACCTACCCATGCAGTTTTCTTACTGATGTCCCACCAGGAGACAGATGTGGTGCTTTTTCTATCTAAAACACCAGACGACTTGAACCATCTAACTCAGATATTACACAGAAACAGTGGACATTTCAGGGGGACTCTCTAGGTGAATTTTGCCCTCCCCGATCCAGAGCTGTGGAGAGCCAGGCCTAATGTCCCATGACAAAACAGGTCTAGAAGTCTTGGAGCAAGAGCAGCCTCAGGGTCACCTAGTGCTTCACTTTCCCATTTCAGCAGTCCTCATATTGCTGCTTCCTCTCTGAACTTCCTACCCCTATGTCCATCTGACAAGGGGGATGAGGCTGACTGGACTGGACATTTCTGTACTTGTATGACTCTTGACACGAGTCAGTTTATTAACTTCATGTTAGTCAATTCCTAGACACCAATTTTTATTTCTAAAAGGCACAAAGGAATCATTATGTCAGAGGGCCCGGTAGTTAAGTGCAGGGTGCTCTCCCAGCTTATCTGGTCCATATGTGTGGGTTTTCACACTGACTGCCCTCTTAAAGACAGAGGCATGGGCCCTCCCTGGTGTTGCAGTGGGTTAGGATGCAGTACTGCAAGCTAACTGCAGCCATTTCAGTGTGAATTTGATTCCCAGCCCCAGAGTTGACCCACATGCAAGGCAGACCTCTCCTATCTTGCCTGCTGCTCCCCTCAACAGTGTTATTTCATCAGTCAGCCTGTTCTGCTCTCTATTCTGTCTCTGGTGAATCCTTTCACTACCTCTGTGCCTCTGTCCTATACCCCAGTTCTATATGCATAAAGGAATAAATCCACCTGCACTCATCCTCACTCTGTTCAAGGGCAGACATTTAGTCAGGCACTTTATCCCCAGTACACCTGTCCTGGCTGGCACCTGCCCGTTGCTCTGTTTGCTCCAACTCCAACATTCTAAACAGTGAAGTGTCTGCTTTGAGGCCATGAGGATTCCAACAGCTGATCTAAGGTGGAAACACCATCGAGGTTCTTACAAACCCCGAGACTGCATGATTCTTTGAATAATGGGCACCTTTTAGGGCTAACTATGGATTTTCAACAGAGCCTTAAAGTAACTTCAATGGGAGCTCAAGAAAATCCCTAAGCCTGAGGAACTCAAAGTCTGGCAGGAAAACAAAAACGGCAGGAAAGCCTGGAATTAGAGAAGCATGTGAGGGCAGTAAGAATCAGCTGCTAGGCTGGAAGAGCTCTGAAAAGCTGCAGATATGGGTGAACACCAGCAAGGCTTCCTAGAGGGGCTGGGATTTCAGTGGGATTGCATGCAAGACCAGCAGAGTGTGATGGCCATGCCAAGACAAGGAGAGGAACATAGGAAAAAGGACACGAAAGGAGAAAGAGGCCCAGCAGGCTAGAGAAAAAGGAGGTCTTAATGGGTGCCGAGAGAATGACAGAGAAGATGGAATGCAAAGTAAGTCTACACTGCAAGGGGTATCAGAGAAGCTTGGAGAATTTAGACACTGTTACACACCGAGTGTGGGAGTCCTAGATGACATAGCATTTTCTGTCAGTAAATACTGAGCACCCCCACAAGGTAGAAACAAGTTACATGTAACTTAGGGGTTGGGGTGTCAGAGAAGGGAGACAACAGTAAACAGGTAAACACATTTCTTTGAAAGTTAGTTGTCTAGTTGAATTAGCACTATGAATACAGTCAAATGGACACTGTGAACAGGGAATATAGTGGAGGAAGTTACTTTAGCTAGGCTGGGCCTCTATTTCAGAGAGTGGGGGTTCTCTAAGAAGATCACATCTGTGGGGACAGTGGCGGGAGGTGGGTGGGCCAGGCAGGCAGGGCTCCTGAGTCATGACAAGCTGGGGCTGTGGAAGCTGTGCCCATGATACACAGGCACAGAGGCATTTCTCTGCACCTTCTCTTCCAGAGGCCAGAGAACTTCTTAACACCAGACAATAGCAAGGCTCTGCCCATCCTGGACCCCAAGATCTTAGATGAGAAGCTGGGTAGCATCCGTGAGTCCTGGTCTAAGAACACAGCAAACTCCACAATCTCTCAGGAGACGGAAGACGATACTCAGGCACCAGAGAAGTCCCGTGAAACCGTGAGTGTCTCCCCAGGAGGGCATGGGCGAGAGGGCTGGGCTGCCACCCATGGGTCTGGTCCACTCATCAGGTGGCAAGTAGACCTCCCCTGAGTCACCCCAAAGTTATACTGGTACAAGGTGCAGATTCTCCATTTCACAGTTTCTTCACCTTTTGAATAAAACTCCCGCATGGCTTCTTTCAAAACAAACTCCCACACCCCTTGTTAGCTGGGGTTTCCTGACTCAGGTGGCCATCAACTCGGAGCATCCCCGTGGGGGTCAGGGGAGCCCCCTAGGACATCACTTCCAAGAAAGGAAAGGGGGATGGAGGAAAACACGCCATCTTTAGCCAAAGCGTCTGTCCTTGATCGTGGGAGTTGGTGTGTCTCCTTGTTGTGCGTAAGCAAACTGCGAAAGGGCCAATGTGGATGACCAAGGTGGCATCTTAATCTGTGAGCGGCCGGTGCTGTGTCCCAGCCTCTTGACTCAGAGACCTAACGAACAGGCACTGAAAGAACAGTCCAGTCAAAGTCCCCAATTGAAGTGCTGCCCCGGAACCCTGGTAATTTCCTCCATTCATCCACAGCGAATCCCATGGGGAACGCTGCTCTGGAAGGCGATGAGAAAAGGCCCCAGAAAAGGCTGCAGGCTCAGAAGGAAGCCCAGGGCTTCCTCCTCACAGGACCTGCCGCTCTCCACTGACAGCCTCCTCATCTTCCCCTGGCACTTCTGCACGTTTCTGGAACATGTCCCACAGGACGATTAGGAAGGGTCTCTGTCTTCTGGATGTGCCCCGGGGTGTCCCACAGGCCCCCTGCCCACCCTGGAGCAGGGCCCTCCGTCAAGGGCCAGGGCTCCCAGGGCTCACCCTCTCCCCTCCTGCACTCACCTTCGGCCCTGGGCAAGCAGCTTTCCTGTGTGACGTGCTAGCTGTGCCATCACTGGTGCAGAAAATAAAGATTCTGATTCAAACTTGTCTTTGGAGACTTTGGGAAGCATGACCAATTCAGCACCTGATGCCTCAACAGCCTGACCAACGTGACACCTCTTCGCGTGCATCTAAACAGAGGTGGTGAGGGGGAGAAAGGAGGAGGCCAAAGGCCAGAGGTGGAAGGAAAAGGGAAGGCACCATGCAAGGGGAAAGGCAGACAGGGAGGGAGGAGGAAGGCGTTGACCTCCCCCGCTCTCCCCACAAGCCTGCAGAGAGCTCAGAACAACTCTATAGTCTACTGAAATGCAGGATGATCTGATAGCTGTTTCAATACTATATATTATATAAGTTTAATATCTGCAAGGATGTTAGAACAACACAGGCAGTGTGGTCAGTCAGTCTGATCTCATAATGATTCAACCAGAGATGGGATGAGGCTGAGCTAGCCCTTGGGAAGAACTGTTTGAGAATAAGTAACCATTGTGAGTGACAGAGGGTTGGAGGAGAAATAAGGCGCTTGAGTGTACATAGGCAGGGTCCTCTGGAGGAGGAAAAGAACTCAAGGTCACCCCACCCCTATCAGACACTTGGCTGGTGCAGTCTCCATGGAAAAACAGCTCAAGCCTGCCCCCCCCAGTCCTCCCACCAGTGCCTGGTCCCGCCAACTGTCCCCTTGCGAGACCCCTGGCGAGGCCACAAGCGGGACCTGTTCTCCCTTGTTGGCTTTCAGCTTAGATCCACTCAGCCACCAGCATCCAGCCCTTGAGCTAAGAGCACACTGGCTTCCTCGTCTCTGGGCTCCAGGGCCATCTCCAGGATGACCCCTTGCCAAGGTTTCCTGATTATACTGTTCCAGGTTGCCTCGCATATAGCCAAGTGAACACCAGCCCTGCACCCTTCAGCCACCTTGACACCACTTAGTATTCAGAGCAGTGAGCCTGCCTCACTGTGTTGCCCAGCCCAGCCCGTGCCAAGCCCTTCCTGCTGCCTCCTTGTCCCACTCTCTTAGCTTTTTTTCATTTACCCTTCACCCCTGCCTTCTGTCCTCCAACTCCCATTCTTCCTTCCCTCCCTGTACAGCTCCCTCCCTCCCTCCCCCCCCCCCCCCCCAACCCCCCCCCCCCACCACTACCACCACCTTTCTCTTGGCTCAGAACTATCATTCTAGCTATTCCCACCTCTATATTTTGCCCTAGTTGAAAGCCAGCTCCCAGCTCCAGCTCCCACCCCCTAGCGGTGTCCAGAAGGGCCAGAGCAGGACCTACATGCACGTGACCACAGAGCCCTGTCACAGCCATGGAACGCGGGTGGCTAGCAACAGTGTCAACTCATTGGCAGTCACCAGTAGCCATGTAGCCATAGGTCACCACTCCATAGCAACCAAACACAATTACATAGCAATGGATGACCTCCCGCCACCAGGAGACACAGTGACAAACAACAGAAACGGCCGTGGAGCAGGAGTGCATAGCAATAGGCCCGAGTGCACTGTGCTGTCGCTCACGCCGTGTACAGAAGGCACCATCCTGGAGCATGGCAACGAGCAGTCCCTGACAGTGGGAGGACCCTCACTGGCATGAGAGCACATGGGGGAGCCGCCGCCATCAGTGTCCAGTAGCAGAGCCTGGAGGAGCAGGCGGGGTCCAGGGGCCCACGTAGTCCTGTCGGGCACACGCCGTTAACCAGCCCCCTCCACTCTTGGCCACTGTGTCCCACGTGTAACACTCATGATCACCCGATGCTCGAGTGTGTGTGTCCCGTCTAGCCTTCTAGCACACTCCCCAGAGCCCCAGAAACAATTTGCCTCTGATTCCCTTTAGAATCTATTTTGTCTTAATAGGAAATTGAATCTTTTCTCTCAAAGAGCACTTTGGGACTGGAGAAGGGACTGGAGGGGACACTGGGTTGTGCCCTCTCTGAGGCAGCATGCCACAGGTGCTCTTGGCTGCAGGGTCCTGCCAACCCTACCCCCGCCATGAGGGCGCCCTCCCCCCACCCCACCCCACCTGTCATGTGCCCTGGGACTCACCTTCCTGCCTGGGCTGCAGTCCAGCCAGCTCTTCTGTCCCAGGCTCCCTTTGTCTTGGACACTGGGACTGACACAGACCATGCCAGTGGCATTCTATCAACTGTGGTACAAAACTCTGGTCCCAAGCAGACCGCTGGGCTCAGGGGCCATGGCTGTGATCTTGAGTAAAGTGCGATGCCTGGACAGAGCAAGAGAAAGCCTTCACCTCCCTTCTGAGAGCCAAGAAGTCTTTTTTTGGAAGAAGTGGGCTTTTAATTGTGAAGGGTAAGATTTTTTTTTTAATAATAGTTTATTTTTACATCATTTTGTGCATTTTTCCATCTCAGTTGTAATCCCCTTGGGCTTGTGAAGGGTGAGATTTTAAGAGTCATCCTGAACACAGGGACCCTCCAAACAGTAAAACCTATAAGCATCCCCCCAGATCCCTTGAGCCCACCTTAAGCCTCTGCCAGGTGCCCATCAGTGCAGAGGGCAGGGTGAGGGAAGGAAACCCTGGGCCCTGAACTCTGGAAGTGTCCCCCCGCCCCCCACCATTGGAGCAGGCCACAGCCAAAGAGCACATTAGTGACACAAAGAAGGCACACAAAAAATATTTGATGAAGGACAAAAGGGCATGGTCAAGACAAGTTACCTGCCTAAGTGCCACAATTAGCCAAATGCTGGCACACCTCAGAGCCCTCAGTAAGTGAGAGAGAAAAAGATGGGGGGGAGAAAGAAGCAAGGAAGGCTCCCTGGAGGTGGTGGGCTGTGCTTTGAATAAAGAGGCAGAGGTTCTCAGTTGAAGTATGTGTGCAATGTATCCAGTGTGGAAATACAAATGCAAACAGAAGGGACCCCTTCTGTTTGTCGAGCTCCCCCCCCCACTCTTCTCTCTCCTCTCTCCTCCCCCCCCCCATTTTCTTCCCTCTCTTCTTCCCTCCCTCCTTCTCTTCTCTGCTCAGAGATTTGTGGCAGACCAGAGGGCCCTCATACCAGGAAATGAATAATTGACAAAGGTTGTTTAAAGATTCAGTGTTTTTCCAACCTCGCCACACTGGAATAACTCACTTCTTTCATTTGCTCTTTGAAAGCCTCTCCCCCTCCTTCCAGCCCCCCTCTTCCCACCCCCATGTCCCCACCCCCTTCTGAGCATAAGCTTTGCTCTCGCTCCTTTCTTGAGTCTCTGGACCCCAGAATGCTCCTCTGATCCCTCACATGACTTCAGCCCGCTCCCCCAGCTGTCCTCCACTCCATCTAACCTGCTCGAAAGGATGGAAGGTTAACTGCTACTCTTTTGGATACCCTTTACCCAAGAATGGAGGCCTGGTTTCATGGGTAAGGAGAAGAGGAAGTTCACAGAAGCTGGGGTTCCTCTGAGGTCACCCAGCTGCATCGGAGGTGGGGTCTTAGACCCTGGAGGGCAGGCCTGCCTGCCAGGAGTCCCCTCCCAGGTGGTCAGTGGGCCCTGAATCTGCCGCCCCTGTCCAGGGTGGCACATAACCCATTAGCCCTGAGCCTTTTTTTTTCCACCTGCAGTCTAGGATGTGCTTCCCTGGAAGGCGAGGGGCCTTTAGAAGAGGCTGGCAGTGTAGCAAAGACTCCCGTGAGCCTAGCCCTCAGCTCTGCCTGGCGTGGCTCCAAGATGACCATCCCTCCCTGTCTGCGTGGGACCAAGTGGTCCCAGGACATAGGACTTGTGGTGCTAAATCGGAAATAGTCCCAGGCAAACTGAGAAGAGCTCTACTCGCCATGTAGCGTGATGCCTGCCCTGCGCAGCTCTGGCCCACACTGTCCTCAAACTAGCACCTGCTCCTTGACATGACCTTGACCTCCCTCTGGGCCCCACTCCTTCCTCTGTTCAAAGAGGAAATTGGAGCAGATGTTCCCAAGCCCCTCAGAGTCTTGCCCTGTCACAGGAGTCTTGGCTGTGCTCCCAGGGCCCCTCCAGGATGAAGGCTGCAGCTGCAGACCCGTGAGGCCTCAAGCCCTTGGCACCACCTGGTGGCAGGTGAAAGTCCTGAGCAGGCACCTCTGGCATAGTCACCTGAGTCCCATCTGAGAGCAGCTGGGGTCTGGAGCATCAGTGTGGGCGATGGGGTCACCAGGGGCCTGGTGCTGGCCCCCATAAGCCCATCCTGGGAGGCAGAAAACACAAGAGAAAACAGAGACAAAGAAAGCACAGCCATCACTCCCGCAGTAACCTCCAATCAGCACCCTGACTCTGTGGCCCCACCCCACTCCACCCACAGGAAGTATTCCCTAAACACTTCCCTTCTCCCACTCCAACTCCCCTGTCTCAGTAGTCCCCAACTCCCCTGCCTGGAGACTGTGCCCCCAATTTGCCAGGTCAGTTTCCTGTCCCTTTCACCTCTCCAGGCACCCAGTTCTGTCCACCTGACCTCAAGGCCACTGAAGGGCAGATGCTATCACACTCACCTCCCTCCCAGGCCCAGCTCCCCAGCAGGAAGACTTTGGGGGCCTTCATCACCCTCAGCTCCTCACCTGCTTCTGCCCCTCAGCTGGGAGCCCTGCAAGCTGACATGGGGTTTCTAAAAATAAAAAGCTGTGAAGGTGTGATAGTCACAGCTCCAGGGCTTGGCAGAGAAAGCAGGCATATGCAAGCCCATTTACCAAGCATTTGAGGAAGATGGGGATGGGAGGGGTTAAAGGGGGACAGTAGGAAGGAAGCAATAAGGATTCCATCCTGCTGGGTCCCTATTGTCTCCCCTGCAGACCCCTGCTCCCTCTCCTCTCATTTGAACAGCGCTGGCAGATTTGAGTCCCTTCTCCTGTCTCTACCACTCAAAAGCTGTGTGACCTTGGCTGAAACACTGCACCTCTCTGTGCTTGTCTCCTCTATGTTAAGTGGAAGGAATGTTTACCTCCAAGGTTATGGGGAGGGTTAACAAGTGGATGGCCATGTCCTGGGAACTATAAAGGGCTGTCCACTTGGCCGGAGACTTATTTCTCGTGGCTATATTGTCAGGCCCTTTGTGGGAGAGTAAAAGTGGCAGTGGCGGAAGCACAAAGCCCACAGGCCTCCTCCTCTGACCCCTCCAGAAAGGCTGTTCCCAGACCCCTGGCCTGCTTCTCCTTCCCCCATCCCTCCAACCTCCCTGGTGGGCCATTCTCCTCCTCCATCCATCACCTGGGACTAAAGAGATTAATAAACGAGACTCATAACTCAGCTGCGGGATGTAGCAGATATTTACGGCTCTGCTTCAATTTGTGGAGAGATTAAGCGTTTGTCGATTGATTGCGTCTTGTGTGTGTGTGTGTGAGCGGCTGAGCAAGGCCCCCTGCAGGCCAGCTCCCCTCCCCCACCAAACAGACTCCCACACTTGTGGGCTCACCAGCCCCCACCCTCCTTATCCCTGGAACTGGGGCTGGACCTCGGGTGGAGCCCCTGGCTGCTGGAGTCGGCTTTCTCCCTGTCTCACCCCACCAGAGGGGAAGGCCACCTTGCTTCAGGAAAGGACCCAAGGCCCATGGATCAGAGTATTAGGATGGGAGGGGGTGATGCCTCCTTTGATGATTTCCAGGGCCCTTTCTGAGCCGCCTCCTTCCAGCCTTGCCTCTCCCCCAGAGCACAGGACCAGATAAATGCACAAGAGTCCAAGCCTCACTGCTCTAGATTCCTCTTTGGTTCCCAAGACTCAACCCCGTGCCGCAGTGGGCCTGTGCTTGCTTCTGAGGACCGTGGGCCTGTGCTTGCTTCTGAGGACCGAGTTCTCTTCCCCAAGTTCATCTTCCCAAGGGGGTGCACTCCTAGTCAGGGCATGGTTTTTGGGCAGTCAGGGTAGACGCAAGTGGGGAGCCTCCACTTTTGCTCCTGTTCTGAGCCCCACTGACATGAAGGAGTAGATGGCATGGGGGACAAAGCCCCCCAGCCTAACTGGGAAGAAGGCCCAAGGAAGTAAAATAGCCTGAGGAAGCTGGTGGGAAGGGGGCACGACCCCAGGGGCTGAGAGGGGAGAGCCCTCTGCTCCCAGTGGGAGCAGAGCTGCAGGAACCAAGAAGGGGCCCAGGAGCAAAAGGAGGGCATGGCCCAGTGTCCCCTAGCCCATCCCCCAGCTGCCTCTTTTGAGATGACACAAGCACCTTGGCCGTTTATTCACATAAGCAGTTTTTGGAGCTTCAGCAGGTACCAAGCCCAGTCATCGCTCCCCCCCGCCCCCCACCAAGACCCCTTTACTCTTCTGTGCAGCTCTAGCAGATTTGAGTCCCGTCATCACCAAGAGCTGTGTGACCTCGGAAAAATAACTCTACCTCTCTGGCCCTGTCTCAATCACCTGTTAAAATGGAAGAAATACTCTCCTCTCCCCAACTTGAGGCTTTTGAGAGAATTAAGGAGAGGGTGGGCGGGAGGATGTAGGCAGCGGTGAAGGGCTGCCGGCATGTTTAGTGCAGGAGGCTTAGGACTGTCACTGTTCATGCGGTCCCCAGGGACTGGGAAGGAAATGGGGAAACCACACAACTTGTCCAGGCCTTCCCCTCTTGCCCTGAGACCCAACCCAAGCTAAATGGCAGGGACTAAGGATAGCTCCCCACAAAGGCCCTTCCTCAGGAAGCCCCAGTTCCTCAGGGGCTTGGAAGCAGGGGCCTGGGGGCAGTCTGCTCAGGGTATGGGAGCGCAGAGGGGACTGAAGCTGGCCCGCAGAGACCCTCAGAGGCACTGTTGTCAACGGTGGTTAATACGAAACTGCAGTAGAGCTGACGGAGGAGAGTAAAGGTTACTGGAATCTGTCAGGTGGACATTGTGTGTGTACACTTGTCCATCTTGCCCCGGGATCGGGGGAAGGGAGGATCTGATCTGAGTCTCACCAAGAGGTACTGTGGGCTAGTACCTCTTGCTAGTCCCACAGGCTAGTCCCTTCCCCCTCTTGGATCACAGTTTTGTTTTGTTTTTAATAATATAATTGTTTATTTTAACATCATTTTCTGCATTTATCCGTCTCAGTTGTAATCCCCTTGGGCTTCCCATCACCAAATCACCCATGTGCCATTACCATAGTCCAGTGCATTTCCCTCCCCCCACTGTTTTTGATCCCATTTCCCATGCCACCCCCACAAAATGTCTCTGGTATTTATTATTATTATTATTATTGTCCTCCGGGGGCGGGGGATAGAACTTGTGCTGCAAAGGCTGTGGATCGGATAGCTTCACCATGCTGTACCTTAACCCACTGTGCCACCAGAGAGGGCCCACAGTTTTTTTAACCTGTAAAATAAGAATGAGAATGTCCTAGGGTGTGTGGTGGAGAGAATTGAGGGGCTGGGTGGGACAGTGCTGATCATCCAGAGCAGAGGCTCTCCAACGAATTCCCAAAAACTAGGCTCAGCAGAGATGTTCAGGAAAGAACCACTGGTCAGAGATCCCCGGAAAGAGAAAAAATGGACATCTGAGAAAGCTGGATGAGGAGGTGTCAGACCAGGGGCTGGGTTTGGCTGCCAACTTGAGCAGTTAGCGGCCTGACCCCCTTCCTTCTGGGGTCTCAGTACCCCCTTGTTCCTCATGATGTCCTCTCTCATTCTGGCCAACAAGCAGGCAGAGGCAGGACAGCCCCCCCCCCCGGCTTCTCACAGAGATGACCGGTGCTGCCCAGTATCAAGGTCCGTCCACCCCTGGATTAAATGGCGGTGGGCGGGTTGGGAGTGCAGCTTTTGGTAAATAGCCAAGATGATGAGGCCATAAATCGTTGAGGGCTTGAATCATCTGACTTTTGAGGGTGGGTGGGGGGTGCAGAGCCAGGGGGACTGGGAGAGATTTGTTAACCTGGAAAATAGGGCCCACCCTTGCACACAGTGCCTGCTTTACCCTGCTTTTAATAGTGCTAATTATACCCATCAACATTTATTGCACTCTCACTCAGCTTCCAGAACTTTAGTCATAATCTCATTCTTTCTTGCATGTCCTGATGAAGGGCTTACAGTGATCTTCCCACTTTACAGCTGGGGAACTGCTGGTAGCTCAGTAGCCCTCCAGGGCCTCTGGGCAAGCCCAAGAGATAGCACTCATTGCCCTCGGGTCTGGGGTTTGGGGCCCAAAGCCTGTCTGCAGCCACTGAGCCAAACCTCCCGACTCTGCAGTCCCAGGCCTCGAGGGCTTGACTCATCTGGGTGGATGGCTGCTCAGTTTCCTAGTAAACACCAAAACAGAGCCGTGTGGCTGCAGGTCTCCTCCTGCAGAACTTTTGCACAGAGACCGACACACCATGTTTACATTCCAAAGCAGGAAGCCTTAGAGATCCAGCCAGAGCTCAGGCACGGGAGTCAGTATGTTCTACTCTTCTGCTTTGACAAACAGACCTTGGGAGCAATCTAGAGAATGCTGTGTAGCCACCAAACTGTGCCCCTCGCTCCACTGGCCCCTGTCCTTCTCCCCTGGCTTGGTGCCAGCCTAATGGCCCAGTGACTGTTTGAGATCTTTGGAGTGCAAAAGGGTACACTGTGGGCTTCAGGACAGGGCCTGGAAGCAGGAGGGAAAACCGGTGTCCCGGGTACCCAGGCTGTGGTCTAGAAGATGCTCATGCTCCGGGTAGGCACCTGCTCTGCCGCACCCACCCACTGGCCAGCTCATGGGGAGGGCTGTGGCCCAAGGAGGACAGGAACTGCTAAAGCACAGGGCTCAGGGCAGGAGCCCCTCTTGTCCAAGGCTAAGGACAGAACAGCCCCCCAACCCCCACTGGCAGCTCAGGCACTCTCTTAGGGTATATTCCTGAGCTCAGATTAAATGCTTTTTAGTGCAATCCAATTTCCTCCTGACAGGGAATAGAAAAACGCAGTCCATGCACGCACACCCTGCGCGCTCCACACATTGCATTTGGTGTTAAATATACAATCAGGGCCAAAGATAATAGAGAAGGGCCAGTTCACTCCCAGTTTAATCAGATAAAATGCCGTATACATCCTCCAGCCACCAGCACCCAGGGAGGGGCTGGGGGTGGAGGGACTGAGAGTGGAGGGGAGTGGGGGTGAGGAGAAGCGGCTTGAGTAGGTGGGCTGTACCTTTAAATCACTGAGGAGGGGGGGACAGCGTGGCCACGGGGGACTAATTATCCTTCAGCCTTTAGCCA
The DNA here is from genome assembly GCF_000260355.1 of Condylura cristata. Classification (NCBI taxonomy): domain Eukaryota; kingdom Metazoa; phylum Chordata; class Mammalia; order Eulipotyphla; family Talpidae; genus Condylura; species Condylura cristata. The sequence continues at coordinate 33,093,781 of NW_004567124.1, forward strand.
GCTCTTACTCAAACAGACAAAAGCAGGCTCTGCAACCCTGATGGTACTAAGCTTCTGCGGCTGGATTTTTTTTTTATTTTCAGATATGCAAATCTACCTGGTGTGGTAGCCCCTCCGGAGGAGCTGAATTGGGGCTTCGGGATTTGGAAGGGTCAGAAGGGGTAGGGGCCTGGCAGCTGGAGCCCTCAGAGGGCCAGTTTGGGAGACTCCCAGATATCTTTTTCCCTCCTGTGGCTGAGAGGGAGCCCACTGGAGCCTGAGTTCATCAGTCGGGTTGGGGAGTCTCAGGGAGACCAAGATGAAGTCCTCCCTCCTGCCTTATCTTACTGTGGGGCTCCCTCAAGAAGCTGGCTCAGAGTCCCCACATGGGACCCTCCTGCCCCCTTGGTCTCCTTGGCCCAGCAGGCTTCCCTGGCATGCAGGAGGGCCAGTCACTACTGGAAGTGACCAAAGAGGCAGCTGGGTGACATGCCGGGAGGGACTCTGAAGGCACCTACTACTTGAGGCTCAGGCTCTGAAGCCAAGGTTTAGCACACGGATTCCTGGAAGATTTGCCCAGGAGCGTGAAAGCAGAAACGTTTTGTGAAGCTACCGTGTGAACCTGGGGCCCGGAGAAAATATGGGGCAGTTTCCAGCAAACCAAGGCTGGGGAGAAAACCTGGGCCTGGGCTGGAGGCAAGAGGGGGCCCAGCCAGGAGAGGTCTTGCTACTGAGGACAAGGGCCCCCTTCTAAGGACTTTCCACTGGACTAGAGGCAGACAGGTAGCCCAGCTCAGGGATAGGGCCCCTTGGCAAGTGTCTGATCCAGAGGGCATTGCCCAGTGGTGCCAGCCTCCCCAGAAAGCCACTGCAGTCTGCTCCTTCCAGCTCCCATACCTGGGCTTTTGGAGAGGTTCCCTCCTGCTCCGCTGTCCTTTCCCACCCCTGTCTTTGCAGGGTCTAGAGCCCCGGGGAGAGGATCTGGCAGTCCTGGGCCCCTGCTTCCCTGTTTCACATTCCATCCATTTGATGGAGGCCTCTTGGGTTCTCCTATGAGGCCTGGGTCTTCATCCCCAAACCAGAGACCTAGCGGGTCTCTCTTGGGCCTGGCCCTCCACTCCTCACCCACATCCACACTCACAGTCCTACCCCAGGGATTTTTCTCTTCCGGCCTGGGGAGGGGCACTGAACAGGTGCCAGGGTCACACCTTCCCAGCAATAAGGAGACGAAGGGCTGAGACCTCAGAGAGCATGAATGTCAGGACGTGGTGCTCTAACCCTGGACTCTAACCCCAGACGGACTCTAACCCCCTCTGACCAAAGATCATGAGCACACTGTACTTGGGTTTAAGAGCTTGTTGCAACAAAGGGGTCACTCCTATGGGCCAATGAGCAGTCCTCAGATTCGGGGGCACATGAAGACTCTGGCTCCTGGTAGGTAATTTGGGGAAGGAGGGTGCCAGGACCCAGGGCTTCAGTCTGGGTGGGTGTCCTGAGGAGGGGAGAATTTTGAGCAGTTAGTTTAGTAATTGTCTCCAGAGACAGGAGAGGAAGGAGGCTCAAGCTGCAGAAAGTGGTAAGGAAGCCACAGTCACCCCACTCGGCAGAAAAGTGGCCAGCTGGTCATCTTGTGGTTTGGAAAACGTTGGCTTGTTTCTCTGGGTGGCGACATAATGAGGGGGTGGTCTTGTCTGTGTCTTGCTCCACAGGCCTCAGAGAGTGGACTTCAAGTTGCTGTGAAATTCCATTCAAAGGGTCAAGGGTGTGCCGTCAGCACTGCCAGTGCCCGGCCAGTCAAAGCCGCTTTTCTCTTTCTTGGCAGCTTCGGCCAGAGTGCCTGTGGGGAGGGGAGGGGTGTGAGATACACACGCACCAGTGCCAGCAGTGTGCTCAACGCTGGACAGACTTGGTCCACTCTGTCCTCACCGCAGTCCCTGTTGTTCTAAATGCTAGAACTGAGGCTCAGGGTAGAGAGCAACTTACAAAACAGGGTGTGGAACTTGGCTCCAGCCGGCTTCCACTCCTGGCCCCTGAGCTTCCATTTGTTCCTGGGGTCTGGGCCCGCTCCCCCACCAGATCATGTTGCTGCAGCCACTCAGCTCCAGGGTTGGCAGCCGCCCTGATTCAGGCTGGTCCCCTGTGCCTAGAGGTGTGAGGGGCAGGGAGGCCCCCTAATTAAGGTTTCTGGAGACATGGCTGGGAGATTTATAGACAGGCTTTGTCGATAACCATGGTCCCTGCTGCAGACCCAGTGAGACATCGATAAGTGCTCATTATAGCTTCTCCGCTCCCTGCCCTGTCCCCCAGCTCCTCCCAGGCCTGTCAGCCGCCTGTTCACAGCGCCTGTGTACACAGGCTTCGCTCAATTAATTTGCACTTGTTGGCACCATCTGTTCTTTTCATGTGTCCTTATCGGGAGTGTGTGGGTCCTGCCCCCTCCTCGGTGTTCGCCTGCTCGTGGACACAGCACCTCCTCAGACTGCGGCTCCTCGGGGCAGGGTCCTGCCTCCTCCCTCAGTCTTGGCATCCTGAAGGCCAGGCCAAGTCTTTCTCTTCCTTCATCTCTCTTTCCATCCCCCCACCTTCACCCTGGTGAGCCAGGCCTCCAGTGGAAGCCCCCCCAGACCGTCATTAGGTTCCCCCTGGAGACCTGCCCACCCCAGGCCTTGAGAAGCGGGGCTCCCACAGCACCCAGAGCAGTGACTTGCTCGCCTCACTGGGTGGGAGGGGCTGGGAAGTCACCACCAAGCTGTTTCCAGTGAGCAGCACAGGTCACGGGCAATACAGCCACCCAGACTAGGACAGCCCCAGGGCCAGTGACATGGCCTGCTGGCTCTAGGTGGCAGCAGGCGGCCCACCTAGAAGCCCTAAAAGGGACACCTGCCTGTGGCCACCCCTGCATCCTAAGCTTCTTGGCAGCACCCTTCTGCTCTCAATGAGGTCACTCTCTCCTCAAGATGGTTGCTGCCCCTGCTGGCTCTAAGAGACACCTGCCCCAGTGAAGCTTCCCTAGAACACCTGTCTTCTGGCTCTGGATGCTGGGCTGCATCAGCCACAAAGGTGCTGAGTGGGGGGGGGGGGACTGGCTGCCCCCTTGCCCTCTCTGGGCTCCTGTACAGCGTCTAGGGTTGTAGACTGGACAGCCAGGCCTCGTGCTGGGAGGACTTGGAAACTCAGCCATGCATGGTGCCAGCATCTAGCTCTGGATTCGGCATATGTTGCACCTGACTCCAGCCGGCTTGAGAACTGAGCCTTCGCCTGACACTCAAGGCCCCACGCCTGGGCCACACCAGCCTTACCTCTGCTGTCCACCTCTCCTCAACACAAACCTGAATCCCCAACCCCTGCGCTGTGCCAGGCTGCTGCTCACATCACACCTTTGCTCCTACTGTTCTGCTCCCTGCACACTGATATTATCTGAGACTCCTGTTCATCCCTCAAAACTCATTCCAGTTCTGAGAAGGCCTCCATTTTACAGCCCTGTTTATACTCCATGGTAGGGGTGTGGCTGGGTAGGGGGTCCCTAGTAGGCTTACCATTTAGATGGATCATACCGATTACACTGGGCCTTCTACCACATCCCTAGAATACAGTCTGCTCAGGGACAGAGACCAAGCCTTGATCACATCTGTGTCCCTGGTGCCAGGATAGGCCTTGATCAAGTGGGGTGCTGGAGAGAGTGTGTCAAACTGGATGGACCCCAGGCCCCAGTGTCCTTAACCTAGGTGGAGGGAAAGGCAGTATTGCCTGTCTCTATAAGTGGAAGGTGGTGTTCCTCCTTCCACCCTGGCTCCCCATTAATGGAGTCTTGGAGACCTCAGGGGAAGCCCTAGAACTATTAGGGCAAATGCAGTGCACAGCCGGGGCCCCTACACCTAGCCCTTAGCACTAGCCCTCAGCACCCCCAGCCCTGCATGCCTGCAGTTGGAATCACAGGGAGATCTTCCCTGCAGACAGCTCTGAGCTGTGTCCCGCCTTGGCCCCGCTGGGTGTCGAGATCTGACTGGGTGGTGGGAGGGAGGGAGGTGTGATTCACGGCCCCATATGTGTTCCAGGCCCACTGGTGGCATTCCTGCCAAGAGAGGGTTTTAGACACGGGGGCCCAGGTTCCCTTGGCACGTGTCAGGCCACAGGCAACCTGGCACTGCCTCCCGATGCCATGTGCAGGGACATAGAACCCCCAGGGCCCGTGAGCCCCTCCCGGGCCAGAGCAGAGGCCTGCAGCCAGAAGTGCAGTGAAGCGCCAGAGATCGGCACGTACCACCTCAGCCCCTCTCCTGCTGCTGCTGTCCTGTATCGCCTTGCGGCGTCTGTCCTGGCTCCCCTGCATGGCGTGACCACCCAGACAAGGGTGGCTTCAGAACGTAGGAGCCACACACTCAGCCTGAAGGGGTCGGCGAGCTGAGCCTCCATGGGTATTCCGGTATTGCATCCCTCACCCTGAGCGCCGCTGGACTGGGACGAGAGTCCCGGGATGAGTGTCCCGGGCCTTCTGGGGGCCAATGTGGGCCCTCCTAGGTGAGATCTTGGAGAGCAGGAGTCCTGCCCAGGGGCTGAAACCCGTTCAGGACTTACTCTGCAACGTGAGCAGGTGGTAAAGGCTCTGAAGCAGCTCCTGGTCTGGACGAGCTCCCTGACCCCGTCCTGCCTCAGTTTCCTCCTCTGTGGTGGTGCTCCTCTGCACTTAAGGGCAGCAGCCCAGTGAGCTATAGAAAGTACTTAGAATGACGCCTGACCATGGTGAGCTCTGGTTACTGCCTGTCCGGTCTGGGCTCCAGGAGGCAGAAAAGGAAACCACCGCCCTTGCATTCACGGAGAGAGGGAAAGGCTTTTGTCAGCAGGAGACTGCAGATGGGTCTACAGACAGGTGAAGCCACCTGTGATGGTGGGGGGAGGGGCATGTAACAAAGGCGCAGAGCTGGACAGACCCACTGGTGTTCCTCCCAAGGGTCCTCATGCTGCCGGAAGCAGCTGGTGTGGGGAGTACAGATAGAAAGGGAGTCACCCGTGACGTGCAGGGACCTTAGCACTCAGCTGGCAAATTAAAGCCCCCAATGCCACCAACCATCTCTACATGTCCCTCTTCCCCCACCCCCAGACTAGTGCCAGCCTTCTGGGACCCACAGAGAAAGGACAGCCCCCAGCACCACAAAGACCCCACATCCATGTAGCTACCGTCTGCTGTGTCTCACCCTACTTGAAGGGTGAGGGTTCCTTGGTGTGCCCACTTATAGATAAAATACCTACAACTGGAAAAGTCCCCCTGGGCTTCAAGAGACAGACTCAGCAGCTTAGGTCTGGCTTCCCCTCCCTCTCCACCTCCCCCACTTGCTCTGTGTCCAGAGACGACCCCTGAAGGGTCTGCTCGGTGCTGTTCCTCCCTCCCTCAGAGCAGGGCTAGACAACAGCCATGTCTGGGCCTGGCTGAGCGTAGCCAATGCCTCCACATGGTGCATTATTGATGGGGCTTCTAATTGTGCGTTTCCCAAAGTCTACAGGCCTTTGATGAAAAATTCATGGCGTGCCCGAGGATGGGAGCAGATCCAATCGATTGGCAGCGCGGTGGGCGAGGAAGCACTGGGCCCCTCTCAGCGGGGGAGCAGCTCAAGTCTGGGCAGGGAGGGGGCTTCTCTTAGGCCTTCCCTTGATCCTAGGCTCCGGCCCTGGCATCTCATGACAGGAGGGTTACGCAGGAAGATAGCAGCCCATTTCCCAGACTGAGAGGCTGAGGAGAGGGATCAAGAAGGCCAGGCCCAGCTCAGGCTGGCAGGTGCCAGAGAGGTGGCCAGCAACATGCGGAGCCTCACTGTCATTTCCCTGGAGAGAATTAGACACTCAGTCTCCAGGACTCACAGAGGAGGGGTGACACTTCCCAGGGCCCCTCAGGTGCCAGGCACTGTGCTCAGAGCTAAGCCCCTAACAGCTTTAAGAGACGGCCAGAGGCCCTGGTGGTGCAGCGGGTTAAAGCGCAGCACTGAGAAGCTAAAGCCACTTCCTCATGAGTTCAATCCCCGCCTGCCCCGGTGGAGATCCACATGGCGCAGCAGACCTCTCCTGACCCGCCCACTGCTCCCCTCAGCAGTGTACTTCGTCGATCTGCCTGTTCTGCTCCCCACTCTGTCTCTGGTGAATCCTCTCACCCTCCACATCTCTGGCCTATACCCCGTTCTGTATGAATAAATAAATCTTTAAAAAAAAAAAAAGATGGGCAGAGACACACACTCACGAACTCCATCTCACAGAGGGGAGACAGGGGACTGCCTGTTCTTGCTCACAGACTTGAACCCAGCACTGAGCAGTGTCCATGCCCGCTGTCTGTGCTGCACCTGGCAAGCTCAGATCCCAGCCACAAAGCCATGCGGAGTTGTGCTGTCCAGCCCTCAGCCCTGGCCATCCATCCCTCTTACATAAAGGAGGAAAGTTAAGAGAAAAGTTGACTCTTCGGGCCCTCCCTGTTGGCGCAGCGGGTTAAAATACAGCACTGTCAAGCTGGCCACAGCCTCTTTGGTGCGAGTTTGATCCCGACCCAGAGAGTTGACCCACATGGCGCAGCAGACCCACACAGCACAGCAGACCTCTCCTGTCTCCCTGCTGTTCCCCTCGGCAGTGTACTTAGTCGGTCTGCCTGTTCTGCTCCCCACTCTGTTGCTGGTGAATCACTGCCCCTGCACCTCTGGCCTGTACCCCAGTTCTGTGTGCACAAATCTTTGGGAGAAAAGAAAAGCTGGGTCTCCAGGGTCTCAAAGTGATTGAGGTGAAAAATGTGGCCTGCAAAACAGGAAGAGTAACGGCCTCCCAGCAACACTGAGAAGCCAGAAACCCCCACCCCTGCTCAGTCCCGGGCCAGCACCCAGCAGCCAGAAGGGGTACTGTAGACAGGGGAGGAGCTTTTGAAAGAAGTAGAGCTGTCTGTCTTGCATGGGCCACTTGACTATGAAGATCATGCTGCCACGGAGGCCCCAGAGACTCCCAACACCCAACTGTCTATTCATTAAGCAGATGAAGAGACATCCATGCAGACTCATCTGTGTCTGCAGACATCTTGGGGGCAGACTGGGTATGGGGCTTCAGGAAAGGCCTTGGGACCAAGCTGGCCTGGGACCGCCAGGAGGAGCCCAGCTAAGCGGGAGAAAGCCAGACAGACCCTCGGTGCCAAGGAAGGGGCTCCACCTCCCAAGCCAAGGGCAGCTTCAGCAGTGTTCTGCCCTGGTGTTCAGCCGTTTCTAGGGGGTGGGCTGCCTTGTTTGGGTTTGTTTTTCCTTTGCTTCTCAGTGAGTTCCTTTTAAAAACATCCACCCAAGTCTCTGCTGAACTAAAGGGAAAGGAATTTGTCCAGACCATCAGGAAAGCAGAGATGGGAAGGCCCCAGGGGCGGGCTTGCAGCTGCCAGAGAAGTGAGTCTAGTCTAGGCTGCTTGGGTAAGGGGGAGAGGGAATGTGGAGGCAGGAAACTGAGGGTACAGGGTCACAAGAGGGAGAAAACTGGAAAGGGAGCAGGGAAACAGAGGTGTAGCAAGAGGGCAGGTCAGGGTGCTGGGATGGGGCTGGGGGAGACAGCGGTCAAGCTCATTTAAGGCCTTCCTGCTTTCCTGGGCTCCGGGCCCTACAGGGCTTGCCATCTCCTTGCAGCAGCTAGGCAAAGGAGTGAGCCTACCCCGATTTCAGCTGCCCTACCCAGATGCCTCCCACCTGAAACAAAGGGGAGGCAGCCTCGAGGGCCTGCCTGCTTCCAGCTCCGGGCTGGGCTGTCACCAGGCAGGCCCTTGTTGTAGCAACAGTCCCTGGGGGCCATCCTGGAGAAAGTAACTGCTAGCAGGAGAGATGGGAGAGCCAGAGCCCCCACCTCCTTCACCTCCTCCAGCCCCCAAGGCTACTTCAGGCCTCCTTGACAGCCGCTCAGTAAGTCTGCCCACACCCACTGGTTCTGGGAGGATGGGGTGGTTCACCTACCAGGCAGATGTGTTGGGGTGTGTTGCCTGGCAACCAGCAGTGGTGTTTCCAGAACCTGTATAAATAGGAAGCAGGTTGGGGAGGACCAGAAGATTGGGCCAGCATGCATTGGCCCCTACATACCTAGGGTCACAGGGGCCCCTGAAAGGCCCCCAGCCCCACCCCCCAGTCACTGGAACCCTCACCCAGTAACCCACAGAAGAAGAAGAGGACTGCTGGGCCTCCAACCTAGAACAAGGCCTTGGTCAGCCTGGGGCAGTCACCAGGAAGGTCTTGCTAGTATCCAGAGCTCACACAGGGTTTGAGGGGTGTTTGTGGGGGCGGAGATGGAAGCCCCAGGCCAAGAGGGCCTGCGCTAGCTGGATTGGTGACAGCACCTTATTTGAACCCCAATTGCCAAAGTATTTGTTCTCCCATTGTGGCAAAACCCCAGCATTTGGCCCAGCTCCCAGCTGGAGCTGAGGCAGACGGATTGGCGAGGACTTAGCTGAAGGTCCTGTGACAGAACCATGGGACCCAAGGTTCTGACTCCAGCCAGGCTCCCCATCTCACATGAGGCCTTCAGAGGTAGAAAAGTGCTAATAACGAGGGGGCTTCTGGCAGGAGGTCAGCAATGGGGAAGGGGTTCTTTAAGGAGAGTAGTCCACGGCTGTGAGGTGTGGCCTCACCAGCTGCCCATTACCACCCCTCCCCCCACCACATGCCTAACCAGCTACTTTCCAGGATTGAGGACAAGGACCTGCCCCAAGCTGAGTCTGGGAAAGGCAGGGCTCTAAACCACAAACCCAAGGAGGAGTGATTGGTGGCAGACCCAGGGGGTCTTCCTGGAGAAGGAGGACCCAGAGCCTTCAAGGCAGTCAGCAGCTGTTCTGAGAGCTGGGAGAAGAACTGGGAATGCAAAGACCGGCATCTTTCAGAAAGCCCCGCCCCCAAGCCAGCCCCTCCAGCCCCATTGTCAACCAGTCCAATTAAGGCCTGGCTCCTGCTGAGGCCAATTAGGCGAGAGCTGGGGTCAGCTGACCAAGGCCTCCCTCCTCAGTGTTAAGCACAAAAGCTTTCTAGATACCATCTTGGAGGCAGCAGGAAGGGAAAGAAAGGGAAAATTCACTCCTTTTGTTTCTTTGCTGTAACCTTGGTCTGAACAAAGAAGCAACTGCTTCCCCTTCAGGGAACCTGTTTTAAATAGCAATTTGCAGTTTTGCTTGTGGTTGAGAGGCTCAGCTGACATTCGAGGGAACTTGGAGTAGGTGTGGGGGTGATGAGTAGGGCCTTGGCTCTCAAACCTCCTGGGCTCCTGGACCTCCCTCAAGAGTGGTGGCAGGTGGAGGGGAGAGTCCACCAGGGCCAGGCTCCAAAAGGACCTTGGCCCCAAAGCCAAGATCAGGGAGATGGCCCTGCCCTCTACTGCCCTAAGCCTTGGGCAGCCCTTGGCCTTCTCCACTAGGCCACACCCTGTCTGCCTGACCTCCAAACAGGGGCCAGCCCTGGGTTTCACACCCCACAGACTCTGCCAGTGGCTCACATAGGCCCTCTGCTGGTGGTGGGGCTCCGGAGAAGATGAAGGAAGGGAAGAGGCTGTTCTCTTGACTGGAGTTCTGTTGTCACGCTGATCCCCAGCAGGATGAGAGGGTTCTTGGCTCTGTGGACAGTGGTCAAAGGCAGAGGCATGGATCCAGAGGAACAGGCCTGGTGCTCCTGGGGCAAAGGGACCGCTTAGCTATGCTGAACGCTGTGCCCTGGAAAAGTACCCTTTGCTCTCTCTTAGCACACCCCCTCTCCTACTCCTCCCTGAGACAGACCCTGTCCCCCCCAGCCTGTGCTCAAATCCTGATCTCAGGACCTCCAACGCAGGCCAGCACCAGTTTGTACAAGGTGAAGTTTTCTATTTTATTTTATTTTTAAGATTTTATTTATTTTTGCATCACAGACAGGCCAGAGGTGCAGGGGCCTTGAGAGGATTCACCAGAGACAGAGTGAGGAGCAGAACAGGCAGGTTGACTTAAGTACACTGCTGAGGGGAGTAGCAGGTGGGTCAGGAGAGGTCTGCTGCGCTATGTGGGTCACCTCCAGTGGGGGGGGGGCTCGAACTTGCACTGAAGCGGCCACTGCCAGCCACTTCATAGTGTTGCGCTCCAACCTGCAGCGCCACCAGGGAGGGCCCTGGTTCTCTATTTTATTTTAAAACAAGGTGGTTAATTCCTGTCCTAAGAATTGGATAGCTTCCATTGGCCAGGGCAGCCTCTCAGACATCCTGAGAGGCCCATAAGTGATGGCAGGTTCTGTTACATGTCAGGGAGAGGGGCACCACTGAACCCCCAAACCTGCCTGTTCTAAATAGGTTCTGCCATCTGCCATATCAAGAGAAAACATGTCAGACTTTAATGAAAAGGAACTTTAATACAGTGAGTATACAGCACAGAAGACAAAGAGTATATTTTCTAAGTCAAACACCTGAAGTTACCCATCCCCTCGTGGGAAAAATTCCACCCAAAAGGGATTGGCCCAAAGCAAGGCCTGAAAGCTGCCATTAGACTAAAGCACCTTCTGGCCGGGACCCATAAAGGTCAGAAACAGCCAGACAAGTCTGGGAGGTAAAGAGCAAAATCAAAATCAAAATATAAGCACTGCCAGAGTCACCTCCCTACAGGTCTCTCACCCACATCTCTTTCAACCAGTCCAGGGCCAGGAAACAACATGGTTTCTTCATCACATGCTTGCTATTCCATGTGGCTTCCTCAGGTCTCCTGGCTCTCCATCCTGCTGCCT
>NW_004567124.1:33105107-33111465 GCF_000260355.1 Condylura cristata
CCTCTGTCTCTGGCGCATCTTCTCACTCCTGCATCTCTGGCCTGTACCCTAGTTCTGTATGCATACATAAATAAATCTTTAAAAAGAAAGAAAGAAATTCAGAGTTGGAAGTTTATCATGAGGGCTCATGGGAACCACTGAAGGGCTCCAGGAGGCCAGGCAGAATGTTCCAGTGATCTATGACTGCAGCACAACCACCTCAAAATGTGATGACTGAAGGCAGTGGGTTCCCCTTTATTATTCCCTCTCAGTTGTGGGAGCCAGGAGCTCCACGAGGCACAGCAGGGAGGACTTAGCAGCTAAGAGGACTACAGAAGCAGCTAGGGCAGGGGGCACGCTCTCGCTCACACGGTTGACTGGGCTTCCCAGTAGCATGGCTGCTTCAGGGGACAAGGCTTCTTCCCTGGGGGACCGCCAGTATTCCTGGAGGGAGGGTAGAGCTGCCAGGCTTCTGACCAGTCTGCCTCAAAAGCCCTCTGATGTCGTATGGTGCATTCTGCCTGTCTCTAAGGCATACCCCATGGTGAGGAAAGAGAGTCAATGCCCACCTCAAAAAGAGAGGAGCAGCACATCCTCCAGGAAGAGTGTTGGAGGTAACACAAAAAAAGCCCAAAATAAAGAGGCAGACAACTAGGAGGTCTTCCTGGAGGAAGAGGCTATTTGGGTCAGAGCAGTTAGCCTGGAGCAGAGGAAGGGGCTATCTCTCTGGGCAGGAGAAATCTCTGGGGATATAGATACATGACAATAGCTGATTTCTCCGAGGCACAAGGATGCCAGAAGAGAGTAGAATTGGCCCTTCTTTGTCTTGTGTAGGACCCACAGCAACAAGCCTGGCCAAGTCCCACGAATGGGAATCTTCCTCTTATTCAGATAAACAACCACTCCACTCCCTGGGAGTATCTAGCATGTTTAAATGGGATTCACCGGTTGGGGGTTTAGGTGGGCACACATTTCCCCTCCCCCAGCGGAGACCTGTCCCAAGAGAATTAGCCCCAAACCTTAGTGAAACAGGAAGGTTGAAGGCAGGGACGCACTTGACCTGGTCCTCTTGGAAGGGCCTGATATGCCCCGCCTCAGGCTGGCTCCTGGGCCCCAAAACACCATCCTTCAACAAGTGCCACCCCTGCCAGAGGCGGACCTGGAACAGTCACCTACACTTTCTGCTCTGAGGACAGCTTCCTCGGAACAGCAGGATGAAAAGTTCCCTGTGTGTGTGGCCTTGCTGCTGGCAGTAGAGAAGTATATTCAGGGCCCCCCCATTGGGGAGCTTCCCACAAAGGGCAGCCAGAGCCCTTTAGCACTGGGGACACCTGTGCGCCACCTGGGCTTAGTGTCCATCGAGTGTCTTCCTAAGTAGAAAATCTGACCTGACTTGCAAAGATTTATGTTTTGGTTGGGGTGGGGGGTGGGGTTGTGGAGGGGAGGCTAGGGTACTTTCTGTCTTGTCCCAATTTCTGTGACCGGCCGCAAGGAAGAAAGACACGAGACAGAAAGGCTGAGCAAGTAGAGTTTATTGCTCCCTGGCAGCAGCTGAGAGGAAGCTCCTTAGGGTGGGGTCTGCAGCTTCTGCCGGCGCTATAGGGGAAAAGGGTCTCTTATATAGATAGATTCTAGGTTCAGATTCTAAAGGGGTGACTCTTCGCTGTGCCCCCTGATGCGAGGCCCAGTTCATGATTACCCTTGAACACGAGGCCCAGTTTATTATCACCCTTATCTAGTCCCATCATTTGTTGTTGTGTTATCACTGCACCTGGTCACTCCCAACACTTTTTCAACTTCTCAGCTATTCTTTCTGCACCATGGTCAGCCGCTGGTGTCAGTGCACATGGGGGTCACTCCAGTGCCTAAGGCTAGAGAGCCAGAGCGCCTGCCCACCCCTCTGTTTGCTGGGGTCCCCCACAGGCTGGCACGCTAGAGCTGAGCATCTGTGGGAAGCGGCTGCCCTCTGGCGGCTATAAAGGCAAAGCACATAGCAGGTAGCCCAGTGTGCCGGTGGACCAGAAGTTGATGGCTCACCAGGAAAGGACAAGGGGGGAAGGTTGTGCTCTGAGCCCAGCAAACCCAAGACCCTGGCTCAAGCTGGCTGCCACTCACCCTTTGCAACCACTTTACCACCTGCAGAGCCTGGTCGTCCACACTGCCTCGGATCTGAGCACCTGTCTCCCTGTGCCCTCAGCCCAGGGAGAGCCAAATCCTTCCTGCCCTCCCCCTGCTCCAGCCAGGGCTGCCGCTGCAGCCTGGAGTTTAGAGCACTTACCAAGGTCACCAGGGGCCACCTTATCATCTTGTTCAAAGGCTCCCCCTGCATACTTTAAAGCTTTGAAGCCTTCTCTCCTTTTTTCAAAAGCCTTATAAATTGCGAAACGAAACCCACATGGACAAAATTCCTTTGAGCATGAAAAATAAAACACAACCAAATGACTATAAAGCAAATGCCTATGAAACCACTGCCCAGGCTGAGAAATAGGATCTCGCTGGCACCCAGAAACCCCTCGAGCCCCTCCTCCCCAGGCTTGGCTGCTGTGCATTCGCTGTCCATGCTGTTACTGTCATCACCTAAGCCCTACAGCTTAATTGTCCCTGCTTGGGACTCTTCAAGGCCCCACACCATATACAATGTTTGGGGTCTGGCTCTTTTGTTCAGCTTCGTGTGGTCCCTCTGCCTGGTTGCTTGGTTGCTTGGTTCAGGGAGCCTCTTTTTCTCTGCCGTGTACTATTCCTCGGGGTGGTACTTCCTATCCTTATCTCTGTCCAATAATTCTTCACTCCCTGACCTGCTCTTTAATAGTCTTAAGAAGGGGGTTCCCTTACATTCAGGATTTAGCTGCTCTGCCTAGGAAGGTGGTGGCTCATAACCAGATCTTCCACTCCCCTGGGAGATTCTCTAGGCTCCACCCTCCCCTTCCACATTCTGAACTGAGGCTAAGGCTTTGCAAGCCTGCTACTGTCCCTTCTCCTCCTTCGCTGTGAGGGATGACTGATCTGAGGATTCCTCTCCCACCACCAACCTCTCCCTTTGTCCTTCACCTCCTTACTCATTCTGCACTTCCCTAACTCAAGAACATCTCCCTCCAGAGGCTCTCACTACACCTCTGTGGCTGTCCTTCCAGCCCTCTGTCCCCAGCACCTCACCTCTACAAGCTACGGTGTCCAGGTCCCCCTGTAGGGAGCATGGCATTGGGTACCACACTCCCCGGCCCTCCCCAGGCCCAATCCTCCTCCCTACTCTGTGCCTAGCGTCCTTCCCTCTTTCCTCTCCTTCCCCTCCCCTCGCCCCTCCCCCCTGCCTCTCCTCCTCACTACCCATCTGCCTGTCCATTGCCTCATCCAGCCCAGGGCCCTTCCTGTCACCAGACTCTTAACCTCCACCCCCCACTTATCCTATGTGCTGAGGGAGGGTGGGGGGTGGGGGTAGTGGTGGGGGTGGGGTTCTTGTCACATGGTCCCCAGCATGACAGAGGTCAAGCTCCTAGGACTCTTCCATCTACCCCACCCCACTGCTCTCAGGCCACACCACTACTCTCTCCTCCCCTCCCCCTGCTTTCTTCCTCCTCATGGGCCCCCTACCTTTGCAGGTGTCTCCTCTGCCCAGAGAACCTGCTCTTGTCCTAGGTCGCAGCTGCTCATCCTCCAGAGGCAGCACAGGTTACCCCTCCTCAGGAAGGTTCCAGAACCCCCAGGCCAGGTTAAGAACCTCTTCCTGCTCCTGTCTGTCACTGGCACTTTCGGCTAACTCCTCAGTATAAACAGGACGCCTCCTACTATAAACTTGGAGGAGCAGGGACACCGGGCTCCTCCAAGTTCCATAGCCCCCGTGTGGCACAGATGTGGCACAGAGGTGTGGCCGAGATGTGACATTCGAAGAGTGTTCATTGATGGGGTTTTTGCTGAGCTGCTTCCAGCCTAAGCTTTTAACTGTGTCTCTTCAAACTCCAGCACGCTGCTGCCCTCCAGCCTCAGTTTCCCCACCTCTATAGAAAAGTCTAAGGCCCTTCAGATGGACATGGCTGGCAGTGGCTGCGGGTGTGTTGTCCAGCCCTGCTTAGATGAGGTGCTCAGATTCCACCACAGGGACTCCCATGGGGAGGAGGGGAAGCCACACCTTCATTGGGGCTTGATAAAAGACAGCCACTGCCCCCACCTGAATTCGTGGTAAGGAAGGCGAGGAGGGCACTGGGCCATGGTTTCTGTAAAACAGAAGTAATCAGATCATTACCCAACCTGTGCGTGTTCCCCAGGGTTACTCCAAGAATGGTTTTTAAGCTCTCAAATGTGTCGTTGATAGGAGCTGGGTCTCCTTGTGCACAGGCCGCAAGCCAGCCCTGTTCACGTGCCTCCGCTCACAGCCAGTCCTTGAGTACAGTTCCTTCCCCTCCCACAGACAAGGACACAGAAGCTCCAGGCCTCGCTGCCCCCCTTCCAGGGAACCTGGAACCAGAGGTGCTGCTGCAGCCAATATCGCAGGCGCTCAGCCCCAAAGCCAGCTGACCCTTCTGCCTGTGCAGACTGAGAGCTGGAGTCCCGGAGGAGTGCCAAGGGGACCCTCCGTGGACACCAAAGGTCAGGCACAGGGGTCAGGATCCCTAGAGAATGTGCAGGTCCAGAGAGGAAACAGGGAAGTGCTAATCTTCTGCCCACCCCCTAGAAGGGGCCAGGAACTGGGGCAGGGGCAGGCAGTGACCACAACAGGAACCTGAGGCCACTGTCTTTTGTGACTCAAGGCTGGGCTGTGACGCAGAGTGTGGCCCTGAGGGCGATAGCCTCCCCAAGGCCTGTGCTCAGTGTGGGGGTGGAGAAGCTGACGGGAGGAGCCCGCTCTTGGTTCTAGGGTCTGAAGTTGCTGGCTGGGAGAGACTGGGGATTGGGAGTGGGGAGGGGTAAACCGAGGCCTCTCCTCATTCTCTGGGGAGGCCTCACTCTGAGAGAGCAGCCATGGGCCTGCACAACAGCTAGGGGCTGATGTCCCAGCAGGCCCTACTCAGAAACGTGCTTCGCTCTGACTGTTGGGGACAGGGAAGGTGGGTGTGAGTGTTATAAGCAGGACTTTGTTCATCCTGAGGACCACTGAGTGGAGGAGCAATAGAAGCCTAGAAAGCAGGAGCTCCTGAGTGAGAAGACAGGGTGATTAGCCGAGGGTAGGCCAAGTCAGTGCCTCATGTACACACACACATACACACTCTCTCTCTTCGCCAGTCCTCACATGATTAAAAATCGCTTCAAACTCCGGCACGCTGCTGCCCTCCAGCCTCAGTTTCCCCACCTCTATAGAAAAGTCTAAGGCCCTTCAGATGGACATGGATGGCAGTGGCCTCGGGTGTGTTGTCCAGCCCTGCTTAGATGAGGTGCATGAAAGCTTAGGTACTAAGCTTTTAAGTATAAAAGCATGAAGCTTAGGTACTGAGATGGGGTCCGCTCAGATAGTTCAGCACGAGTAGAAGAATAAACGGGAAAGAGAGATGGGCTGGGCCCGTGTGCCTGATGGTGGCTTGTAAGGGGCCATGAACACCCATCTCAGACCTGGCATCTGAGCTGATGCCACAGTGGTGGAGCTCAGTCCTCAGGAGCTCACTCTGAGCCATGACTGAAGAGGCCCTGACCCTCCACCCACACTCAGATCAGGGTGCCCCTGACTGTAGCATCCCTGCCCTGGATACCCCACCTCTCTGCTTGAGAAAGGCCCTACCTGGAGGAGAAGCTGGTAAACCAACATGATATTGGTTCATTCAATTCTCTGGTTTACTCTGCGTGCCAGGCCAGGTGCGGTTGGGGACAGTGAGAGGAGGTGACACACCCTCCTCTCCAGACTCAGAGGCCAGGGCACTCTGGCTCCCTGCAGAACAGGCAATGCAACTTTCTTCCGTCTCTATCCCAAAGTACCCTTGGATACCAAAGGCAGAAGGGGGCCTTCAGATATCGGATGGACATTGGTCCCCACACTGGCTACTTCCCCCATCAGTGCCCCTCAAGTCTGTAGTCATATTCAGCATAAAGCAAGCCAGAACCTCCCCATTTCCCCTCTGGAGGATCCCCCCTGCCATCCTCGGTAGGGTAGGCACAAAGGTGCAGGTTTTTGTTTACTTTTTAAAAATAATATAATAATATATTTTAAAGTAAACAACCCCATCAAAAAATGGGCAGAAGAGCTAAAAAGACACTTCTCCAAAGAGGAAATGCAGATGGCCAACAAACATATGAAAAAATGTTCAACATCACTCGTCATAAGGGAGATGCAAATTAAAATCACAATGAGATACCACCTCACCTCAGTGAGAATGGCACATCTTCAAACAACTAGCAACAACAAATGATGGCGAGGATGTGGAGAAAAAGGAACTCTCCTGCACTGCTGGTGGGAATG
>NW_004567124.1:33113175-33114338 GCF_000260355.1 Condylura cristata
TGGTCACCTCCAGGGCAGGCGGGAATCGAACTCATGCGGAAGCGGTTTTAGATTCTCAGTGCTGTGCTTTAACCCGCTGCGCCACCAGGGAGGGCCAAGCTTGCCTAGTTTTGAGGGCAAATTAGACCTTTTGTGTCTGCTTCCTTTGCTCACTATTATATTTAGTGATTATTCCATGTTGTTTCATGTGGCCTGCCATTCATACATTTTTATTTCTGTATAGTATTTCACTATGTTATTGTCCCAACTTAAGACTGTGGAGGGTGTTTGTGCTATTTCCTGCCTAAGATTTTATATAATTCTGCCAGGACTGTTCTTATACCCACTTCTGGATATGTTCATTTTTGTGTTTTGGTAGTTTATCAGGTCAGGAGTAACTGCTGTATCATAGGTTATGCATGAGTTCAACTCTGATAGTATCCACTGTCTAAGAAGTTGTCCAAAGTGATGCTGGCGCTTCCTGTTCCCTCTGAGTGAATACATGTGTTCTGCTTCTTTTTCAACATTCATATGGGCAGGATTGCTTGGGTTTTGTTTCAGTTTTGACTCTTCTGGTTGTAAGTCTGATTCATTGTATCCATTATGGTTTGACATGGCTAGTGAGGGAGGGTACAATTCTTAGGCCTACTGGCTTACTTTGTCAAGTGCCAGTTAAGAGCCCTTGTCCACTATTCTATTGGGTGGTTTGTAGGAGTTATTTTCATATCTGAACATGACATGGTCATCATCTGCCATCTGTATTATAAATATCTGTCTCCACTCCCCTCACTCATTCTCACCCTTACTGATGGTTTTCATGAATAAAGTTATTGATTTAAATGTACCCGGTTTATCAATCCTTTCCATTCTGGTTTCTGCTTTTTTATGTCCTCTTTTTTAAAACCTCCCCTTACCCAGGTTCATAAAGATGCCTTATGCTTCTCTGCTAGTACCTTCATTGTCTTACTTTTTATATTTGGACCTATAACCCATCTGGAATTTTATAGCTCACAGAAAGTGATAGGAGTCCAATTTCCTTTTCCCCCCATCTATATGTGAAATTGATGGAGGACCTTTTATTTTATTTTATTTTACAAAAGTTTATTTTTACATCATTTTGTACATTTTTTTTCCATCTCAATTGTAATCCCCGCGGGTTTCCCATCACCAAGTCACCCGTGTGC
>NW_004567124.1:33114438-33115466 GCF_000260355.1 Condylura cristata
TTTTTGTTTACTTTTTTAAAATAATATAATAATATATTTTTGCATCATTTTGTGCCTTTTTCCATCTCAGCTGTAATCCCCGTGGGCTTCGCATCACCAAATCACCCATGTGCCATCATCATAGTCCTGTGCACTTCTCTCCCCCCTCCGTTTTTGATACTATTCCCTATTCCACCCCCATAAAACGTCTCTGGTATATACTTTATTATTATTATTCATTCATTATCATTATTATTCATTATTATTATTTTCATTATTATTATTATTATTATTTTCTCCCCTGGTCTTTTATACTCTGGCTATGGTATTTTTCCTTTTCTTTCTGGCTTATTTCACTATGCATGATCTTTTCCAGCTCCATCCATGTTGCCACAAAAGGCATGAGTTTGTCTTTTTGGTTGCTGAGTAATATTCCATTGTGTCTATGTACCACATCTTTTTAATCCAGTCATCCACGTTTGGGCATTTGGGCTGTTTCAGTGTCTTTCCAATTGTAAATAAAGCAACAATAAACATGTTGGTGCAGGTGTCTTTTTGAATCAGTGTTTTTGTGTCAAAGGCACAGGCTTTAGGGAGTTTGATTCAAGTGCCAGCCTCATCTTTGCAGGCCCTCAATGTGAGTGTCTGCTCCTTCTTAAAGGGCTCTGCTGGGGAGACTGAGCAGAATCTGACCATCCCTGAGGCATAAGCCTGCAGAAGGCCTCATAGGACCAAAAGGCCACTATGAGGGCCTAGGAGCAGGACTCTGGAAACACCCATAATTCAGGCCCAGAAGAACCATTCACTGCTGAGGACTGGAATCGAACCTCAGCAATTCAGACAAATGCACAAAACATATTTATTCACTGGATGAATCATCAGAAAGTAACACACATATAACCCCCCCAGGTCCCACAGGTCAAGAGGCACAGCATTCCCAGCACCTCAGAAGCTCTCTTGTATCCCCCAGTCACCCCCAACCCTCCAAATGGATCTGATACCCTGGCTTCTACCTCTGTTGCTTAAGCTTGCCTAGTTTTTTTTTTTTT
>NW_004567124.1:33117233-33119092 GCF_000260355.1 Condylura cristata
GTAGGGAAGCTTGATGGAGCACCTTTTATGACAATGATGGTCCTGCCCTCAGCCCTCTAACATAAAGTAAATGTAATGCCTCAGCCCTGGCATAAAGTAAATTCCTGTGTGTGTGGCTGCTTCAGGCTTCACTGTTCTGCTTCTGTGACTGACTTCATAATCTTTGCACCAATATCACCCTGACTTAATTGCCATAGCTTCATCATCAGTTTTGACAGCTGACAAAGCAAGTCTTCCCACCTGTTCCCCTTCAAACATATTTTGACCACGAAATGACTGTGCAAGGACCCAAATTTCCAACATGTGCAGGAGCGAGCCCCTCACACGAGCAAGCACAGCAGAGAACCCAAGAACACACTGAGTTCTGACCCTGCCTGTCCGGAGGTGGAATCAGGGGCCACCGGCAAAGGACTCAGTGCCCTCCCCAACCGCCAAGGCTTCTGCTGACTATAAACTGGAGGTGCCCTGAACCCCTCCCAGTGGGCATTCCAACTCAAGTCCAGGTTGTCGCCTGCACTTCTGAGGGGCCGGCTGTAAGTCAGAGGCGCCACCAGCCCTCCTCTCCTGTAGGTTCTGCTCTTGCTGGGGGCGTTCACAGCCCTCACAAGCATTTTCCTCACGGGGTCACTGGCTTATTATCAAGGGATTTAACTCAGGAACAGCCAGCTGGACCAGACGCATAGAGCAAGCATGGGGAAAGGGCCAGAGTCCCCCTGCCCTCTCGGGCTGGCCATTCTCCCAGCACCTCCATGTGTCCACTAATCTCAGCCTCTCTCACCCCGTCCTTTTTTGGTTTTGCTTTCTTTATGGAAACTCCATTACATAGCCATGATTGCTTAACTCATTGGAAATTGATTGGAGTGCCAGTCCCTGGAGTGAGGCCTGAAACCTCCACACCCTCTGCTAACAGGACTGTCCCATGGAGACCAGCCCTCCCTTCTTAGGGGCTTTCTCATAGCAAGAGCCACCTCCACCATTCTCGACACTTAGGGCATTCCAAGGTGGGTAGCTCTGTGCAGAAATTGGGACAAAGAGCAAATGCAGGATTCTTATTTTAAATCACATTTTCATGTGATCATTATAAATCATACCTAAATATGTCCTTTTTATTTGATATCCATGCTAGGGTCAATTTATCTATTTTTACAGTACACACAATGTATTAGGATTTTGATTAAATTTATAAATCCACTTAAGGAAAGTTGATTCTTTTGTAAAAGATGTTTTTATTTATGCATACAAGAACTGGGGCGTAGAGCAGAGGTGGAGATAGTGGACAGAGGATTCACCAGAGACAGAGTGGGGAGCAGAACAGGCAGATATACTGGAATACACAGCTGAGAGGAGCAGTGGGTGGGTCAGGAGACGTCTGCCGCACCATGCGGGTCAGCTCCCTGGCTGGGAATTGAACTCAGGCCATAGTGATTGGTGATAACTTGATAGTTCTGAGACTTCCCTGCACCATCAGGGAACCCCAATGAATACTGACTCTTTAAAAATTGTATTTTTCACTCCATGAACCTAATATGGCTCTCAGTGTTCTTACATTTAAATACTGATTACATCTTTCAATCCATGAATGTGCATGGCCCTTAATGTCTTTAAGTTAAATTATTTTTAATTATAGGATGAATACATGAATACCTCCTTGTTAAAAAAAAAAAATTAGGGTCCTCCCTGGTGGCTCAAGGTGTTAAGTCTCAGCACTATGAAGCTAGACACAGCCACTGCAGCACAAGTTCGATCCCCAGCCAGGGCGCTGACCACATGGTGAAGCAGACCTCTCCTGTCTCTCCTGCTGCTCCCTTTAGCAGTGTGTTTTAGTCAATCCACCTGTTCTGCTTCCCACTCTGTCTCTG
>NW_004567124.1:33119622-33121402 GCF_000260355.1 Condylura cristata
GCCAGCTTGCAGTGCTGCCCCACCAGGGAGGGCCCGATTCATTTTTTTTATTTAACAACATAGTGTGGACATCTCTCTATGTCCGAATAATTAAATCTAGGTCATTCTCTGCAGTACTGCCTGTAGTCTGGAGACCGGGTATACCCCTAGCGCAAGGGCACACACCTGGCTGCAGCAAGCACCCCTGACCATGCTTTCTTGAACATATATGTCCCTGGGACCTAACCCTAGGAACAAAGAAGCCCACTTGGTTCTGCTGCAGTTGTCCAGAGCAGACACAGTAAGAGATGGAAGTAGGCTGGGAAGAAAAGAAGACACATTTCCTTTTGTAAGATATCACATGCTCCCTCTTGACAGTCCGCTGGGCCTCCCAAACTCCTGTCAGTCATGGGAATGTTGTCCATCAAAGATGTACAGCACAGCAGAGGGTAGGGGTGGGGCAAGGGTGCTCAGGGTGAAGCAGTAAGAAGGAAGAGGGGGGCTATGAGGACTTTCTCATCTCATACCTGTTCTGGGCAGGGCCCATGCCTGCTGTGGTACCCACACCAACAGCCTGGCATCCCAGCTCATCCCAAGCGAGGAGTCTGGAGCTCAGCAAGGTGAGGGGGCCTGTCTGAGCTCACTGGGCTTCTGATCCCTGTGTGTGTGCAGTGTCTGGGCTGGCTCCCAGGAGCAGTGCTGTCTCGGGGCACCAGATGGGCAAATCTAGAGAAGCCAAGACTGGAACTCGACTAGGGCAGGTGCTAAAGAGATGGACCGGCACTGGCACCAGTTAGAGGGCATCCAGCCAGAAGACTAGGCCATGGCAGGTGACAAGTGGTGACCACTGAGCCCCTGCTGTCTCGGAAGTCCTCCCCAGGAAGCCAGCTGCCCACCGTGGGGCAGGTTGGAGGCAGTGGCTGGGAGCCAGGCCAGGCCGCATCCCCAGTCAGCCCGGGGCCCAGCTGGATGCCGGGTGTAAAGCTCAGCTTCTGGCACCTTGGGAACCTGACCGGGCCAGGAGTCCCCACCCCAGGCCATGTGCAAAGCCCACACAGCTTCAGGCAACAGTTCAGCAAACCCTGACTTAGCCTCCCCCTCTTCCTCTGTGGCTTTATCTGGCTTCCCATCTGCATCCCCCTGATTAGATAGGGTTTTTTTGAGATTGATTTATTTATGCCTACAGAGCTGGGGTACAGGCCAGTTGTGTAGGGGTGGTAAGAAGATTCACCAGAGATAGAATGGGGAGCAGAACAGGCAGATATACTGGAATACACAGCTGAGAGGAGCAGTGGGTGGGTCAGGAGAGGTCTGCTGCACCATGTGGGTCAGCTCCCTGGCTGGGAATTGAACTCAGGCCATAGTGATTGGTGATAACTTGATAGTTCTGAGACTTCCCTGCACCATCAGGGAACCCCAATGAATACTGACTCTTTAAAAATTGTATTTTTCACTCCATGAACCTAATATGGCTCTCAGTGTTCTTACATTTAAATACTGATTACATCTTTCAATCCATGAATGTGCATGGCCCTTAATGTCTTTAAGTTAAATTATTTTTAATTATAGGATGAATACATGAATACCTCCTTGTTAAAAAAAAAAAATTAGGGTCCTCCCTGGTGGCTCAAGGTGTTAAGTCTCAGCACTATGAAGCTAGACACAGCCACTGCAGCACAAGTTCGATCCCCAGCCAGGGCGCTGACCACATGGTGAAGCAGACCTCTCCTGTCTCTCCTGCTGCTCCCTTTAGCAGTGTGTTTTAGTCAATCCACCTGTTCTGCTTCCCACTCTGTCTCTG
>NW_004567124.1:33122187-33159660 GCF_000260355.1 Condylura cristata
ATTTCTATTCTTTTGTAAATATAGGCTATTATGTTTTCTATGCTTATATATGGGTATTTGTGAATTTCTTCCCCAAGCTGAGATCACATGGCTCTTGGTTTGGGTTACCTGCTTTGAGCACAGAGGCAGGGTGACTAGGCAGAACTGTACAACTTGCCAGCGCAGATGCAGGAGCCTTGGATGGCAGACCCTGGCTCTGCCCCCTCTCTGCCACAGCTGTGGGCCTTGGTTTCCTAGTTGTACATGGGGCTGGTTGGAGTACTGACCCTCGCGCCTGTGGGCTCGCTGTGAGGAGTGAGCGAGGGAGGCCTCTGGAATACAGAAGATATTCCATGAACAACAGCCAGGAGTTTCTTCCTAGCCTACCATCACAGCCAGGCATCCTGACCCCACCTTCTGCCTTGATTTGCTACCAGGGTCACAACCTGGACCCTAAGTCCTTGTCTGGGGGTCCTGACCTACCCCATGCCCCTTCCTGCTCCCTGGCATCTGGTGCCTGGGAATTCAGTGGGATTTCTGAGAGGCTCCTTTCTAGATTTTCAGTCACATGAGGCAGAGAGAAGTAGGGAGAAGGAAGAAGAAGACAGTCCAGGTCCTGAATACCCAACCCAGGATCCTTTGCGTTTCTGTCACTTGTGGGCTTCCTCAGCTGGTGTCTGAGCCCGTGTGTGGCCCCACATTGGCATCTCCAGAGGAGATGGCCCCAGGACAGAACACTGCTGCTCTCATGGAGCCAGGAGGGGTCAAGACCGTGTCATAACCACCCCTCAGTGGATGGCTAAGACTTGGGGTTCAGCTTGCTGGCCATTGACTTCCAAATGTGGGTGCAGGTGTGGGTGGGAGGCTCCAGTGTGTCTGGAGACTCAGCTCTGAGCTCTGGAACCCACAGGAGCTGAACAACTATCGGCGGGCCATGCAGAAGATGGCAGAGGACATGCTGTCACTGCGGAGACAGGTTGGCACCCTGGAGGCCGAGAACCGCATGCTACGGAGACACCTGGACCAGGAGAGGTTGGAGGAGGAGGACGACGACATCGACGAGTTCCAAAACCTGGGTGAGGGAGCACGGGCCACAGAGGAGTCCCCGAAGCTCACCTGAGCCCAGGTGGGACAGGGTGGCGGGGAGCCGTCCTCAACAGATGCTGGATGTGGCCTGGCCAGAGCTGGCCAGGTCACCTCTGGAGTAGGAGACAGATGATGTAGTCCTGTCCCAACTCTCCAGGGAGACTCCGTCCCCCAGCCCCCAACTATGCTGATTTGAGCCGGAAGAGGCCTCCTTCCTGAGCTAGATCCCCTCTTCCCCCAGTGTCCATGAATCAAAAACTGCTAATGAACAAGCTGGACATGAAGAAACTGAGGGACAAGGTGCAATATTTGCAGAACGAGCTGATTCGAGTGAGCTGGGGCTTGGGGGCCAGAGGGTACAGAGATGGGGGTAACTAGAGTGGGAGTGTGGGAAGAGCTGTACCCAGGAGCAGGAGGAGAAAGGGTTGAGGGACGGGAGTCAGTCAGTGAAGGGCTCAACAGAGGGGCCTGGGTTGGACTCTTGGGGCCAAGGGTGGGGCCCAGACACCCTTTCTTCCCACTCCCACCCCTTCTCCTCCCTCTGCCTTCAGAAGAATGATCGGGAGAAGGAGCTGCTGCTCCTGTACCAGGCTCAGCAGCCACAGAACACTCTGCGGACGAGACACCAGGACAAGCTGCAGAAGATGAAGGCTCTGGAGGAGACTGTGAGGCACCAGGAGAAGGCAGGTACCGGGGGGCCTGCCTGCCAGGGGCCACATCAGGCCCAGCCACAGATGGGAAGGTACGGTACGGAGCCCAGGCAGCACAACCTCTACGTGCCACCCTCCAGGTGATCGAGAAGATGGAGCGGGTTCTGGAGGACAAGCTTCGGGAGAAGAATGAGCCCCTGCTGAATAGGCTGCAGGGAATGCCCGGCGCCGCCGGTGAGCCTGCACCCCCATGGGCGGGCCCACTCCCCGCCCCCCCAGCTCTCCTCCCTGCCTGGAGACCCTGCCTTCCTGGAGCCTCCCAGTTGCAGGAGAACCCTGGAAGAGGACAGAAGGGCACTACTTGTTCAGGCACCCAGATCTTGCAGAGGGCCCCTGAGCTCCCCTCAGGCAAGATGCAGTGTGTGACTCAGGCTAGAAAGAAGCCTGGACCCTCTGGGGAGAGGCCACAGATGGAGAGAGCCTAGAGGGCTGCCCGGAGCAGCGGTTCCTGACTTCTTAACTTTAGGACACTTGGACTTAGTTCCTCATCTCTCCAAATCAAGTCTGCCTCTGCAAAGCAAAAAATATCTTGGTAAAATCAGTGGTTTGTTTTCTCCAGCGGTGTTAACCAGAGCCACCTAGAATTGCCAGTCAGAGAGGTCTCTGCTGATAGGAAAGAAGCAGATCACCCCATGTTGGACCAGCTCAAGGAGGTGTCCCTGAGTCTATGGAGCAGCCTCACCAGGCCCTTGTGTGCCCAGCCTGGGCTCAGCCCTCACTGTTCGGGTGTGTGGGTGTCAGGCAAGCTGCTTGTGAAGAACTTTAGAAAACAATGAAAGCTAGACCTGCCTTTCAAGAGCCCAAGTGGAGTGGGAGGAGAGAAGACAACTTGGGGAGGAGAGAGTCAAGGCCTAGGAATGACAAAGGAATGACAACACCAGGAACAGAGAAGGGAGAAAAGAGAGAGGTGAAGACTTGAGTAGACCAGGATGAAGGGCAGGAGGGCAGTGGTTAGGGACAACGCTGGAGTTAGGCCCCAAGGAACCTAGCCTGCGGGGTGTGGACCTGACCGCACTGGCAGTGGGAGTCACTGAAGGCCTGAGAGCAGAGGAGGGGCAGAGTGGAGCAAAATGTCAAGGAAGATCAGACCAGGGCCCTGAGCAGGAAAGCCTATTGCATGAACCGCTGTGACTATTCACAGACTTCCCCAAGCCCACCGCCTCCGGCCTCCCCCCAGGGACTGCAGGAGAGAATCTGCCTGCTGACCTTTGCTCCGCACTGCTAGCAGAGAACACCAGGCTTCGGGCAGAGCTGGATAAGAGCCGGCAACTGGGGGCCCCCATCATTCTGCAACAGCAGGCCCTGCCGGTAAGAGGCGCCATTGCGGGCTTGACCTGGGCCAGCCAGAGGATTGGGGGACGGGTGGTCCCTGTGTGCCTAGCAGTCACTCACAGCACAATCCAAATTGAAGGTCAAGACCGGAAGCTGGCCTCCCACATTCTCCAAGGGACCTGGAGTTTCCCTGGGCACCAGCTCTCGGGCCTGGCACATTTCCACCTGGGGAACACACCTGTGGCTGACGGTTTTGCCTTTGTCCTCACCTAGCTTCCTGGCAAAATCAAGCCCCTAGCTGGCCCCTGAGCCTTGACCCCCCAACCCTTTTGTCACCTGGCTGCCCACACTTGGACTTTACGTGAGCCTCTCAGAACTCCCTCTCGTGCACTTCCTGGGGCTGGTACAGCCTTGGAGAGCCCTTTTCCCCCATCCCAGGTGGACCCCAGGGAGTTGGGAGCAGGAGGAGACCTGGCAAAGAGGCTGCAAGAGACAGATGGCCCAGGCCACTCCATGGGCACAGGGATCCTGCCCGCACAGGTGGGTGCCAGGCTCCAGGAATGTCCTGGTCTCGTCACCTCTGAGGCTGCTACATAAGCATAAGCACTTCTGCTTATGCTGACCCAAAGGGAGACATTGGAATTACAGAAGAGAGTGAAGCAGGGACCAAAGGGGAGATTTTCTCTTCATCCAGGACTTGCAGATGCATGGAGGACAGGCCAGGGAACGCTTGCTTCACAGATTCTTCGCTTTACAAAAAGACACCTAGGTCAGATTCCTCTGTTCACAAAAGGATGTTCCCAAGCATTTTACATTAAAAAACTGATGTGTAAAAACTTCATATACCCCATGAAAAAAGCATATGCAGGCAGGGACTTGAGACAGAGTCCAGCCTTGATTTGAGCTCAGCCTGCAGACCTGAGCTCGCAGCCCAGACCTGGCATTTCTTCCTGCGCTCACAGGCCTCCTGATTGGGCCAGGTGTGAATTTCTGCTTTGCCCATAGGATCTTCTTGCTACTTCTTCAGAGAAGTTTAACCTCTTGGCCAAACTGGAACTAGCCCAGAGCCGAATACTCTCCCTGGAAAGCCAGGTGAGCAAGAGCCGGGGTCGGGGTCGGGTTGGGGGGCTGCGGGGGGCAGCAGGCTACCACTCAGCCCAGGACTAGGCCCATGGCCTCGTGTGTGCAAGGGCCCAGAGCTCCGTGTTTGGAATTCAGAAACAATCCATAGGCAGACTGTCACGTGGACCCCTCACCCCCAATCCCCACCTCCGCCTCATACCCTTGAGCTCCCTGGGAAAGTGGCAAGCCCACAATGCCCCAGGGTTTGCTTTCTGTCCTGAGGGCACGCCCAGGCTCTGCTTGCCCTGGCTCTCAGGGATGGGCCTGCTGCTCCCCACAGTTTCCACCTGTCCCTGTTCATGTCTGCAGCTAGAGGACTCCGCCCGACGCTGGGGACGAGAGAAGCAGGAGCTGGCCATCCGGCTGCAGGAGAAAGAAATGGGCTTGGAGCGCCCCAGAAACCCTGGCGTCACAGACCTGCCCGTGAGTGGGGCCTCTGGAGGACTTCCTTGGGGCTCAGGTGGTGGACTGGCAGCCACATCCCTCACCCCTAAGTCATAAGGAACTTGAGGAAAACCTAGGAGACCTTTCCCCTGACATATATCAAAGAGGTGGGCTCCAGCTTCTGCCGTTACCACCAGAGGCCCTTGTCCCCTCAGCCTGCCGTGTGTTTAAGGGGGTGAGACACCCCTGCCAAAGCTACCTCCTCCCCCCAGGGGTGGTGAGAATCAAGGAGATGGCTGTGGATGAGGGTTACCCACATGGGCCTTTCTCAGCTGCCCTTATGCCAACGGTCCTTTAGGACTGGATCTGCCCCTGGGCATTTGCCATGACCCCCACCCAAGTCGGCAGAGCCTACCTTCTCCCGAGCGTGCTCTTCCTGGGCGACTTCATGGCTGCAGGCCTGCCAGGGGCCAGAACTCAGGAGAAACCCACTTCTCAAGAATAGGTCTGCTCACAACTGCCCCTCAAGCTTAGCTCAGGGGCCGCCCAGTCCCCCAAGGCAGACCACCCTGGAGCCTGCTCTGGAGCCCCTGAAGCCCTGGTCAAATGTTTCCAGGCTCCTGGAATGGCCTGAAGATGAGGGCAGGAATACAGGGCTCTGGTTGCAGCCTCCCCTGCTGAACTCTGAGGACTTGGGGATATGGGGTGTGACCTGCTGTGAACACAGGGTTTGGAAGTCTTTGGGAAATCATGGCCCACTGGGTTTTAGATCCTCTGAGCCCCAGCTTCTTAGGCAAGATGCATTTGACCACATCAGCCTCTGAGGGCAAGGGCTTTGTCACCTCACCTTGCTTTTGTTCTCCACAGAACCCCTCAACCCACCCCAAGGACCAGACAAAAGACTCGAAGTTGGATCCCATGATGACAAACTCAGAAACTAAGCTTGACAAGCCCTCGAACCCCCAGGCAACATGAGTACTCGAGCAGCACCCCCTTTCTGTGCTGGGGAGTCTTATCCCCACCCTCTAAAAGTGACTTTAATAAATGCTGTAGGTCAAAAAACATTCACTTTTTTTCCTGGAGTAGAGTAGCCTGGGAAGTCTAGCGATCTCCTGCCAGTGTCTGCAGCTTCTGCCTGCCCGGGGGTTACCATCTTTGGAAAGCCAAAGGCCCTAGTGAACCCTGGAGGTAGGGGGAAAAGAGGCCTCCAGAGTGGGAGCCAGGTAGATAAGCCACTGCCAGACCTCAGGAAGAAGTGAAACCGCCAGAGGTGGCCTGTTTGGAGATGTGACGAAGGCTGGGACTTTCCGCCGCTCCCAAACTCCATTATATCTGCAATTCTTGAGAAGGGAAGGAACTAAAAATCCTCCTGTCACACAGCTTCATGTTAGTATGAAAAGCCCCATTAGCCAGGGTTAGCCTGCACTCACAATGCTCTGTGCAAATGTAGCCAGGGATAGGAAAGCAGACAGAGGCAGCGAAAGGAACCCTCTACTGATAGACGGGAGGCCCAGGTTCTAGCTGCAAGCTGTGTGACCTTGGGTGACCCAAGCAGCCACTCTGAGCTTGTTAACCCATCTATCTATCCCATCTATCCCATGCAAATCTTGATCTTTTGACAGTAAAGTCCTTTCCAGCTCCATTATCTCTGAGGGAGGAAAAAGAAAGCAGGGAGGGGAAAGACAAAGAGGATTGTGTGATGGAGCAGAAAGGCTCCAAGAATGGGCTCAGAATGTGACGGCCGTGGTAGATCAGACCACACTGACTCTGCAGCTGTCTGAAGCAGGGCAAGTTCCCCAGTCTGCCTGCGGGACTTGGGCTTGGGCAGCTAGGGATGGCATCGGATCCTGGGCCAGATCAGGAGCTATAGACTCAGAGAGGGCTCAAGGGCCAGTCAGGACTAGAGAAGGAAGCCCAAGGTGTGTGCCAAAGGCCAGTCTCCCTGCCTGGTGCCCAGCCAGTGACTCCAGCCCCCTGGGGCAGGAAGCATAGGCCTAGGGAAGCCCAGAGAAGGGTGAACTGGCATAGAAGCAGCACCCTGGCTTTCTATGCCCAGGTCAGTCACCTCATACCAGCCCCTCACACACTGGCTTCTGCCTTTGCTGTGCTCAAGACTGGCTGGACCTTGACCAGATGACCCCATGACACCCTGGGGGCTCCCACCCAGGGGTCAACCAAGCAGACCCCTATGAGAGGGGCCAGCCCGAGCTAAGATCGCCCACAGCTCCCTGGTCACACTCCTCAGTATTGCTCACCGTTCCTGTCTATCCACTGTGCTAAAGTGACCCTGACATGGTGCTAATAGCCCCCCACCTCCTCTGCCTGTCCCTATCCCCCAGGCCCAAGGGTTCAGAAGTTTGATCTTGCTGGTTCCTGAGCTGCTGTAGGTGGGTGGGCCCACAGAAAAGGATTCAAATTCAGTTGCTCAGGTCCCCATTCACACCGCAGTCCCAATGCTGACCCAGATGGAGAGCATCACCACTAGGGTGATGATACCCTAGGCTCAGATGGAATAAAAACCCTTCACAAGGTTTATCAGTTTATTGTCCTCACGCAATGGGGAAGGTGGGGAGGAAAGGGGGTGTCAAGCTGAGCTGGGACATTGACCACTGAGTGCCCATTCCATCGGGTCAGAGGTGGCTGGGAGGGAGAAGGGGCAGAGGACCAGGTAAAGAAGCAGATGCCCCACGAGCCCCCCTCCAATGCCCATCCTCTCTGATCACCCACCAGGTGGGCCCTGAGGGAGGGGCCGGAAGGTGAAGAAGATAGGCTTGTCAGGCATCAGTATGAGGTTGAAAGTGGTGTCCACGTCGCTGAGATACTGGAGTTCAACTTTGAAGTTCTCCAGAATCTGAGCAAGAAGGGTGGTGGGCTTAGAGCAGGGCTGGGGAGGCCCCTCCCCCCCAGGCTCACCACCTCTATTCTGTGCTCACCAGTGACCCAAAACACACCCTTCCAGTTTACCTCCTTGATTAGGCTTTCATTTGAACTCATCCCACCACCCTCTTCCCACACTCCTTTGAGCAGACGGATGGCCAGGGTACACCCATGGGTGATGAGTGGATTAGCCCCAAAGAGGCGGCAGCAGGGAATTGGGAGAGACACGTCCCCAGTGCTGCACACACTTGGCTCTGGACAGAGTTGGGGGGAGGCAGGTGGGTGACCGTGTGGGGCCAAGACCAGCCCAGGGTGCCCAGGCTCGACTCACATGGATGAGAAAGAGGGTCATCTCCAGCTCAGCGATGCGCCGGCCCACACACTGCCGCACACCCCAGCCGAAACCCAGGTTCCGGAAGTGAATGAGGTCTTTGTTTTTCCCCAGCCATCGGGTTGGATCAAACTTGTTCGGTTTGAAGAAGAAGCTGGCGTCTCGGCCCATGGCATAGACTGCCACCTGCACCAGCGTCTGGGGGGGAAGTGAGCCAAGGCCTGACTTCACCTCCCCGCGGTCCTAAAAGTGGCCGAGCATCCCCACTCCTGGGCCTGTCTGGCTATCCCACAGAGGCCATTGCCTCTGTGTGACCCTGAAAGAGACCCCATCCCAACCTGAGCGTGGCTGATCTGATGGGCCTGACTGAAGAACTTAGCTGGGGACGGCCGAAGGGATCATCTTGTCTGTCCCACAAGCCCACACCCCACGGTCACGGGGACTTCCTCCTACCCCTGGACTCCAGCAACTTTCCCAAGTGCCTGGCCCCTCTGCCCTTCACTCATATTGGCACAGCAGCTGCCAAGGGCCCCGGCAGGAAGAAGGGCGGGACAGAGGTCCAGGTGTGCATCTCAGTGGGCTCGCCAGCCCAGCGCCTGCCGCTCGCCACACCTACCTTGGCAGGGATCAGGTAACCTCGAAGGACCATGTCGTTTTCCACGTATCGCTGCAGGGTCACAGAGATGGGGTGGAGTCTGCCAGAGGAAAGTGTTCATAGCCCAAGGCCTGGACAGAGTCCCTCCCTGCCCCCACCACACCCCTGTACCCAGCCACCCTGGGGTATCTGGAGGCAGGGCTCCCCCTCTTTCTCTCATTCCCAGCCATCGCCCCCACGTCTCACCACCTTCTACCCATCTCTTCCACTAGCCTGTCTGGGTCTCCCGGCCCTGCCTGTGGTGGGGGTGCAGTGCAGGGAGCCGTGCGGGCTTGCCTCAGGGTCTCCTTGATGCTGGCTTTGAGAAGCGGGACGAGCTGCACCATCTTGCTCAGGTCTCCCTGGGCCTGGCGCCGGGCAGCCAGGACCTCCTCCCGCAGCATCTCCTGCATCTGCGGGCAGCGCCCCATCTCGTACAAGTGCCATTGCAGGGTCATGGACGTCTGGCAGGGAGTGTGGGGTACAGGTCAGCGGCCTGCCACTTCTGAGGCACCTAGACCCTAGCTTCAATTCCAGGAAGTTCTCCTCCCCCATCCGAGAACGCAGAGGCTGCCAGCCACGAACTAAAGCACAATTCAAAAGGCAGAGGTCCCAATACCTTTCTCACGGGCCATCTCTGGACTTGTCCCTCATGTGACCAGGGCACCCCCAGCCACTGGAGGATTCCCCCCACCACACAGCCGGAGGAACCCAGATGCTGACGGAAGCCAAGTCCTCTGAAGTGCCTAGACTTCTGAATGATTGCCACCCCTTTGGAGGGCCTGACAACCCACCACTCCTCTCCGCAGAGCAGTTCCCAGGGTCAGCATTGGCCTGGGGCAGTGGAGCAGAAAGTGAGGCTCAAAGGTACTGAGAGTGCTGCAGTTTAGCATGAGGCATCCACAAGGTTTCCCTGGAACAGCACAGGTTTGAACTGCAAGGGTCCACTTATGTGCACCTGTTTTCAATGAGTACAGCTGACCCTCCAGGTCCCAGGGTTCTGCATGCACAGAGTCAGGTCAGGACTTGATTTGAGGGTCTGGAGCATCAGAGGATTTGGGTATTCTTGAGCTATCAAGGGATGACAGTAGTGAAGTTTCAGAGGCTTCAAAAGTTACATGCTAATTTCTGCACCCCAGGACCCCTCTGTTCAGGGGTCCACTGTACAATGATTCACTGGAGGGTGTGTGCCTTCACTGGGGCATGAGTGACCCTCCTGAGGGGCCCATTGCTGGATTCCTCAGGACCCCAACCTGGGACATGGTTTGTTGGCATGTTATCTTGCCAAGAGTCATATTTTTGTCCCAAAGGTTTAGACACTCCCTCCCAACAGGAGCAATCATGAAAGAAAGTCCATCTGTGGGGGTGGGGGGAGGGCTCCCTGGTGGTGCAAGGGGCTAAGTCTCAGCACTATGAAGCTATCACCATTCACTGCAGCACCAGTTCAGTCCCAACCAGGGAGCTGACCCACATAGGGCAGCAGACCTCTCTTGACCAGCTCGTTGCTCCCCTCAGCACTGTATTTCATTGATCTGCCTGTTCTGCTCCCCACTCTGGGGAATCCTCTCACCTGTATGCTGCTCTCAGCCCTACTCCCAACTCTCTCCAACATAACACCTAAGGCTTTCATTCCACTGAGCTACACACAGATCCCGGGAAGTGTCCTCCTGCTCGTTTCCTTATCCTATGCCTCCCTCCCTCGTATGTGCTCCTTCAAGGGTCAGCATGCATTTGTCTGGCTCCCTCCAAAGCCTGATGGAATGGGTACTCGGGAGAGACTTAGAGTTAACTAAGTTACTAGCTGTGTGACCTTGAGGGAGTTCCTGAACCTCTCTGTGCCCAGTGTAGTTTGTGAATACTAAACAAGCTAACACGTTTGAAAAGTTTAGGACTCTACCTGCCCTAAAATTTGTGCTTAGCCAGTGTTACATAATAATAATAGCTTCTTGAGTTCAGGGGAGTGTTTTTTTTTTTTGGAGATCTCTTCCACCGAACTGATAATGAACCACGCTTAAAATTTGCTTAAAGGGGGCCCTCCCTGGTTAAAGCACAGTGCTGTGAAGCTAGCCACAGCTGCCTCAGCACAAGCTGGGAGCTGACCCATATGTCTCAGCAGACCTCTCCTGTCTCGCTTACTGCGCCCCTCCGCAGGGTACTTCGTCAGTCTGCCTGTTCTGCTCCCCACTCTGGTGAATCCTCTCATGTACCTCTGATCTGCACCCCAGTTCTGTGTGCATAAATAAATAAATCTTTTTTTTTTTTTTTCAGTCTACTTAAAGGTGTCATCTGCAGCCTATCCCAGGGACTGAGATACCGCCACTAGAGAACAGTGTAAATGTGATACTTTGGAAAGAGAATTATTTGTCCAGGGGCTTTGTCAAGAGCTTGACATTCCCTGGTCCTGAATGCTACCCCTCCCCTCTCCTCCTGGCAACAGCCTTCAAGGCACAAATTGTATCTGAACTCCTCCCTGAGCTCTCTCTGGGGCCTACAAGGCCACCCTCGTGTCTTCCCACCCTCGGGTGATGCCAGTACCTGGTCTGTGTGTGTCTTCCAGCCCTATAACACGGAGTGGGGCGCATCTGTGCAAATTCTGCCTTCTCGTCACTGGCAGCATGGTGTGCCTCTGAACCCACACCCAGGAGCCCTAACCCCCAGCGCCTCACAGTGTGACTGTTTGGAGGTGATTACTGTGAATTGAGGCCATGTGGGTGGACCCTAGTCCAACAAGACTGTATTAGAAGAAGTGGGCCTTAGAAAAAGAGATTAGGGGCCCTTCCTGGTGGCGCAGTGGGTTAAAGCACTGCGCTTAGAAGCTAAAGCCTCTTCCGCATGAGTTCGATCCCGCATGAGTTCGATCCCCGCCTGCCCTGAGGAGATCCACATGGCGTGGCAGACCTCTCCTGACCCGCCCGCTGCTCCCCTCAGCAGTGTACTTCGTCGATCTGCCTGTTCTGCTCCCCACTCTGTCTCTGGTGAATCCTCTCACCCTCCGCATCTCTGGCCTGTACCCCAGTTCTGTATGAATAAATAAATAAATCTTAAAAAAAAAAAAACAAAAGAAAAGAAAAGAATAAAAGATTAGGACAGACACAGAGGGAAGATTGTGAGGACACAGGGAGAAGATGGCCATCAATGAGCCAGGACAGACTCAGGAGAAACCCACCTGCCGACACCTTGACTTTGGACTCCCAGCTCCAGCAATTAATTTCTGCTGCTTACGCCACCCAATCTGTGGTCCTTTCTTATGGAAGTCCTAGCCAGCTAAAATACATTTCTTCTTTGAGCTGTTGGGATATCTGAGGTCTATTATATTCATCTTCCTAGTCTCTCAGTGCCTGAATCATACCTAATTATAAACACGAAGTAATTAGCCCTCACTATCACATTAGCATGAAAACATGTAATAGTAGAGGTTTGACATTCAAGGTAAGATGGTTCTAGGCTACCTTGAGCCCATGGGCAGGACCAGAGAACCATCTCAGAAGATGCCCTCTGGCACCACAGGACCTAGAGGAACTGAGTTCTGGAAGCAGGAGGAGGAAAGGCAACAAGATGACCCTGGAGGGCAGCGACCAGTGCAACTTCCACAGGCTTCCAGCTTTCCCAGGACTTTCCTTGAATCTGAGAGAGAGTGGTGTCCTCCCCCTAAACCCCCCAGGCTCCCCCACAGACTCCTGAGGAACCTGAGCCACCACCTGCCGAGTCGACCCCTTCGCACAGGAGGAACTCCACGGCAGATCCACCTCAGCTCAGGCCCTGGGGTGACTCCACTTACTCGCACCCTCTTAGACGATTTGGATTCAGAAATGGGGTCTCTGGAGAAGCAGGGTTTAGACAAGGAGGGTGGTGGGGAAGAGGAGTCACAGGAAGGATAGGGTGTACCCCTCTGGGCTCCTCACCGTGTCCACACCCCCGGCCAACATCTCGGTGACATTGGCCTTGACATCCTCTAAGAGCATCTTGTTACTTCCTAGCAGGCGGTAGAGGATGCCCGGGTAACTGTCGAAGTCTCTTTTCTGTCTCAGGTCCCAGTGGAAGTTCTGGATGTACATCTCAGCTGTGGGGCATGAGAGAAAATAGCGAGGCCCTCGGAGGGTGGAGGGAAGGAGCACCATCTTCTGTGAGAGCTGGAGCCACGGGCTAGGGAGTTCTGGGGTACCCTTTGACTGAGCACAAGCTCTCTGCTAAGCCCTTTATAGCCTTTTTCTCATCAAATTCTTGACCACAATGCTATGGGTTGATATCACCCCTGTGTTGCAAATGAGGAAACAGAAGCCCTCCGTGGGTGGTGACTTGTCCAAGGTCATGTGAGTGTCAGGGACAGGGGTGGGTTTTGACTCTAGGTCTGGTGACATCCCCCATCCTAATTAGCATTCTCCATCTGTACTTATCTATCTCTGTCCCCCAAATCCTAATCTGTTACCAAGATCAGGATTGTCCAAAAATGATCTTTAACCCTGTAGGGGTCCTGGGCTCCTTGGAAGATTATGATGGACATCTTTGATTCTCTTTCTCCAGAAAACCTAATCATCCCAAAATCCAGCCCACAGCCCACCTCCTAGGGGTTCCAGGGAGCTCCTGATACCCATCCCTGCCCACCTGTGGGCAGGTTTCCTACATGGAAAGCTAGCATCCATTGTCTTAACTTGGGACAAAGAGGTAGACTGAGACCTGTGTTTCCAGATAGTGAATATCTATCTCAGGCTATCTCTAGCTCTCCTCCTCCTTCCCCCAGGCCTGGGTTTCCCACTCTCTGGGTTGACAGGACTCCCTTGGCCCAGATTTGGCTGTCCAAGCTTCAGCCAGAGGAATCCTCACCTTTATTGAAAATAACATCCCATGCAGCCACGTGGTCCTTCCAGGTCTTGGTCCGGAGCAGACGGAACAGGTCTGGAGGGAGGTGGAGCATGGGGACGCTGGTGTGGAACATCTGGTAGACAGCATCAATGAAGCGCTCAGACTCGGGGTCCACTCTTTCCCCTAGCATCCCCAGACGCTCCCCAAATATGACATTGGTGATGGCTGCAGGAGGAGACAAGCTGAGACACCCCTTCCAAACCAGCCACCATAGTTCCCCTGGCTCCCAGGGATTCCCCACCCCCACCAACAGAGTAAAGAAACTGCAGCCTGAGGAGCTAAAATTGCAGCACTTCAGAAAGCTCCTTTCTGGAAACCGCTCAGATCTTTTGGAAGGGTTTGCTGAAGAGCCTGGAAGGAGTTGGTATTGCTAAAGGACCAGAACACATTCTGATGAAGTCATCGTTAGGCAACTTCATTGTTGTGTGAACATCAAAGTGTAATTACCCAACTCTATTGGGTAAAGCCTACCACACACCTAGCTAGATTGTATAGTCTATTGAGACCACAGTCATACATGGTCCATTGACCAAAAAGTCAGTAGGCCACTTGAAGCCGGTCAGATAAGACATGAGGAACAGGGTCCCCAGTAATTGGTCACCCACGGTCCACTCTATCAAGAGCAAATAAGTCATGGGGACCCTAGGTTTTACTGCCTACTGGGTCAGGAATTTGAATTGGGTTTCATACCAAACTGTGCATCCCAAATCCCCGACAGTGACTACATCATCCCCATCAACCACAGGGCCTTTGCATGTGCTGTGCTCTTCACTTATAATTCATTGATGCTGTCTACCTGACCTCCTTATACCATCTAGATAACTCCTATATACTTCCTCAAATACCCAGTTCAGATTAGCAAGCCTCCCTTTTCCTACCCTGGATTGCTCAGTGGCTCCCGCCAGGAGCCTGGCCCTGTCCTCCCACAGGGTCTGTGTTGGGTACCAAGGTGGATTCTGGGCTCTCCCATCCCCAGGAATGGGGCCAACTGGGTGCCATCCTCTTACACTCAAAGGCAAAGCGAAACAGGTCATTGCTGATGTCCCCTGAGAACTTTCCCATGTCCTGCTGCTCCATGCGCCTGTGCAGGAGGCTGATGAAGTCCTGAGACACCGGGTCCATCAGGGGGATGAAGTTCTTTATCGACTCCGGAGCCATCACCTCCTGGTTCAGGGCTAGCCGGTCTCTCTTCCACTCTACGGACTTCCTGAGAAAACAAGGGTCCATGGGCCCTCATGATCACAGACCCAGCCTGACAAACAGAAGGGGCTGGCGTAGCTCTCCCAGGGGGCCATGCCACAGGCTCAGAGTCCAGCTTTCACGTCCACCCCAGCATGGCCCGCTGCCCCTCACCTCTTCCCAGCTTCTCCCTGGCCAGAGGGATGAGACAGGAGGAAAGAGGGGAAGGGGAACACGCACCCACCGCTGCCACTATAAAGCAGAAATGCTGTGGACCTTTAGGAAACGCTCCTCTGTCTGCCTCCACCACGGGCCTGCCTTCCGCCCTCCCTGTGACCTGGCCGTGCTCACCTTCTGCTAGGGAAGGGCTCCTCTATGCCATTGTTCTGGCCCCTGCACAGACCACACCCCCACCATGTCCCATTACTCACATTGTTGGGGGTCTTGGGTGCCCAGAGCTGGATTTGTGGTAAACATCAGCTTATAGCTCATTCTCAAAAATAGATCCACCGGGCCCTCCCTAGTGGCGCAGCAGGTTAAAACACAGAACTAAGAAGCTAAAAAGCCACTTCAGCATGACTTCGATCCCCGCCCACCCTGAGGTGGTCCACATGGTGCAGCAGAGACCTCTCCTGACCCGACGGCTGCTCCTCTCAGCAATATACTTTGTCGACCTGCCTATTCTGCTCCCCACTCTGTCTCTGGTGAATCCTCTCACCACCCCTGCTCCTCTGGCTTGTACCCCAGCTCTGTATGCATAAATAAATAAATACATCTTTAAAAAAAAAATAGATCCACCATGCAAAACCCTCTTCATAGTGGTGGGGGCTGGTTATTATCAAATCACCTGCCACCCAATGTAGAGAATGGGAATGGGAGTGACTGACACATGTCCCCCTGGCCCTCCCACCAGCACCCTTCCCTCTAAGGGGAGCCCAGGACTCCCTGGCTTGCTGTGTAGCTAGCTTGACGGATCTACATGCATTTCAAAAACATATTATGAAAAATGGTTTACTTGCTCCTAACTTCTTTCAAAAGGTGGCATGCTCAAGGGATTGTCTTTGTTCGCTCAGTGTTATGTTTGTGAGGTCACTGAAGCATTGTGGGCCATGCCCCTGACCCCCCACTCCCAGTGATTCTTAGCAGCAAGGCAGGCCAAGCCTGGGGAGGAGGGGTGTCCCCAGGAGGTCTGTGGAAACTCCTGAGCTTCAGGGGGTAAAAGCTGGCCATTTCCCAAGCCCAGCTCCATTGTCACTCCCCTTAACAAGAAAAAGGAGTCCCAGTTGTTCCCCACCAACGCTTGAGGGGGTCTCTTTCACAGTTCGGATGAGCGGTTTGGTGGAAACTCCACTGAAACACCCCGACTAGTCTGGTTTCTGTCTGCCCCAGTAGCCGGCCCTGCTTGTGACTGAGCCCTGCAGCCTAGCACAAGGCCTAGTAGGTGAACAATAGATGGGACTGAACAAATGAACAAGTACATGCAAAGCGTACAAGGTCTTCACTTACACATGAAGCCCTTCAGCCTGGCCATAGCCATGAAAGCTAGCCAAACCATCAGCCACTGGCATATTCAGAGGCAGGCAGGAACATTCAGGGGTGCCTGAGCCCCCAGCTAGAAAGAGCAGGGCAAGAGCGGCCCAGCCCACCCTAGGCCCTAAGCCAGCCCAGGACTCACTTCAGCAGGACTCCAAGGGGCCTCTGGAATTGCTGGTGATAGGCCACCCAGGGCGGGACTTGATAGCGCTCAGGGTGGGGACCTTCGAACTTAAAGAGAACAGCAACGTCTTCAGGATCGATGATATAAACGGACTCCAGGTTGCCGAGCTTCTCCCTGGAGGGTGGAGAGCAGGGCTGTGATGTCAGCATTGGAGGGGGGCCCGGCAGACCAGGGCTGATGACTAGAGCCAAGGACAGGCTGGCGGCAGAACACATCCCCAGCCTCCTGGCTGCAGCCCCGGCCAGGCCCCCCTCTCTGCGTCTGTTGTGTTTTTCTGGTGCCTCCGTGTCTCAGAGCTGTGTATGCTGCGAATGCTCTGTGCGTGCAGGTGACCTCATCAGGCGCCAGTAAGTGGAGCTGTGTGCCACTGCTAGTCCCCCGGGGCCACCTAGTCCTCTGTCCCGGGGCTCCCTCCTCAGCCCCAACTGTCAGCCACTGTGGACTCAGAAATGCCGCCTCTCCGTGTCACCACCGAAAGGCTCTACCAGAGTGACTTCAGGTCACTTGCTCGTGGGTCAGACACCTGCCACTCGATCCCTTTCGGGCTCCAGAGGGAATGCTAGACCACACTGCCCTGCCCTCTGACAAAGCACAGCGTCTCCATGAAAATAAAACAAGCGTGTGAGCTCCAGACCCCAAGTACAGAGAGACCTCACAAGGAGCTTTGTGGATAGTCTCTTAAAACAGCTGTCACAAAGCAGCCAAAAACTCCACTTCTCACATGCATCTGCCTTTTGCCTAAGAAAATTAATGTAAAACACTTTCAGGCAACATATCCCAACACTACACAGGTTCCAGCCAAGTTAACTCTTTCAGATTTTCTCTCTCCTCCCTTCCTTCCTCACTTCCCTCTCTCCCTCTCCTCCTTTTCTTCCTTCCCTTCTTCCCTCTCCAAAGAGAAAGAAAAAGGACCAATACTTTTCCACTGCCCCTGAGAGTTATTATAACCTCCTGCCCTGATGGAGCCTGAGTCCATCTTCCCAAGTCTCCTCAACCTTCGCCCATGGCCTCCCATTTAATCCCCTTGGTGTTTTTCCCAGCTACCACAAATCCTCATGCCACCATCCAACTCAGTCAAGTCCTTGAACTGTCATTATAGTTATCAATTCCACTTCTGGGAACCCAGCCCAAGGCAATGATCTGACACTACACGCGAGGCCTACTAGATGAGCACATTCCTCCCAGCGCCACATTTCTGATCGTGAAAGGCCCAGAGTAGGCTAACTGTCCACCTTTTAAAGATCTGGCCAGACAGTGTGGCTTCTCCATGCTATGCATGACCAGGCTGCCTTTTAAGCTGTAGGAAACAGAGAAATGAGTCCAGAAACCCTCTGTACATTGCTGTGGGCAACACCCAACATTCCACACCCTACATCCACGGTCTCGCTGATATACACACATTCCTGAAATGGGGATATTATCTGACTCCAAGTTGTCTTTTCTTTAAGATCTTTAGTTACTTATTTTTGCATAGAAGTATGAGGTTGTGGGGGGGTAAGGGAGGTGTACAGATTCACCAGAGACAGAGTGGAGAGTAGAACAGGCGGATCCAATGAAATACACTGCTGAGGTGAGCTGCTGGCGAGACAGGAGAGGTCTGCTTGGCTGTGGGGGTCACTGGGTGATGGTTCTGAGCCTTAAGAGGAAGCCCTTAAGCCTTCATTTGTGATTTTTTTTTAAAGATTTTATTTATTTATTCACATAGAACTGGAGTACAGGCCAGAGATGCAGAGGGTGAGAGGGTTCACCAGAGACAGAGTGAGGAGCAGAACAGGCAGATCGACGAAGTACACTGCTGAGGGGAGCAGCGGGCGGGTCAGGAGAGGTCTGCCTCGCCATGTGGATCTCCTCCCGGGCAGGCGGGGATCGAACTTATGCGGAAGTGACTTTAGCTTCTTAGTGTTGTTCTTTAAGTCCATGAGCCACCAGGGAGGGCCCTGTGATTGTTTTTATTGTCTAAATTGTTCTATAAACAGTTCTATAAAGAAGACAACAAGTACAAGTTGTAATTTTAAGTCCTCAAGTTTATGCAACGTTTACCACCCTCAGGCTGTAAGTTAGAATAGAATGGAAACACCCAGAACTGACACAGGTTGGCAATTGGGTCCCTGTCCTGGCTGAGCTCTGGATGACCCTGGCCCTTCTCCTGGGCCTCCGTTTCCTCTGTAAGAGGGAAAGAGTAACACCCACCTGAAGGCCATGGTGCGGGCTTAGATGAAGGTGACTCAGAGGAGCTTGATAACATAAGGAGCTCCTCCCTGAGGGGGTAGGAACTGAGGAAGGCAAAGGACAAGGGCAGAAGGTCACAGAGTGATATTGGGGGCCAAGGCCTAGGAGAGAGGGGAAGACATACAGGAGCAACCTTCTTCCGAGCTCGGCCTGGGACCACCTGCTCCAACAAGCTGTGAAAGATAGCAGCTGAGGGCCCTCCTTGGTGGCGCAGTGGGTTAAAGCACAGCACTAAGAATCTCAAGCCACTTCCGCATGAGTTCAATTCCCGCCTGCCCCGGAGGTGACCACATGGCGCCGCGGCAGACCTCTCCTAACCCGCCCGTTGCTCCCCTCAGCAGTGTGCTTCGTCAATCTGCCTGTTCTGCTCCCCACTCTGTCTCTGGTGAATCCTCTCACCCTCCACACCTCTGGCCTGTACCCCAGTTCTGTATGAATAAATAAATAAATCTTTAAAAAAAAAAAGATAGCAGCTGAGATTTCAGAAGGAGGCAGGGGCAGGTGGGGGGCTGCAAACTGCTGTACCTGCACAAGCTGTCTGCTACCCACCTACCCAGCAAGCCAGCAAGGCATCACAGGATGCGCTTTCCCCATCTTGACCTTTTCCATTCGTTGGATTCTTTGTCCCTCCTGGTGTCTCCTCCCTGCCCCATCACCACCTCCACCACCTTATGCCCCCTCAACAAAGCACTCAGTGAGGCAAAGAGCCCAGTATGGCTGGAAAGTTACCCATCTTAGAAAGGGCTAAAGCAGAACAAGCTAGGGCCGGGCACTCAGAGGCAACAGCCTGGGCAGACGCTGGGGAAGACCCAGGTAAGGGACGCAGCTGGCTTCCCCAGATCCTTGCTGGGAGAGACGCAGGGCAGCACCCAGGGGACAGGGGCTTGCCGGGTGACCACTTGCAACTTCTAGCCTCTCTGTCCTTCAATCTCCTGTGACCTGGAGACTGAAAACTTACCTCCCAAGGTGACCTGAGGATGACCCCCACAGTGTCAAAAGGTAGAAGACCTTTGAGTAGAAGCCGAAAAGCTGGGAAATGTACCCTTTGTCTCGGAAACCTTATCCCTCCTTCCGTGACTCTCCCAGGCATGGAAAGAAAGAAAAGCAGAAGGTTGGACCCAGACAACAGACCCTTTGGGGAGGGAAGCATACAGGAGGGCTCCCCTCCTCTCTCCTCCCTATCCCTGTCTTCGTCAGACTTACCTATAAATGGGGCCATACTTCTGGAAATTCTGCATTTGGTGGTAGTGGATTTTGTGAGAGCCACTGTCCCTCCAGAAATGATACAGGTTTAGCCAGCCGTTGTCACCAGGAGAGGGGATTTCTCTGAAGGGGCGAGGGCTGGGGCGAGTGGACAGGCCAGCTCCCTCTCCAGGGGTCACCCTGGGATGGCCAGGGCCCTCCCATGGGGTGCCCAGGAGGGGCTGGCAGCCTTTGACCAGGACTGAGCGCAGGGGAAGCCCCCTGGTCAGCATGCTGACCCCACTGCAGAAAGGCCAGTGGGACAGCTCTGGCCCTGGGCCCCCAGGGCCAGCTTATAACCACCAGCTCAAGGCTAAGGGAGACGCTGACGAGTCAGCTCCCTCCTCCTGCTGGCTACAGTTCACACTCAGCCCCTCCCAGACTTGGGGTACTGAGACAGAACAGGAATTCAGCACAAAGGCTCCAGTACCTCTCTGTCTCTGTCTCTACCTCTGTCTCTGTCTGTCTCTGCCCACATTTCAAAGAAAATCAGGCCACACCCTATCAGTTTAGACCCTTATCTAACACTGGGTGCCACTAGCTATAAAACTTCTCATTACTTCACCAACAAGATGTGAAAGCCCAGTAGTCTTGTTAAACAAAACTGACTGGAATGCACTCAGAATCCCATGTGTGGGCTCCTGCCCCTCAAACTCAGCAAGTATTTATGTCAGCAGCCTTAAGATCCAAAGAGCAGTTCTCCTCGGTTGGTGTCTGCCCTCACTCTTGAATGTGTACTTTCACCTACAATAATGCTTTTCTAACTCACCTAAGCTGACTCCTGCATGAAGGCTTTCCTGCACAGAAGTTAAGAAGAACCTCCAGAGCCCCTTGGCACCCCCAGGCCTCATCACTGCAGCAAGCCAGCCAGGAGGAATTCTCTGAGGTGAGTTATTCTGTTTTTCTCTTCCGTTTCCTCCTCATCCACGTGGAGGCTTAGAACAGAATCTCTCCTTATCTGCCCATCACACCTCCCCACATAACAGGCGGTCAGGATGTTGTTCCCGGCCTGAAGATCCCAGTGGTCAATGGGCTTCACCTGAGGGAGAGCCTGGCCTCCTGCTTTCCTTCTCGTGCTCTTCTCCTGCCTCAGAAACCTCTCTCTCCTCCCTTGTGCTCGGAGCCCACTCCCAACCACCCACTCTTCCTCAGGACAGGGTTGTCACATTGCCTCTCACCTCTAACCAGGCAACAACAGTCTTGGTGCATTCTACCAGGAGGACACCCAACTCTGCCTTTCTCGGCCTGTCTTGAGACACTGCTCCTTCTGCTGGCCCAGAGTCCTGACGATTCCCACATGCGGTTTTCAGAAAACCAGGCAACTTAAAAATTAGAATTAGGATGAATGGTGATTTTTCACTGGTTTTCTTTGAAAACTGCTCTCTGATTATGAAATAGTCGAGTTCACTTCTTCACCCATAAATGGAAGAGAAAGAGAAGACTTCTTTTCTCAGGGGTTCTCATGGAGTGCCCCTCTGCTGCAGTCAGGCCCACACTTCAGGGAAATCTGGATAGCTCAGGAACAAAGGTGAAAGTTATGGGGATCACCCATGGGTCACCCGTGGCAAGGAAGCAGGTCGGCCTGACGCCCAGATACAGACTCTGGCTCTCTTACCTTTTCTCACTCGCTTGCTTCCTTCTCCCTTGCACAGAATGAAGTGTGTGATCCACCAGACCTCTGCCTAACATGAGCGATACCCAATCAGCCCTTCATGATGATGAGGCCCAGGGGTGCCGAGGAACCCTAAGGAAAGACTGTATGCAGGTGTCAGTGTAGGTGAGTGAGAAATGAAGATTTACTGTAGGTGCAAGTACACACTGGAGAGTGAATTTGGACAGAAGAGTAGAAGCTCCCCTTGGAACTTCACGCTGCTGAAATTAATACTTTTTTCGCTTAAGGGGGCAGGGGCTCAGAGATGGGATCCTGAGTGGGGTTTGGCAACTTTTGCTTAACAATAGGGGCAGGTAGCACTATTTGCAATGGGTAAATCCTGGAAATTACCCAAATGCCCAAAACTAGATGACTGGATCAAGAAGATGTGGTGTATATATGGGTGCACGTGTGTGTGTATACAACATATACACACACACACAATGACATACTACGCAGTAATCAAAAAAGATAAACTCATGCCATTCACAGCAACATGGATGGAGCTAGAAGGTATCAGATTCAGTGAAATAAGTCAGAAGGAAGAAGAAATATATTGAATGGTTTCACTTATCGGAGCAATATCAGAGAATCAAATAAGACATGGGGGAATAAAAGTGTATTGTTATTATAAAACAAAACACAATACAACCAAACCAAAACATACAATTATAAACCAGAGAGATCCTGCAGGGGAGGGGGACAGAGAGGGATTGG
This sequence comes from Condylura cristata, assembly GCF_000260355.1. Classification (NCBI taxonomy): domain Eukaryota; kingdom Metazoa; phylum Chordata; class Mammalia; order Eulipotyphla; family Talpidae; genus Condylura; species Condylura cristata. The sequence goes on from NW_004567124.1 coordinate 33,144,178, forward strand.
AAGGAGGAAGGAATGTGGGGAGGTAGGAATGTGATGACAGGCAGGTGAAGCTGGGGAGGGGGAAGTAAACATTGTTTTAAAATGAACAATAATGTAAATAGATATATAAATTAATTTTTAAAATAAGAAAAAGAAAAAAAAACACGGGGACAGGAATTTATAGGTCAGGTAGTAACATTTGGCCAATTGGCTTTAAAAAAAAAAACAAAAAACACCAGACCCTAAACTCCTGTTAGATAGAAGTTTTACAACTAGTGGTGCCCATGTGTGAGATAAACTAATAGAGCTCAATTCAAACCAGTAGCGCTAGAGACAACTGGTTCTGAAATGTGCACAGTTGGTTTTCACAAATGCTGGATGGGGCAAGTAGGAGTCTGAAGCCATTGTGCTAAATTCCCATTCTACTTCAGTGACTTTCCTTTGGGTTACGTACTGAAAATGTAGAAGCAGTTCAAGGTTACGGGCTAAGTAAACAGGACTAATATTCTTTTGCAAGCTGCCTAGCAACAATAGAAATTGGACAATGGAAAATATAATATGCTCAACTAGATCGAGCTCTCTGGTAAATTCTTTCCCTGGAGGACAAAACCCACCCCTCTGGGTCAGAGTTCATAGTGACTCTGGTGGGGCAATTTTGAGCCTAACCTCCTGATCCTTTCCTGTGTTGCTGAGACTTGGGCAAAGGGCAAGAAGCTTACGCACCTCAGAAAGTAAGACGCGGCCATGTTGAGCCTTTATGGGACTGCCTTTGTTCTCAGCAAGCAGCTGCCTGCACTTCTGTTGTAGTGTTGAGACCATTGCTCTGTCTCTGCCACCTTTCAGCTGTGGGGCTGTTTTTCTCTTTCTCCTCCCTCATATCTGTTCTCTCCTAAAACCTTTAAATCCCTTATTTTTATTCTTGTGTTCCAATTTGCAAGATACATGTTTTCTCTATCATACTGTAACCAAAAACTTCCAGGGTTGGGCTTCACTGCCGCAAACCAATTAAACAGATCAGGAATTGAATCTATGTCACACAACTTAATGTCAGAAAGCCAGTGGTTTGAGAGAATGGGAGCATTTTACCCCCAAAAAACTAGTTCTAACATCTCATCTCAAGTTGGCCTTTTTTTTCTAGTGAGCTAACTCACCTGTACCACAAACTTGCCATCACAGCAGCCCATCACGGTTGGTGCCCTGGTCTTCATGTTGTCCCCACACTTTGTCACCTCCTTGGTTATCTTGACTCAAGTACTGGGAAAACATCTTTGTTCTCCTGATGGCGATGTCCCAACATGTCTTAGGTTTTACTGGGTCAGGACTCTCAGTTCAAAAAAAACATTTCAGTTCAAAGAAAACAGAGCATTAATCCCACAGTGTTTGCATGTAGTCTACAGTGCATACATGAAGATCCCTAGACTAGCAATGGTGCATCCCCTAGCCCCCACCAAGATCTCTCCTTGAAATCCACACTACTGTCTCTGTGAGAGCCAGCTTGCATTCTCCTCCTCAAAACCCCCATCTTAGCTAAGCCATTTGGGATGATGACTGAAGCAACATGGGTGAACAGTTTGGTACCCCAAGATGGCTGCAGGGTAAAGAGTTCTAGTACTTCCAGACATACTGACATGTGAGTGAACGTTTTACCATCTGGCTCCCAAACTCTCTAACCCCTTGCAGAAGTCCACTATAAAGCTAGCAGCAACAGCACAGCCACTGCAGCACGAGTCCCATCCCCAGCCAGGGAGGTGACCCACATGGCACAGCAGACCTCTCCTGTCTCTCCCACTGCTCCCCACAGCTGTGTACTTCAGTAGATATACCTGTTCTGCTCCCCATTCTGCCTCTGGTGAATCCTCTCACCACCCTTTCCCCTTTGGCCTGTACCCCAGTTCTGTGCGCATAAATAAATAAATGTTATTTAAAATAAAATAAAATGGATAGGAAGAGATCTGTAGGTAAAGTTCGCCAGCATTATAATTTTGACTTTAAAGGGTTTTTGTCTTTAATATGGTCCCTCACCCTAAAGAGGTAATTTTCTGTCTGTCTCTCCTACTTGTCGCTTAAGACTTCAGTTTTATATTTTATGGCTGAAGGTTTGGCTTTTGCCTACCTTCAGGCCTGGACTGTCTCTATTTCCCTGTGTTTTCCTATCTTCAAAAACAGCTAGGGGGCTTCCAAACACTGTTTAAGAAAAAAGTTCTAATTTGCTATAAAATAAAATAAAATAAAATAAAATAAAATAAAATAAAATAAAATAAAAGATTTATTTATTTACAGAATAAATTTAAGATTTAAAAAAAAATTCTAATTTGCTTAATGGACCTATGAAAATTTTAGTGGTGTTCTTAAATTTAAATTTCTTAGATTTAAAATGTCTTTACTTTTAGCAACTTAAAATCAATGAATTTGCAAAAAGAAAACCAGGGAGAGGAACTGTAGCTCCGGGTGCTAGATTCCCAGCACTCATATTTCTGGTAAGTGTCTAGGAATAGGTGAGCTATAAAATACGATGTTAACCTACCCCCTCTCCTGTCCACACGATGTATGAATGAGATGTTCTATGGTCTGAGAAACACGCCTGGTCTCAGTAAACCGATGAAGAACAAGGACTTTGCAAAACAACCAAGGCAAGCTAAGAAAAGTCAGACTCTCTGGGAGCTGTGCTGAAATCTACAGCAGTAACAAATGGCAGCTTTTTTTTTTTTTAAGATTTATTTATTTGTGCATACAAAACTGGGGTACAGGCCAGAGGCTCAGGGCTGGCGAGAGGCTTCACCAGAGACAAAGTGGGGAGCCGAACAGGCAGATCGACGAAGTACATCGACCAAGTACACTGCTGAGGGGAGCAGCGGGCGGGTCAGGAGAGGTCTGCCACTGCCATGTGGTCACCTGTGGGGCAGGCAGGAATGGAACTCATGCTGAAGTGGCTTTAGCTTCTCAGTGCAGTGCTTTAACCCGCTGCGCCACCAAGGAGGGTCCAAATGGCAGCTTTTTTATGAGCAAACTAAAACATGTATTTTTTTCTCTCTCCCACCTCAAAATGTAAATCTCCAGCAAATATGTTTATTTCTCATGGTTATATGTTTTGGTTTTTTTTTTGCATAAACCCAGTAAGAGTCTCCTTTTTCCTTTATAGTACATGACTAAGAACAGCTGGAAACGAGCATGCTTTCAGGAGACCTCAGAGCCTTGGAGAAAAAGACAGCCTAATACCTTGCTTCTGGGAGTCTAGGTCTACCAAGAAGATAAATAATGGCACTCCTTCAAGAGAGCTGGAGATCCAGATCTGCCCTAGGGAGCAAACTATTAATACCTCAGTCTGAGATTCCTTGTGAAGGTTCCAGTAAAACCAAGCTTAAAGTATTCTAATATTTTGTTCTTGTTATGTATATAAAACCTGGTCAAGTTTATTGAAATTAGACTAAATTTGCAAATAAATTGGTATTGCCATAATTACTTGATAAAGTTGGGGTCAAGGTAGAGACAAAGCTCTGTCAGTAATATATAACTTGTGGACATCAAATTCTAGTCCTCTTAAATATTTTAAGTTTTTTTTTTAACTGATAAATTAGGCTGAATATTCTCAAAACCCAACAAAGGAACTGGTAAAACAGCCATGAGACTTCTCACATTGCATCTATAATCTGTAATTTTGGTACAAGAAAAAGTAAGAACAGAATCTTAAGATTTAACTGCCTGTTAGAAGACAATCGATGCTATATGTAAAATAATCAGTGCCATTCAACTGACCTTATAAAACTAAGTCCCATCCAAGTATTACAATGCTTGGCACTGAACTACCTACCTCTTAGCCAGAAAGGATAAATATTGCCATATTGACAAACTAGAGAGTAACAGCCCTACAAATCTAGAGTATCCCAGATCTACCAACATGGTTCTTGGGAAAACATCAAGTCTCCCATCCCTGACTGGGGTTACAATGATTATTCTTCTATGTCTCATTTCTGCATCATGTACTCTCAATGTCACTGTCAAATTTGTTTCCTCTAGACTGCAACAACCCCATATCAACAGGATGCTGATGAGGAGCATGTAGCTTGTACATAGAACTCAAGACATGCATGTTGCTCCTGTGGTGCAAACAGGCATTAAGTTGGGCCAACAACACCCTCCTGCAGGAAGTAGCCACGATCTTCCTGCCTTTTACAATCCCATTAGTTTATGGAAGGTATTGAAATCTGAGGGGGGGGGGTGAAATAGACAGGCATTTAGCACAAAGACTGCAGTCTCTCTCTTGCCTTGCCCCCCACCCCTATAATTCTGAGAAAACAGTTGTGCACATTTCAAAGAAAATCAATATCCACACCCTATCAGTTTAGACCCTTATCTAACACCAGGTGCCACTAGCTATAAAATTTCTTCGGTCTTACTTCACCAACAAGATATTAAAGCCCAGTGGTCTCGTTAAACAAAACTGGTTGGAACGCATTCAGAATCCCATTTGTGAGTTCCTGCCCCCTCGAACTAAACAAGTATCAGCTGCCTTAAGATCCAAGGAGCAGTTCTCCTTTGAATCTGCCCTCACTCACTCTGCAGTGTGTACTTTCACCTACAATAAAGATTTTCTAACTCACCTAAGCTGACTCCTGCATGAATTCTTCCCTGCATAGAAGTTGAGAAATTCCTGGGTCCCTCACATTCCTGGCCCCATGAGTACCAAGGCTTAGTCTGGAATTTCTGTAGCCAGACAGACTCCCAGCGCACAAGGAGATCCCTTTCCCTACCCGCTGAGCCAGGCTCAACCAACTTCCATGAAAAGGCCGAGAGTTTTGCCTTTGCCTCTGCTGGAACTTTCTGCTGCTCTGCAGTGGGACCAGGTGCTGGAAGACAGGAGGGCAGGCTGGCAGCCTGGCACTGGGGGTGGGCAGGGCCTCAGGAAGATTCAAGACAGCATCCATATTAATGGTAGTCCTTCTTTCTCTCCCTGCCTTCTTCCCTGTCCAGAAAGAGAAAAAGTAGAGGGGTGGGTGGGAGAGGTGGGCAGAGGAGGGTGAGGAGAGGAGGGTTATATATATATAATTTTATGATATGATCTAATACAGATGGTTTAAAATTTTTGGTGTGTAATTCCCTGATTTTTAGAGATTGCCTTGTCTGTCTACTTGCAAAAATAGTAATATTAATAATACTTGATATTTTCTGGAAATGTTATAATTGACATGTTGCTACTAGCATTTTAAAAATAATACTATCCATAAAAACTAAATTTACAGTTATATTTGCTCATTGTTGAACACTGAGGAAAATGACAAGAAAATTTATCTCCTGAGTCTTCAAACTGTTGAGTGAAAGAACTTGGAGACAAAAGACTTACTATTGGATTCCCTTGACAGAATTCAAGAATCAACAAAATGAATTTATGATGGCTAGAAGTGGTTCTCTCATGGGGGTGCTGACTAGGACAGTGCATGAGACACTTTCCGGGGTACTAGAAAAGTCTCTGGGCATTTACCTGTGAAAACATTCACAAGAGCTCTATTATGTGATTTTTGCATTTTACAAGTTACCTCAATAAAATGTGGGGGAAATGGACTTTTTCTAGCAGATTCTTTTCTATGAAAACAGTGGACCTTTACATAGAGAACACAACCTCACCACTGGGAGCTAAACCCATTAAAGCGTCTTAGATTTGGTGGAAGGAAAGGGGGCTCCTGGTCTGATTGAAGGAAAGGGGGCTCCTGGTCTGATTGAACTGATGGTCTCTGGGTCTCTGGGGTGCCCAGAGACCTGGGGGTGGGGGCACGGAGGAGATGGAAGCCCCGCCTGAGAAGTTCTCTGGGGTGCTGCCATCTGGCAGAGAGGGGCAGCCATTCGCTTAGAGGATTCCAGCAGGAGTGACGGCAGGACCACACTGCATATCTTGTCCTGCTGGTCTGGTCTTTATCAGTGTGGTCTTGACTTTTATCCAAAACTTCGGGGCACCCAGGGCTGGGCTGCCCAGACACAGGTGCCCACAGATTACATTTTTGTTTAAGATTTATTTATTTATGCAGAGAGAACTGGGGTATAGGCCAGAGGTGCAGGGGCAGTGAGAGGATTCCCCAGAGACAGAGTGGGGAACAGAACAGGCAGATCGATGAAGTACACTGCTGAGGGGAGCAGCGGGCGGGTCAGGAGAGGTCTGCCACACCATGTGGCTCAGCTCCGGGGCCAGGATCAAACTCCTGCGGAAGTGGTTTTAGCTTCTTGGTGTTGTGCTTTAACCTGCTGCACCATCTGGGAGGGCCTACAGATTACTTTTTTAAAGAATCTCCATCTTTCCAGGAGGAAGACAGAAACTCACTTCCTCAGCGTCCCTTGCAACTGAGATTCAGGCACATGACCAGAACTCCTCCTAGACTTTTGGTTGAGAAGGTCGTGACAGGAGGAGGCAGGCACCCTGTGATTTCCACTTTTAACAACACAGAGCCCAGAGGCCTCAGTCTGGAGCAGTAGCAGCTTGTGTCACCCAGGCAGCCCTGGGCTGGGATTCCCCAATGTGGTGTCAGACATGTTGACACCCAAGTCAGATTGTGCACCCTCTCAGATATTACACAAACTACATTGTAGGCTCAGTAGGTTCCTTCCCTACAAAGCACTAGCTAAGTGAATTCTCTTCTTGACAACTCAGAACTCAGAGTGAGCCAACAGCAAACAACTAACTTTGAAGCTGGGCAAACTCATGTAAAAGTCATAGTCTGAGTCCTCACCGGTGCCTTAAAGTTGCAAGGCACAACTTGCAACACGGTTTATTTAAACGGGGTGGAACAGATCAAGTCAAAAGAAAGCGGCTAAGGCCACAAATGTCCATATGCCTATCTCAGATCGCATCCATGGTGTCCAGTACTCAAAACCAAAGCGGCTCCCTCAAGACAGCTTGTGCCATTGGCAGAACACAGACCTCTCGGCACACCAGCCAGTTGCAGCTAGAGGTGATCACAGCTGGTGTCGCTGAGGCAGTAGCAACCACTCCAAAGGCATTCTTCTTGCCATTTTGTTTTTTCTCTATTTCTGGATCTCTTATTCTTCAGAGATGGAACTCCTGGGTGTATCTTTTATTTGTTTATTTCTTTTCTCCCCGATCATCTATTCTCTTGATGTTACTGTCTTTGCATTGCACCTCATGAGAGTGCATTTCCACTTCCTACTTCTCTCTGTTGCCAGTTTCCTAGTTTTCTGATTTCCTCATGCTCTTTCTGGTGTTTGCTTGTGGACACAACAGTGTCTCAAAACTTTCTAAATATTAATCACAGGGTTGTTTTTAGTTTGGGTTTGTGTTATTTTTATTTATTTATTTATTTATTTATTTATTTTTTGCCAGTTTTCTTTTGCTCTCTGTATTGTCCCTGTTTCACCTGAGCTCTTTTTTCCTATTTGTTTTGACCCTTGCCTTTCATGGTAAGAATGTCCTCAACTGTCTACTGGTTTGGGGCAGTCCATCTGGAGTCCTACCTGGACTCCAAATTTTAAAAATCACAACCCAAAAGGTCAATACATTTGAAGGATGTATGTGGGGGCTTGTCCAGCTGTGGCTTTGGGGTCAGGCCTGTTGGAAGGATTCTGATAGAACCCCAGTGTCAGTGGCTATAGACTGTCCACTGAGGCTGACCAGTTTCCTCGAGGAAGCATCTCCTCTTCTTTGGGAATTGGGCCGCTCACTTGCCTTTCTGTGACTCAGTGTCTCTGGGCCCAGAGCCTTCTTAATTCAGTGACTCTAGGGAACAATGAGCTTTGCTAAGCTCACTGCAAAGATCCCAGTGCTCTGTGCATACAGCTGTGGTCAGGAGAGTCAGCACCAAAGCTGTGAGTGAGCCTTGGAAGGATGCCAATCTCCAAGGCAAGAGATGAAGCATGATGTACAGGCTGTAGTATGGTGGCCACCACCAGCGGGTAAGCGGGAGAAGATGAGAATGCTAGATAAAGGGCAAAGGAGAACCTTAAGACAGGCAGGAGAGAACAGTGGTGGTGGCCAGAGCAAGAGGACCAAATTTCAAAAGAAGAGCAGACGAAGGTGTCAAATCCTACGTGGGAGAGGCTGCGGGCACAGGTCAGTCGGTGCTTCTGTTTTCCATTCATTTGAGTTTTCTATGTACCTTTGCATGTTTGACCTTGAGCTGTTTTGAAAGGTCTCCATCAGGGCAGGGTTGGCCTATGTGAAGAATGACTCTCCATCACCTGCTGGGTTTGTGGCAACTTTCTCTCTACTCTCTGAGGCAGTTGAAGGATCAGTTCTAGAGAAGAAATAAGAAGGGAATGCAAGAAAAGGAACCAGGAAGGTATGAGATCACAGCTTGCAATCAAATCAAGTGGGTCAGCCCTGGTTCTGTCTCTGACCAGCTGGTGGCCTTGTGAAATGCATATATCTTCTCTGACAATGTGTCCTCTCCTATCGAGTGAGTTACCCACAGGGTCACAGAAAGTTGGAGAACAATGTCCTTGAAACCACCACACAGGCTTTGGTCGTGGACATTCCTTGGAGGAGGGTGACAGTGGGGGAAGGAACCTAGACAGTAGCTGGGTGGGGGGAGGCAGGTTGAGTCAGGGTACCTGTCATGTTCCTCCTTTGGAACAAGGCAGCTTATGCAGGGAGAGCAACAGCTGGAAAAGGAGGTAAAAGCCAGGCCTAGAAGGAGTAGGTGAGGCAGGCCCAAAACCCAGGGAGAAGAAGAGAATGCTGGGGGAGTAGCAGGGCCAATGGGGATAGAAAGCAGATCATCTCCAGAGAAAGTTCTTTCTGGGTCATACCAAGTCCAGCAGCAATGAGCAGGGCTTGGGATGAGGGACAGGGGAAACAAACTATAAATCGAAGACCATATTAATGAACTAGGCTACACAGGTTAAAAGATCTGGAAAGGTCTTTTGGAGTCAATTCTTTGATCTCCAATATACAGATGGGAAGACTGAGGTCCAGAGAAAGTAATTAGTGTGTCAAACAGGAGAAGATGAAAGCCTTGAGCCCCACTGCTCCCCAAAGAGCCACAGGGGCCCAAGTCAAGAGTGATCATTCAGAGAGGCAAGGATGGCCCCTCTCCAGCCAGCCCAGCAGGCAAGCAGAATTTAGCTGAGACTCTTGGCTGGTGGCAGAGGGGAAGGACAGAGGAGAAAGAAAAGGTGATGGGAGAAAGTTTTCTTCATCCCCCAGGCCTTGGAGGAAATTGAAGAAACAAAAGAATTTCACCTTGAGCTCCAGTCCTTGTCATCCATCAGCTGGCCCTGATCTGGGGCCAGGATTTAGCATGGCTGACCTAGAAGGAGCTCTGGATCCCTTGAACTGAGGTCTGTGGTCAGGCCACTCTGAACTCACTCCAAGAACTTAGCCAACCAAGTCACCATGCAACCCAGGATGCCACAGACTCCCAGTTCACCACTCTGGCTCTCTGTTGCTTTCCTTCCTGACCTGCCTCCACAAACCACCCCCACCATACATACCACATCCCCAGGATGTCCTGGCCAAGGTCAGTACACCCCCCCACACACACACTCACACACACACATACACACCCTTCTACACAACAAGGATCAATCACAATAGAGTTGTTGAACCATTTCAACAAAAGCACAGCTCCCTGGATAAAGGTAAGTATGTCAGAAAGCATGTACACACCACCCAGAACATTTCATGACAACAATCTATACTATACCTTGCGCTTCACACCGGATGGTATGACTTGTCTCCATTTTCTTTCAATCTGCTGTCAAGGGCATATTTAAAACACACATATAAGGATCAGGAAGTAGAGTGGCTGAGGGAATGGAGAGGCTGGTGGGAATATTGAAAGGGCATGGATTTTCATTTTGGGGTGATGAACATGAAAACGTTATACCACTGATCGTGGTGATAGCTGTACACCTGTGACTGTACCAATAACTATTGAGCTGTACACTTAAAATTGGTGGATTGTACACTATGTGAATCATACCTTTACCACACACACACAAGCAGACACACACAGACCCACACAGACCTGTGCACACTCACCACAACCCTCCCAACACTTCTGTTGTGTTTATCAACCATCAGTCGATCAGCCAGGTCAGTGAGAGTTGCTCCTCCACAGTCGTTTGACCCAGGATTTCAGCAGTGATGAGCCACTTCCAACAAATTGAGAGCATCAGCTTTTTAGCGTAAAGAAAAATGAAAGCATTTGCACTTATCAAGAGTGATTGCTGTGCTCCCTGGAAGAGTAACTGCTGCAGCATCTCGGGAAGAACTTTCTGATAAAAAGACTTTGGCGGGAGTTTGTTTGCCTCACTGGTGACCTTGAGCCCAGAATGACATCAGCCCAGAAGGCCACGTCTCACAGCAGCAGGGCAACAAGCTTTCGCAGAGAAGCAGTAAGCTTGCTTTTTCTCGGTAGACTCTCAGAACTAAGGTAAAAATTAGTAAATTCCTGGCTGAAAGCCAATCCCTTTGCTTTAAACAACTTCGCATGTCTCCCCAGAAAGAGCCCTGACTGGCATAGCATCGGAAAACCAAAGCCCCCCAACTTTGATCATTCCCTCCCTTCGGTCCTGTACCCTAGCACCTACCCCGGAGCGGGCCAGGACGCCTCATCCCACCCATCAATGAGTTAGTGGGCCAATGAGATGTGAAACGGATTTGCTGAGGCTTCTGGAAGAGTTTATTTGCTTTTCTGCAAAAAGCAGATAGTTCTCCCTGCATGAGACTTTACAAATTACCACAGAGCTTAGTGACTTAAAACAACACATGTTTGTTATCTCTCAGTGTCTGTGAGCCAAGAATCTGGGCACAGCTGAGCTAGGTGGCTGTAGTTCAGGGTTCCTCGTGACGGATTGTTGTCACCAAGGTTTGGCCAGCCCTCAATCCATTGGATTAAACTGGTCCTCTACCTCCTGACTTCTTCGTGACTATTGGCTTCGTGACTGAGGTGTTCACCTCATAGATCTCTACCAGGGTTGCTTGGGTGTCCTCATAGCATGGCAGCACGTGAGACGGAGCAAAAGCCAACAGGCCTCTCCCCTGGCCTCTGACGTTAACAGGTAGTCGCTTCTACTTTGTCTTCTTCATTAGAAGAGAGTCACTAAGTCTAGCCCACATGAGGAAGAAGCTTGGGCTCTGCCTTTTATTTTATTTTTTTAAAGATTTATTTATTTATTCATACAGAACTGGGGTACAGGCCGGAGGTGCAGGGGCAGTGAGAGGATTCCCCGGAGACAGTGGGGAGCAGAACAGGCAGATCGACAAAGCGCACTGCTGAGGGGAGCAGAGGCAGGGTCAGGAGAGATCTGCTGCACCACGTGGGTCACCTCCCGGGCAGCAGGGATCGAACTCATGCTGAAGTGGCTTTAGCCTCTTAGTGCTATGCTTTAACCTGCTGCACCACCAAGAAAGGCCGGGCTCTGCCTTTTAAAGGAAGTGTTAGGAATTTGTGAACATATATTTTTTAAGATTTATTTTATTTATGCACAGAACTGGGGTACAGGTCAGAGGTGCACGGCGGTGAGAGGATTCACCAAAGACAGAGTGAGGAGCAGAACAGGCAGACTGACTGGCGAAGTACACTGCTGAGGAGAACAGTAGGCGGGTCAGGAGAGGTCTGCCGCGCCATGTGGGTCACCTCCGGGGCTGGCGGGGATTAAACTCACGCTGAAGTGGCTTTAGCTTCTTAGTGCTGGGCTTTAACCCACTGCACCACCAGGTAGGGCCCTGTGGACATATTTTAAACTCTGGAGGAAGCCTGTAACCCCAAAGGCTTTCGGCAGCCTTCTTGCAATTACAAAGGTTAGCCAGTTTTTAGAAAGCCTACATAAACCCTACCCTGGATGCCAGTGTAGGGAGAGGCTGGTTAAACCATCCTCAATTGCCTACTTTGAGACTTGCCAGTTATATGAGCCAGAAGTCCTCCTAACTGGGGGGGAGAGGAAGGGGGCAGTCTTGGCAAATACTCAGTTTCCTTATCTGCTCATGGAAAAATTTGTATCCACCTCACCAGAACATTGAAGCCAGAGATATACACAGACACACCTCAAAAATATTTTGATTTCTGTTCCAGGTCATCACAAGAAAGCAAATATTGCAATAAAGTGAGTCACACAAATTTTTCAATTTCCCAATGCATACAAAAGTCATGTTTACTGCCATCTATAAAGTATGCAATAGCATTATGTTTTTAAAAATATTATGTAAAAATGCTAATCATCATCTGAGACTTCAGCAAATTGTAGAATTCTTGTGGGTGGGGGATCTTGTAAAATGCAAGACCCAATAAAAGGAGGTATGCCTGTATTATAAATATATGTATATTGTGTCATTTATTTCTCCCTGTCTCTCTCTTCCTGCCAGTGCCCAATCTGACATTTCCCTTCTCATAAGTGATAGGCACCTCCAAACACAGAGGAGAGTCCCAAACAACACCATTTCCCCAACCACTGACAAATGACAATTCCACTAGAGTGTCAGCTGACCCAGACTGGATCATTCCTGTCATTCCTGGTCCTTTCTACAACCTTCTGAAGATCATGTGAGAAAAGAACAGCAGCCAAGTGATAAGGTATAAGGCTGTGTTCCCGTCCACCTGGAAGGTGAAAATCAATGGAGAAGACAAAGCCAGAGAAGGAAATTCAGAAGAGAGCTCCACAAAGCACAGAAATTCAGAAAAGAGCCCCACAAAGCACACTGATTCCTGTTTCTGGAGCCCCACAAGCCTCTACACCTCTGTCCTGGTAAATGTCTAGTCTGCCTCCCCCTTCTCTGGCTGGGTTTCCATCACTTGCCATCAAGAACTGTGACTACTCTGGTTACCTTTGCCTGCTTCCGTGTTTATAACACATTTAATTATAGAATAGTATCCATCCGAATTCTTTCAGTAGCAGTGGCAGAAATCCAGCTTATATTGTTTTCAAACAAAATGAATACACACATAAATAAAACCATTGACATAAACTTGAAGAGTCTGGTAGAAGCTGGTGATCCAGGGGCTCACAGACTCTCCTCGAAACTCTAGCCCTGCTTCTGGGCCCTTCTTTCTTCTGTGTGGCCCTGTCCTCTCATGGCATCAGTTCATGGCAGGAAGGAAGCCAGATTCCGTGGTTTGAGTGCTCATGTGGCCTTGGGCCAGCTGCAGGAGCCTTCATTTTCCATCTTTGAAATGAGGATTATCAGACTTGCTTTTCTTCAGGATTAATTATGAAAACAAATCACTCCAAAAATTCAGATTCTCCAAGTAGCTCACTTAACTTCATCACATTAAATACCACCTCCCTTGTGACTTAGCAGAGGGCGTGGGCAGGATGCATGAAAATGTGATTCTTGTTGCTTCTCACACAACTCCATGCTGGGTCACACTATCTCTATGTCAAACTGTACCCCACCCTGTCCCCTCCTCAGAGTGACCTTCTAGGTTCTCCTCCTACTCCCACATTAATAATTTTAGAGTCCAGGATCTGGTGAGGGGTCGGGGAGGTATGGGTCATGTGGATTTAGAGATGGTTTGGAAAAAAATCAACCCTGAACTCAACGGTGTATAATCTTAAGTAGCAGAATATGATTCTTAAGACATTTTAAATTATTAATTAACATGAAATTTCTTATGCTGTTCACTGTTCTTTCATTTGGGGGGCCCTAGGAGATCTCATATGGCCATTTGGGGGTCAGGGGACCTTCCCCGGAAGGAATGACATCCATCCTCCCTATCCAGCTGGCCATGACATAGCTAGAGTTTATGAAGGGTCTTGGGGTGAAGCAGAAGGTGGGAGAGGCTGGCTGTGGGTGACACAGGAAGGCTGCAGGAGATAGAGTGGGGTGTTCCAAGCCCTGGAGAGAAGGAGATCTCACTTTGGGAACTGTTTTTGGTTTTGTTTTTGTTTTTAGGGATCCTAGGCCAGTTCTTCTGGCCACAAAGATGAAATAAAGGAAAATATGGGACCAAGTGGGTAGAATTTGGGGAACAGGGGTAAAAAAGGGTGGGGCAGAAGGAAGACAAAGCCTAGCAGTAAAGGGCCCAGAGCCCTTAGCAGAGGAGCCACCAGCATGGGTGTCGCTGCAAAGGTCACTGCTAAGGGCCAGTCCTATGTTCCAGCCACCACGGCTGTACTAAGAAAAACTATTCCCCATTGGCCAAGCACCCACAGGGGCTTCCCATGGGATGAACACAAGCCTGAGCTTTAAGTTGCCTTGAGTGGGCTCCTCTCTGTGTCCACGACCTTTGTGAGTCCAGAAGAGACTCTGTACCCCAAGTCGAGGCTAGCCCAGAGCTGCAGTGCAGAAAGGAACACCACATCACCTTCACTGCACTCCCCATCACTACCATTGCCCACACCCCGTCTCCTGAGGCCTTCCTGTGTCACCACGGGCAGACTCACCCACCCCGTCTCCCACTTCACCCCAAGACAAATCATTGTTTTAGGAGCCCTGTAAGCCCTGGCACTTTTACTTTTGACAGTTTCACCCCACATCATTGCAAACATATTAAAGTACTAAAAATCTGCTGTAAAATTTTTGAAAGGATATTTATAACTTTGTTCATGAAACCATTTGGCTAGGAGTAGCTGATTTAAGTTACAATGGGGAATTCTTGTAAAAAGAGAAAAAAAAAAACCTAGCCCACACAGTCTTTCTAATATAATGAAATTTTCATGAATACCAAACTTAACAATTAATGAGGTTGATATAATGTTACAGTTGGACACTTGATTAAGAATTTATTGATTTCAATTTTGCAGCGTTCTTATTTTAGAGCCAATAATCTTTTTTTCTGCTGTCAGATATTCAAGTGATGTGGGGGCCTTGAACCATGGGCTTCTCAAGTGGATGGTATAGAGTAACATGGGTGGCCTTCCCTTTCTTCCACATGAAACTCACACCCCTTCTCTGTGTGTGTGTGTCTGTCTCTGTCTGGTCTCTCTCTCTCTCTCTCTCTCTCTCTCTCTCTCTCTCTCTCTCTCTCTCTCTCTCTCTCTCTCTCATGCAAGCATGCGACGTGGCCTTGGCTGGCTGGGGACAGGGCTAGTTCCAGCCTCAGAAGACAACCAGACCAGTTAACACAGGATAGAAGCAGTGTCGTGTCAGAAAGAGCTTCGTTGCCAGCCAACGATTGGAGCAGCTAAGGGCACGGAGGCTGAGACATGCCAGCTTTAGAGGATGGCACATGCACCTCTTCCTTCCCCCAGAAAAGCGGGTGTTGGGAGCAGGAGAGGAAGAGCTCACCCGCGCACCCAGATTTCCAGAGTCAGCCACAAAGCAGGTGCTTCTGCCTTCTAGGCAGGTGCGCGTGGGAGCTGGTGAGAGGCTTCTCCGGGGCACAAGGCAGGGCTCCACCAGGAACACTCGGGAACTTTGACACAGCAACACAGACAGGCAGACAGGGGCCGGGTGGAGCAGAGGACAGGAGAGGGGGAAGGGATGGGGAACGCAAATGGCTGAGAAGGAAAGAGGAGGGCAGCGAGGAAAACGGCAAGAAAGCTTGTTCGTGTGCCAGGACTCAGGGGAAGGGGCACAGGCTTCCCGGAGCTGCGATGGCCCTGAGAGAGCAGGAGGGGGTG
>NW_004567124.1:33159768-33164117 GCF_000260355.1 Condylura cristata
TATGACCGGGCCTCAGCCTTGTGGAGGCAGAGGGATCTGGAGGGGAGTCTGTGCTTGCTAAGAATCCCCCCCAGAACCCCGGCCCCTTCCTAGGACCGAGGGAAGGACTGGGCTGAGGCAGAGAAATGCCCCTTTGTCCTAGCACCTTCTTCCGGAGGTATTCAGGTACCCGGTAGCAGCGTTAGCCCCAGAGCGTCAGCGCCTCGGAGCTAAACCTCGCACCACGAGGTGGAGCCAAAGCCCAGGACGACGGCTCGGGGCTGGGACGTTCCCAGTCCGGGGCTGAAAGGGCTGAAAATGGAGGCGGAGGACTCAGAAGAGGGCCCTGGGGAGCATGGGACAGTAAGCCCAACCCGGGGTGACACAGTCTGCAGTATCTGTCCCAGCAGTAAAGACTAAATGGTCCCCGAGTGGACGCCGGCAGCGGAAACACCCCACTTGGGATGGGGTTGTGAGTGGGACAAGGGGAGCCAGGACCAGCCGAATCCAGAGTCCGTGGGCAGCTCCTTCCCCAACACCGCTCCGGGTACCGGCCTTGCCCGCGGGAAGGGAGCGCCCGAAGAAGGCTTCGCCTCCAAAACGGAGATCTCAGGAGAGGACACAAGACTGACCCCGGGCCTAAAGGGCTGGGCACTCCAACTGCCACGGGCACGATCGCCAGTGGGGCGGGCGAGGAGGGGCAGGCGGGAGCCGCGTTTCCACGACGTGGTGCAGGTGCCAGAAAACCCAACGCCCGCACACGCCACCCGGCAGGTGGAGGCCGTGGGCGGGGCCAGGGCTCGAGGCTCTCCCTATTGGACGAAGGGGTTGCTGGGGTTCTCGGATTGGCTGGGGTCGAAGGGGCGGGACTGAGAGAACTAGGGACTCAGAGAACAAATGCCCGCGGGACGAGCCAGGTGTCGCGGTCCCTCCGTGGCCGGAGACTGAGCAAAACAGCTGATCCCGCCCTCGGGCTCGGGGCGAGCATCTGCCTATTCGTCCCCAGGCATCCCCAGGCACAGGTGTGCTGCGGGACACCAAGCCTCTGGCTGTTTGCCTTGTCACTTCCAGAACCCAGCTTACCCAGATGGATCATTCCTCCTCCACCCCGCCCCCAACATCTGAATCCTGTATCCAGGTCTGCCCCTCCCTGTGGTCTCACTGAACTCCCACGAGCAGAATCAGGGAGCCTCTTGCTACAATGCACACTATTCATTCCTGACGGGAACTCAGCACCTGCCACGAGCCAGATCCTGTGATAGCACTGTGAGCAGAACAGTCTGCTGTTACCCAGTTCTCACACCAAACTATAGGACAATGAGGGAAGAGAGAACTTAATAAACAAATAAGTTATCTTCGAAAACTGAAAACGGTCATTATCCTCAGTGTCAAGAAAGCTTTCTCCCATATCATGCAAAACAACGGGCAAATCCCAACCCACAAGCGAATTCTGTTTAGGAGGGAAGGGAAGAATTACCTTCTGGACCCACCAGTTTTCAGTCTGTCCTCTCAGGACAGTGTGGTCAGAGTCCACTAGAGGGCAGCAAAGAGATGGAGATGCTAGAAGGAATCGTCACCAGACCAGAAGTTCCTACTTGCCCCACAGGGTGTGAGGAGCCTAATAAAAACAATACCAATAATAATTCACATTTATTGCATGGCTACTATCGATTGAGCATCCTTCTAAGAGCTTTATTAAAAATTGCTTCATCTGCAGGGTGGTACCATGAGTACAGATGTGTTAACTCCATTTTACAGAGTAAACAAGAGGTAGAGAAAGGTTAAATAACTTGCCTAAGGTCACACAGCTAGTAAGGAGGACATACAAGACATGAATCCTGGAGTGGAGCTAAAAATCTACATACCTAGCATTGCAATTCTACCTTCTGAGCAGAGGATGGGGAGGCATGGAAAACAGACAGTGGAGGAGTCAGCTGAGGTCCCCACAGACTAACCCCAGAGGGCTCCCCAAGGCTAGTTCTAGAAACATACAGTTTTTAGCTAATAAAGGACCTTGGGTCATCTGTCAAGTAAGGTGAGAAAATCTTAGCTTCCCTCCATGTGCCTTCCACAAGCCTCATGAGGATATAAACATAGGGAGTAGGCACCCGCCCACCCCATCACCACCCAAAGCTAGCCCAAGCCCTTCAGTGCCCCTGGGTGCCCTCTGCATGGTGTACCTTGCCATGTCTGGCCCCATGTGTGACCCTGCTTTGACCATTTCTCCCTACAGCCTCGCCCACTCCCTTTCCCCCTTCCTAACCCCCCCCAAACACCAGTCTGACTCAAGCCTCTGTTCTTCAGTCCTGAGGCATCCGGTCAGGCATGGTGACATGGTGACTGCTGCCAAGAGGCTAGAGCCCAATAGGTGGTCCAATGGGATCCAGTGAGGACATTCGTAGGGATCCTGTCCGTGAGGGATGTTTCAGAGCCCAATTCTTTTGAGATAGGAAGAATCCCAGGACAAGGACAGTAAGGACTCAAGGACAAAAATTTTGCAAGGGTTTTACTGTTCCCATGCGCTGAAACACAAGAGGTTAAAAACTTATGTGGCCCTCCCTGGTGGCTTAGTGGGTTAAAACACAGCACTGACAAGTTAAAGCCACTTCCACATGAATTTGATCCCCGCCTGACCCAAGGTGATCCACATGGCTCAGCAGACCTCTCCTGACCCACCCGCTGCTCCCCTCAGCAGTGTACTTCTTCGATCTGCCTGTTCTGCTCCCCACTCTGTCTCTGGTGAATCTTCTCACCGCCCCTGCACCTCTGGCCTATACCCCAGTTCTGTATGCATAAATAAATAAATCTTTAAAAAAAAACAACAAGAAAAAAAAACCCCTGATGATTCTAGGCCTAGACAACTGTCACCATAAATTGTCTTGGATTTTTGGTTTGTATTTTTGTTTCCTTTACCATTTCTGAACTCTTTCCAAGAGTATTAAATTGTCTACAATGAGAAGAAAAGGGAGTTGAAGACTCACAAGATAAGGGAGGGAGTCACAAACCTTGAGATCAAACCAGTTCAAACTGGATCTGCACACAGCCTCCATGAGATGATCTTCTTTGACATGGTCACGGCCCTGCATGACCCCCAAGCTGCAGCTGACAGGTGCCCGCAGTCAGCAACTAAATGGATTTTAGCCAAGTCCACATTCTTTGCTTTCTCAGTCAAAAATGTTTAATTCCTTTCCCTCAAACCGAAGCCCTAAAGCCTACATAGCCCACACCTCAGGGAGTCTTTCATGCCCATCCCCGAAAGAGAGGTCTTTCCTTGCTCATCCCCAATCTAATCTATCTTAAACTATCTAATCTGACTCCATGCCTGCCCTCACCCGGGTCTGTGGAGACTTCAGTCTTGACCAAAGTCTCTTTCCTTGTCTGGAAAATGGACACCTAGCTCCAGTCCTCCAGCTCCCAGTGGGTGGTGCCAGGGCCAGCTACCTGTACATGTCTAGATTTTCTGCCTGGGTCATGGGGGCAGCAGCTGAGGGTCCACTCCCTTGTCTGATTTCCTTCTCAACAACCATTTTCTGAGCTGCTGCTTCGTGCAGACCAGGTACTGTGCAAATGGCACAAGTTGCCAGGAAACCTGCTGTGTGATCTCCAGCAAGCCCTTTACCCAGCCTGCCCTCAACTAGTTCTCCTGAGGTCATTTAGGTTGGAAACCAGATGTTATTGACTGGGGACTAAAGAACCCGCTGAAATTGCTTGTGTGTGAGTGAGGGTGTATGTGTGTGTCTATGTGTGCATGAGAACTAAACAAGAGATTTTTAGGTCACACGCACACCTAGACACACACATAGACACACATAAACACCTCTGTTTAGGTCCAGATTTCTCAAGATTGGCACTATTACTGTTTTTGTTGGGATCATTCTTTCTTGTGGGAGCCTGTCCTGTGTATTGTGGGATGTTTAACAGCATCGCCGGCCTTTCCCCGGAAAGTGCCAGTAGCAATCTCTACCTGTTGTGACAATAAAATAATGTCTGGCCCTCCTGCTGGCACAGTGGGTTAAAGCACAGGGCAACACTGCAAAGCTGGCAGAGGCCACTTGGGTACAAGTTCAATCCCCAGTCAGGGAGCTGACCCACATGGCCCAGCAGACCTCTCCTGACTCACCCACTGCTCCCCTCAGCAGTGTATTTTAGTAGATCTACCTGTTCTGCTCCCCACTCTGTGTCTGGTGAATTCTCTTACCACCCCTGCACCTCTGACCTGTACCCCAGTTTGGATGAATAAATACATAAATCTTTAAAAATAATAATAATAATGGGTGGAGACTACCAAATATGCCCTGAGAGGCAAATTGCCCCCAGCTGAGAACTGCTGAAAGGGAGTTCTAGAAAGCCCTAGGCCAGGCCAACCAAGT
>NW_004567124.1:33164667-33172562 GCF_000260355.1 Condylura cristata
AAAGAGCCAATTCTTACCCAATGTGCTAAGGAGGGGGACCGCAGACACCCTCTTTGAAGCCAGCCCCGTCTTTCTGCCAGCCGCCCTGCTGTGGCCAGGCTGGAGGCTGCAGGGTGGCACACTGCCATGGACAATTTGGGAGTGGAGGTGGCAGGACCTCCTGAGGGCCCAGCTCCTTGTACACCCGCCAAGGCCGCCCACACCGCCCAACCGGGCCCCAAAATCCTTCCCCTAACCCCTTGGCGGCTCTACTCTAAGCACTATGCCAAGCGCTGGTAAAGGGCCACAAGGCAGGAGGTGAACTCAGGGGTGAGCTGAAAACTGTTTAACTACCAGTTCTTTGGGGTTAGGGAAAGATTTGTAGCAATGCCCACTTCTGCTGCGTGAGTATACCGGGGCAGGTCTCAAGCCACCGAGGCAATGTTGATGAATGGTTCCCTGCTTTATAGCAGGTGTCCCCACTATTAGATAAGGTAGACACAATCTCACGAGCATAGAAAACAATAGAGTAGTTAGTGATGTGGTTTTAGCATGCATTTTGCTTTTAACCAAAAAAAAAAAAAAATTGAAGTCGTTAATTGTAAGTTTCTATAATTTAATTATTAACAAAGATTGTTTTAAAACCAGATAAACACAATTCCTAAAACTTTAGCCACCAGCTCTAGAAAGCCAATACAAGCCAGCTCAGTCCCCCACTAAGAAATGAATAGGGTCCATCACCTCAAGGCCACACTCAGAAGACAGGCTGCCAGTGGCAGGGTCATCAACAGGGGACGCACAGCCGTCAGGGAGGCACAGACCGCACCCAGGAGTTCAGAGAAGGCTTCCTGGAGGTGGGGGTGTCTCACTGAAACAGGGATAGGGGAGCATGCCAGTTGAAAAGCCTACAGAGAGACCAGAGGAGAAAGTGTTGGGCATTGCAAACTGGAGGCCTCAGTCTGGCTGGACACATCTGGCCTCCAGGCCTGTGGGCAATCTAGTAACTCTAGGGGCCTGTGGAGGGAGCTCCTGAGTGTCTGGAGTTCATGGTGAGGGTAGCAAACCCTCCACAACCAAGACTTCACCTCTCTTCCCCTCCCCCCACTTCACCCGGTTCCCCCAGGTGATCCTGAAACTCCTGGCTTGGCTGCAGAAAGTAACTATAATTACAGTCATTTATAGAACAGTGCGCTGCTTCTAATTACATGCTGCGCAATTCCAATTATATGTCTAAGGAAACATCTCAGGAGCCCCCTCCCCAGGGCCAGCCTGTCAACAGTAGCCCCAAGGCCAACCAGAATATGGGGGGGGGGGTTTTAGTGCGGCCTCCCTGGTGGGTCTTTGGATGTCAGGTCAAGCAGGAAACTAGTTCAGGGACCTGCCTCTGATGTGGGTGTGGAGTGAAAGGAGGCAGAGGAAGCACCCCCAGAAGAGAGACTCAAGACATGGAGAGGGTGAGGAGGCTCTTGCTCATGATCCAGGAGACCGCCTTTTACACCACAGGTGCATAGAATACTGGGCCTCACAGCACAAATCAGGTTGGCAGCCCCAAGGGCTGCTCAACAGTTAGGAAGCACAATCCTCCCCCCACGAGAAGCAGGTGCTCTCATCACTCCCTGCAAAATCCTCTCAGCCACAGACCACACAGAGGCTTACCCAGCCCTGCTTTGCATACCTCCTGTGAGTGGAAATTCAGGCCCCCGAGGGTAAGCCCAACTCCGCTTATGAGACAGCTTTTCCTCAAATCAAGAAAAGTCCTCCCCACAGGTCCTGTCTCAGTCCTCTGGGGCTAAGGTCCCCTGTCTGAGGATCCCGATGGCCTCCGCTCCAGACAGGTGTCCAGCCACCTAAACCCTGCCTGTTCCCCCACCAGTTTCTGAGACCACCTGGACTTTACCTCCACAAGTTTCTCCCAGTTCACACATCCCCAGATGACACATCCAACACCATAGCACCAAGCAGGTAGCGTCCAAGCGGCTCCACTCCCAGACCATGGCCTCCTGGGCCCCCACCTCCCAGCCATGCTGGGCAGCCCCCAGGCCCAGGCTCACAAGCATGCCCCTCCCCCCCCCCAGTCCCAATAAGCAGCAGAGTCTGGACTTCACTGCACAGCTCCAAGGAGCCCAGCCCCAGCTCCGCCCCCACAATGAGGCACACTGGCCCTAACAAGCTACAGAACCTTCGGGTTTCCTATTCTCCTATAGTGCTTGTCCCCTAGGGTCACCGTGAACATGCAGTTCCCAAGGAATTCCAAGTCCCTGAGGCCCCCAGTGGGCAACAAAGGCCCATGTACCTTCCCCCAAGATGAGCAGTGAGTAGTCAGCACAGTCGCCAATCACTTCTGTCTCTTAGAGGGTGCCCAGGGGTGTCCTGCCTTCTCGGTGCTGAAGCTGAGTGCAGCCCTGCCCAGGGATGTGAAGTCTGGCTGCCGCCCGCCCGTGCCTCTCTGGTACTGGGACACAGCTGTTCAGGACACTGTCCTCTTCTTCCAGGCTCAGACCTCTCTTCCCACAAGGGGCCAGGACTGGACTTTCTGGGGTTCTACCTAAATAATGGAGGTGGGCCCAGGGCCAGCAAGTGCCACCTATGCTGGCCCAGCCTTGCAGGCAGGGAAGAGTGGTCTCAAAAACAACAAGCTGCTTCCCTGAGGTACACATGCCCTCCTCTGACACAGTCCACCCACACAAAGCCCTACACAAACATATTATTAGCTTGTTTAATCCTCATAACACTCTGGGAGCTGGGTGTTATTATCCTATTTTACCACGGGCAAATGGAATAATGTTATGGTTCCATTATATACCTGTCAGGAGTCTCCTCAGAATGGTGAGTGACAGTGTGGGAAAGATGAAGGGCTCTCAGCTCAGCCAGGCCCAGAGCAGAATGGGGACCACGGGCAGAGGTCAGTCAGACAGGGTAGGAGCTGCGGAGATGTGAGGGAGGCATGGGTGTGATCTAGCGGGGTGCCCAGGACTCCCTGACCCCAAGAGAGGGGTGGTGAGTTTGGGGGAGGTAGGTTGAGAGTTAAAGCTGAGATCTGGGGGAAACCTCAAGTTAGCCTGCTTGTTGTGCAGATGGGGAAAATAAGGCACTGCCAGGAACAGAAACTTGTTTAGAGTCACTCATCTGCCGGAGGCCAGACTGGGACCTGTCCCCTCAGCTCCATGCTCAAGGGTGTTTTGAGCCAGCCCTGGTTCTGGTAAAGAGGCAGGCCAGGCTGAGACTGAAGCACAGAGTGCACCAGCCTGGCCTCCGGGCACGCCAAGGTTCCAGACCCTCTGGCACCCCAATATCTCACTGGACTGACCAGCAGGGATCTGATGAAGCCCCCAGTCTGCTGGACCTCTCTGAGTGGCCAGCAGGGGTCAGTACTGCACAGGGTGTGAACACTCCTGGCCTCCCAGCCACCTCCCCAGGAGTCCAACCTAAGGTCCCAAGCAGGGGACATAGAAAAGAAAGGGTTTGGGGGCAACAGGTTTTACAGGTTTGGGAAGACCACCTAGGGATGAACGTCCTTGGGGGCCCTGCTTCCCTGGCAAGGAGGCTAGACTCTTGGAGGAAAGTCCAGAGAGCTCCATACCAGAATCCACAAGGGATTCAAGACTGTCCTCTTACCAAATTCCTACTCAAGAGGTGACAGGGCTGCTCCAGTTGCTGGGGAGAGGAGACGGATGTCCTGCCGCCTTCACAGGCCTCCCTCGGTGAGAATGTGCCCCGAGGTAGTCAAGGCAGGGGACACAGGCTGGGACAGTGAGCCGGTCAGGCTCATTGTCCCCTACGATGAATGTGAGCCTGAACCACGTCGGGCCACTCACACAGGGGCTCCACATTCACCAGACTGACCACTGCAGATGTCATTCCAGGGACTCCCTAGATGCAGAACCTGTGGGCACAGAGGCCCAGCTACATTATATGTGGGTTTTTGACTACACGGGGAAGCAAGGGAAACCCCTAATACACACTGTTCGGGGGCCGCTGTATACCAGCACCCAGGCACTGTCTATGGGAACTCCCTGAGAGCCAGTTCTTACAGTCGTCGAGCAGGCTGGGTAGGGCAGGGGGCCAGGAAGGGGTCGCATGGGCCGCTTGAGGAGAGAGAGGCAAGAAAACAGAGAGGGGACATATCAGGCACAGTACTGACAGTCCCAGGCTTACACTTCCTGGAGGGTCTGACTCATGGGGACCTAGAGAGGGGTTTGAAAAGCTGAAACCAGACAGGGAAGCATAGGAAGCATCCCCACTCCTCCCTGGGACACTTGCAGATGGCTCTTCTATGAGTCAGTGGCCTTAGATGCCTCGGGATGACCCCTCCCACTGCCTCACCCTGATGTCAGGGAGCCTGGCCCTGGTGTTCTCAGTTTTAGTCTGAATACTCTTCCCCATCAGTTTTAGTCTGAATACACTTCCCCATCACCAGCTTCCTGCTGCTTCAGTGCTCATCATGGCCTTCCTGAGGCAAATCTTCTCAAGAGCTTCCATACTTTGCTGGTAGGGCAGGTGTCCTGAGACTCTGTCTCTGTTCTCGTCATCCCAGATCCTCCTCACCCCTTCTATTCACCTGCTCATGAGTCTTTGCTCCTATTCCCCCTGCCTAGAACTTCCCTCCAACCCTCTGCTTTACCTACTTAGTACCAACTCATCCTTCAGATGTCAATCCATGTCACCTCCTCCAGGAAGTCTTCCCTGACCTCCCAACTAAGTCAAACTCCCAATTACATGCATCCTTGGCACCATGCACTCTGCTTTATACCCTTTGTCAGAGTCGCCTTTATTTCGTGAGGTTCTTTGTATGGTTAGTGATGAGCATCTGCTTATGTCCCCTGATGAGAAGTGGGTCTCCTTTGCACCCCATTGTATCCTCAGCCTGCAGCACAAAGTCAGGCACAGACAGGCACTTTGCAAACATGTACTGAATGAGTGGAATCCCCGTGGATACCCAACATGAGACTGCAGCCTTCCCCTCCCTCCTCCCAAGCCTGTCCCACCACATCTCAGCTCTTTGTGACTCTTCTCATCTGTAGTCCCCAGAGCCTCCTAATGTTTGAGCTCTATGGAAAGGACTGGGCAGCCTGCCCCAAGTCTCCATGATCAAGGCCAGACTCAAGACCACTGTAAATTTCCCAGAAGGTGCAAAGATAGCCTCAAGCCACCAATCACTGACCAAGTGACCCAGAGGAAGCCAGTCCTCCAGAACCTGACCCCAGGTAGAAATTCCTTCCTGAATTTGCATCTGCCTACTCTTTCAGACTCAGGGCCTGTGGCCCTCACAGACTGTCCAACCTCCACCTAGAACCACAGGCCCAGAGAGGGTCAGGCCCCTACCCAAGGTCACACAGCTCCAGGCTACACAGAGCCTCACCAAGAATCCAGGGCACCGACTCCAGCTTAGGGTTCTCCCGAACTATAATAAACGTGACTATTTTTAGCAAGCTAATTAGCAAGTCAAATATGGCTCTTGCTAATAATAATACCACCTTTATGCTTTCAGAGTCTCTCTTCACCTCATTTGCTCCTGCAACAGTCAAGTGGGCCCGGCAGCGAAGCAGGTGGTGAGCTCATTAGGAAGGTGTAGCCCAGAAGAGGAAGCAACTGGTTCTCCTGCACAGCCACCCATCTGCTATCAGGGCTCAGTGATGCTTGGAGGCAGGTAGTATTTGAGGCTCCCTTACACTGGGCCTGGCTCAGAGCCTCACACTCAGCCAGTTCCCGGCCCCACTCACCGGGGCCCTCCCAGGGCCTCGCTACCCCACTCACCCAACAGAAGTCAGCCTCCTGTCCCACTGTGGCCCAGCGGACCCTCCCCATACCGGCTTCCTCACAGACCCTGGGCCTTGGCGGCCTCAAAGCCTGATGTCCATTAGTGTCTCTTCCCCAGCCCAGCCCATGCTACAGACATTGTGGACAGGAGATTGGGGCCGTGTAGCTGTGTAGCACATGCTGCCCCTCAATCAGGACCCCAGATGGGATGGAGGACATCCCAGGTGGGCTGGGGCCAGGTCCAGTCCTGTCCTGGGGTCCCAGGGCCCAGCTGCTGCTCCTCCCCACCGGCACATTCCTACAGGAATTCCTAGAATGTCTGTTGTCAACAAACAGAGCAGGGTGGACTCAGACATGAGGTCAGCTCTGGATTGCTTCCTGAGCCCTTCCCTACAAGGAAGCCTTTCCCATCAGGGTGGTTGGGTCAGGGAAAGGGCGTCAGGCTGGAAGGTTGAAGCTGTCTGGCCAAGGGTGGGAGAACACACAGCTCAGTGGAGACACACAGTTAGTGTGCTATTGATGTTGTTTTTTTGAGTTCGGGATTCTTGGGTTCACTCTGGAAAGGTTTCACCAGAGCTCCCCTTTCAGCGGCACACGGCGAGATTCTTCACAAGACAGAGACTCAGTTTATATTGAAAGAAGAAGTTTATTAGGAAGAGACAGAAGAGGAAAAGACAACTTGCATAAGTGCAAGCGGGCAGGAAGAGCTGCCAAGAAAGGGACAGGCTTGCAGAGGGAGAGGCCTGCATGAGTGCAGGCAGACGGCCTAAGGAGAGAGTGGCCTCCGCTGGGGGAGGTCAATGCAGAGAAGTCCGGCAGGGTCACAGGCAGGCAAGGAGGCTGCTGCCCGCAGAGGGAGAGAGTGGGTGGGAAGAAGCCCCTGCACAGGCACAGGGGGGCGGTGGAAGAGCTGCCCTGTGCTGGTGGCGAGACTGCCCTTGGGAGTTTCTCCTTGGGAGGGGCTCTCTCCCTGTGAGCCTGGGTGGATCTTGAGAGGACCCGAGATATCCTGATGGACCCGAGATTTCCTGATAAGCTTCTCCACTTCCTTATCTTTCATCTTTTGGGTCTGAGCTTCAATCACCGCCCCAACAGTCTGTTACCTGCTGGGACCTCTTGGAGACATCCAGGCATCCGAAAATCCTGGACATTGGGCTCTGGTGCCCGAGGACCTTGATGTTATGGCTGTGTCAGTTGCTGCACTAGCCCCTTCTATCTGCCCCTTTGTGCGACTCAGTCTTGGATGCCTCCCCTGCGTTCCTTCCTCCATCACTATGAACGACCCAAGTCTCCCCTCTAGTAAGAGCCTCTCCAGAGCCCCCAGGACCCATCAACCCCAAAGAGGAGGTATGGTGACAAGGGTGCCTGGCGTCTGGGGTGCAAGTGTCCACTCACAGAGCAAGCACCCAGCAATCAGCCCCTCAGACAGACCAGGGCTGGGGAGCTCAGGAATGGGAGGGCTCCAAGACCAGGAACAGCAGGTACAAAGCTTGCATTTCCCCTCAGATTAATGCTCCGACCTGTGGCCCACCTCATCCAGGTAGGCTGGCCAGGAAGGGAAGAAACTGAGCCTGTAACTCACTGTAAATTTGGGGTACATGGGCCCTCCTTGTGGGAACAATCCCTGTTCCTGAGTCTTTTACTGACAGACATGTCAGGCTGCTGGTCCCTGGGGCAGCAGGGAGGATGGGCAGCTTCAGGGAGGCGGGGGGGTTGGTAAGGACCATCCCAGGAGATGGGTGCAGAGGCCCCCAGCGGGCCACAGCTGCCCAGCGGGGGAGAGGTGCCGCACCCTCCCGCATGACCTGGCAGGAGGAAGCCCCAGAATTGATTCCCAGTGACAGGGAGAGCCCCACCCCCCACCCCCGGGAGCTGATTAGCTGCAGGACAGCACTGCACCTGGCAGGGACAGCAGCGATGCTGACTCAGCAAGAACTAGGCCATCCGTGAACAAAGAGAGGAGGGAAGGGGGCTGTGTCTGCAGCATCCACTCCTGAGGCGGCGACAGACGGTGGGCTGCATGGCTGAGGGAGAGGCAGGTGGGCTGCATGGCTGAGGGAGAGGCAGGTGGGCTGCATGGCTGAGGGAGAGGCAGGTGGGCTGCATAGCTGAGGGAGAGGCAGGTGGGCTGCATGGCTGAGGGAGAGGCAGGTGGGCTG
>NW_004567124.1:33172694-33216960 GCF_000260355.1 Condylura cristata
GCTCTCCAGAGTGCTCGGCCAGCATGCTCTTGCTCACACGCTTGGAAGCGGGCTAGTATGGCCCCACACACAACAGCCCAGGACATGCTTCGGTCTTCCAGGGAGATCCCTACCCGCCCCACCCATAAGGGCCCAGGGCCCAGGACCCTCCTGCCCCAAGGGAAAGCCTCTGAATTGCTCCTCACCAGACAGTGGTGTCTACTGTCATTCACTCCCCTTGCCCTCTCCCAGGCACCCCCTCCAGAGGAGGGGCATGCACAATGACAGAAAGGGGTAGGGGGGTAGAAGCTGATGGCCCCATGGCACAGGTGGTGACCCCACCCCAGCAGCAGGACAATAGGGTGGGTGGTGCCATGATATAGGCCCATCCCACAGGAGCAGGGAGCTGCCAGCACCTTGTGAAGAAAGGAGCCTCAGGGGAGCTATGGGTTTCAGCTGAGTGGGCAAGAACATTGGCCAAAGTGGACTTGGTGGCCCCCTTCCCTGGCACAAGCCAAGGAGGACCTCCTGCCATCCCCAGGGCCCAGAGTTGGGGTGGTGGGGGTGTGGGGTGAGTATGGCTGGCACTGAGCAAAGCCAGAGCAGGCAAGGGAAGAGCAGGGCTCCCGGTAGGTGGGGACAGGTGGCATTAGCCACCCCCCCCTTGCTGCCTGAGGACAGGGTAGAAATGGGGGTTCACTGTCTAGGCAAGAAAGAGGCCCATCCTCTGGGTGGTGAGCACCACCCGGTGCTGCTCCAGGATGCAGCCAGCAGGCTCCCTGTAGGCCCAGGATGCCCAAGGGGCGCTTTAAACTTAGACCCAAGCAGTAAGGCATCTTCCCTGAACCCTACATGCTAGAACCACCAACTCTGACCCTCCTCCTCTGAACTCAATCCCCCCATACTTGCATTGGGGAACAAAAACCCATGAGTCAAGGGGCATACCCACCTGAGGCCCAGCCCTCCTGCAAATTCAGGACTCAGAATTCCCATCCACAAGCCCAGAATCCAGTTCTGCACCTGCACAGGCCTTTCCTTTGGTGGGTCCTCCAGAGGCTGGACCTTCAGCTGGACACATAACCCCTGGCCTAGGGCTGGTTAGGGACAATGGGTGCTGGTATGTGGCTGGGCCATGGAAGGATTCTGGGGCTATTACATGTGCTGCCCAAGTTGGGACTGGCAGAGTTTGGCCACCTGCTCCCCACTATTGCCACATTACAGCCCCGAACCCAGAAGTCCAAGATTTCTAAAAGCCACCTGACCTTCCAGGTTGTTATAAAGATATATTTGTCAGTATGGGAGGCTAGAACATATTCTATTCAGCAGTTTGTTAGCTTGACTTATGACTTTTAAATATCTAGACAGGTGGTATGTGGGCTTCCATTGCTACTTCTGCCCTGCACCTCACAAATTTTGGGGTGGGCCTCTTAGAGGCTCTTTGTGCAGGCCCCACATCACTATCTAGTGAGAACTTCCTCATTAGTTCTTTGAAACTCATAGCCTCCTTCTTCCGGGCAGGCCTTAGAAAGGTCATGAACTAGACCACATGCTCCTGACACAGAGCTAGTCCGCAGCCCTTTCCCTGGTTCCTTTCCAAACTGACCTAAACCAGGGCCCAGTGGACAGGCCCCACAGGCTGGGGGAGGGGGTGACCCCTAGGGGAAAGAAAGTACCTCCTAGGACAATCTCCCCTCATTCTCAGATAGTGTTGTCGCACCCTGTTTTGCAGGTGAGGAAAGGAGGTTTCAGAGGCTTCACACTCCAACTCAAGGTCACACAGGCAGCTTCAAGTCCCCATATCTAATAAGCATAGCGTCTGTGCTCCTTGCTCTGGAGCATCGGGCCAGCCATGGAGGGGTCAGAAAGCACCATGAGCAGGACACTCTGTGCTCAGCTCCATGTCAGCTCACTACACTCTACTCAGTGAGGCCTTGGTGAATCACAGGGCTTCCTACGTCATTTGGTGACTCCCACAGCCTCAGTTTCACAGAAAAGGGGGTCTTTCCAGATAAGGCATTTGTAGGAAGTGGGGGATGAGCAGAGAGCTGGCTTCTGAGTCCCAATAGGTCTGGTCCAGCCAAACTGCATGAAACTTATGCTCAGGCTCCAGCCCTCTTGGGGACCAGAGTCTGCAGTGGGGTGCCCTAGGGACTGAGGGGTGTCTCTCAAGTGGACCTGTGCTAGGTGTGCTCTAGAGCCTCTCTCAGACGCCAAATGCTTGTCACTAGAGGTGAAGGGGTTCCCTTTCTACCCGCAGGAACCCAGGCATCAGAGAACCCAGCACAAGTGTGGGGGTGGGGGGAAGAGGAAATTACCAGCTTCGGGGAGCATCGGGCCAGCCATGGGAGGGGTCAGAAAGCACCATGAGCAGGACACTCTGTGCTCAGCTCCATGTCAGCTCACTACACTCTACTCAGTGAGGCCTTGGTGAATCACAGGGCCTCCTACGTCATTTGGTGACTCCCACGGCCTCAGTTTCCCCACCTGTCAAGTGGGGAGGACAGCAGTGCCCTCTCTGTGTGGGCTTTATGGGGATCATACCAGGACAATAGGATTGGGACTGGCACTTATTTTAGTTTCTTTTCCCTGTAGTTAAAAAAAGGTCAGGGCTCTCCCTGGTGGCGCAATAGGTTAAGGCACCGCAGTATGAAGCTCTACGAAGCCACTGCAGCACAAGTTTGATCCCCGGCCAGGGAGCTGACCCACATGGCGCGGCAGACCTCTCCTGACCCGCCCACTGCTCCCCTCAGCAGTGTACTTCGTCGATCTGCCTGTTCTGCTCCCCACTCTGTCTCTGGTGAATCCTCTTACCCACCACAACTTTGGCCTGTACCCCAGTTCTGTAAGCATAAATAAAATCTTTAAAAAAAAAAAAGAAGAAGTTCAGATTTTTAGAAAAAAAGGAAGTTCCACCCCAGGGTGTATCTAGCTCTGATGATTAAGTGGGTGGTGTCCAAGTATGCCCAGGAACCGGACATGAGCTATGAAAGTCAGGACTTCTTCCTGGAGTTGCCTCTCCCTGACCCTGCACCAACATCCGCCCCCTTCCAGGACCTGGTCGTGGGAGCCGAAGAGAGTGGTAAGCCCAGGATGCTCTCCAAGAGGGGCAGGAGATGGGCCCAGGACCTCCGGGCCTCCCTGGCCAGGCCATGCTTAGCAATGGCTCCAGTAACGCCAGGCCTAAGCAGGCAGGCAGGTCTCCAGTCCAGACTCAAACCCCTCTCCACCTCCAATCCTTCCACTCCTGCCTCCCCAATGCCCACCAGGCTTCCTGCTTCCAAGTCCCCACCAAGGCCACCCTCCTCACTGCCCATGCTCCTTCCACCCGTGTCTAGGTGTAGGCGGCCTGTGGGCCAGGCCAGACTGTGATGGGGACCTGCCTATGCACACTGGGGAAGTTTTTCAAGCACCCCATTTTCATGGGTTTCCTCTACAGTCTTCTTACCACAGTGGAAACGGCCATGATGTCCTGGAAAAAAGACGTGGCCACTTCTCTCCACACTGGCCTCAATCCTCCCTTCACTCTTACCTTTGACCACTCTCCCATCCCAAAACCCCTAGTCATCCTTCTCCTCCCCACCCCCCACCCCCTCTCTCCCCTCCCTGAGGACTCAGGAGCCAGAGTGAAGCTGAGTCCTGGCAGGAACTTGCTGACTCCTGCCTGTATCACCCGCCTCCCAGCCTCTCCCTACCTCTCGATGCTGCCTCTTGGCATCAGCCTGTTCTTGAGTCCACCCACCTGCAGGAACACTCAGCGACAGCTTCTAGGCCCTAGGAAGTCATGAGCTCATCCTCTCCACTCACCCCGCACCACTGCCCACTTCCCTCCCCTTAAGCTCCAAGATGTGACTCCCACCCTAACACCCCAGCAACATCACTCACCCACATTCCCCTGAGGCTTCACACTGCGGACCACTCCTCCAACTTTCTCCTCCTTTCTGCACAGTGCTGAAAGTCAGCACCACCCTTCCCCTCTGAGTTCACCCTATCTCTAGACTTTAAATGCCCGTCTCTACTATCAACACTTACCCACAGCATCCCCTGCCATCCTCCACCAGGTTCTCTCCCTAGCTGCCCTGCCTTCATTCCCCTGATATCTAACCATCCCCTCATATCTGTGCTTTCCCCCACAGGTGTCAAGCCTCACCCCGTATCTTCCTGTTGTCTTTAGGGGTCACCTCCTCAGAGAGGCCTACCTTGACCACCCCTGTAAAATTTTGGATGCCTCCTTGCCCAGAACTGCCCATCACCTGACCTCTGTTTTATGTTTTCCCCAGTTTTGACAGATTATGTAATTTACAAATTATGCTTATTATCGTCTTTCCCCACCAACTAGAATGAAAGCTCTTTAAGAGGAAATACTTGTTTGTTCTGGTGACTGGGTGGGCCCAGAGCCTGGCACCCGTGGGCACGCCTGATTTGGCTCTTAAGTGAATAAATAAAAGCGTTGCAGGCTTCTCTCCGTTTGCAGCAACCACATCCACTCTCCACCAGCTGTTTTCACCTCCTTAAAAGCTTTCAAATCTACACCTGAGTCCTTATCTCCACTGTTCCTCCTCTCCACTCCCTGATCTGACTATCCTCACCTCCAGCTGGCCCCCTCTGCAAGAGAGGCAGTAACCTGGCCTTGGGCTCAAGAGCCAGGTGGGCTGGTTTCTCTCTCTGGCTCTGCCATTATCAGCTGTGTGACTTTGACCTGGTCCCTAATCTCTCTGCACTCCATCCCCTTGTTTGTGAAATGATGAGGATATAGCTCCTCTCTCCTGGGGTTTGGAGCTGCTGAGAGGTTTAAATAAAACAATTTATATAAAGTACATTGTAAACAAGTGTTATTGCTTTGCATTTATTGGACAAAGCAGATCAGCACTTGCTGAAAGCTGCCTGGTGACTCCTAGGAGAGTTTCTTCTCTGCACCTAGGAGCCCTCCCAAACTGGTCTGTCTCACCTGCCTGGCACTGTCTCTTCATACTAGTTCCACTGAACTCCACACAGTCTACAGAATACATCCTGCTGCTTTCAGCCCCCACTCCATGCCTTAGGGCATGAGCTATTTTCTCTACCCTTCACTGATTTGTACTTGCTTTTTGACTCAACAAAAATCCCAGAGCTTTTTTACACATTCATACATAGAAAGTTTCCACATTCCTTTTTATAGCTGCATAGTATTCCAATGTGGGCCATACCCTTATCTGACACAGCTTGACCTGATGATACAGAGGGTATTTCCAATCTTTTATCATAGGTGGGCAGATGAGTCTATGACTGTGGTTGCTGGGTCCAAGAGAAGGGGTGGCCTCACCCCAGCTGTGACAGGATCTGAACACAAGGTAGGGAAATTATAATTCATGCCCTGCCTCTGTACCAAACACTTTTCTCAGAGTAGGGCTACTCCTAGGGTGGGACCTAAGGCCAACCATACTTCTGCCTCAGCCATGGTTGGCCTACTTGAGCCTTCATGCGTGGCTCTAGGTCCACATGGGAGCTGTTGAGGATGATGGCTCGCAGATTCCTACAGGATACTTTGAGCCTTCAGGCACACCAGATGAGGGGGCTGGACTCCTGGGTAGCTTCTCTCCACGTGGGTCTCTTCTCTCCTGGCTACTGCCCCGACCTCCCCATATGCACATACCAGTAATCCCAGTACCTCCAGCCAGTTCTTTGTGCAAGGCCAGGTCTCAGCTGGGCCTTGGTGGTCAGACCCCTACAAGAGGAAATGGTAGACCTCTGACACTTTGGATTAATGGCAGCCCAGAGGAGCCAGCCCCATGCCAGGCCACAGCTCCATCAGAGAGCCTCCACTGGCCCTCACAGAGGCAGAGCTGGACCAGCAGCCAGCTGCCATGGGGTGGGAGTTTGAACTACCAGCTTTGTGCAGAAGCACCCCCCCGCCACCGCCATTCAGATGTGAAGGACTAGGGAAGGTCCCAGCTCTCCACCTTACTGACTTCACAGAACGTTCCTGCTCCTTGGTTCAGCCCTGGGTTCCTTTCTGAGCCTCCCTGCATCCCGCCCCCCCACCAGCCTTATCACACCCCACACACCCACGCCATATCGCTAGTCATAGGGAAACACAGTTCCCTTCTAGTTCCTCTGCTCCCTATCTCCATGCCTCTGACCACGCAGTTCCCTTCAGTTCCTTCTTTGACCCAGCTAACTAACGCCTACTTTTCCAGAAAGAGAGAACTCAAGAATTATGTTGGGTGGGAGGATGATGGCCTCTCCTTCCATGAAGGAGATAGGGGACAACCTAAGGCAATAACTGCTATAGTAACACTGTGTCTCCTTGGCTTGAAATCCACTGGGGTCACCATCTGCTCAGCATCCTACTGGGCTGCATGTCTCAAAGGCATGGATGGTGCTCCATGTCTATCCTCACAAGGCCGCAGGTTTAGGCGCTGGTGTTTGGGCAGTAAAACTGTCCTAGGGGGTTTCAGCCAAAATCCCCCACCCCACCACAGTGCCTCAGCCCCAGGGCAGCCCCAAGGGAAAGCCTGTCCCTCAGAGTCCCTTTACTAAAGAGTCAGAAATTGCCCTTGAAGTCCCAAAGGAGCTCCCTGATGGGGAAGTGAGGCCTTGGGGTGGCCGGCCTGGCAGGATATGCCTCAGAGACATCAGATTCAGAATTTCCCCCACTACTCAAATTTCCTCACAGCAACCACTGGCTGGGCATGGGGCTGCCAGAGAACAAGGTTTAAGGAGTGTCAGTCTGAGTGAACTGAACCCAAAGATGAGGAAATGACAACCTGGAGGGAGGAAGACAGAGATGAGAGACACTGGGCTCTGCAGCCTGCTGAGGCCACTCAAGAATCCTCCTGGGCAAGAGAGAGAAGGGCCCAGAGCCCCTGAGCCATGCACCCCAAACTGGAGAGACCCCTGCAAATCATAGGCATGGAAGCAGCCATGGACATCTCCTGCACAGGACCCCAAAAGCCCTGACAACCTCCCAATGTAGCCTGGGTCCTTGAATGGAGACCATCGTTGATAAATCTGGGGCGTGGCCTCTGAATTTTGTCACTGGGGTGTATGGTGTGTCCCTCCAGACTCAGTCAGGGCCCCCGGCTCCCAGCCCACCATCCCAGTACCCAGGCTAGCCCACCTGCCTGCACCCCCAAGGCTCCCACTGCTGCCTTTTCCAGTGCCCTGAGCAGGTCAGCATCTGGGGAGACAGGGATCTGCATCTTTTCCTGTCCCCACAACACCTGATATGGCCAGGCACTCGCCCTGTGAATCAGAGTGAGTAAGGGGGTGAGTGCATTTCACTCGATCCCATAAAGTATGAATTTACTTGGCAAACATTCCCACCCAGTCTTTGCACTGGAAGCCAGTTACCATCCACCAGAGACTTCAGACACTGCAATAGGAAAGCAGGATTGGCCACTGACAGTGTCAGCCAGCCAGGCCCTGCTCACCTCAC
The DNA here is from genome assembly GCF_000260355.1 of Condylura cristata. Classification (NCBI taxonomy): domain Eukaryota; kingdom Metazoa; phylum Chordata; class Mammalia; order Eulipotyphla; family Talpidae; genus Condylura; species Condylura cristata. Next base: position 33,180,088 of record NW_004567124.1, read on the forward strand.
CCCTACCACTAAGAACGGACCAGACAGATCTCCAGCTCCCTTCCTTGGACTTCCCTACCTGGCAGGGACAGGAAGGCGAGCTGAAGAGGTGGCCCCCTCACCCTCTAGGGACCAACATGAATATGACTGAGTTACCTTGTCCCATCCCACCCTCAGCTCTGGGGTCCCAGGGGACAAGAACTGAAACCTGGCAGAGGATAAACCAGTCTGAGCTGCCCCAGGGGCCTCTATTGCTCACCCCTCACCCACACACAGTCTGCCCAGGGCCCCTCTCCCCTGGCATGGGAAAATCTTTGAAGCAGGCCTTCCTCCTGCCTGGGCCTCTCAGGCGCCTGCACCTCCCCTTCCCTGCCCTAGACCTGACACTCCCACCACCCCCATGCCCCCAGCAATGAAAGAACTCCAGGCTGGGGGTCTGGAGATGAGGATTCTGGTCTTTCCTCTGCCTAGAGGCACCACCTGCTAGGGTGACCTTGGCGAGCCATTCCTCTCTTAGTGTCACTTTCCAGTCTGGCTTGGGGGGCTAACAAGTGATGTAGAGATGAGGGCCCAATACCAAGGAAAAGGCTCTAATTGGTGGGTTTGGGGCAAGGAAGGGACTTTTCCCACAGCAAGGCTGAGGCACTTGATACCAGTCCACCACCCCTTTCAGGAGCATGGTGCTGGGGAGGAGACCAGGGTGGGGTCTGGGGGCCACGGTATAAATAAGGCCTCTGCTTAAGCCTGAGCCCCAGTTACCTGGACTCTTCCTTCAATCCATCACCAGCCCCCCATTCTGTGTCTGTTCAGGGATAGCAGCATGAGTCAGTCCCCCATAGCCCCCACCCTGAGCATAGGCCTGACACCAAGTTTAGCACCCACTATAATAGGTAGTGAAGAAATAAAGGCACAGAAAATAACAAGTGTTGGTGAGGAGAAACTGAAACCATACGAGGCTGGTAAGGAGTTTAATATGAAGCCACTTCTATGGAAAGCAGTTTGGCAGGTCCCCAAAATGTTTAGTGAGAATTAATCATCTTCGATGATTCCACAGTGACACTCCCAGGTTGAATTGAAAACACACGTCCACGCTAAACTTGTACACGAATGTTCATACCTCATCATTCACAGTAGCCATCAAATTCCCAGGAACTGATGCATGGATAAACAAAGTAGCATACCCAAACAACAGGTTATGATTTGGCAAGAGAAAGGTATGAAGTCCTGACACACACTACAACCTAGATGGATCTTGAAAACATCCTGGACACAAAAGGCAAAGGCTACACACTGTCTGATTCCATTTCTATGAAATCTCCAGAATGGGCAAAAGAGAGGAAGTTGGTTAGTGGGGATAGGATGACTACTGACAGATGCAGTTTTCTTTGGGGTGATAGAACTTTCTGTAACTAGATAGGGATGATGATCACACAACATTATGAGAAGACTAAAAACCGCTGGATTGTACAATTTAAAGTGGGGCGTTGGTCTTAATTGAAAACACACACACACAAATGAAGGCGAACAGCTTCCCAGAGGATAAGTTAGAACTTGTCTGGCCTGCTGGTTAGCGTGTCTGTCTGTCTCGGTGAAGACACCAACACATAGAAGCCCTTCAATGGCCTGGAAAGGCCGCACCCTGCCCCCACCTCCACCCCCACGCTTGACCTGTGCAGAGCAGGAAGGAGGGAGGGGCCCTCAGAGAGCAGTGGGCTTGCAGTGAAGGAAGCACTCTCTTGCCCTCCTCCAAGGGTTGTGAGCACTGACTTTGGCCCCAGCCCTAGCCCAGGCCCCATCAGTTTCCAGTCAGCATTCTGCCTCTGAATGTGGCATGTATGACAGGGAATGAGTGTTCCCCATGCAGGCATTCCCACAGTCTGCAGACCGCCACTGGGAAGTCCTTCCTCTGGTCTGACTGCAGTATCCCACGAGGAGACAGCAGTGGGTAGAGGTTTCCGCTGAGTCAGTCTGATTCATATTTACTCAGCTTGGATAGCTCTGGGGGTCCTCACCCCCAGATGTTCACTTCATCAGTGATGGAACAGGATGTGGGCTCCCTTCAGCCCCCAAAGCAACTGTTTCCTGAAACCGTTCTGGTGGGAACCAGCGAAGCTGATCTCTCTCTACCCCTAATGGCAGCCCTTTCTGCCTGAGCAGTGGGCTAGCCCTCCACTCTCCAACTGGCTCTGACCTCACCTGGCAGGTATACTCCGCACACTGGGTCTCTTGGAAGAAGCCATCCCATCCTTCTCTGTTGAGATCCCAGCTACAGGTCCCATAAAACTATGTGAAGAGCCCTGGCCCCAGGCCTGGCCTCTTTCATCTTGCCAGCAAGAACCACCACCACCCCCCTCCGCCACCTGTCTGCTCACTTCTGCTAAGTGTGTCAACCACAGCCCAGCAAAGATGAGCTTTATAAAAGACCCCAAGATGAGTGAATGACATTGGATAAAACGTTCCAAAACTTCCATTTCTTGAGGACAAAGATCAGATGCCTCTCTGGGTTAATAGTTTATTTACAAAAGAAAGGGAATGAATAACTCAGGGAATAAGAGAGAGGTAAGTTGGTTAATGCCTCCTACCAGTCCTGCTGACCTGGAACCCCAATAGCTTGAGCCAAGAGGCCAAGAGACCCCCAAAGGGCCACAAATCTGGCTTTATATCAAACGTGGCTGTTCAACTCCATCCTCAGGTCCAGCAATTCTCCTTCTGGTGATAATGGGATTTGTAGTTCCAGTATCTGGGTTGGAGGTGGAGTCCACAAAACCTGTATCTGTAGAGTTCCTTCAGGACATCCTTTCCCTCTGACACTATCAACCTTGTAGGACTGGAGAAAAGATTAGCTGGGATAAGTCACCTCAGGCGTCTAGAATGGCCCCAGGCACATGTGTGACACTTGGTGTACAGTCACCACTCACTGTTCCCGATATCATCCTGCAGTACTGCCCAGGAAAGTGAGCTGAATGGTTGCTAACCAGCATCCCTCTGGGCAAAGAAGCTAGTTAGGAAGACCTCTGGATTCCTGTTGGATCAGCCCATCCCTGGAGAGGCCTTATCCCCTGTTCCCCAAGTGAGGGCACCCCAGATGCCCAGCCCTGGCTCTCCCTGCCATCCCTATGTCCTCCAGGCAGAGCCTGCACTTCATAGGTGTTAAGTCCATAAGCTGCTCTGCTCTAGACAAAGAGCAGGCCACATGCTGGCGGGGAGGGGCGGGACAGAGGGCAATGCATAGGCAAGCTCTGGGGACCGACTGAACCCAGATGCCAGGGCAGAGCAGGTCCTTCGTGACTTCATGGGCTTCCTGTTTGTACAAACTCACCCCACTGCCCTCCACTTCACTTTGACCCTGGGACACCAAAAAATTCAGTCATTCCAGGAAAGCCTGATCCGCCCAGGAAACCCAAACACCTGGCAGGGCCTCATTTGACCCATTGTTCTGCAGGGAGAACAAAGGCCTTCGTCACCATCATGTCCCCACATCCAGGGATTGCTGGTCCCAGCTCTTTCCTCCCTGAGGCCAGCTTGGCCTGGGGCTTCCTGTGGTCCATTGTCCTCTGTCTCCAGCTCCCAGGTGGCTCATCTGACATCTCAGTAGGACCACAGGGAGGGCAATCAAGGGGGGCAGAGGCTGGAAAACACTTCATTCCACCTTCCTGTGTTCACCTCCAGAGAGCTAGTGCCCTCTCATCTGTCCTCTCCTCCACTTGCCCTCCTCTTCCTCCACTCTTCCCCTTCCCTTCCTCTGCCTCCTGAAGGTCATGTTGCCCTAGTGATCCTCACTAAGTTCCCAAGTACAGAGGGATCCCAGTCCAGGTCTCGGAGCTTCCAGTCACCAGGGGCAGTGACAGAGAGACATGGGACTGTCATTGAGACTGCAATCACAGGAGGAGACCTTCATGCTTCTCCTTCTCACCTGGCATGGCAGCCAGGGCAGAGGGCACGACTTCATTACAGGGGCACTTTGCTGGTTTTGACCCATGACTGGGTTCCTGAAGAAGTGAGTAGGCAGGTGGAGTTCAGGAAGGGCTGTATCAGAGCTAAGCTGTTCCCCAGCTCCCCTCACAGGGCCAGTCTGGGCTTCTCCCAGGGTTGCTTCCTCAAGCTGAGAGATGTGTCTAGAGCCCAAGGCTGCTATCAAGGTGCAGAAGAGCTCCAGGTAACTCAGGCTCTTGAGGCATCTGGGGGGAAGGGAGCACCTCTAACGGAGAGCAGAACCAGAGACAGACATTCTGAGACCACCTGACATTTCCTAGTGGCCAATGTATGTACACTGAGGAGGGTTCCCACCTGCTGGAAAACGAGGGGGGTGCTAAGAGTGAGAAAACCTCAAAGATTCTAAATATCTCACAACACCTTTACTTGGCCAAGAAGCCTCTACCTCACACCCACCCCTGCTTCCTTGGGGGTGGGCGCTGTGAGTGGGTAGAAGCAAGTGTTCTGGGTTCTAGGCCAGACTCTGATGGGCCATATGGCTCTGGGCAATAAATTCCCACTCCTTGTCTTCACCCCCCTTCAGTCTCCTCAGGGGAAGCAATGCCGAGGCGGACACTCTGCCTCCAAGGACTTAGGTGAGGCTACCAGGAAAGCCGGGCTGAGAGGGGCTTAGACAGTAGTGTTACCCACACTGGTGGCGGAAAAACACTCATGAACTATTTCCCCAAAAGCCAGGCCCCAGAAAAGGAAAGTATTTGTTTTGCTACCCCTACTTCCTGCAGTGAGGTCAGAGCTCACAAATTGGGGCTAACGTCATGGGCCAGCGGAACCATTCAGCCCTCTCCAAAGTGGGCCTCTGAAACGCATCTTACAGTCAGACCAGATGTGACCCCAACAGTGATCTCCAAATCACAGGATGAGGGCTGGCTCCCCACTGGGCAGCAGGATAGCAAGTTCTGGTCACAGCTAAGACAGGCTGTCCTGGGTTCCCTGGAAAACTGCTTCTCTCTTCTCTCTGGGGGGTGCAGGCAGGAATCTCAGGAGCTCAGACCTGGGAGGCACAAGAGCTCCCCCAAATCAGAGATGCAAAAGACCCAAACTGACTGAGAGTGCCCCTTGGCGCTACATAAGCTCTGGGCAGAATGGCAAGGCCAGGGGCTCCCCATGGAGCAGGACAGACACCTAGAGGACTCATGCCTGGGGGGGGGGGCAGCAGACCCACCCTGCTGCCTCCTTGCCCAAGCCTGGCACGCAGCCCCATCTCGTGCCCTCGGTCCTTCTAATCAGCTCATCCTGTTCCACAATTTATGTCTCGTGCCACTGGTTTTGAATGTGCTGTCCCCACTGCCTAGAACAGCCCCACGCCCTCACCTCTGTGTCTGGCTCTCATCCCCACATCCTGTTCATGGGCGACTGGACAAAGCATGGTGTTTGGAAGCCTAGGGGTCAGGGCCAGTCTGCTTTAGAGGGCAGAGCAGTAGGCAGCTCCTTCACAGACCTTACAGCAGAGAGCACTGAGCTCAGGTCCCCAGGGGCCAAGTTGGGATGGGGGTAGAGAAGAAGGGTGTGGCTAGCTGGAGCAGGCCACTCAGACTGTCTGGGCTGCAGGGTTGGCAGACGCAGGCCCTGGCTTGGCTCGGGTGACTGTGCAGGAGGCTGAACCTGCAGACTATTTTTAGGCTTCTCCTGAGTTGCAGAGACAAGGATTCTCGGGGCTACAGCCCTTGCCCACTGGAGAAAGATTGAGGAGGCCCCGTTACCTCTAGAGTCAAGGTCTCTGGAGCTCCCACCTTTATCCATGGAGACCAGGAGCTGGGACCAGAAAGTGAACTGGAAGCATCCCAGTTCCCCCAGACATTCATTCATTCCTCAAGTCATTTTTGAGCACCTACGATGTGCCAGGCACCATACTAAGTGCTATGAACAAAAAGACAAAACTCCTCTCCCTCACAGAGAGGTGCTATCCAAGAAAAATATCATGTGAGCCACCGATAATTTTTAATTTTTTTGTAACGACATTCAACAGAATTACAAGAAACAGGTGGAATTAACTTTTGTATATTTTACTAAACCTATTATATCCCAGATATTTTTATTTCCATGTATCCTCAATGTAACAATCTATTAATAAGACAAATTCTCTTGGTTTGCATATTACATCTTCCAAATCCAGTATGTTCTTTGTCTTTCCAGCCCATCTCCACTCAGGCGAGCCACTCGCAAGTGCTCAGAACCTTTGGAGAATGCAGTTCTAGAGAAAATCACCCATCCGAACTCAGGCCAGTTCAGGAATGCATCGACTGATTAGTGATGTCTGCCGCAGAAGGGGCAGGCCTGCTGGCTAGACAAAGTCGGGTGGCCACATTTTATAAATCCACTGATGACCTGAGGATGTGGGTTTTGTTTTTGTTTTTTCCCAAGGTCTCTTCCTCCTACAGTTAACCAACACCAACATGAACATGTTTTGTAAGTCTAAGTTGGCTATTTCAGCCTCAATCCACCAAGCCATGATTGCAGACCTCTGGACCACAGCCCTGGCTGGGATCTTGGAACTTGCACTTGTTTTTCCAGACAAGGGGAGGCTAAAATTGGGCCATGGAGGCAGCTGGAAATGCTGGGAACCTACCTGTTTCTTGTAACTTCTATTTAAGTGGTCACCCCAAAAAATGTTTTAAGTTACCTGTGGACATCATTATTTCTCTTGGATTGACCTCTCTGTGAGGGAGGGGAGTTTTGTCGTTTTTGCTCATAGTACCTAGCATAGTGTCTGGCACATAGTAGTGCTCAAAAATTACATGAGAAATATAATAACAGTAAATAATAACAGTAAAAAACAAAACAAAATTAACAGACAACCATATGCCAGAAACATTCCGTGGTGGGGTTGGGGGTGAATGGATCAGAATGAGGGCAAGAAGAACACAGACTATGGAGATAGTGGTGGGAATTCCATGGGCAACACACCTGAGAAAAGAGAGCAAATATTGTATAAAAAATGAACAATGATATAAGCAAACAAATACATAAATAAATAAATATGTTTTTTAAAAAACTTTTTAAAAAGTATTTGAGGAATGAATGAGAGCTTGCAATGAGGCAGGCAGGGATGAGGGGTGAGAAAAACTGGATCTCAGGTTCCCCATCATAAGGCCCCCTCCAGCTGTTCAAATCCTCAATGGCTTCCTGGAATCTGCAGGGTGAAGATCGGGGCCTCAGGTACAGTACCCCGTTCTACAAAGCCTCAGCTCCTCTGTTAGATACTTTCCCTTCTGTCTCTTTCATTTTCTAGACATGACAGCGTAGCAGGCATTGTTTTAAGGGCTAGAGACACAGCTGTGAGCAAAATGGACAAGCTCCTCTGTGCCTTCCTGTCTCTCACACAACTGTAGTCAGGCCCTCACATGCCCAGTCCCCTCTTCCATTTTCCCCTGACTCTACCTGGGGACCCAAGGCATACCAAAGCTTTCTTTGCCCCTCCCAAATAGATGGATGCCCTCCCACCTGGGAATAATCACACGCATGGTAACCACCCAGCTGCACATGTGCCTCCCCTCCCAGGCTGTGTGTGTCCATGGAGTCCAGGCCTGATTCCAGGTGCACCCCCAAGGCTTCATCTGCTGAAGACTCAGCAGACAGAGGCACGCTGCATGTGTGTACGTGTGTGTGCAACAGGTGTGCGTGTGTGCATGCTCACACATGTACATAGAACTCTGAAAGGCCAAGGTCATTCTGGGACCTCTGCCTGGGATCTTCCTCCTTGCACTCTGGCGGGGACACTTACAAAAGCAAAGACACAAAGTGTTTCTAGCAATGGTCGGGGAGGACTGGGAGTTGCTGAGCAGAGAGAAGACAGGGGCTGGAAGGCCCTGAATTCTGGGTCAGGACATCAGGATGGACCTGGGTACAGGTGGAGGGAGCTGTTAAAGGGTTTCACACACACACACACACACACACACACACACACACGAGGTCCTTCTTTTTCTCCCAAAGGGTGTCAAGACAGCAGGGATAGACCCACCCAGGGAAACCTTAGGGATCGTTTAGATTTATGAAGGGGAGGGAGGGAGACATCTGGAGCTAAGCTTTGGTCTTTCAGCCCTGCTCCCGTTTTGCCCCTCCTCTCCCACCTTCTTCTCCCTGTGCAGGAGATGCCCAGGACAGAGGGCAGAAGACGGGCCAGGCTCCTGTCTCCAGCCTGGCAGCCAGGAAGCCCACACTGGCACCATGATATCTCAGTGCTCACAGAGCCCAGCCTCACAAGATGGTGCACTCATTGCCATGTCACTTGCCCATCAGAGGAAAACGGGGCAGGAGATGTGCCCGATTGCTCCCTCCCTGCCAGCTCATTTACATGGGATTTACATGGGCTCATTTCATGCCTCACTGCACACGGCTTCACGCCTGCCTGGCCTCTCCTGGGGCCTCCGTAGAGACAAAGGAGTCTGTTTTGTCTCTCAAGTCCCTCAGTCCCAAGGCCCATCAGGGCACCAAGCGCATCCTCACAGCAGAGGGAAACTGCCAAGGTCCAGAGAGGTCAGGGGGCTCGCCTAGGTGGCCCACAATCCACTTTCTCCAGTGGGCTCACATCCCACTGGAACCCACTCCCCCCGTCACTGAGTTGCAGCCTGAGAAGCACAAGGCTGCTGCCTCTTGGTGTGACTGGGAAAACAGACAGATGTGGACAAGACCAGACTGAACTCCTGCCAAGACAGGTAAATTGGTCTTAGAACCCAGAAGAAGGCAGAAGAAGGGGTTCCACAGCAGCCCCCTCTGAGCACCCAAGGGAAATACAGCTCAGAGAAGGCTCTGGATCCTGAAAGGGATGAGGTCCTAGGGCTGCCCCCAACCCAGAGCTCTCTGAGTCCCTCCAACTCCCTTACTCATGCCCTGCTCAGTGGGTCCCCCTCAGGCATCACCTTCTGAGCTTGCCCTGCACCTTCGCCCGCCCCCTTCCCTTCCACACACATCTATCATTGCACGTTTATCCCACAGGGTCTTATTTGATCAGCTCTTCCTCCCCAAGGTCATTTCTAGCACAGCTGCGCAAGGTCTCCCAGAGGACATGGCAAAAGGTGAGGCTGGGGAGGGGATCGGCCGACTCTGAGATGTGAGGAAACGCGCTGTCTGAGTCCCGGAGTCATAGTTTGGCAGGCAGGACGATGTCCAAGAGCTAGGGGTTCACACCCTGTGCTGCCTGCCTCTCACTAGCTGGCAGTGGGGTGAGCATGTCCTGGGCTCTCAGGAGAGGGACGGCAAGAGTGTGTGTGATGCTCACACAGGCATCAAGTTATAGTCACATATGGGAGCCTCCACCTTCACTCCCAGACCAGAACAGCTTTGCAGACAAGGAACAGGCACAGATAAATAAATAGCTTGTTTATTAGTAATAATGTTACATTATTAAAGTGCATTGAGAAGAGATGCAGAGGCCAAAGCTGGAAGGTCATCGGCCCCAGACCCTGTTGGCCAGACTCGGCCAAAGAAGGGCCCAGCTCTCTGTTGAAATCCTTGGGCAGGCTGGGGGCAGAGCCACCACATGGGGTGTGTGGCCCAGGCTGTCCCCACCGGAATTCACAGTTTAGCCTAAGTTATAACATGTCCTGAGCTGAAGGTGGGAGGCTAGGAGCATGGAAGCACAGCCCCTGGGGAAGGGGGCTGAGGGGAGGGGAGGAGCCCCCCCCGCCCCCCAACCCCCAATGCCAAGGGCAGAGTCCTGGAACCTCCCCCTGAGGACCCGGCTCCTCCTTCAAAATGAATGTGGTGAACCTAGGGCTCAGTTTCCTCTTTCATTTTCCCCTGACCCCTTCATCCCACCCCCTCCCAGATCGGTCCCCCCCCCACCCCCTCAGACTGGGCTCCCTGGGCAGAGCCAGCTCATGCCACTCTCCTCAAACCCATATCTGTCCCTGGACTCTTATCCCATCCCTGGGAGCCTCAGACTGGGAACCCCCACACCCTATCCCTTCCCCAGCCCCTCCCTCTCCCACCCCACCCCAGCATGTAGTTTTGGTATTTTCATACAGATGCAGTCGGAAGTAGCTATACATGAAATAAGCCTAACATAAAAATAGAGCTTTTTCCGTCCTGTCCGGAAAGCAAACATCCTTCAATAAACATGCAAGGCGGCTGCCTAGCGGGGCCAGTGCTGGTGAGCGGCTGCAGAGGGCAGCCCGGGACCTCAGGAGCACCAGCCACCCCCGTCCTGGCAGGTGGGAGGCTGAGGGGCAATTTGGGCACAGAGTCCAGAGGACTCAGGGCCCGGTCCCCAGGTCCAGAGATGGGGGTCCCAGCTCCCTTTTCCAAACCCCACTCTCTGGCCCATGGGCTCTTGAGCTGAGAGCATCACTCACTTTGTCAAGTTTGAGGAATTTCTGAAAAATAGTCTCCAAAGATAAAGTCTTGGGTCATGAATGCCCCAGCTTCACAGACAGGGCCTTCATCCTCTGATCCCCACTGCCCCCACCCCGTGGGGCCCAGCAGCCGCCCGCGGCTGGCCAGCTCTCAGCCTGGTGTCCCCCGTCACGTTCCGCAGTCCCCCTGGGAGAAGTGGTGGGCAAGGAGTTCGTGGCGTGGCAGGCGCTGACTGTGAGACTATTCTTGTGCCCCTGTGGCAGGCCACACCCTGGAGGCCCTAGTGGACCAGCAAGCTGAGCACAAGCGTGGACAGAACACCCAGCCAGGGAGAGGTGGCCAGGGTACAGGCATGGCCCAGCAGGTGCTCGGCCAGGGCGCTGTCCTCAGGCAGCAACTCCCAGTGCTGGGCCTCTCGGAGGTAGGAGCCTTCCTGAGCCTCACACCGGTAGTGGCCGTACTGCCGAGCCGTGAGGTTCTCGATGAACAGAATGCAGTTGGGGCTCTGGTGGCCAGGCTCACAGCTCTGTTCCACATTCTCCTCATGACGCCATGAGTAGGTGGCATGGCGGGACTCCATGGGGCAGCTCAGGTAGTAGCGGGAGTTCCTGGCCAGGGAAACCTTCTGCAGGGGTGCCGCGTCTAGAGAGGGAGCAAGTGGCTATGGTGAGCAGGGCAGGGGCTCTTGGGCAAGCCGTGTCCTCCCCCAGTGAGGGCCTCTGGTCTTCCAAATGAGCAGCAGGGAACTGGTCCTATTTCCTCCTTGTTCTCCCACTTCCTTCACCCCAGGCCCCACACGCAAAGGATAGGTCACGCATCTCTCAGTCAGGGTAATCAGGGTCCAGCTGCACCCCACTCTGGACAGGGACCCCAGGCAGGACCAGCTCAGGTACCTGGCTTTGCATTGGGGCACTCTTTGTGTGGCTCTGCTGGATTAATGGACTGCAGCACTGACTTGGAGCTAGAAGGAGGAGAGAGGTTAAGCAGAGAGATGGCCACAGCTCTGACCCCTCCCCTAATCTCACCCCCAAAGCAGCTGCAGTAACCACCTAGGGGAGTGGCTGGCAGAGTGACCCAATGCCTCCCACAGCCCAATAATGTAGCCCCCCACTCCTGGGCCCACCGGTTTACCCCCCACCCCCCACCCCAGGGATCAGGGAACCCAGCCAACATACCCTTGGGAGCTGTAGATGGAGACACAATGGCCCTGGTCCCAGCCACAGTAGGGGTCTCGGGCCATGAGGCAGCCATGGCAGCCCCCACCATAGACCTCACACAAGTCCAGAGGCACCTGGCTCACTTCCCACTGGGAGCTCACGTATAGCTTCCGCTGGAAGGACAGCAGGACTCAGTCAGGCCAGGACCCCTCCCAACACTGAGCCTACGAACCTAGGCTCAGGAGGACTAGCGAATCGTAAAAGGACATTCAGGTCCCACACAAAGAAGCTCCGCCCTCAGCTGGCCATCACCAAGAAGCCCCACCAGGCAGAGGTGTGGGGTTGGGGGCTCACCCGGTCAGCGTCCAGCGATATGGCCTGGATGGCGGCCGCGCGGCGGAACGGCTGGATCTCCATGATGTTGAAGACGAGGCTGCGTTCTCCCTCCCCTGACTCCACCACCTTGTGGATGGTGCCCCTGTCTGAGGGCAGTAGGCACAGGGTCACCAGGCAGAAGCCCCACCTTGGAGCCAGGGAGCCCCCCAACAGGCTGACCAAGAAAGATGTGAGCTGGGGAGGGTTGGGAAGGACTGGCAAGGGTCACAGGAGGACTGGGCTGGGGTTGGGCAAGAAGAGCTGAAGGTGGGTGGGGAAAGCCCAAGGGTCCCCAAGGCTGCGCTGGGAGCGGGGGTGTGAAGAACAGAAGCAGCAGTCCATGCACCTGGGCATAACACTGCCCCCTGGGAGATGCGGAGTGTCTCTCCCACTTTGTAGATAAGGACAAGAGACTCAGAAAGGCTAGGCCACTTGCTCAAGGTCACACAGCTGGTAACCGGGCCCAGAGCCTTCAGAACCCGACCCCTCCTCCACCTCTTCTGTGATCCCTTGGTCTCCTGGACTCTGGGGATATGCTTTCTTTAAATAAACTTTCTCTTTTGGGATAATTTCACATTTCCAGAAAAGTTGCAAAGATAGTACAGAGAGTTCCCATATACCCTTCACCCAATTTCCCCTAATGCTACCATCTTACATAACTGTGGTATATTTGTCACAGCTCAGCAATTGACACTGGTACATCACTATTAACTGCAGACTTTATTCAGACTGCATGGGTTTTTCCACTAGTGGCCTTTGTTCCAGGACCCCATCCAGGACTCCACAATTCATTTAGTTTTAGGGGCTTTCAAAACTTTTTATAAAACCTTAGATTTAAGGACCTCAGATTCCACACAAGGATTCCCAAGGTCACCCAGCCAGGCTGCCTGCCTGCAAGCCAGTGCGCTCTCCTCTCTCCTTTCACATGGAGAACATGTTGGGGACGAGTGGGCATGCTGACTGCTAGGTCCTCCCAATCCCACTTCACTTGCTGTCCCAGTTTCTAGAAGAGCCCATCCCTCCCGCTCTCAGTCTCCTCAGGCAAGTGCTCCCAATGAAACAAGGTGACCTGACACAAGCAGCCTGGGGATGTTAGTAAAAAACCTTTTGCTCAGTTCCTGGCATGAAACTTAGTTTCTGAGATGACTCTTGCTTCATGTTAGACCATGTACCACACTGAGGCGGGATGGGACTGGGGGGCCCCGTAACTACAGACCCTTTATTCACCCTTGGTATGCAACTATACAACTCATTTCTTAGTATGTAGCCACATCATATCTGACATGGACAACGCCAGTGAAAACCTACCCGGAACCTTGCAGAGATCGAAAGTGTATATAATATATAAGCCTCAGCCTTGGGATATGACTCTGCTGACTCAGCACTGGCGCATTAAGCCTGCTTCTTGTTGGCCCGGGTGTCCATGTTTCTTTTGTACCACAGAACACCACAAACAGTCAGATAATGGGACAATAACTTGCCTAGGACATTCCCTCCGCATGTCTGCGACCCTTCTCTACAAGCCCTGAGATGTAACCAGATGTCCTTGGCCTGATGGGCCCTCAGCCCAGTCACTGGCTCTGCCCCCAACACACACACTCTCTGCTCTTCGCCTCCTAGAAATGGCCCAAGAAGCAGCCTCCACAACTTCTCCCAGCTCCGAGAGCCTCTGTTCTCCACTAAAGCCCAGAAAGTTCTGTTTTTCATCTGGCCCAACCCTTCCTGCTGCAGATTCCAAATGGTCTCTTTCCAAAATGGCCCTCAGGAGATTGAGAGACAACCCAGAGCCCAGAACACTGCTCCCAGGCCTGCAGGAAGGGGCAGCCTCCCTGTCCTCCTGCTGCCAGTATCCATGGTGTGACCACTCCTCTCCATCACCCCAATGCCCTGCCAGCCCCCAGCTGACTGGGAAAGCATCTGTTAGCAAAGACTGAGGGCCATGGTTGCAGCCAGACAAATGAAAGAGGTGAAAAGCAGGGTTTTAGCATCCTAAAACTGAGGCCTGCCCTCTCCTAGCAGCCTCTAAGAACCCAACAACTGATGAAGCATCATGGTTAAGAAAGCCCGTAGTGAAGCAGGAAATCACTAGGAGCCAAGAACCATTGAGAAAGGGTGTCTGGGTCTGCAGTGCATGGGCCCAGAGGTGCTAGACCCCTGGGTGCAACACTGCACTTTACGATGGGGTCACCACCTAGTCTCAACAGCCTCCCAACATTGATCACCAGGCCCATTCCCAGGAGCCCCCTTCATTCACAGCCTGGACCAGGAAGCAACCATAAACGCAGCCCAGGGCTGACCCTTCCATGGCCAGAGGCTTCCCAAAAATGCAGGGACATCTTCAGGAGCAGTTCACACAATTTTCAGAGTCACAAGACCCCTTCCTGCTGGCAATCCTTATCCAGGTCCAGAGAGGGGTCATGTTACTGCAGACCCCTGAAAGAGTGCAGATTCTCCTCACATCTAATAGTCTGCATTCCAAATATGAGCATTTTCTGTCTCACTTGCATAATTCCAAAGACAGGGAGAGGCCCGATTTCCTCATTCCATCTGTCAGAGGCCATAGCATGTCAGGGGTCAGTCAGGTTTTCCTTCCAACTATCCACATCTCTTTCCACCCCTTTACAAGTCAACATTAACACCCCACACATTGCTCAACCTTGCTCCATTTCTGCCTCCGAATCCTGCTGCCTGCTCTCCTCCCATCCTCAGATGCCTTCCCTGCTTCCCTCTGTTGCCACCTCCTCCAGGAAGCCCTTCCAGCCTGACAACTCTTAGTCACTCAATTCTTCCTTCTAGGTATAAAGATCCAACCACATTTAATCACCTGACTCTTCACAGTTTTCAAAGCCATTGTTACAAAGTAAAGCAGGGGTCTCAGGGTAGCCCCTTACCTGTGGTTAGGTAGAGCACACGGAAGGTCTCCCCATTGCTGGCTTGCATGCGATGGACAACCACTTTCTGGTAATGGTATTTGGAGTGGAACAGTGGTGTCTTCAGAGGCCCCAAGGGCTCCACCCTTTGGGCCACCTCTGGGTGACTGTCGGCCACCTGGAAGGTCTCTGTGGGTATTGGCTGCCGGTTTGGGAGGCACTGGACAAGGAGAGCAAGTCTGGGTCAGTGACGGGGGGAGGTGGGCTGGGGATGGCTGGGCCATCTTTGCTCACCTGACCAGGCCGCGGGTTGGGAAGGCTCGAGTGGTAGCCCTTGAGGGAGGAGGTGCGGAAGACCTGGTCGATGTCACCGAGGGAGTACACGCAGACGGCTGAGTAGTTCCTGCAGGGACACAGGCCCCTCAGTGGAGGGCCAGGACCCACGCGTCTACTCACCCAGGCCAGCCCAGCCCCAGACAGCCCAGCCCCAGCCTTCCAACTGAGCTCTCTGGCCTGGGAGTTCAGACCTGTGCTGGGGCACCCCTAGAGCCTAAAGCATTGTTACCAAACACCACTGAAGGAGGGAGGCAGGGAAGGACGAAGCCAGACACCTGTCTCCTTCCTAGTCCGGCCAGGCCCACCCATGGGAGGCACAGAGCAGGGTCTTCGCTTTCACCCTTCCACCCACACACCCAACACTTTTGCCTGCCTTGTTTTCAATCAATGAGAGTGATTAAGAGGTGTGAATTATCAGGCACAGGCAGTGCCACAGCTGGGTGTGATAGCACCCAGCGCCCAGCGCCCCAAGAGGTCTGGTGGCCTTTGTCCAGAGCCCAGAGCCTACTGAGTACACAGCTGGCAGACACACAGGCACGTGCAGCCACGAGGGTGCCTGCGACACCCTCACTCACACTCTTGTGAGCACACACCTCGCAAACACGCAGCACACACCTCTCCCAGAGCGCCGGCCTCACCCCTGCACCAGCAGTAGCTCCGTCGTTGAGCCTGGAAACCCTGCGCGTGCCACACTGCAATCCTCTCAGGAGGCCCATACCCTCAAGCCTCCTGGAGGCACACATACATGCACCCTCAAGGCTCCTGGCCCCAGGATGAGAGGCACTCACCAGGGGTTGGAAAAAACACCATAGACCCTGGTGTCCCTCCACTGGCCATTGGGGTTGGGGAGCAGAAAGACGTCCTGCAGCCTGTTGAAGTTCTTGTTGGTGGTGGCATCACTGCACACCAGCATGGCTTTCAGAAAGGTGTTCCACTTGGAGACCGACAGCGAGCTCTCGCCACCCTGGTCTCCCTGGAGGTGGAGGGGAAAGAAGCCTCTCAGCACCTGCCCAGCTGTCCCTGCCAAGGCCTCTGCTGCACCCGCCCAGCTGCCAGGAGTGCCAGCACCCAGACTTCCGGGGAGGAAGAGAGGCTCAGCCACACCTCAGGCCAGGTTCTGGAAAGAGGTTCCTGCTGGACACACGGTCCGTGAGTGAGGCAGACATTCAGGGTGCGGGTGCTGGGTCCCCACAATGCAAACAGGCTCAGATGCACATTGGCTCCCTCTTACACACACAAGCACAGATGCACACACACAACACAAACACATGCATGGATGGTCCTGCACACAGATGACACCCACTGTAAGCACACACTTATACAAACCCTCACAAGAACACACACTTACACACTGTCATACATGCACACACACCCAAGCATCTTCACCCACTCAGATGCACACGCATTTACTCCTACAACACACACGGGCTCCGGCACACTTCTCACACACACGCACTCACACCTGTGTGGGTGCACACGGCCACCCACACCCTCAGGCCACTCTCTCCCTCTCAGCTCACCCTGCACAGCTGGGCCACTCGTGACACATTGAGAGGGGCCTCGGGATTCTTGTCAGGGTTGTCCTCCCGGAAGAAGTAGTAGATCTTGTCATCGTAGGATTGGTCTTGGTGCACAATGGTGGCCTTGATGAACTGAGGGTCTGCAGGGGAGAGTGGCAAATGAGTGTGAGGTGGGGAGGCCTGCTCGGAGGACACATCCCCATCCTGCACATTCTAAGTCTCCACAAAGTCAGATCAAAATCAGACCCAGGCAACTCAGACCCGGAATCGAACCCAGAACACCGGTTCCAAAACTCTAAGGGGCCCAGACATTCCCCACCCCATCCCTGTTTTGCCCTCCTCCTTCAAAGATGTCATCCACCCAAGAGCAATGACTTCATGTTTGGGGACTGGGGGGAAGCCCCTGGGGACCCCGATGTCATTGCTGCCTAATTGGCAGAGTCTTAATGAGAAGGGAGGGGTGTTGCCCCCACATGAGCTCAGCAGAGGGTTATGGTCTGACTCCCAGGGACCCCACCTGGGAGGGACCCTGGGGCTCCTTCTGCTTGGTTCCCAGAGTGAGTTAGATCCATGCTGCCTCTCTCTGCACCTTTGACTCGCTGTTCCCGACTAGGCCAGCCTCCCCGCCTCTGGCTGCTCAAGCCTGTCCTGAGCTCCAGTCCCAGCAGCCCTCAGGGAGCCCTCCCAGGAAAGGTGAGGATCCCATCTGCTGCATGGACATCACACCCCAGCCCCGCCCTGCTCCCCAGCCCATCCTGACTCACTCTGCATGACAGTGTCACTGGTGTACAGTTCAATCTCTCCCTGGATGCGGCGGAAGCGGGGGATCTTCCCATTGTATTCATGCTTCCGGATTGTGGAATACACCTCCTCCCCTGGATGCAAGGGAAGGGCGCAGGTGAGGACACACAGCCCCTGAAAGTCCCTGTCTGGTCTGGAATCGGGACCGACACAGAGCTCCCCTCCTTCCCCAGCCCCGGACAGCCACCCCCCTGCTCCAGCTGCAGGCCTACCATCAAAGAGAACCAGGGAGTTCTCATCCGGGCTGAAGGGGGCATAGCCTTTCTTCTCACCAAGTGACTCCAGGGTGCCATTCACCTGGAGGAGACTGGGGTTCAGAATGGCCTCCCGGGGGGCCAGCTTCCCAGCCACAATCACAACCCCCCAGGGACGCTGGCAAAAGCCCACCCAGACACGAGGAAGTGGATCAGGCACACAAGCAGGGGTCTCCTCACCAGTTTCCAGCAGCTGGGGCTCCGGGCATTGGTCCCGCAGACCAGCAGCCCCTCCTCCTGCCTCTCCAGGAGCGTGATGTAGTTCTCACAGTCCTGCCCAGGAGAGAGGTAGGTGAGCGACCTGGCAGATCTGGCATGAAGACCCTCATCTTGGCACAGGAGGCACCTCGCGTGCTGACTCCTCCCCCTAGCACACAGGACAAGGCCGAGCAGGGCCACAACTTGCCCGCAGACAGGGGCTCCCAAGGTGGACCCACACCTCCTCCCTCAGACTCTTGGGGTCTACTGCCCCCATCCCAAGGGGCTCAGGCTTCCTACTCACTCCCTCTCCCCCACTCACCTGCTTGTCCGGGCAGGATTCTTTGGTGGAGCCAACATTCACCTGGGGGAAGGGGAGAAGCATTAGCCCACTGTGCCAGAAGTGAGATGCCCCAGGTATTCTCCATGCCTCCTCCGGACCAACACATCTTCCAGGTAAACAATGAGGGTGAGTGAATCACCCAAGGTGGCACAGGCTGCTTGGCAGGAAACAAAGCCAAAGACCAAATATCACAGCCCAGAGATGTGTGAGATAGGAGCCGGGGTCCTCGATTGGTTTCCTGCCTGGCTTCCCTTGCCAGGCACATATGCACCATCCAACACCCATGCCAATCTGCACTACCCACAGGGGGGGACCCTGGGGGAGCCATTCATGGGGTATGATGGGCAGGGGGACCAGTTTAAAAAGAAGCCAGCTCCCTCCTCTGAAGGCCGGAGGGGAGGAGGCAGAGGGATGACGGGGAAGGAGTGGGGAGGGGGTTCTGCTGTGTCTGCGAGGCCCAGCACAGGGGCCCAGGCTCACCGTGCGCACAGAGGCATTCTTGCCCTCAGGAAAGTCGAAGAGGTAGAGCTTGCTACGTCCACCCACCCACACAGTGGAGCTGCCCGGTTCGTGGAAGAGCACTGTGTGCGGCTCAGCCAGGCCATAGTCAACCCGGTCCTGTCCTGCTCGGCCTGAGGAGGAGACAGTTGGCAGAAACATTAAGTCTGGGTCCTGAGCTGGAGAGCCTGGGTCTTTCCTGCTCCTACCTGACAGGTCAGGCCTGGGCAGGATGCAGAGTCATAGGCGGGTAGAAAAAAGGAGGCCCCTGACTGGGTCCAGCTGTGAGCTATCCTCACCTGAGAGCCATGACTCTCTCCCCTACAAGCGGTGTGCCCTCAGGGTGGAGCCAGGGTTTAGGAAGCCCCGGGCAGAAGAGACCATGCCCACACATACACACATACACGCCACAGTCTGCAGTCCCGAGGGGCTGGACGCCGGCAGGGGACAGACTGGCTCTTCGAGCACAGAGCAGGTAGCCGTCTCCACTTCCTGAAGTAGCAGGGCTTCTAAAAGCCCCACTTAGAGTCCAGGCTCCCAGGAATCTACTTACTCAGAGCCCCATCCGCTCCGTCAGGAAGCCCTCTCCAACACCTCCCAGCCACTCCAGCCCCTAGTAAACACATCAACTTACATCGGAGCCAGAAAGGCACCAACAATGTCCAATCCGCCCCATTTCACAGATGGGAAAACAGGTCTAAGCAGCAGCAGCTCAAGATCACATGGCCTGTAGCAGGCCCTGAAGCAGGGCGCCAGCTGAGCTCTGCATGACCTGCATTGGCCTGGTTCCACGGAGATGCCAGCTCATCTCGAGGGTAAAGCTCAGCCCTCCTACCACAGCAAGTCTGGCCCAGGGCCTTTACAGAGCGCACAGTGTGGGCCGATAAGTAGAGAGCTGGCCAGGGCAATTTTGCCCAAAAAGGAAACTATCTATAGCCACTGCCTCCAGGGAGATGTCTCATCTACAGTGACATTGCTGAGGCCATCCTGGTCACAGGACTAAATTACAGGGACAGGACGGCCTGTAATCGGCCGCAGCGATCAGGCAAGCTAGCCTCTTCCCACCGCTGAGCTGCCTGGGGCCTCCCCCAGGAACCTTCGCCCCTGTTTATTCAGTGCAGCAACATCAGGACTAGCCAGCCTGGCAGTGACATCCAAGTGAGACCTGACTGTGTTGGCAAGGAAAGAACTGCCATTTCTACCCCAGTGCCTCTGGCTGCCACCTGCGTCGTTGCCACGGACCCTGCCTCCAACAGGGGCAAGGAGCACTGATGCCTTCCCACCCACACCCTCACTCCCTCTCCTTCAAAGATTCATCCCATGGCACCGTGTCCTCCCCAGGAGCAAGAGACTCCCTCCTCGCCTACTTGTGCTCATGTTCGGGACTGGAGCCTCCAAGGTCCCTGGGGTTGGCTGGGCCAAGGTCACACTAGGAGACAGGCGGGCAGAGTTCTCAGGCATGTCGGGAGATGCGAGCACCCCAAGGTTCAAGTCCCTTTAGTTCCAGCGGGGCCACGCAGACAGTGTAAGAGCCCAGCCCTGGTGGCTGGTTGGTGGGGTGCTGGCCCCTGCTCGCCTTGCTCTCGCCTGGGCAGAACTAGAGTGCTGGGGTCAGCAGCTGTGCTGGCACACAGCCTTCCTGACTCAGCTCCCCGCTCCCCCCCCTTTCACCTGCAACCTGAGCAGCAGCCACAGCCCAAGAGCCAGGATCCAGACAGTCTGCGGCTACAGCTCCCCTCCTGCTCCCCCAGCCCCCCTCCTGCTCCCCCAGCCATCCTGGAGGCCAGGAAAAGGTGAATCTTTGCCCAGAGATGTTGAGTGGGGGATCTGAGCCCTTCAACTTCCCAAGAAAGCCAAAGGGGAAGGAGGCTCAACCCTCAGGCCACCTCCACCAGTCACCCCAGTTGGCCCAGCACCGAGGCCACAGCCCCAGGCCTCAGGTTGGCCGGCAGTGGGCCAATGCACAGCTCTGGCCCAGAGCTAGAGGAGGTTTTGGCGGCAGTAGGGCTGTCTAAGAGAGAAGGTGATGCAGTCATGGCCGGGGGAGTCAAGCCCATGGAAGAGCCTGACCCTGAAGAGCAAGGTGTAGCAGGGAGACCTGGCCCGAACCTGAAATCCAGTCAGAGGACAGGCAGCGAACCTCCACCAGACCCAAGCTAAACAGTCTTGGTGCAGACCCCAGGGCTGCTCACAAAATATCTCTGAGGACACAAAGGGAGAGCGAGGGTTGCCGGATGCTGGAAGCAGCGGAGAGTGCTGCAGTGCCAGGACAGCCCTGCCCAGAACTGCTGGGGTGTGGGGGAGGCAGGGACTGCTCATCCCATTTTGCAGAAGAACAAACAAGAGCCCAGGAGCTTTACCTCCCGTGACCCTCAGGCTCCTGTCCCTCCCGGAGCCTGCTGATGTGTATGGGGGGGACGGCACCAGCTCGGCCCCAGGACCAAGCTTGGCCCATTCTCCACCCCATCCCGGCAAGGCTCCCGCACCCAGGCCCTCAAAGGGCCTAATTGTGCCGGGGAAGTGTCTGAGCGGCAGCAGTTCCATGAATACATGAAAGAGAGCTTTGTTCAGGTCGCAGGAGCGAGGGGGCTGGGGGCAGAGGGGCAGGAGGGCTGCCTGGAAGTGAAGGCGCACAGGCTACCCCGCCAGGACCCGTGGCCCCTCCTGACCAGCACCAAGAGAGCTGGGCCAGCAAGAGCCCTGAAGGCCCTGCTGAGCCCCCCCACCAGAGCCCAGCCAAGGAAGCAAGCTGCATTCCTGAAGGTGTCTCTGCTTCCTTAGGAGTTCAGAGGGGTGGGGGAGGCAGATCAAAGCTAGAAGGGTCAAGAGCCAGGCAGGAAGAGAATTCCAGGCAGGGTAACACCCAAGAAAGGTGGGGAAGCTGCCTGGATGGTGGGTAGAGAGGTCTAATGAGAAAAGAATTGGGAGGTGGCATGAGGCCCGTGTGACCTGGTGAGGGCAGCGGCCCCTGCCCAAGCCCCTGTGTGTCAGTCTCTCTGTCTCCATCGGGCAGGGCCTCAGTCTCCCTTGTGTGAGACTCCCTTTGGTAGCCAGCAGTCAGTCTCCCGCATTTCCAGGATAGGAAAGCCTCTGCCAGCATCCCCCAGCTCCCCACTCCCCCACCCTCCCACCCCCCAGCCTGACCAGCCCCTCCGCCTCCCCTCCTGGATGTCTAAAAGGAGCACCGTCTGGCACCGTGACTCCCCCCTCGCTCCCAGCCTGACGCATTAGTGGCTGACTAAGTGGTAGCTAAAAGCTCCCAGAATAACCAGGGGTTCAGGCATGGGAGGGGGCGAAGGACACACTGAGCAGGACTGGTCCCAGGGGAGGGCTGGGCACAAGACTCCCCCAGCCCCCAGGTGATCCGGAGCCAATCCTAGCTCCTTCTGAATGGAGAAAAAGCACACTTCAGCCATCCGGGCCCCAGGCTGGAATCCATGGCGCAAGTCCCTACTGCCCCTACAGTGGCAGGACTCACGAGCCCCTACTGAGCTGAGAGAGGGTCAAGAGGGTGGTGGGTGTCGGGGCAACCCTCTTAAGTCACGCCCCTGGGTCAGGCTGTCCACTAGGCCCTGATCCTATGGGAACGATCAGACCTTACTCCTCACCTACCCTCCACTGGGGTCCCTGCGCCTGCTGGTGTGACAAGCCTGGACGTCTGTAGGGTGGGATTCCCAGCACAGGTCTGCCTGGCGGGGCATCACCCTCCTCTCATTCAGGCTGGGTGCTATGGCCACCTCACCCCCACTGTCCCCATATTCTCATGGCTTGAGAGACCAGAGGGCAGTCTGAGGGGAGGGGGTAAGTGGGAGAGTGGTAGTGGGGAGTGGCTATTGCCCATGAAAGGAACAAGGAACAGGCCCCATGGTCTGGGCTGGGCAGGGTCAGCCTTCCAGCCTGACCCACTGACCTGAGAGGCCCGGAATGCTGACCTCGGGAAGCCCTTTGAAAGTGGGCATGGAGATCAGCTCTGAGCATGGCAGGAATGTGGGCACCCAGCAAGAAAGGCCTAAGTCGGGCAGCCACAGAGGCCCTAGGGCATGAGGCAGGCCAAGCTCCAGCTGGGGACCCAGCCATATCTAGCAGAGCCTCCGCCCACAACTGCACCCCACCCCACATTATGGGGTCCTCCCACACACCTGGCAGGGAGGCAAGAGGGAAGGGACAATGGGCCCCAGGAATGAGCCTGTCACACCTCACCAACTTTTAAACGCACAACTTACAAGTAGGCTGAGGGGGCAGAGAACCAGAGAGGCTGCACCACTGGTCCAAGGGCACACAGCGAGGGAGGCAGGGGCAGGGCCAATACACATGCCCAGCACCTGGCCCCCGCCTCCAGCACACGTCCCGGGCTTCTTGAGTCTCTGGATTTGTAAAGAGCTATATATCTCACTGCTTTCTACTTTCCTGTGTCATCTCGCTATCTTCCCCGCCTTAGTCCACTAGGTGACAAGTTACTAACCTGATATCTGAAGGGATCGCTCACCCACCCACGTCCAGGTGGGACCTTGATCTCCGACAGTCAAGGCCTCAAACCTGAAGGAAGCGGGGCAGAAGACCTCAGTGCTGAGTGAGGGCAGTGGAAAGAAACCAAACCTTTCCACTGGGTTGGGGGCAAAGGAAACAATGCTTCATTGATTTTGTCTCTTTTGATCCAGCCAAGGATGAGGGCATATGTCACTCTTCAAACGCTCTTCAAGCCTGGCCTCCAGGGTGCACCGGCCTCAAGTGTGGGCTGAACCCTGACGCCGAGTTCCCTTCGGCAGCGGCAGTGTCTCGGCCCTGACCGTGACCGGGGCCAGGCTGCCTGAGCTGGGTTTCTACCAGTGTGGATGGCAGGGACTGCTACTCGCTAAGGTGTTTCAGGACCCACCTTGATTCTGGAGACAAATCCCAAAACTATCAGTGCTACAACTTAGACTCACGCATGGGCCATTCGGGGACAGGGTGGGGCTGTGGGCGGAAGAATCAGAGATGGTGTCTACATCTTCACGTCTCCACTGACTGGCCCACCAAGCCCCCCGCCCCTTGCACAGAAGAACGTCTGTCCTTTGCGACCAGGAAGGCAAAGGCCATTCCAGTGTCCCACAGTGTATATGCTCTCTGACAGTGGCCCTGTGCTTCACGAACCACAAGACTTGATGGTGGGGACACCAGCTTGGACAAAGGCTTGGGGGGACAGGGAGGAGTGCAGAGCCAGCTGACATGTGGCAAGAGCAAGCCTTCCCATGTGGGAAGGCAAGGCTCCCGCTGGGGTGGGAGTAGTCGGGCTCCTAGGCCAGGGAAGGCAGGAAGCCCAGGCTGAACACCACGTCCTGTCCACCTTCCGCCTCTTTTCAATCTAGCAATTTCCAAAAGCTGCAGCAGGAGACCAAGGTCAGCCAGCGGCTCCTTCAAAGGAGAAGATGGGCAGAAGTGTAGGCATGGAGCCAGGGTAGAGGTGAGGAGAGAGAGGGAGCACAGCTAGGCCACCCCAAGTGGAGGGAGCGACTGTTGGCAGTCAGATTCCAGAAGGCCTAGCTCAGTGTTAGCCGTGGCCAGTAGACAGAGAGAGCAGGCATGGTACAAGGGTGCCAGGCAGCACAGCCAGTCAGGGAGGGCTGGCAGGGCCGGGCTGCACGGCTGCCTCTCAGCAGAAATCAGAGGCCAAGCTTCCCTGGTGGCACAAGGGGATAAGCTGCAGCACTACAGGGCTATCCCCAGCCACTGCAGCACCAGTTCGATCCCTGGCCAGGGAACAACCCACATGGCACAGCAGACCTCTCCTAACCTGCCCGCTGCTCCCCTCAGCAGTGTATTTTAGTCAAATGCCTGTTTTTCTCCTAACTCTGTCTCTGGTGAATTCTCTCACCTCTCTATCCCTGCACCTCTGGCCTATACCCCAGTTCTTGTCCGCATAAATAAATAAATATTTAAAAAATAATAAAAAGAAAAAGAAATCAGAGGCCAAAGGAAAAGGATGTGATGGTGACTGCCCCATGACCTAAGCCCTCCCTAACATTTGCTATGTGCCAGACACTATTTTTTTGGGCTCCTATGAGCTGGCCACTTATGGACAACTGTGATCTATTTGCTATCTACAAAATACAGCTGTGTGGACTGACTACTGATGGAAACATAGCTTGTATTGCGGGGCAGGCCTGGAACACCTAGACTGCTGTTTACCTGATGACGTGACCACCTCCATGGTGGTCTCAGGAAAACTCTGCCTGTGAAAACATCAAATTCTGTTGACGCAAATATCTCTTGACACATGATAGCCATGTCCCATTCCCTGTCCCTTGTAAAACTTGTCCCCCGTTCCTGTCCTACCCTCTGGACCCTACTCCTCATACCACTCCGCATGATCCACTTTTACTCCTGTACGATTTCAATAAATGACACAAGAACTTCTGATCAAATAGCAGAGTCTCGCCTTGCAAACCTGCACCACCACCACTGTGTCCCTCATCGTGTTCCCGCCACAAAGGGACAACAAAGTTTCTGTCGCAACAATTCTTCAGTGAATCAACTCATGTAATCATCACTGACTGCTTAGGATGTGGGTTTCTTTATGACCCCTGTTTTACAGATGAGGATAGTGAGACACAGAGGAGTGACTTGCTCAGAATCACACAGCTTTTTCTTTTTTTTTTTTTAAGATTTTATTTATTTATGTATACAGAACCACCGGGGTACAGGCCAGAGGTGCAGAGGATTCACCAGAGGCAGAATGGGGAGCACAGGCGGGCCAGGAGAGGTCTGCTGCTCCATGTGGATCTCCTCTGGGCAGACGGGGATCGAACTCATGCGGAAGTGGCTTTAGCTTCTTAGTGCAGTGCTTTAACCCGCTGCACCACCAGGGAGGGCCCGACACACAGCTTTTAAGTGTTAGAGTGGAGACTGACGGTGATCTGTGCTTATAACTTCATGCTCCATAGAAGGGCACTTGGAAGATTCAGGTCAGCTCCTCCCATACAGATGAGGAGATTGAGACCATTAAAGGCAGAGTCTGGCCAGAGGCCACTCAGCCCAGGAAAGCCAGACCCTCCTGTGAGGCCTTAATGAGTGTGTGTAAGCGAGTGTGGGTGTGCAGGCCTGAGCCGGGGGTGGGGATGTGCAGCCGGCCACTGAATACTGACCAGCATGACTAACAGGGAAGATAAATCTCCCAAGATCTCTGCCCAGCACAGAAAGCACTGTGTGGTCTGGGGCAGGTCACAGCAAAGAATGGGGTGTGCTCACACATTTTTCTTTTACCATCTGCCCAGCCAGGTTCCCAGCCAGTCAGCACTGCCCACCTCTGCCCTGGCTCCTCAGCTCAAGAACCTACCATGGCTCCCAGCTGCTATTCCCAGCAGGGCCCAACCCCTGTACCAGACAGTGAAGACCCAGCCATCTCAGCTCATCTTTGCCATGCCCCACCCCCACCTCCAAACTTTTGCTCTGCTCTCCCTTTCCCTCAACTCCCCTTTACTCTGTGCCTCCCCTGTCCTTGAAGATCTGGCCTCAGCCCTTTCCCACCCCCTGCTCCAGGAAGTGCTCCAGCCTGCACCACTGGCTCTGTCCTCCCTCTGACCTTGCACTGCACACCATCTGGCACGGTCCTCGCATATCACAGTCCAGTGGGACCTCGCCTGGACTGTGGGGGACACAGCTCATAGAGTAGGGAGCAATAAGACCAGGTAGTCCAAACCCCATGTCAGAGGAAAGGAACCTAGAACAGGCCACTGAAGGGGTGCCAACCTGATCACAATGACTCACTTTCTCACTGAGCCGGCCCGGAGCTCCAAGTCTAGAACACACACACAGCATAAGGGGTTCTTTGTGCCACACTTGGCCCCCACACCACCCACCTGGTCCTTGCTCTAGTCTGGCCCTCACCCCTCCCCCAGGAAGTCTTCCCAGATTGCACCACCCTACACTGACCTTTCCTGCGTTCACCTCTTGTCCCAGGCCTCAGGTGTACTTACCAGTTCTTCCTGACCTCCCCAGCAGGCCCTCTAGGCACATCTGTGCTCCCCAAAAATGAACCAGGACTTTCCCTCCCCTCTACCTCTATGGAGTTAAACACAGACCTGAGTGTGGGGAACACAGACCTGAGTGTGGGGTGGGGGCACCTGCCCTCTACAGTGCAGGGTGTCCTGGGTGCTAGCTCTCAGTTTGAGTCCCTGACTGGAAGCAGGGGGCACAGTAGGATCAATCTAATCCCAGGCTGCTATGACTGGCTAAATCCAGATTAGCCCAGGCCATGACACAGATCAAGCCACCCTCAGGACCCGAGCCCAGCTTGAAAAGACAAGAGGTACACTGAAGAAAGATAGGGTTCTGAAGACAGGATGGTTGTGGCCAGTGGGAATGGACAGTGCTAGGGCAGGAAGAGTGAACTGAGGGGGATTTGGGGAGCCCCAAGGCTGGGACAGAGCATAAAGGCAGACAGGCAAAATCTGAGGTCAGGAGAAGTTCCCAGCTGTGCTTGTCTCCCTGGGTGAACTTGGGCCAAGCCCTGCCTCAGTTTCCCCTTTCTGGAACATGTGGTTGGCCCAGGTGATCTCTGATATTTGTTTTCTGATGCCCTAAGCTCTGTCCCGCCAGGTGTTGGGCTGGGTGTGTTGTAGTGATCCAAGAAGCTTGCTTGAGGACATGAGTTAGAACAACAGAAAGTGGGAGGAGGAATGGGTGCAGGGAGTGAGGCCACCAGGAGAGCGGAACTGAGCAGCCCTCTGTGGCTGCGTCAGCACCGAGGAGGGGGCAGGGGAAAAGGAGGGGAGCAGGACATGGGAGAGGGGATAGGTCTCTCAACTAGTGGCTTGAGCAGCGAGGGGAGAAGGTAATCCATATTCTCTGAGTTGACCACAAGAGACCAGACAGAGTCTGTATGCCCTGTGAGGACCTCTTCTTCCTCCGCCTTGGAAGATAGCTTCTGGGTGGCCAGACTTACCAAAATAGGAAAACAAGAGAAGAGGAAGTTTTCCAGCTATTAAAAGTGCAGCGGAAGTGTGGTCAGTTTCTTGTGACTCAGTGAAATGGCTCTGCAATGGTCCCACAGGTCTGCGCCAGGGACAAAAGGTCAACTGGTGGGGTACTCACACC
Organism: Condylura cristata; assembly: GCF_000260355.1. Lineage (NCBI taxonomy): Eukaryota > Metazoa > Chordata > Mammalia > Eulipotyphla > Talpidae > Condylura > Condylura cristata. The sequence goes on from NW_004567124.1 coordinate 33,207,775, forward strand.
TGCCACTGCCCTGCACGCCACCCCCTCACACTCCTCTCGGCATCCCACCTGCACAAAGAGGCTTCTGGGCTGGCCCTCCTCAAGGAAGGATGCCCAGTTCTCCCTCTCTCCTGAGAGCCCAGGATCCCAATGCCAGCCTGGCGTGATCTACCCCCACCAAGAAAGGGAAGGTTCCTGGAAGGGGAAGCTGGTCAGAGGAAGGGGATCTGCCCCTCTCCCAGAGGCAAGACCGCAAGGCCTCACTGGTTGGGGCTAGAGGACCTCCTCCCAGGAGAGGAAAAGGTCTCCTCGCCCAGAGAATGCTGGTGCTCTGGAGCAGGGCAGAAAAGCCTGGTCTCCCCAGTCTAGCCCCAGCTTCCCATCAGAGAGCTGTGATTACTGAGGAGGTCCTCCCTGCCTGCCATGGCCCTTCCTCCCGTATGGTGGGCTGGCTATGGAAGATCTAGACGTCTAGACCAGCTAGACATCTGCTGCAAGAAATCTTCCTGGAGCCTTCAAACCAGACCATGGGGGACCCCACATGGCCCCTGTTCTAGTTGTCAGTTATGGGGTCTGAACTATCCCTCTAGGTACTTCCTCCAGTCTCGCCACTCCCCCAGCTAGTTCCTACTCAGCCACCTCAGCGTATCACCTCTTTCAGGAAGCTCTCCCTGATTAGGTAGGCAGGCTTAAATGCTTCTTTAAACCTCACATTTTACTGCAGGCTGACCTGCTTATACTAAACAGTCTGCACAACAGACTCTGGTTTCTTTTCCCAAAAATCCTCAAGCCCAGTCTGAGACCAGCACAAAATTGGTCCCAGCCAATGGCTGCTGCATTACTATCTACCCTTGTGGCCTTGAGGCCACAAACCTATGAACCACTTCCTCCAGCCTTTGACTCATGACACACAAAAAGATAGGAAAGAACAAAAAAACTCAAGAATTTCCCCTGACTTCCCAGGTTACAATTTCTCCTCACAGTTACAGTTTGGAACAGTTTTGGAATAGCCTCGGCCCAACCCGTTCCACGCCAGAAGGGCAGCAATCCCAGGGCGTTAGGGCTCTGATAAGTATTAAGGCCTACTAAGGCCCTCCTTTTACCTGCTTTGAACATTTGAGGAAACTGAGGCTCAGAAAATGGCAAAGTGTTTGCCACACAGAACCTGAAGCTTCGACTGACACCGGAACAGGGCTCCTGCCCTGCATCTCTGTCTTCCTCACCATGGTTACTCTGGTCCAGTGCCAGCATCCATCCCACCCCAGGTCAGAGAGGCCTCTGGGCTTGGGGCTAGAAGCCCCGGGGGACATTACAGAGCATCTCTCCATCACTTCCAGCCTAGGAAACCCCCCTCTCCTCCAGGGAGCCCCACCCCTGTGGTCTGCAGAGGGAGTTCACCTTGAAGGTGATGAGAACATCTAAGTTCCTAAGGGGGCAAGGATTTCCACTGGAAATGCTGATGCTTGGGGAGCCCCAGCTGTGACCTCATCCCCTGGAGGAGGTGACAACAACCCCCTGCCCAGGGGAGTGGCCCCATAATGGCTCCCCCAGCATCCACCAAAGACAACAATAACATCCTGTTGTTTAATTGGACACAGGGTAAGGTAGAACCAGCTGTGCTGGTGGAGGCTAAGCTGTTTCTCCATCGGCAGAGGCTGGTTCCCCATTGACCTGAGAGGTCAAAACCTCCCAGACTGCCCCACCTCCTCCAACCGGGGGTGGGCTAGTGGGTAAACAATGAGAAGGGTACAATTACATAGGCATGCCCACCTTCTGCCCACCTGCAGCCCTCGCCCCATGGCTCCTACCACAGAGAGATCAGGTGCACAGACATGCCCTTGACTGTGACCAACCCCCGAGTCCTTCTGCTCTAAGGGTCAGAGGCAGGTACCGAGTTCAAGGGCACACCGCAGGTCAGGACTGGCACATCCCTATGCCTATGCTCTGTGCCAGGTCTCATCAGGCTGCAGCAGCATCAACCTCCCCATCAAGTGTAGACTGGGACCCTCCCAGAACTCCTGAGCTAATTTCCCAGGCGCTTTGGGGTCCAAGTACCAAACCATACACAACAGAGAAGAGTCTTCACACCCATTCTGGCTGGAAACTGAAACCCTAATTTCTGTCTCGGAGTGGTGGCTCAGAACCACAATCAGCCTTGACGTAGACATCCTGGCAGAGGTCACCAGGTAGACCTCGTGGTAGACAGGGACCTAGCAAAGCTGGGTCCTCTCACCCTATTCCTGGGTTAGGCCTGTCCAAGCCCATTCCTCTCCGATTGCTATGTGTCATCCCACAAGAAATAGAAGGCCACTGTCAGCCAGGCACACCATCACCATCCTGTGGTCCTGGGGGCCAGGTAGGAACTGTCTGGCCACTGTGGCACTTGGCACTGTGTAAAAGACTACAGACTTCTCTGAGACTTGCTAGGTGAGGGACTGGAAGACCCCAGGGGGTCAATAGTGTATTAGCAAGCCAGGGCACAGCACAGCCAGCCAGAGTGGCTACAGTTGGGATGAAGCTGGGCTGGGAGCTTTGAAAAGTGGGTAAGAGGACTAAAAGCAGCTTTAAATAGCCTCAGTGTGGGGACTTAGTGTCCAAGATGGTGGGGGAGGGGAGGACTCATGCATTAAGTGCTAAGAAGTGGGTGTGTTCAAAGTATGTGAATACATAAATGTATGAGGGGGGATTTTGAAAAGATGGGGAAGTGGGGGTGGGGGGGAGGAGACAAACAGCCAAATATGAGGGCTTTGGTATAGGGTGGGTTTCCAGCAGACTCAGATGTGGACCTCTCAGAGTGCCTAAAATTCCTTGCTGTCCAGGACAGCCTAGAAGACTGAAGCAAGGCAAAGATGCTGGGAGGGCAGAGGTGGTCTGGGCTGGAGCCCACGTGTCTGCAGGATTCGCAGGGCGCTAGCATGAGATACAGCTGCTTGGTTCTGCTGCCGCCAGGCGTACCAGCCACCTCTGGCTAAGTGGCAGAACTGGCCACCAAAGACCCCAAAGAATTGTCTAAATCCTCTCCCCTCCCTGACCCAGAAGGAGCAATGGTCCTGTTGCCAGACCAGAGCTGCCTGCCTGCACTGCCAGCTCACACGCTGCCGAGTGACCTTGGGCGAGTCACATTCCCTCACTGCAGCCGCAGTTGAAGCAGCTCGTTTTGTGTGGGTTTTTTTTCCCCACTATGCTAAGAATACCTGCCCCAGATAATGCTCTAGCTCTGCAATCCCTCCCAAGCCACCTCAGGCATCAAAGGGCCCCCCAAGGGGCCAGACCCGACTGGTCCCCTCGCTGTGAGTCCACCACCACCACTGCCACATGGGGGCCGCAGTACGGCCAGATTTGGGGACAGAGCTCAGTCAGTCTGGGGGCGGGGAGGCATTTGTGTGCAATGCAGGGGAGGGGAGCTGGTTCCTCAAGGCAAAAAGACTCAAACCTTTAAGGCTTTCTGTCCCACTGTACAGGGAACCAAAAGGAGGATATCCCCTGGGGAGACTCTGGTCCCCGTGGTACATATATTCACCAGTACCCCGGTTTCAGATCCGCTGCCACCTGGGGGTCCCATCGGCCGTGCCCCACCCAACGGGGACTGCCCCCCACGCTAGCGCCCATACCTGGTGACAACTGCCACGTGCGGACAAGGGGGAAAGGCCGGCCCCAGCATTGCGGAGGGGTACCCCAACCCTCAGCACACGCCTTGTCCCAGCTCCACAGAGGGTGCCCACCCCTTTACCCGGCCAGCGCTCCGGGCCGGGGCGGGGGCGGGGGCGGGGGCAGGCAGCGGGGTCTTTGTTCCCGCAGCCGGAGCGCAGTGGCGGCGGCAAGAGGTCCGCGCCCCCCTTGCCCGCCCAGCCTGCGCCCCGCGCGCCAGCGGAACCCGCAGCTCCGGAGGAGCGGACCTGGGTAGGGGTCCCAGGCTGAGAAAGGATCCTGCACCGAGGGCCGGGAGCTGGAGGGCGAGAGCGGCTCTGGGCCGAGAGAGGGGCCCGCTCCCTCCCCTTGCGCCCAGGCGCTGCGGCTCCGGCTGCGGGCAGACTTGGAGCGACTTAGCCCGGCTCCGGCCCCGCCGCGCTCTCGCGGGCGTTCCAGCCGGCTGCGGCGCGCCAGCGTGCGCACACACACTCACCCAGACCACTCTGCCCGCGGGGACAGCCCGGGACCCGCAGAGCCCGCGCACGCACTCCCTCCGGTGCCGCACACTCCGCACCCGCCCCGCGCAGCGTCGCCTTCAGCGCCCGCCGGCCGCGCGGCGCCACCTACCTTTCCAGACGGCGGAGATGCGGGGTCCGCTCCTCGGGTGGCCTTGGGTGGCGGCGGCCGCCCAGAGCAGCAGCAGCAGCCGCCGCAGCGGGAGCTCGGAGCGAGCCGGCGAGGCGCGGGAGTGCGGGGCGCCGAGGGCGGCGCAACCGGGCGGAGGCGGTGTCATGCCGCGGCCGGGGAGCGACAGCGGCTTGCAGCCGGGACTGAGCCAGCGCCCGACAGACTGCAAGCCCGACACGGTGCGAGGGAGGAGCCACGACTGACCCCACCCCACACCCTTTTCCCCCCTCCCCTTACTGCCTTTTCCGCCCAAGTGGGGGCAGTGCAAGTCTCCCAAGGGGCCTTCACCGCGGTCCCCCGCAACTCCGAGGGGAGAACTATGGCTGGAGCGGGGTAGAGAGGCTGTGGTCTTCTGCCGCAGCAGGCATCGTCCCCGCTTTGAGCTTCGGTTCCACTCGCCCAAACGCAGGAAAGGATTGGCCTGGAAGTCGGGGAGGACTCTTGGTGGGCCCAGACAGGTCTAACACCAGGCCGCCTCGCTAATGGCCCGCTAAGTGGTTTAGACAGAGCTGTGGTTCTCAGATGCCGCGCTGCCCTGAGTGGACATGGCTCCCTCCGAGCCTACGAGCAAGAGCAGGTGCTTTCCCGTGGGGAGGCGGGCGGCAGGGGGTCTATGATCTGCGGTGAGACCCAGAGCCCCATTACTGCACTAGCTGTGAGAACACTGGGAATTTTCATCTCGGGCTGGCTCCCTCTCCTCCCTTCTTCCTTCTCCCCCCACCTCCCTTCCCCAGCCAGCAGCCTTCTGGGCTGCCTCCCCCCCAGCCAGCTGGTGTATGCTCAGAAAATCCAAACTCATTTCCATGTGAGTGGAGGGGGATATAATTAAGGAGGCCCCTTCCCCAAGCTGAAAGAGAGGGAGCCTCATATGTGCCCAGGAGGCAGGGTCAGCGTTAGGGGATCTCTGCCCACAGATGTACGGGGCTCAGCTATGCAGATGACCTGCTGATCCCTGGTGACCTCTTGCAGGGTCCTGGCCAGGCTTTGCAGCTGCCTGAACAGCCCAGGCTGCTCTAACTTGGGCTCACCCTCCCAGAGCCACAGCTGGAGCTTTGTAAAGGGGTCTCCTCTTCCTCCGACTAGAGAGGACACAGACCCTCCACCTCTATTGTGCCCCTGGGCACCACAGGTGGGTAGTAAAACTCTCAGGGCTGGTAGGATGCCTATCCCAAGGTGACCTGGAAAAGGAACAGAGGTGCCCGTGAGCCTCTGGGAAGCACACAGCAGACCCCAGCCTCTGCCTCCTACCCTTAAGCCACAGCCAGGAAAGTTTTCTTGCCAGGAAGTTTTGCTTTACCATTTCATATTTTGTTTCCAGCTGTCTATTCCTTCTTCCCCAAGAGCCCCAGCTGCCCAAGAAAGTAAAATGAAGATACACTGATGAACTGAGAAATACTGATGGGACTAGGTTCCCCAAGTGGAGAGTGCCAGCAGCTAAGAGATTCAGCCCCCAAAAGAAGGGGGGGACAGTGGAAGGACGCTCCCCCAGGCCTATACCCAAATCTGTGGCCCTAACATCAAGCTCATATTAATCTCCAAAACTGACACTTTCTTTCCAGCCTCAGGCCTCCTCTGCTGGGCCGGGTGGCCTCCAGGGTCAGCCTTCCCCGCAAAGGGAAGGCAAGTTAAGGGCTGGCCTGCTCTGTCTTGGAGAAGTAAGGATTAACACAACAGTTGTAAGATGGCCCAGAAGCAGAGCAAGTCACAAGCCACTTCTGCCAGTCCTGCATCCTCTCCTTCAAAAATAGAGAAAACTCTGTTTTTGAGAGGAAGGGATTTGCCCACGGCCAGCGGGTAGGGCCAAGGTGAGAATAGGTTTTGGGACTCCAGCAGCAGTAACGAGTGCTGAGATTACTCTGTGCTATGCACATGTTAGTCTCATTTTTGTTTTTCTTACTCATTTCATCTTTATAGCCCTAAAAAGTTCAGAAAAAGGCCCTCCCTGGTGGCGCAGCGGATTAAAGCACAGCACTGAGAATCTAAAGCCGCTTCCGCATGAGTTCGATTCCCGCCTGCCCCGGAGGAGACCACATGGTGTGGCAGACCTCTCCTGACCCGCCAGCTGCTCCCCTCAGCAGTGTACTTCGTTGATCTGCCTGTTCTGTTCCCCACTGTCTCTGGTGAAGCCTCTCACCGCCCCTGAGCCTCTGACCTGTACCCCAGTTCTGTATGTACAAATAAATAAATCTTTAAAAAAAAAAAAAAAAAGTTCAGAAAAAATGTTATGAGGCCAAAAAAAAAGAAAAAAGGTAGGAGGCCAGGGTTACCATTAGAGAAGGACAGGTATACACTCAGGAAGTCTCCCAGAGCACGTGCTAATCTTCTCCGCCATAAGCACCTCTGTGAGTGCACCCTGTCTTTGTGCCCTCCCGTGTGTGTGGCTGGAGTCAGAGTCCTAAAGAGCCCAGAAAGACCCGCAGAGGCCAGTGCCACCGGGTGTGGCACAGACCAGGAACAGGGCTCGGCCTCCCGAGCCAATGGACAGCAGATGGAAACTGGAGCAGCGGATGCCAGGGAACTGGCTCTTTCCTGGCTGGGGTGGGAATGAGGAGGAGCGCTGACGGCATCCCACCTCGTGTCCTGGGGTGGCCTCGGACTCGGCCTGTCCACATCCAGCTTCACACCTGCTTCACCAGCAGCAGACTCCCTTGAGCCAACCCATGAAGGGCAAAGGGCCAAGGCCAGATGGCAGACAGGAGAGGTAAGAACTGGGCCTCCCATGTAGGAGGCTGGGACAGCTGACTGTGGGCCTCAAGGGGAGCACACACCAGGGTGAAGGGAACACTAGAGTGGTGTTTGAGCATGGACTGCCCCACCTCCCAACAGAGGGAAATCAAATTAGAAGGACGTCAGTGGTGATAGGAGGTTGCCTGACTCATTGGAGGTTGTGGCTGGTTCTTGGGCCTGAGCCAAGGACAGGGGCACAGTGCCCACCACTGCCAACAATGGGTGGAAGCAACACATGTGAACGCTGACAGGTCTGAAGAGGAGGCACATTCCTGCCCTCCTCCCCTACCCCAGGACTCCATGATGGGAGAAAGAAGAGGGGAGGTTTGTGGGAATGATGAGAGTAAGAGGGATCCTGTCCAGGAGAAAGGTGACTTGAAGCAGTCACTTGAGCCCTGTGGGCAGCTGGGGCACAGCTAAATTCAAGAAGGGGAATCAAATAGATGGCCACCCATGGGCCTGAGGTCCACACCCAGAAACAGCAGCATAGGCCCTGAGAGCCCCCCCCACCCCCCCACCCCCGATTTCCAAGCAGAGCCTCTCAGAGTACCCCTCCACCCCGCAAGCCTCCCCAGCCCTTCCCCGGGCAGCCAAGAGCTAGGTTGCACTTGGCCTTCATGGGAGTGACCCACCCATAAGAAGAGGCCTGTGGGAGGTGTCAGGAGGGAGCCCCGCCCCACAACAGCTTCTTCATGTAGTCCCACACCTGCTCTGCGTCTGGCATGCACCCAGGCCTGCTAGCTCTGACAGCAGCAACCCCTTACTGTCCCCCCACCACTACCATTCACTGGCGGGCAAAAAGACCAGACAGGTCCTGAGAACAGTGAACTGGGCCAGGAGGGACTCATGAACTCTGGGGAGCGGCAGGAGAGGGGAAGTGGGGGCACTGAACCTACTCAGCTCCAGCCCCTGGGGGCCATGGGAAAGTACATCTGCTGTGACAGAGTGTGATTTTCAGAGAAGCTACAGATTTGAGTCTTTGTTGAAACTCCCAGGTTTTTAAAAAAGATTTATTGTTATTTATGCATACAAGGGCTTAGGTGGTGGTATAGGCCAGGTGGGGGTTGGGGGGAGGGAGAGGGCATAGAGGATTCACCAGAAACAGAGTGGGGAGCAGGACAGAGAGATGTATTGAAACACACTGCTCCATGGGGATTACGATTGAGATGGAAAAAAAAATGTACAAAATGATGTAAAAATAAACTATTATATATATATAAAAGAAACACACTGCTGAGGGAGCAGCGGGTGAGACAGGCGAGATCTGCTGCACCATGTGGGTCACCTCCCTGGCTGGGGGATAGAACTCATGCTACAGTGGCGGGGGACAGTTGATAGCATGAGACTTAACCCCTGCCCACCAGGGAGGCCCCTGGAACAACTGGCAAATAACTCAAAAGTAAAGGGTATTTATGGTTAACAACATGTTTGGGGACTGCATCTGGAAATTCCAGCCTTAGTGTGTTCGCTGTGCTCAGGCCCATGACTATCTCATAGCACTGACCTTTGCAGCTATGCTCGACTAAGCTCTCAGAAACCCATACCAGAGCTTGAGGTTGGAACCTCCCGGCCCTCCCCGCTTCCCTCCATACTCTGTGTCCTTAGTCCCCAGAACTGCCATTCCACCGCTCAGAGCCACCTGACATCCGCCTGGCCCACTGTGGACAGAGAGGTCTCAGCATAGCCACCACCATTCTTAGCCCTGAGAGGCAACTCTTCCCAGAGCCTCCCAATCCTGCATCTCCTTCTCCCGCAGTCCTCATCATTCTGGATACATTTTTTATTGGGTCTGGCCAGCAACGCTGAGACAAAAAAAAAGGAAAAATCCACAGGGGGAGATAGCTGGTACTGGGTAGATGTGGTAGAAAGGGAGACCCTTTCTCCTTCCTTAGCTCCCTCCCCTCACCATCCGCTCTCAAGGCCACCTCGGCTCAGGGCTTGTGACAGGAGTGCCACCTGGTGGCCATCCTGGAGTAGAGCAGAATCTTAGGGGACATTTGTGTAGCTTTTCATCACTCCCAAGCCCTGCAGAAGGAAATCCCCCCTCTACTCCATTCTATTCTCCTGCCCCACCCCTGCAAACCCATCTCTGAACCTCCCTTCTCAGTGCCCAAGGCCTGAGGCTGAGCAGGAGCTTGTGTGAGTCATGTGGAGCACATCTGA
>NW_004567124.1:33217060-33232624 GCF_000260355.1 Condylura cristata
GAGTCCAGCTTGGCCGGTGAACCCGCTAAAAACGGCTCTGCTCCAGCGCAGACTCCACTTTTGTTTACAAAATGAGCAACAGGAGCTAAAACAGCACTTCTGCTTCAGGGCTACCTCCTACCTAGACCAGCGATAGACGAAGCTTTTTCATGCTATCTTTTTCATTTCCTTCTTATTTGTGATTTGAAGTAATACGCTTTTAAAACTGTCTTCTCAGGATTTGTGTCCTAGGTCCTTCCCAGCTCTGATGTGAACCTGTGGGGTGCTGCTTGAGTGTGTATGGAAGAGAAGCCCGTGAAGAGAGGTGGTCTCCTGCTGTCCACTTTTTTTTCTTGGATACAGTGAACCAAGAACCCCAATTCTTAGGATCAGAAGTTACTCTCAGAAATCATCTGGTCCAACTACACTCTTGCCTCCACTTTATGAGGACTCGGCTCACATATGTCTAGTGATATGAGCTCATCCCTATGGGGGCCATGGCAGTCCTGCTTATCTCTGGCACAAAGCCTTTCTTCCCTACTGGAAGATTCCTACCCAAAGGTCCTAGAGATCCCCTCCCAGGTAATGCAGACACATCTAATCCTTCTTCTTGAAATAGAGCCCTATGGGATTTTAACATGGAGGTTATGCCCTTCTAAATCTACTTTTTCTGGGCAAATAACCTCAGTTCCAGCTAGGTCCCTCATGACATCTAGTCTCTAATCCTGAGTCGTGAGACATCATGATCAGACATTAACGAACGTCTAGTGAGACCCTCCTTCAGAAATCGGCCCTTAACTCGAACATAACCTCTGAAGGGGTAGCTGAGCAGTAAAGGGCTTGAAAGGTGGGTCTCTTGCTCCTGACCCCACTCCTGGCGGCTCTGTGCTGAGACACAGGCTGTGGATTCCTGCTGGCCTGAATCCAGGGGATGCTTGGGCCAGCTCCCCGCTCATCAACAGTGGCTTCTTGGCTTTTTGGCTAGATCAAGAGTAGTTAACTGTGGCTTTCTGGGTGCCACATTGAGAAAAATCAGGAATTTCAATCTGAGTCTGTGAGGGGAAGATGAGCCCCATCTGGCATGGGAGCAGTTTATCGACTGGTACCCACTACAGGTCTTTCCCCTACAGGTCCTTTTTTGGCTATGGTCACCTCATTGTTAGGATCTTATCAGTCATCTAGAAAGTCGACTAGTCCAGCTGGGTGCGTTGGCATCTAATACATACCTTGTCACTATATTCACTTACATAAATTGAGGGGAAATGTTGAGGTCAAGTTGTCTGGGGAAAAAGCCCTAAACCTTGGTCAGAAGCCCAACTCCCCTCTTGGACTCTCCGAGAGCAGCCTCTTCCTGGAAGGACAAGAGGTAAGCCGAACCTTCAGCCCCGCTGAGTGGTTCCCCGGCCCGTAAGCCAGGCCCCAGGTGAGTACACTGATAGATTCATGCTGATCCTGCCCCACCAAAGCCCTGGAAAGGCCAGTTCCCCAGCACAGGCATGTCCTGTTAACAGAAAGCACTCATCTGGAAATGAGGATAATAATATCTACTTTTCAGGGTTGTTAAGAGGATCAACTGCTGTGGCATATGTGAGTGCTGAGCTCCATCGCTGGCACAGAGGGTGCTTGATAAATGAGCACTACTGTACTGCATTACTGCTAGCTAATTTTGCCAAGACAGCGCAGGGCAGTGCCTGGGTCTCTGCAGAAGGCATTTCTAGCAGAAAAGGCTGAGTTCTGTTAGTAGTGACTGTGGAGCCAGACAGGGCCAAAGGCAGCGGGTACGCAAACAGAGGAAGACCTCAATAAACCCCCTAAACTTCTCCCCAGACATTCACTGCCAAGGCCTGTGGCAGAGGCAACAAGAGGCCACCTCGGGGCAGGGCCCTGCAAGCTTGGTCTGAGGCCCAGGCCAGATGGGACTGAGGCGAGGAGCAGAACCCGGGCCCATGTGCCCAGCAAGCTGTGCCAGCCCAGCCCATGCCACCCCAGCCAAATTTGAGTTATATCAGGAGAAGGGATCTGTTCAGAACTCACCCATCCCTGCATATTTGCATTTCTATTTTGGGGTCTCTTCCTTTTTTTCCCCCCGAGCTTCCTAGAAAAGTTCTCATCATCAATTCCAACTTCACCTCTGCTGAACTGCAAAAGCTCACTCTCAATTCCGTCTCCCCTCCGCTACCAACACCTCTTTCCAGCAACCCTCTCCCTCATCAGCAAGGCTCTCCAGAGTTCTCTGCCCTCCCTGCCTCCACTGTCCCCCATCTATTCAGGCCTCACCCCCTGCAATTGGGCTCTGGTTCCAAAGCAGCATCCCCCCAAGGTCACCATGGCTGAAGCTGGGAAGTACAAGGTCACTGTTCCTGGGCTTCTCTGTGGCGTAACGCACTGCTGGCCATGTCCGCTTTGTCCAGTTTCTTCCACTCCGTCAGCGTTGATGACTCCTGCTCTGGCCTTCCCGGAAGCAGTCGGCCCCACCCCTTCCGTGTTCCATACCCATCAGTCATCATTTCCTATAAAGTCTAAGTTCTCAGTGGGTGTCCCCTTTCCTCTACCATTCCCTAAAAAGCTGAATTTCCTTCTCACATGACATAGGCCCAATCCTCAACTTAAAACTTCCTGATCATCATCTATAGCTTAGAAATATCCAAAGGAAACTTATAAACTGAGACACCCCTCCCCATGACCCTGACCATCCATGGCACCTCCAGGTGCCTCCCACTTCTAACCCAGCCCCTCATTTCTGCTGCACCGCCATCAACCCACTCACATCCTGCCTGCTTCCTCCCTCTACCTCGCCCCCCAGGTCTGGTTTGTCTTTCACATTTCACATCCTCCCCCCACACAGCTCCCCTGCTGCAGCTCTAGTCCAGGCCCTGAGCGTGTCCCATCTGGAGACAGCGAGCCTCCTAGCTGGTCTCCCACACCCAGTCTCACTTCCCACAAACACAGCCTCCTCGCAGCTGTCAGAAAAATCACACATGATGCTCATATTCCCTCCCCCCCTGCCCTGCCTAAAGCCATCCAATAGGAGCTCTTTGCCCTCAGGCTAAAGCCCAAGCTCCTAGGCCTGATCAGCCCAATCCACACCCAGAGGCCACGGGCTGGTGGGAAGGCTGCCAGCTTTACAGTGAGAGAAACCTGAATTTCTGAGACCAACTTGTTCAGTGCCTGACCCTGCGATTGCTGGCAGATGACTTCACCTCTGAACCTTGAGATTCCTCCATCACCTCCCACGGAAGGTGATCCCGCTGAGTCCTCTTCTTCCCATCAGTCCTCTTCTCCCACCACCTCTATTAATTCCAAGTAGATCCGTTTCCTCACGCCTTCTTCGTGTGTCCCACTTCCCACCTAGTCACACATCCGCCTCTCCTGATTCAAACTCTCAGTGACTAGCCTGTCCATAGGGAAGGCCAAACTCCTTTCACACTTGGAAATAATCCAGCCCCTGCCTACCTCAAACACACCTTGGCGCACAGGGCTGCAGAAACCTGCTCTCCCCACCGCCGGCCCCTTGGCATGTACACCTTCCTGCCCAATTCCTCACCCTTCATGCCTCAGTTTACATACTGCTGGCTCCAAGAAGCTCACAGGTGCAACACACACACCTAATCCAAGCCGCAGCACCCGTTCTTGTGAGCCCGGAGCCCACTGGACTTGTGCCGCCTCCTAAGGCTTGAGTACAAACATATTTGTCGGTCTTACCAAGGACAGGGCTCTGTGAGAGCTAGGCTCCCGCTATTGTACCTGGCACAGAGTAGAGACGGAGTGGGTATTTGTTGAAAGGGAGAAGCAGGAGGCAATGGTGAGCAAGTCCTTGGCCCGTGGAAACCCCCAGGCGTATGGGGGCACTTATTTGAATCAACACACTAATAGTTAAAGCATGGCCACAGGAAGCAAAGTCAACTCGCCAAGTCCCTGGAGGAAAGAGCTGACAAAGAAGGGAAAGGGAAACCGTGGGATGGCTCAATTCTGGGAAGCATGTAACTGATATTTGGAGGTCAGTTCCAGGGATAGGCAGGATGACCCAAATGTCTTTGAAGGTAGTCCCCAGGGGCAGAGTGTGAGTTGCCACAGAATGGAAACTAGCTCTAAGCAGGCTGGATCATGGGGACAGGAAAGGCTGTGTCAGCCCCATTTAACCAAGGCAGGCCCGTGAGGATGAAGCTGGCCTTTGCTTCCACCGCAAGCAAGCAAGACACATTGGGCTCAAAGACAGAGCTTCTGCTCTTTGCTCTGAACCACAGGAGGCAGCTGGCCTCCCAGCAGGCCACCAAGGCACCAAGAGGTCTAGTGAGGGCCGAGTCTTTGCTGCCAAGGCAAACACCTCCCACCGTTAATTCTGGGGTTGAGAAGAACTGTAGAGACTTTTCACATTCTCTGGAAGGAAAGAACAATGTGCTCTTTGGGCCATCTCTGGAAGAATGGGTTCCCTCCTGGAGCACCGCCCTTTGGAAGGATAGCTGATGAACTGGAGGTCATTCTGAGTGACAGGACACGCTGGGGACCGAAACAAGGCCAGGTCTAAAGGCAAAGTGAAAATACTCTCCTTAAGCTTCTGGAGCAGCAGGGGCAGGCCTGTTCTGGGTGGTCCCTTAGGCAGAAAGGGGATCTGAGGGGGACAGTCTGAGAGCATCACAGGACGGAGTAGCCTGTCCTCAGTACTTGTAAACCTCTCGTTCGAGGAGATGACAAGAAAAGCCAAACGACTACACCGGCAGACGCCACAATGGAACGTGCATCAGCAGCACAGAGAGAGGCTCCCTCAGAGCTCCTTTCCACTGAAACACCTTCTGAGGGGAACGATATTTTCCTCTGACAAAGTATTGAAAGCACATGAAACCCACTGCTGAACTTGGCCATGTCTACATGACAGGGAGCTCTGTGCCAGAGGAAATGAGAGCTCGGGCAGATGGAGCAGCAGCCTAGGGGTGGTACCCTCTCTTCACTATGAAAACTGGGCCCTGTTCAGGTGGTGGTGTTTTGAGTACTGATGCCTTTAATTGATGCCTTCAGGGCAGAGAAGAAAGCCTTGCCTTCTGGCACAGCTCTGAGGCCTGGATTCTGGCTTTACTACAGAGAAGGCGTCAAAGAGCACCAGGTAAGGCTTGGCCAGGGAGGAAAAGGGAATCTTCTGGCCTTTGGGAGAAGGGAATGATGCCCTCCCTAAACGCCCCCCAAAGTGCACCTGGCCACTCCCCAGACTGTGGTCATCTCTGAAGCACAAGCCTCTTAGGGCCTAAACTCTAACCCACACCACCCTGAAGATCGGGCAGCAGCCCCACTGCAGGGCCCATCCAGAAGAGGCCACAAACCAAAGGGCCCAGGGCTGTGGCAGAAAAAACAGTCTCCAGAAAGCGAATGTGGGTCACACAGCAGCCATGAAGTGGCTCTAAAATTCTCTGCCCAGGGCCCAGAAGCCAGTGCCGCTCCATGAAGCCACAGCACCCCTTTGACAGCAAGACCCACACCCCATCCTTCCCCAGCAGCAATCCTTCCCCTAGACCAGCCAGAACAGCCAAGCACGGACAAAGCAGTTGATCACAAGATATATTGGGGAGAGAGGGATGGGAGCACCTTTAGGAGTGCCCCCTTCGGGCAGCTGCCTGGCAGTTAGCTGGGAGCGCAGGAGGAGCTTAAGAGTTCACGGGGCTCCTCCAGCAAAGATGAGCTCCAGGGCCGCCTGGATGTCCCCACCGGTGGCCTGCAGGGCCCGCAGGCTCAGCTCATCATCCTGGATGCCCATGTCACGCAGCTGCTGCAGCTGGGGCTGCCACTGGCTCTGCAGAAAGACCAGACCAGGCAGACACTGTTAGCGGGGACCCAACAGGGACTCACTTCTGTCTGTCCTTTCAGGGGTGAGGAGGGTGAGTTTCTATCGCAGAGTTGTGAAAACATCCACAGAACAAGGGGTCTCTGGAAAGGCGCAGAACTTGAGAGTTCAGAGAGCTAACGAAACAGTTTCCAATAAAAAAAAAAAAGGGAAAATTTTAACAGAAAAATCAAAGAGAAAGCACATACTACTAAATTTCAGAAGATTAAATTCCTTCCTTTCTGCATCTGTATGGGTAGACGCACGCACATACAAATGGAGGGGGAACAAATATGCAAATCAGTGCTGGAAATGACCATAAATATATGGGAGTCTTACTCTCAACCACCCCACCCCTGCTATAGAGAAGTTATTTTATTTTCTTGAGGAATATACGCATGTATACATTCCTTAGATTAACAGATATTAACTTTCTTTAACTCCTGTTCTAGATCCACTCCCCCCTCCCCTTTTTCTTTTAACAAAAGTTAGCATACCAGGCCCTCCCTGATGGGGCAAGAGGTTAAAACGCAGCACTATGAAGCCGGCAGCAGCCACTGCACCACAAGTTTGACCCTCAGCCAGGGAGCTGACCCACATGGTGCGGCTGACCTTTCCTGTCTCACCTGCTGCTCCCCTCAGCAGTGTACTTCATCAATTTACCTGTTCTGCTCCCCACTCGGTCTCTGGTGAATCCTCTCACCACCCCTGCACCTCTGCCGTACCACAGTTTCATATGCAAATAAATAAATCTTTAAAAAAAAAATCAGCATACCCTGGAGACCTCTCTATGCTCAGTAAGTGTGTAGTATTCCAACTTGGAAGTTCTGAAATGGACCATAACTGGACACTTCTAATCTCTTGCCATGACAAAAAACACTGTACTTCAGAGATGTCATTTTCTACAAGCGCACAACATCTCTAGAATAAATTCTGAGAAATGGGACTGCAAGGAATTATACACTGTAAGAGTCACCAAACTTCGTTTTCTTGAAATAGTCCGTTCATATCATTTTCCTGTTTTTCTCTGGGATTGTTGCTCCTAAGTTCTTAGAAGTTCTAGATATCAGGGAGATGTTGGCCTCTGATGGCTATTACAGGTTCTTCTGAACCCAGTTTGCTGTTGTTAGCTTCAGATTTTGCCTGTTATGTTTGTTTATTTGGCTATTTGGTTGGTTTGCTATCTAGAAATTGTCACTTCTATGAACTCAAAATTTATTATTCTTTATTTAATGGCTCTTAGATACTGACTTTCAAGGCTATCTGTACTATAAGGGTTTAAAGAAATTCCCCATGTTTTCTTCTAGTACTTTCATCATTTCATTAGCATCTCTCTCTCATAAAGGAAGACATGCACAATGTAGGAAAAACGCTGTGTTCACACATGGGTAGGAGAAAGCAGTGAGAAGAAATGCAAATTCAGAGAGGCAGGCAGGCAAAAGTGAGGAGGTAAAGAGTTTTGGGTTTTTCGTTGTAGATTGATTTTGTAGAAGAACTGGGTACAAGCCGGAGGGGGAGGGTGGGGAGAGAGGATTCACCAGAGACAGAGTGGGGAGCAGAACAGGCAGATCTATTGAAAAACATTGCTGAGGAGAGCAGCAGGTAAGACAGGAGAGGTCTGCTGCGCCACATAGGTTAGCTCCCTGGCTGGGGTTCACTCAGGCCACGGCAGTGACAGCATGGAGACTTAACCCCTAGACCACCAGGGAAGCCCAGGTTGAGGGCTTTTAAGAAACCACACAAAGCACCCAAGATTCATGTCACAGCCAGGTAGAACCAGCAAAACCTGCTGGGCTGGAGAGCAGAGGGAACAAGCATCAAGCTGGGGAAGATGAAGGAATGGAAAGAGAAGCTGTGCATTGTGTCCTGTTCCCCTCACTGGCTCCAGGGCCACTCGGGAGAGAGCACATCATGAGCTCGAATATGAGCTTGAAGCCTGTGTCCACCACTGCTGGCTTTATGACCCTGGCCAAGTGCCCGGAATGGTCCCCTCTCGTCCCCCAGACCCACTGTAGGTAAAGGACAGAGTGGAGTAACAGCTGGTGTATGGTGACAGCAGGAGGCACTGAGCCCTTGGGTCTTGACTCAGCTGCCAGGGTGACCTTTCCACAAAGCAAAGTGGATGGTGAGCTCCTGCCTAAACCTGCCCTGGCTCCCTGGGGACTGGCAAGTCAGGTCTAACCTCGTGACCCCAGGCTCCAGGTCCTCAGGCTCCCGCTCCCCTTTTCTCTAATGAATCTCAGGACCTGCTACACACTGCATTTTGGCCTTGCTGTCTTGAGTATGTTACATGAACTCCACTCATTTTGTAAATAGAGAGCAGTCCCCATGTGGATACCCCTTAAACAGCCCATTCCCCACCTGGCTAACCTCTAGCTAACTTTGGGGTGTTTTTTTTTTTTTAAGATTGATTTTTACTTATATATGCATACAAGAACTAGGATGCAGGCCAGAGGTGCAAGGGGTGAGAGGATTCACCAGAGGTAGAGTGGGGAGCAGAACAGGCCGACTGACGAAGTACACTGCTGAGGGGAGCAGCAGGCGGGGCAGGAGAGGTCTGCCGGGCCATGTGGGTCAGCTTCCTGGCTAGTGAGCCAACTCATGCTACAGGGCCTGGCAACAGCTTGACAGTGCTGAGACTGAACCGCCTGTACCACCAGGGAGGCCCTCTAGCTGACTCTGACTATCAGTTTAAATAGCCCTGCCGCAGGAAAGTTTTGTCTGACCTAGGCCCTTACCCCAAGCCCTGCTGCTCTCCCTGGAGCAGTAACTGCCCAGTGCCCTTCCACAGCAGGATACAAATGGACTCATCCTTGCCCAACAGCCAGAACCAGGCCCGGCTATGCCTGTTCAGAGCTCTTGGGTAACTAAATGACTCCTGATTAAATTATCATATGCACCCAAGCCAGCCAGGTGGTCAGTGCCATCTGGCATGGCCCCTGGTGCAGGAGTAAAAGCCACAGGGACAGCTGCCCTTGGTGGGAACATCCTCTCATGTTAAGGGCTCCTCAAGTGCAGCATGCCAAGTGGGAAGGCCCACCAGAGAGCAGACAAAGCACAGGAGAGTGGAAGACTAACCTGAAGGCTGGGCTGCCCCGAGGCCTGCAAGGCGTGCTGTAGGGCTTGGCTGAAGAGGTCATTGGTGATGGGTGTCCCTGACTGGACACTGGAGGACAAGGGTGAGGTCCCTGAGGAATGACCCTAGAGATAAACCAATGGTCAGTGCCACCCTCAAAGTCATCTGTTTCTCCCAGACTGCTCCCATTGCTATTACATCGTGTCTTGGGATGTCCAACTACTGCCTCCCAACAAGGGGCTTGCATGAGATAATCATTCAGAAGAACTGAAAAACTCTTTATGTAGGGAAGATTCCATTCTCCTTCATTCCAGGGACAGGGAATTGAGTGGGGTCCCGACCCAGCTCAGGACCCCAGCGCTAAGAGATGGCCTTGGAAGCTGGACTGGCCATCCTCAGGAATATTAGCCCTGTAATGTCTGGTCACTTTCAGAGGTGAGGATACATTTGGCGAGGGGAGGTTCGGAACTCCCAAGAGGTCACTGGGACTGCGCCAGACTCCAGGCTCTGACCCCAGAGGCAAGAAAGGAAATGTCAGAGCTGTAGTGGGACACCAGCCAAGGCTCCGAGCAGAGTTCAGCTCCACTCACATCAGCAAAGGTACACCATTACACCGCTGGGGAGCTCCTTCCCTGGGGCCCAGTCTTGATCTTCAGGACCCAATCTTCCAGCCCTCACGCCATACCTGGGTGCCCGGAGTCGGTGTGTGAGAGCTGCTCTCCGGAGTGCTGGCCAGGGCCAGAGCGGTGGCCAGCTCGCTCTGGGTGATGGGTCGGGGTCCGGCAGCGCCACTGTACCCCAGGGAAGCTGGGCGGGAGCTAGGAGTGCTGCTGGACGGTGTGGATCTGGCACTCTGGGGAAGGGAGGTGCTCAGAATCAGGGAGGGGGCACTGTGAGGTTCTCAAATGAGCTCTACCCCTGTGATAGGAACAGTTCTGGGGAGGCTTCCCAAGCGAGACCTAGCCACCAAAAGGCCGATGCCCACCTCCCAGCCTGGAGCTACCACACATCTCCCCCAAAGGGCAGGCAGCCAGGCCGCTTACAGGGTGAAAGTCGTCCTCGTCATCAGAGAGCCCTTCAAACAGGAAGCCACCTGGAGGAGGAGAACAGATTTCAGGAAGAACAGAAAGGCACAGGCGGAGCTCCAGAATCTTAGCTCAAATACTCTCCAAATTCATACTTTCCTCTCTCCCCTTGGAAAATTACAGGACAGATGCACTCACTGACTCAAACTGAGAGTTCCCAAGGAACACCCTCTGCCAGCACTATACATAGCTGCTGAGTAAAGCAAATCCCTGGGCCTCTGCCCAACCCTGAGGGGCCTACACTGACACTCTTGGGGCTCACCTGGCATGTCCCGAGACGAGCTGGAGGGCATGCTCCGGGAAGAGGAGTCAGCCCCTGGCAGGGGGGTGCTCCCTGCCACCGAGTGTAAGACTAGAACAATGGCATTGACCAGAGCTGGGTGAGCGGGCACCAACCTGCGACAGAAATAGGAAGAAACCCAGGTGACTAAGAGGTCAGAGAGCCTCTGCTACAACAGGAGTTGTGGGGGGCCCTTCACAACCATCCAGGGGTCTGTGGTGGCCCTGAAAGACATCTCCAGCACTTGCCTCCGGTGGGCTGTGTCTGCTCTGCTCTGCCCTCCAGCAACAGCAGCGCGGCCTTCAGATCTGGCCTCCACTGCAAAAACCTGACCTTCCCCTCTTCAAGGCATGATGGGACATGTACAGTCTGGGAGCCTCAGGGTTCAGTTGCTGGTCTCCACTCCATCACTGCTTTCCTGGACAATCTTTGACAGGGCCCTCTCTTCCCAGGGTGGGGCTGCTTTCTGAGCTTGCAAAATAAGGGGACATAATTTCTACTCTCCCTAGCTCTAAAATTGGAAGATTTATGTATCTGCTTAACAAGCTAAAAATCCCCCAAAGGTTCTCTACTATGTACTGCAAAGAGCTAAACTGAGCGCAGCCCCCAAAGCCACCCCCTCAGAGCCCTGCTCCATCTGAACATCTCCACGTGCCCCTGCCCTGGGTGCTACCGCTCCCCTGCTGTTTCTCACCTCCTAATATATTTAGAAGGGAGAGTTGGGGACACTGGGGGATGCGCTCCAAGAGCAGAATCCGGGGCAACAATGAAGTTTCCAACCCAACCAAATGAGGGGAGACGGGGTACCCTATAAGGTGGCTATACTTACGTATCCAGCATGCTGGGATCAGCAAAGACAGAAAAAAGATCCTTGTCCTGGAGAACCCCTGGAGGAGAAGAACGGGGCTCACCTGAGAGACCAGAAATCTAGACAGACTCAGGAGGGCTGGAGCTGCGCGCTATAGATCCAAAAGGGTTTCAGCCTCAGAACCACTAGCCCATTGAGGACACAGCACTAATGAGCACCAGAGGAAACCAAGTGCCACAGAGCACAGCCCAAGGGCAGGCCATCTCTGCCCCTGCCACCACCTCCACCTGCTCCTAAGCCACACACTGAATACTAACCCACCAGCCTTTCCCCACGTCTCTGGGTTCTTCCCTTATTCTGCAAGGTGTGCAGCAGTCTTCCCTGAGGGCCGTGGATTGGGCTAACCATGCCCTGACCCAGCACCTCACACTCTCATCTTTGAGGCTAGCCTGTGCTTTCTCTGCAACACTGACAGTTCTTGGTGGGCCAAGTATATGGCATGGATCTTGGTTCCCGCCCTCCCCAAACAAGACCAGTGATGCTGAAAAGATGTCAACATCTGTTTAGGATCATTACCTTCTCCTCGTTACTCCTTCTCCCATTCCTTCAAGTTTAGTCCTGCACTTACCAAGAGCAATAGGGTCACTGCTGAGGCCTGGGGTGGCCACAATGATCTGATCCAGAGACTCCTTATTGCTGAGCATCTTGAAGACCTGCATGAGAATGGGGGGGAAGGGGTGCAGGCTGAGCACTCCAGCTAGCTCAGTGAACCAGCAGATACCCATCCTCTGTGGAAGTACTTCCCCCCTCTAAGTGCCTGCTCATATACCACCACCATGGAACAGCCACAGGAAATAGATGAACCTCTTTCTTCCCTGAGATCATGGCTTACTGGAGTGGAAACAAACAATAGAAAAAAGAAAAACTACAGTAAACCTTCAGTCTCTGGTTCTCTCCTCCATCTATAGCTCTAATGCTTCCAAAATAAAAGCTCCCATTACAAGCCCAATAGCAAAGGTTTCTCGAGGTCCTGGAAAGAGCCTTTGATCACCACACGATGATCACCTCCCATTCATATGTACTGGGTAATTCGCAGGATGTATTCGTTTTGCTTCCACAGAAAGATATCAGCACATTCTCCAGGAAGTGTGGAAATCTAGGTAAGGAGCATTGCGCAGGCAGTTCAGCCAAAGCCAAAGGATGCAACCCAGCAGAAACAGTATGTGGATCCTTCAGCTGCTACTTTTTCATTCCACGGAACCACTAGTGTGTCTTGTCATTCCAGGGAATCAACAATACCTGGCTAAGAGAGCCTCTTTTGGGAAAGACAGGGCTCTGGTAAGACCCACAGATGTGGCAAAAGCTCACCCAAGGAACTCTTGGTAGCCATGGCAACAGGCTTCAGGCTCCCACTCTCCCTGACTTGCCGGCATTCACACCCTCTCCAGCACCCGACCTGACACACTCACCGCCTCCCTGTAGGAGGAGCTGCTGTGCAGGGCAGTGTGCAGCACCCGGAACTCCCTCAGAGCAGCCACTTTGTCCACAGGCTCTGGGAACAAAACACACAAGATACCCTACAGTCCCGCCGGCCGGCCCCTATTGTGGGTACGGTCACCCCATTTTAACAAGGGTCCAGGAACAGCCTGGTCTGGATGTTCCCTGTCCTCATCACCCCACTAAGAATTGAAGTACGCATTTCTGAGAAACCATTTATGCCACAGATAAGAAAATTGCACTCTCTTTTAGGCATCTTCAGAAGATAAACAAATTCAGACTCCAGCAGAGGTGAATCTCACCACTTGAAAGACACTGATCAATACCCCACTGCAGGAGTTCTGCCTTCTTACACTTGAAAGGAGGACAGTATAATCAACTCCAGAGACTTATGCAGCGATTTAAAGTAAGTTCTGCAAGCCACCTGAACACTGGGGCGCAATGGCGACACAGTATGTTGAGAAAGAAAAGGAGCACAAGCTGCGTGCACCTTCTCGAGTAGAGCGCTGTGGACCTGTGGCACGGCGCCTGGGTTCGAGGCTAGAAGGATGAGGAAAGGACAGCACTTCGAAGGAGGACAGAATGGGGTAGTCATTTCCTCTTTGATGTTTTCTTTCCAGCTTTTGTCATTTAGAATAGACATATATTTTTAAATACAAAAAGGACCAAGACAACGCTTACTTCAGGCTCTTAAACTTTCACCATGTTCCTCAAGTGTGGGGGGTTTTTTTGTTTGTTTTTTATCTTTGGACAGTATGATTCATATAGTCAGGAAAGTTTAGTAGTTTTATTTTGTTGCTTTACTATTTAGGACATTAGCCCATTTCATAGGTGAAGACATTTGGGTAACAGGAGAGGAAGTAGTTAAAAGTTCACCTTGGGTCACACTTTTAAGAGTGTAAAACTGTACCTTTGATAGCTACTGGGGACCAACTATCCCCAAGCTAGATGAACCCTCAGGGTTTAGTGTGACTACCACATCCCCACCTATACATCTAACATGAGGGTCGTATTTTTTGAAACACATTCATTTTCAAGAGATGACCTATTTTATTTATCCAACAAACACGTGTAAGCGTTTATTTCATGCTTCCTTTAGGTCAAGACACAAGACTTGATGACAAAGAAAGTCCTTGTCATCAAAGAATTCTTGGGTCATTAAGAGAAATAAAACTAGATCAAGCACCCAAGTCACAATCACAGGGCATCACGCTGAGGAGCCAGGCAAGGGTGCTAGGAACACAGGGGCAGAAAGGCACTCTGGGAGGCAGGGCTGGGCCGCACTGCTGTCACCCAAGGAAACCACTCGAGGCAGGTGCCGCAGATGTGAACTGGGGAAAGAAGGCATTCCAGGGAAATCACAGAAGAATCAAATGCTTGGAGGGAATAGCACTCGCTTCTTTTGGCTGGAATTCGCCATACTCATCCCTAATCAAAGAGCAGGCAAAGTGGGTCCAAAAGGCATTTGTAACCCACCATGGAGAACACCAAAGGGATCCAGGTGGAAAGGAAAGACAAACAGGTCCTCTTAGAGCCTCTAATCCAATGGGAGATTAAGCAATGTGCTTCCTTTCAGAAGAGCACTCAGGATAAAATATTTTAAATGCTGTCACAAAAACAGTCTCTTTTCAGATGTAAAAGTTTGCTTTCACCTTTCAATAAAAAGTTCATTTGTTTAAAAAATAAATTTCCAGGCAGGAGGAGGAGGAAAAGATCTCTTAATATATTAAGTCGCTAAGTAGTTAGGAGTTACAGTTGTTGGGCCCTCCCTGGTGCACAACGGGTTAAAGCACAGCACTGTGAAGCTAGCAGCAGCTGTACTGGCACTAGTTCATCCCCAACACGAGTTCAATCCCCATCTAGAGAGCTGACCCACATGGCGCGGCAGACCTCTCCTGGCCCAACTGCTGCTCCCCTCAGCAGTGTATTTCATAGATCTGCCTATTCTGCTCCCCACTCTGTCTCTGATGAATCCTCTCACCCCCGGCACCTCTGGCCTGTACCCCAGTTCTTGTGCGCATAAATAAGTAAACTTTTAAAAACGAAAAAAGTTATGGCTGTCACTGTAACACCTCTGAATTAATGTCACCCTGTGGAGTGTGGGAAGCAGTGGAAAAAACGGGCTCCTGAGCCAGGAAAGCCATCCCTGCTCTTGCCTTCATTTTCTAAGTAGTGACCTTCCTTTTCTAAATTTCTTTCCTTTACCTATTAAATGCTAATACCTCTGAGGGCCACAGTCAAGATTAAATGAGATATCAAAGAGAAACAATCTGGCTCTGGAGGCAACAAATGTTCCTTTCCTTCTGTTAATGCCCTCCAGCCAAAGACCAGAGAGATGTGGTTGAACAAGTTCAGAAAGGAGAGAGCAGGCCCTCAGTGCTCACTTCTCAGTAAGTGTATGTCAGAGAGGACATACAGGATTGGGTTTGGCCTGCATAGTTTGGGAGATGTTTTAGGAAGCAGGATTTTGTTCTGGATTAGATGCCATCAGGAAGTCAGGGTGATTTTATAATTGGGCATCTTAGTAATTCTTATCTAGAAGGCAAAGAGAAAGCTCTTTGGTAAAGAAGCAGTTTTCACTCATAGGGTCAGGTTTGAGGGCTATTTGGCAAAGGACATGACTTGAACATATTCAGGTTTTTGTCTCTGTTCAGATGAGAGGGATCTTGTTTTGGTCTCCATCCATTATAGTCTTACAATGAGCGGCCTGTAGATGTTGGTGATACTGAAATCACTTGATATATGGGAGGACATCCATTATGTTTAGAAGTGATAATCGGTGATAACAATCACCAACATTATAAAAATGTGTCAAACAGCCGTTTAACAAAGCTAATTCTCCTTGTACACTTGCACAGTTTAGCTTTCTTTCTTTTTTTTTTTTTTAAAGATTTATTTATGGTCCTCCCTGGTGACACAGTGGGTTAAAACACAGCACTAAGAGGCTAAAGCCACTTCAGCATGAGTTCGATCCCCGCCTGCCCTGGAGGTGACCCACATGGCATGGCAGACCTCTCCTGACCCACCCAC
>NW_004567124.1:33232924-33243807 GCF_000260355.1 Condylura cristata
CTCATGTTGCAGTGGCTTCGGAAAGCTTCATAGTGATGTGATTTAACCTGTTGTGCTACCAGGGAGGGCCCCTAGCATTATTCTTAGCGAGGCTTTTCAACACAGATGCAAAATTTACACCTTTTATTAATAAATCAAAAAGACAAAAAGACATGAGAGGCTTTGTACATTTTTTCCCAAGAGCTACTTGGATACTGTTAGAATATTTTTAGCTTCAGGAAAACAAAGTACCAGGAAAGCAAGAGGAGTGAGCAGACTGAACAAAATCCCAGCCTGAGGCAGTTTGTGGGAAGATCTGCTAAAAAAAGAACTAGAGTGTCAGAGGAAGACAAGAAATTCCATTCCTTTCTCTAGTGAGAACAGTAACAAAAAGATACAAAGTTCACTGAAAAGTAAACTGTTAACCTAAAAGAGTTTAAATGAACACATACTTCCTACCCCACTAGAAAACAGTGAATAATAAACTTAAAAGCAGAAAAACATCCCTTTCAGATGTGTGTGGGTAGCAAGATCAAAACCCCTCTCTTTATCAAATGTGGTCAGTCCCAATAAGTAACACAGCTATCATTTCCCACCATCTCAGTAAACCACCCTATTGTTTCACAGATCCAAGTCTTGGAGCTCATCTCTGAGGTGTGAACTGTAACTCACCCGGTTTCTGATCAGGCTCCGGCCAGGACTTGCGTAGAACATGGACTGTGGACCCAGGCTGAATGCCATAGAAGTCAAGGGTCTGGTCATCTTTTAACTTCCGGCCACAATAGATCAAGTCTAGAAAAAAAAACTGTCCATTTATATTTTGCTCCTGAAAACAATTTTTTTTTAGATTTATTTATTCATACAGAACTGGGGTACAGGCCAGAGACAGAGCGGGGAGCAGAACAGGCAGACTGACGAAGTACACTGCTGAGGGGAGCAGAGGGTGGGCCAGGAGAGGTTTGCCGTGCCATGTGGTCACCTCCAGGGCAGGTGAGGATCAAACCCATGCGGAACTGGCTTAAGCTTCCCAGTGCTGTGCTTTAACCCGCTGCGCCACTAGGGAGGGCCAAAAACAATTTTAATGGTTTCTGTCCCCTAAGAATCCGATCTGGGTTGGACAGACAGCTGAAGAATGATACATGTTTTGTGCTCTTGTTACTACACTTTAACAATTGTTAATGAACATAAACTCATAAAATCCAGCATCTACCACAGAAAACTCCACAGCTAAGCACTGAGGTCTGCTTGATTTAAATGCATGGGAAATGCAACAACAAAAATGGATAAACCCATTTTTTTGCCAGTTGCATCCCCAACTATATAAATTATACTTATCTAGATAATTAAATTCTTCTTTTACCTAGAATGGCCTTACCAACTTCTTTTCCTTTTTTACTGCTATCCCTCCAAACAAAGAAATAAAGATCCTTCTCATCATGCCTAAATACCCACCTCCAATGCCATATACTGGGGTTTCCTTACCAGCATGTTCTTCCCCAGACCACCCCAAATTCTTGCTTATTTGGAGAAAGAATTCAAAAAGTCATAATTGAGAAACTGTATAAAATAGGTCAGTGTAGTATACAGCTGAAATAGCAACCAATAGCTTTTATTATGATCTGTGTTTCTATTCACCCAGTATACTCACGTCCCTGATGTGTGCCCATTTTGAGACAACAAATCCCAAATTCTTAATTCTAAAAAGATCCCCTGCCAAAAGAGCAGCAGCCCACCCCAGGCCACAGAGACTCACCAATCAGCTCAGGGTCTGGAACAGACTCCTGCAGTTTGCCAGCAATAAGCTGCTTCAGAAAGGAAATACTATAGCCCCCCAGTGAGTACTCTCCCAGCTCTGTCTCTGGCAATCGAAGAACAGACTTTGGGGCAAGTGGCTGGTCAGCCAACTTCACTGCCAAGTGCCAATCTGAGAGAGACATCCTCTCTCTTTCACGCTCTCTCTTTCTCCCTGTAAAGAAACAAGAGTCTGTTAAAGGGCAGATCACCACCTTACTCCATCCCCACCCCACCAGTGGGTTGAATGAGAGGTAATTGAGTATGACAAAGTTGGGAGAGCAGAGAAGGCAGCACTCAGAGGCAAGACCTAGAATCTGGTGTGCTCTTTTTACTCATCGGCAAGGAACTTCAGTTCTCTAGGCCTCTGCTCTTCTCCTTAAAATACTGTTTCAAATAGTAAGAAAGCTGTGGGGTTCTAATGAGATCGCCAAACCCCCCTCTTTAGTTACAATCTATTGTCTTCAACAACTCTTGCTTGAATAGTTCCCTGCTTCTTGCCTCTCTTGATCAAATAACACTGCCACACATTTCACCATTTTGAAATACAGATCTGCTCAAGTCCTCTGCTTAGAACTCCTCCAACTCTGTGAAGAAGTCTAAGCCCCACAGCCTGACTTACCAAAACATTCACATCCGTTCCCTCTGCCAGCCTACAACCTCCTCCTCCACTGAACTTCCACTCCAAACAAATTCTCCCCCACTTAACACCTCTGCTCATCTGCTAGCTGCGCATATAATTCCCTTCCCCACTTTGGCCTTTTAGCAAACCTGCCACAAAACAAACCAAATACAGTCTCCTGGTCCTCGCCCTTTCCTCTGCTGTCCTTACCTTACCGCCTGCCCCAATCCTCTGCGGTTCCCACAACCCCTCAAAACTAAGGGCAACACGTACCTCTTTACTGCTCAATCTCCTCTATCCCCTTCTTAAAGAGGCCCTTGAAAACAAAGGCTAGAAATTTTTGCCTTTATTGTCCCCATGTGGTGGCACATAAAGGACCCAGAAAATAAATCGGAAATTCTGAGGTTGACAGAATGTTATAACCCAAGACAAGTCCTTCCAAGAGGCCTCGGGTAGAGAAGACAAGACTGAGGTTGACAGGGCGTCCAACGGACTCTATGGCACCCTCATGGTAACTTCCATGTCAGGCTTAAGCCAGGGGTGGGGCTTTTCAGATATCATATCTCATTTAACCCTCACAACTGTTCCCTGAAGCCGGCATTACTACCTACATATTCTAGGGAATTTAGAATTAGAAGGCTGAAATCACTGACCCAAGATCACAGACAGTTAATAGTAAGACAATGACACTCTCTTTGGGGGCGACCCCACTGTTCCCCTGGGACCTGCTAATTAGTCGACGCCAGTGGAGCCCGCGCGGCAGGGTCCCGGCGCTCTCACCCGTCCCGCGGAAGGAACCCGGCCGCAGAGCCGCCGGTGTAAACACTCACTCCGGTCGTTTCGCCGGAAACCGGAAGTTCCGCGCTGCATTCTGGGAGTTGCAGTGCCCACCGAGGCCCCGCCCCCTATAAATAGTTGGTCCGCCCAGACGCGCTAATTGCAACGCTTCCGCTTCCGGGGAAGGCGTGGCCTCCGAGCCATTTAAAATATCAGGCGCGAGGTTGGTCTGGTGGTACGTCCCAGACGTTCCTGCTCTGTGCGGTTCGAGACCGGGAAACCTGATGTGTGTTTACAGCCCCGTGAGTCCTCGCGCAGTCCGGGGAAGCCGACTAGAGCCCTGCCGTCAGCGCCGGGGATGGGAACGCCCGCTGCTCCGCGGCTTCTCCACGCAAGCCCAGCGGCTCCTAGCAGTTCTCACAGGAGAACGGGTGAAGTCAGCCTCGTTCCTCTTGCGCTCTTCACACTGACTTCCCGCGGCGAAGCTGCCGACAGGGGCACACCAAGAGTCATGAGGGCTCACTGCAACTTGGGTTCATTGAAGGGAAGATTAAGGGTCCTGGTGCACCCCAAGTTGGTTTGATTACTTGAAGTCATGCAGAGTATCACTTCGGGGCTGTAGGGAGAAGGGAGATTTTCCTGAACAGCATTTCTCTGAACTGTAAGAGGGGAAATGCAAGTTAAGTACCTAGTTAGAATTGGATTTGGGGGCCCTCCCTGGTGGCACAGCGGGTTAAAGCACTGCACTAAGAAGCTTAAGCCACTTCCGCATCAGTTCGATCCCCGCCTGCCCCGGAGGAGATCCACATGGCGTGGCAGACCTCCCCTGACCCGCCTGCTGCTCCCCTCAGCAGTGTACTTCGTCGACCTGCCTCTTCTGCTCCCCACTCTGTCCCTGGTGAATCCTCTCACCCTCCGCATCTCTGGCCTATACCCCAGTTCTGTATGAATAAGTAGATAGATCTTTAAAAAAAAAAAAAAAAAGATTGGATTTGGGGGTGAGGGGCAAAATTTAGGATTGACATTAAAGTGGGCCTTCCTTTAATTGAACTCTATTTGAACCAATTCAAGGAAAGCAAACAAAACACAAGTAAATGAATTGGAACCACCCCTCTGAGGCAGCTATTTTTAATGGGCGGGGCATCCCCGGGAATTGAACACCCAGCTAAAGGTGGTTCCAGTGGACACAAATGTCAAAGAGTAACTAGAGCGTCTTTATATTGGGCACTAGGGCAGCAAATAGGTTAGAAGAGAACAAATTGCAGGATCTGGGCCGGCTAACATTGTAAAGGCAATTAACATCGCTGCTTTTCAGATTGGCTGAAGTCCAGTCCCTTCTCCTTACTCATTTTTACACACACCCTATTAGAACCCCTTCACTATTCTAACCCTCTAGGCTCTTTTCTAGCCACTAAAATACTTAAAATTGAAGCTCATAATTTAGTGTTTGGTTAGGCGTTGCACAATATATTGCCCTTAATTGCCTGAACCAGGGGCCCTGTTTTCATTTCATTTTCCTCAAAGTAAAAATATATAAGTGTTTATGCATCTTCATTTCAATCTCCATAGGGAAATAGCCAATGACTATCTTGGCCTTCACTTTACCTTTAGCATTTGAAAAAGGGCTGGCACATAGTAAATGAGCAATAAATAAGTACTGAATGGATAATTCAGGCCAAAGCTATCAAACACATGTGGCTCTTTTGCTGTAACTTAGTTGCTCCCAAGAGAAGTGAGCCTCTCTACTTCTGTTGATTGTAATGCTATATTAGTAAATGAGCAAATGATTGATGACATAATCCATAACCAAACAGGTTCTCAGAGACCCAAGCTGTGAAGTAGGTGCCGTGCCTTGAATTCAGGGTAAGATTCGAAAAAATTTAAAAACCTGGACACAAGACTAACCCAATGTGCATTATGAAGGAAAGCGTCCAAACAATTGACACTCAGAGATAATGATGTCCTTATCAGCACTCTGAGAAAGTGATGGACATTTATTCATGAAGCCTTCAATAAATTATGCTGTTCAATCATTAACTATTTGAAGACTATAAGAATGCACATTTAAAGTAACCTTTAAAATAATATTATAAAATTAATGAGATCTCTGGATCTGGCAAGATAGCAAATGAAAGTCATCTGTGAATACTACTACAAGCAAATGTGTAACATAATACTGTTATTGAAAATCAGAAAGCTGTAGTCACAGGAAGAGGGAACTGGAAACAGGCAGTGAGCTTGAAAGTTAATGGCACCTCTCCAGAGAGATCAGTGGTTCGGGAAATCTTACTTGAGATTGTTTTAACACCAAGCACTGCATAAAGCTGAAGCCTTGTAGAGTTGCATCTGAAGTGAGAGGACAGACTACAAACAGAAGCCAACAAATCCATGCCTCCCAGTAAGGTTAGGTAAGATGAGTTCTTCCTGAGGGCAGGGCAGTGAAAAGGGAGTTGATGTGTGTAAGAATAGCCTTCGCTAGAATTTGAAACCCCAGGTCTATATATATACTTTGTTCAAGTTTATGATCATACTTCCCAGAAAATCCAGTATTGGTCCTGTTACTATTACATACACTGGCAGTGGTCTATAATGTCCAATGGAAAGATGGCAAAAGTGAGACCTTAAGTGATCAAAGATTTCAATGGCAGGAAAAAGTGTAGTTGGGTAGATTTTGTGAGTGAACTTGATATAATGGGGGGGCAGGGGTGGCAAAATAACATGTACATCATTTGAGTCCTTCTATGCATAAATAAATAAATCTTTAAAAAATAAGTAAATAAAAATAATGTGGATGTTCCCTTTTCTCTTTTTAAAGGTTAATTTATTTATGTATACAGAGTGGGATACAGGCCAGAGGTGGGTTTAATGGACAGAGGATTCACCAGAGACAGAATGGGGAGCAGAACAAGCCGACTCACAAAGTACACTGCTGAGGGGAGCAGTGGGCAGGTCAGGAGAGGTCTGCTGTGCCATGTAGGTCACCTCCCTGGCCAGGAATAGAACTCATGCTGTAGTGGCTGTGATAGCTTCATAGTACTGTGCTTTAACCCCTTCACCAGGGAAAGCCCTGTGTTCTGGAACATTTTAAGTAGCTTTAAAGATTTGATAAATTCACCTGTGGATCCATCTGGGCCTTTGACATGACCACCCCAAAGGGAAACACAATGGTCTGGGTATGAGTCCTCATCCACATATGCTTAAAAACTAAGGACTGGCCCTCCCTGGTGGCGCAGCAGGTTAAAACAAGGCACTGAGAAGCTACAGCCAATTCCACATGAGTTCGATTCCCACAAAAAAACTCAGGACAAGACTCAAGGGCACACACGGAAAGGTTAATAAAAGGTTTATTTACAAGAGAAGTGAAGAGAACCAAAGAGATTAGTTGATCAAACTGTCCTACTGGTAATACTGTCTAAGCTGGGACCCAAGTGCATACTTAAGACAGGCAAAACCAGAAGGCACAGGCCCACCTGTGTTCAGACTTATACCAAGCATTGCTGCTTCATTCCATGCTTAGTTCCCAGCAATCTCCCCTTCAAGATGTCAAGTCATGACAGATTTATGACATGATGTGAGTTGTAATCCTCAGTACCTGGGATCTCCTTGGCAACCAGGTGGGTGTGGAGTCAGAAAACATCAGTGTGTAGAGTTCACTGAAGAGCTACTATTTACCTACCAGGCCTCCAGGCCTTGCACCTTTTTTTTTTTTTTTAAAGCTCTATTTATGCATACAGAACTGGGGTACAGGGCAGAGGTGCAGGACAGTGAGAGGATTCACCAGAAACAGTGGGGAGTAGAACAGGCAGATTGACAAAGTACAATGCTGAGGGGAGCAGAAGATGAGTCAGGAGAGGTCTGCCATGCCATGTGGATCACCTCTGGGGCTGGGGATTGAACTCACACTGAAGCAGCTGCCACTAGCTTGCAGTGCTGCATCCTAACCTGTTGCACTACCAGGCCACCTCGCACCTTTTTGATGGGTATTCCTTTGCATGCATTTTTTATGTTTACTAGGGTCAATTTTTGTAAATAATTTCTATGTAGTTTAGGTTTTCAAATGCATTTGTCTATGTTTACAAAAAGAAGTTTTTTAAGACTTTTAAATTTTCTCCTGTTTCATCATTTAAAAAATACACTTAATATTTATGTCTTTTCCTTTTTATATTTCTGATGAGTAATGTGTTTTTTAACTTATTATGTATTTGTTTGTTTAATACATCATTCTTCACTTTGTACATTTTTCCATCCCAGTTGTAGTTGTGGGCTTCCCACCATCAATTCACCCATGTGCCATCGCCATAGTCCTGTGCCCTCTTCCCAGCCCAGTTTTTTTTTTTTTAATCCCATTCCGTTTCCACCCTATACTATATCTCTGATTTATAGTTGTTCATCATTCTCATTTTTACTTTATTACATTTGCTTCTCTCTCTCTCTCTCTCTCTTTTTTTTTCTCCTGATCCCTTACACTCCTGCTATGAGTGAAACCATCTAGTATTTTTCTTTGTGGCTGATTTCACTAAGCATGATCCCTTCCAGCTCCATCCATGTTGCTGCAAAAAGCATGAGTTTATTTTTTTTTTGGTTGCTGAGTAATATTCCATTGTGTATATGTACTACATCTTTTTAATCCAGTCATCTACTTTTGGGCATTTGGATTGATTTCACATCTTTCCTATTGTAAATAGTACAGCAATAAACATAGAGGTGCAAGTGTCCTTTTGAATTGATATTGTTGTGTCCTTTGGGTAGAAACCTAGGAGTGGGATTGCTGGGTCATATGAAAGCTGTTTTTAGTAGTCTGAGAAATCTCCAAACAGCTTTCCATAGAGGTTGTACCAGTTCTTATTAGTAATGTTAGCTAGTGGTTTGTTTATTTGAATATTCCCCCCACCCCCAAATTAGCAGTTGGATTTGTTTATTCTTTTTAGATTCTCCCATTTTCTAACTCACTAACTTTTGTATATGTCTTCCTTAATTTCCTCACTCTGCTTTCTTTTGGCTTGCTTTACTTTTAAAAATTTTAGTTGGCATTTGATTTTACTGATACAGGTGTTCAGTGCAACACATTTTCTTCTAACAACTGCTTTTACAATGTCTCATAGATTCATATAAGCTTTACTATTGCTATTTAAAGAAATTTACTGAGTTTGGCTTATATTAATTTTATTAGCCCAAGAGTTGCTTAGCACAGAGTTTAAAATTTCAAGGTGAGTCTGTTTGTTTCCTTTTTTTTTTTTTTAAAAAGATTTATTTATTCATATAGAACTGGAGTACAGGCCAGAGATGCGGAGGGTGAGAGGATTCACCAGAGACAGAGTGGGGAGCAGAACAGGCAGATCGACAAAGTACACTGCTGAGGGGAGCAGCGGGCGGGTCAGGAGAGGTCTGTCTCGCCATGTGGACTCCTCCGGGGCAGGCGGGAATCGAACTCATGTGGAGGTGGCTTAAGCTTCTCAGTACAGCATTTTAACCCGCTGTGCCACCAGGGAGGGCCTCCGTTTTCTTTTTTAGGATTTATTTTATGTATTTATTCATACAAGGCATAGGCAAAAGGTGAGGGTGTGAAAGGATTCACCAGAGACTGGGGAGCAGAACAGGTGGATTGACTGAAATATACTGCTGAAGGGAGCAGCAGGTGAGAGAGAAGAGGCCTGCTGTGTCATGTGGGTCAGTTCCCTGGCTGTGGATCCTAGTGGCTTTGGATAACTTGATAGTGTTACAGGGAAAGGAGACAGGGGCACCCCTGAAGCCCCAAACCTGTCTGCTCTAAGTGGGTTCTGCCATCTGCCACATCAAGACAAAACATATAAAACTTTAATGAAAAGGGACTTTAATACAGTGAATATACAATACAGAACACAAAGAATATAATTTCTAAATCAATCACCTGAAGTTACCCATCCCCTCGTGGGCAAAAGTCCACCCAAAAGGGATTGGTCCAAAGCAAGGCCTGAAAGCTGCCACAAGGCTAAAGCACCTTCTGGCTGGGACCCATCGAAAAGGATCAGAAATGGCCAGACAAATCTGGGAGGAAAAGAGCAAAATCAAAATCAATATAAACACTTCCATAGTCACCTCCCTACAGGTATCTCACCCACATCTGCCTTCACCAGTCCAAGGTCAAGAAACAAGCACAGTTTCTTCCTCACATGCTTGCCTCTCCATGTTGGCTTCCTCAGGTCTCCTGGCGCTCCATGCTGCTGCCTTCTTCTCAGATTCCTTCTCTTTCTTTTTCTCTCCTCAGTGCCACCTTATTTCTGGGTGGGGCAGGGAACCTGGAACTTCCCCTTTTCCTAGGGACACCCAGTTACCTTAGCACTGAGACTTTAACACCTGCACCACCAGTGAAGTCCC
Source organism: Condylura cristata (assembly GCF_000260355.1). Lineage (NCBI taxonomy): Eukaryota > Metazoa > Chordata > Mammalia > Eulipotyphla > Talpidae > Condylura > Condylura cristata. Next base: position 33,242,448 of record NW_004567124.1, read on the forward strand.
AGCTTTTATTTTGAAATTATAATTTTGGGCCCTCCCTGGTGGCACAACAGGTTAAAGCACCCCCAGCCACTGCAGCACAAGTTCGATCCCCGGCCAAGGCACTGACCTACAAGGCACAGCAGATCTATCCTGTCTGGCCCACTTCTCCCCTCAGCAGTGCACTTAACTGATATTCCTGTTCAGCTCCCCACTCTGTCTCTGGAGAATCCTCTCACGGCCCCTGCAACCTCTGGCCTGTATCCCAATACTGAATGCATAAATAAATAAATTTTTTAAATTATAATTTTGTTGTGATCAGAGAGCATTGCGGTTTTGGGTTTTGTTTTATTTCTTTTCTTTTTCAAAGATCTTGAGATTTTCTTTTGCAAGAAAGCCCCTTTTCATGAATGCCCCTTTTGATTACCTAGCAGCCAGGGTTCTGAGCCACCAAGTCTGACCTTCCCTGAGTCTTCCCCTTCTCAGGGTAGGACCTCTCCTGGGGATAATTCTAGCTGCTGTTGGTCTTTGGCCTCGAGGACCAGGCAGCTTTCTTCACTCTTACAAACACATCCCCACTGCCTCCTTCCCTCCCTTCCACCCTTTCAGCCTTCTTCCTTCCTTTCAAAGCTGAATTCTTGAGCTGACTCTGGGGTTTCAGATGTTTATCTACCCCATTTACATGTAAATTGAAGTTGAAGGTATTCTCTGTCTCTGAGGATGCTGTAGGCACTGGCTGCTTTCTTTGTTGATCTGTGTGGTTTTGGAGGATTATGAAGGGATTTCAGCATCTGCCATTATTCTTCAGGAATCAGGAAGCTTTGTGCATTCTTTTGATCATATCTACTTTTCTTTGCTGCCTTTTCTTTGGTCCTGACTTCCTTTGGCTTAATCCAATTTTCTCTTTTGCCCTGCCCTTCCCATGGATATTGAAATCAAGGTTCTATTTCTGTTTTCTTAGTATTAACACTGAAAAGTGTAGCATGCGCCTTTAGCTTGGCAGAGCCTAAAGTTAATATTTAAACAGAGCTATATGGGTGCCCCAGCATGCAGCAAAATCAAAGCAGAAGATCCTGCCCCTCCCCTCACCTCCCCCATCCCTCCCAGAAGCAGGCTTGGGAAAGTAGCAAAATCTAAGCAGATCTAGGGAACTTCTCAGCAGGGGTCCTGTGCTGCCGCCAGCACTATCTGTATTGTCTGTCAGAGCCCCCCACCCTACTTGATACTTGCTGGTCATGTTATAGGGCACCCCAATTCTGTTACAGGACAGAGGGAGAGGGACACCCCTGAAGCCCCAAAACCTACCTGCTCTAAGTGAGTTCTGCCATCCGCAGCAACAAGACAAAACATATAAAGCTTTAATGAAAAGTGACTTTAATACAGT
>NW_004567124.1:33244037-33257374 GCF_000260355.1 Condylura cristata
AGAGCAAAATCAAAATCAATATAAACACTGCCATAGTCACCTCCCTACAGGTCTCTCACCCACATCTGCCTTAACCAGTCCAGGGTCAGGAAACAAGCCCGGTTTCTTCATCACATGCTTGCTGCTCCATGTGGCTTCCTTAGGTCTCTGTCTTTTTCTCCATCCAGCTTCCCTCTCTTCTTCTCTCTTCTCCTTTTTCTCTACTCAGCTCCATCCTCCTTTTGGGTGGGGCAGGGAACCTGGAACTTCCCTTTTTCCTAGGGACCACCCTGTTACAGTAGGACGACAGTCCATAAGATACTAACTATCGGGGCGCAGCGGGTTAAAGCACAGCACTAAGAAGCTAAAGCCACTTCAGCATGAGTTCGATCCCCGCCTCCCCCAGAGGTGACCCACATGGCATGGCAGATCTCTCCTGATCCGCCCACTGCTCCCCTCAGCAGTGTTCTTTGACGATCTGCCTGTTCTGCTCCCCATTCTGTCTCTGGTGAATCCTCTCACCGCCCCTGCACCTCTGGCCTGTACTCCAATTCTGTATGCACAAACAAATAAATCTTAAAAAAAAAAAAGATACGGACTATCATCCGAGACAGGCACCCACCAAAGAGAGCTGAACAGAGAAACAACATGCTTATAACAGGGTGGTCCTCAGCTAAAGAGGTTCCCAGCCTCACCCATGGAAGGGTTAAACTGAGCTGGAAAAAGGAAAAAGCTGAAGGGAAGACTGGAAAAGGCAGGAAGAAGGATGGGGAGCTGGAGGACACCCATGGAGAGGTTAACAGTGAGTGATAGCATTTATCTTAATTTTGATTCTGCTCTTTTCCTTCCAGACATGCTGGGCCCCTCTGGCCTTTTCCTATGGGTCCCCACCAGAAGATTTCCTATGGATTCCCACCAGAAGGTGCTTTAGACTTGGGGCATTATTTTTTTTTGTTTGTTTGTTTGTTTGTTTTTTAAGATTTATTTATTTATGCATACAGAACTGGGATACAGGTCAGAGGTGCAGGAGCAGCAAGAAGATTCACCAGAGACAGGGTGGGGAGCAGAACAGGAAGACCAATGGAGTACACTGCTGAGGGGAGCAGCAGGCGGGTCAGGAGAGGTCTGCTGGGCCCTGTGGTCACCTCCGGGGCAGGCGGGAATCGAACTCATGCAGAAGTGGCTTTAGCTTCTTAGTGCTGTGCTTTAACCTGCTGCACCACCAGGGAGGGCCATGGGGCAGGTTTTTGAGCTGTGCTTTGGACTAACCCTGTTTGGCTGGACATTTACTCACGTAGGGGATGGGTAACTTCAAGGTGCTTGATTTGGAAACTATATTCTTCCACTTTTCTGTGTGGCGCACTAGTTGCATTAAAGTTCCTTTCCAGTAATGGTCTTGTCACTAGAGTATGTTTTGTCTTGATGAAACAGATGGCAAAACCTATTTAGAACAGACAGCTTTGGGGGCTCTGGAGTGCCCTTCTCCCTGCCCTGTAACAGTCTGGCATGTTTTGAGCCTGAATCACTCTGGCTGCTGCATTGAGAACAGACTGCTGAGGGCGAACCAGGCAAGAGGTTACTGCAGTCATTCACATGGCAGATGATGGCTGGCCCACTGTGAGATGACAGAATTGGTTGGAAAGTTGAGCTGGTGGAATTTTCTGAGGTGTGAAGAAGAGCAAGAAGTCAAGGATGACACCCACAGTTTCAGTCTGAGCAACCGGAAGAATTGAGCTGCCTTTCACATCCCTTTTATTAGAATTTGGTCACATGGTACATTGTGTCCTAGATGCCCCTTGCCCTTATGTGGTCCCTATTCCTGTAACGATGGCCCATGGCACAGGAAGATGGCCCAGGTGGGCCCTCACAGTCTTCCAGCTGGTGGGCAGAAGTCAGAGGGATGCAAAGTATGAGCCCTCGCTGCCAGGATGCTGCTTAAAATAGGAGAGGGGGCTTGAGAAAGAATCCAGGCAACTTCTACAAATAGTCAGCAGCTCCCAACTCACAACTAGCAAGGGAAGGGGACATCAGATCCATAGCCGCAAATTACATTCTGCTAACAATCTAATAAGTTTATTGTTTTCAATTTTTTTTTCAAGATTTATTTATGCATACAGAACTGGGTTACAGGCCAGAGGTGCAGGAGTGGTGAGAAGATTCACAGCGGGCAGGCCAGGAAAGGTCTGCAGTGCTATGTGGGTCACATCTGGGGTGGGGATCGAACTCATGCTGAAGTGCTTTAGCCTCTTAGTGCTGTGCTTTAACCCACTGTGCCACCAGGGAGGGCCCCCCCCCTTTTTTTTTTTAAGATTTATTTATTTATGCATACAGAACTGGAGTACAGACCAGAGGTTCAGGGGTGGTGAAGGCTTCACCAGAGACAGAGTGGGGAGCAGAACAGGCAGATGACAAAAGTACACTGCTGAGGGGAACAGCAGGAGAGACAGGAGTTGTCCGCCTCACCATGTGGATCACCTCTGAGGCTGGGAGGGATCAAACTCGCACTGCAGAGGCTGCTGCTAGCTTTCAGTGCTGGCCCTAACCCATTGGGCCACCAGGGAGATCCTGTTTATTTGCCAAAAACTTGGAAAGGATAATCAGTTTTTGTTTGTTTGTTTGTTTGTTTCTAAGTCCCAAATCAATAGTAACTTTGTTTCTTAAAGAATTATCACAAATAGTTCCAAGCAATCACCAAAATCTTGCTGTTTCTGTAGCTGGATAAGTTAACTCTAATGTAACAGGGTGGTCCCCAGGAAAATGGGAGGTTCCAGGTTCCCTGCCCCACCCAGAAGGAGGGTGGAGCTGAGCAGGGAGGAGCAGAATCTGGAGAGGGGACTGATGAGAAAGGAAGCAGGATGGAGCCTGAGGGAGCCACATGGAGCAGAGAGACATGTGTGAACTACGCTTGCTTCTTCTTGGCCCTGGACTGGGTGAAACAGATGTGGATGAGAGACCTGTGGGTAGGGTGACTCTGGCAGTGTTTATTTTGATTTTGATTTTTGCTCTTTTCCTCTCAGACTTGTCTGCCATTCTGAGCATTTTCTATGGGTCCCCTTCAGAAGCTGCTCTAGACTTTTGGCAGGCTTTCAGGCCTGCTTTGGGCCAATTCCTTTTGGGTGGACTTTTACCCATGAAGGGTGAGTAACTTTGGGTGTTTGATTTAGAAACTATATTCTTTATGTTTGCTGTATTGCACACTGATTGTATTGAACTTACTTTCCATCAAAGGTCTTATATGTTTTGTCTCGATGCAGCAGGTAGCAGAATCTATTTAGAGCAGGCAGGTTTGGGGGTTCAGTGGTGCCCCTCTTCCTGCCCTGTAACTTAATCATCAGCCTGCTGAACTGTTTGTTTTTTTTTTTTTTTTTTTTTTTTCAGAAACAGAGATACCATCCAAAAATTTCCTGATATCTTGAATTTAATACAAGTTCAATGTCATTTCTTTAAAGAATTAACTCCTCTGGGCCCTCCCTGGTGGTGCAATGGGTTAAAACACAGCACTATCTGCAGCCACTGCAGAGGGACTTTTATCCCCAGCCAGGGAGCTGACCCACATGGGGTAGCAGACCTCTCCTGTCTCACTCAATGCTCCCTTCAACACTGTATTTCAGTAGACCTGCCTACTCTGTTTCCATTCTGTCTGTGGTGAATCCTCTCACCCCTCATAACTCTGGCCTGAACCCGAGTTCTTGTATGCATAAATAAATAAATCTTAAAAAAAAAAAGAAATCTGGATTTCAGTGAGAGACCCATTCTCCAGAATAACGATCTTGATGGGAAGTGAGCATATAAGGACCTCATCTTGTGTCAGAAGCCCAGAGTAACAACCTTGGCCATGTTCTGTACATGATTACAGATCGCACACATGCTAGCCAGTCCCTTTCTATACCTACTCTGGCAACCTGAAGCCTCTTTTTTTTTTCCAAGGAGACTGAGCTCAACATTGATATGACTGAAGGTCCACTGCAGGGTTCCCCTGAGGCTTTTCACTCTAACAGTGAGACCCTTCAGAGAAATGACACTTTCTGGAATGTTAATAATCTGATGGCTGAAAATGGTCTTCCTTCTCACAGTAGATGTGGCAAAAAGCCAACCTGAATAAGTTTAGAATCAAGCTCATCCCCAGAATCTCCAGCACATGCCCAAACCAGACCAGCAGATACTTTGACTTCAGACCCATGAGACCCGGGACCATTAACCCAGCCACCTCAGACTTCCAACTTGGAGAGCCCTGAGATTGTAAGTGGGTGTTGTTTTAAGTTGCTGTGTTTATGTCAGCTTGTTATACTCCACAGAAAAGGAATCACACACCACCGAAAAGGAAGACACAACACCACACACAACTCCCACCCTGGGAAAGGGTTTCTCCAGCAGGATCTTCACATGCGTTGTTAAGCCTGGAAGAGGTCCTTCATGAAAGAAAAGAATGAGTACTGGGAGGTGATAAGATGTTCTTCCACATACTGAAACCTGTACCATCAGCACAGTGGACACTAGGCACATGTGTGGTGACCAGACCAGAGCAAGATGTGTTGTAGATATAAGATACCTACTAAAGTGTGAAGACCAAGTATGGGGGAGAAAGGACTCTAAAATACCTCAGGAAGTATGTTTTAGGTTGAGGTTATTCCCCCCACCCCCACCCCCCGCCATTTTGAAACAGTCACTATTTATTTAACTGACCAGATTGCAAAAATAATTATGGAAGACACCTTCCTACTAAGCCTATTAATCTGCTCTTCCCAGTGACCAGCATTTCCATCGATTACAAAGTGGATGATGATATTCTTCATGCCACCTCGTGGAGAAGATCATTTGAAGGGCTGGAGAAAGCCTTTCCCAAAAGCACAGACCTGACGCCATATTTACCCAGACGGGAGCAATCAATGCCTGATCAGTGAGGGCCACCTGCTTCTCGTAGATCTTGCCATAACCACGCTTGGAGGTCGCGTCATGTGCTGGCCTCAGATTTGGGTGACTCCGTGCAACGTTCCCGCCCACCACCCTCAGTCTTAATGGGAACTTTGTTAGCTCAGCAAAGGGGCCGTTGAAGATCTGAGAGAGAAAAGAAGTCGCAACCCCTTTCAAGCCTTTGGACTCATACTTCCGACACAACACCTGTGACCCTGAGGACAGATGCCAACTGGGTTTCATGGACGCGCAGAAGTGCCAGCTTTCCTTGCCATCCCAGCCATTCACATCTCCGCTCTGTAATCTGCCCATATTCCTTGTGATAGTGCTTAGTTTTTCTATCAATGAGCTTCCTCCTTGCTTATCAAAGCATCTTTTGGACAAAGCTTTTTCCCAGGTGCTTCATCTGAAGCTCTGAAATTCCTTTGTCTTAAGAGTTTCTGGCAGAGGCACCTCCCCGGTGGTGCAGGGATTAAAATCTCAAGGCTATCAAAGGATAGCCAGCCACTGCCACATGAATGCATGAATTTGACCCCCAGCCACCGAGGTGACCCACATGGCACAGCAGACCTCTCCTATTTTTCCCACTGCTCCCCTCAGCAGTGTATTTTAGTAGATCTACCTGTTCTGCTCCTCACTCTGTCTCTGGTGAATGCTCTCATCCCACACATTTAGCCTATACTCCAGTTCTTGTATGCATGAATTAAATAAAAAAAAATACTTTCTGGCATAGTGGGTACCTTCTTTTCAGCACCCTCCATCATTATAGCTGGGGGAAGAAAGAATATTGAGGCCATTTTGAAATGATAATATTTTTATTTTTATATTTTTAGGATGTTTTATTTATGTGTACAAGAACTAAGGTGCAAACCAGAGGAGCAGTGGGTGAAAGGATTCACCAGAGGCAGAGTATGAACAGAATAGGCGGATCTACTGAAATAAACTGCTGAGGGGAGCAGCAGGAGAGGTCTGCTATGCCATGTGGGTTAGCTCCCTGGCTCCGGGGTTGATCTCATGTTGCAGTGACAGTGCTGAGATTTAACCCTTACACCACCAGGGAGGCCCAAAATAATATTTTTATTTGCTAGATTAAATAAAATAACAATATTAAACTTAATTTCTTTCTCTTAAAAATTTTGGTTACTGGATATGAGGCTGATCTGGCTGAGACATCTGTCACCCCATTGATCGCCAGGGTTACCTGGGCTGATTTGGCTGGCTAGGTGGGAGTCCCCTTCCTCCTCCTCATTCCCTGTGGTCCTCCCAAAGCTGTGCACTTGGTCTGCCTTCCCAATGCAGACGGACTGGTCTTCAGTCAGGGGTATACGAGCAGCTGTGCATCCCTGCTAGAATCTCCAAACGAGCTCTCAAAAAATTTGATTTCATATGTAACTTAAAATTTTAATGACATGTGTTTTGCACTTTAGTTCTGCTGGACAGTACTGCTGTAAACACTTTTGTATGTCTCCATCTTGGGTGTACATGTCCATGAGCTTAATTTTTTCAAACATTAATTTTTTTCATCCATAATTATAGGCTTTAAAAAAAAAGGCAATGCTTTCATAAGAAACATTGGCAAATAAGGAAATTCCTAATTACACTCAGCAAAACTTTCCTCACAGAGTACATTAATACCCTGATGTGTGGATGGAGAGATTGAGGGGTCTTGGGAGGAGAGGCAAGTTATGACATTAGATGACCGCTGTTGTGGAGATGGATCTAGGCAAACCATATTTGTTCTAGAAGTCAAGCAGGTGGATACCGTAGGCGGTCATTATGGGAAGTGGGCCTGTTGCAGCCTGAAGTCACCAGGGCACAGATTACTGCCCTCTTGTGGAAGTTGGTGGAACTTTACCCAGAAGTGCTGATCTGAATTCCCCATTCTCACCACCTCTGCCGTTGGTCCAGACCATGGTGGTGCCCAGCAAGTTATTATGAGACTCCTAATTGGCCTCCCTCCTATTCTTGTCCACCAGAATGATCTTGTAAAACCTTTGTCAGATCACGTTACTCTTCTGCTAAAAACTCAGGAGTAACTTTCCTTCTCACTCAGAGTTAAATCTAAAGGCTTCAGTACCCCATAACCCACCAACCCTACTCCCGCCACACTGTGGCCACCCTTGCATTTGCTATCTCCTCTCCCTCAGACACATTTGCCTTGTAAATTTGAAGAAACAACCCTCTTCCCTGCAGCTGGATTCTTTTCTTTCTTTCTTTCTTTCTTTCTTTCTTTCTTTCTTTCTTTCTTTCTTTCTTTCTTTCTTTCTTTCTTTCTTTGTCACAGCATTTAACATCCTCTGCCATGCTGCATGTTTACTCATCATGTACATGCTTGTTTATTAACACCTCCCCACTAGAATGCAAGCTGAAAAGGCAGGAACATTATCTGTTTTGTTCACAGATCTACCCCTAGCATCAGCCAACAGTTTAGCGTGTAGTAGGTGTTCAAAAATAAAATATGTTAGGTAAACAAAGGGCATGAGACCTGAACATTGAGCAGACATTGCATGGCCTTCAGTATTTCTCTCTTGGATAGCAAAATCGAATGTCATTCAAAGATCAATTCCATGCCTTGATTTAAAATTAACACAAGTCCAACTGTAACCCAACATGTGTGTGTGGTTTTTTTTAATCAGATTTAACTATTAAAATTCATTTGGAAAGAAGAAGACACTGAGAGTAGCCAACACAACAAAACACTGACGGTGCACTTGGCTGCCAGACATCAGACCCTATAAAGCTAACTTTGAGGCCCTCCCTGGCGGCACAACAGGTTAAAAGCACTGCATTATAAAGCTCTCCAAAGCCACTGCAGCATGAGTTCAAACCCTGCCCCTGAGGTGACCCACATGGCTTGACAGACCTCTCCTGTATCACCCACTGCTCCCCTCAGCAGTGTACTTCGAAGATCTGCCTGTTCTGCTCCCCACTCTGTCTCTAGTGAATCCTCTCACCCACCACACTTCTGGCCTCTACCCCAGTTCTGTAAGCATAAATAAATAAATCTTAAAAAAAATATTATGGCAAAGGAGCTGATACATTGGTGGTTGTTATGGTATGCTAACATTCATCTGAGAAGGTGTGAAATATTGTCCTAAATCATATACAGCACAGTAAACTAATGAATGTTACTTTAATAATAAAAATAAATTAAAGAGGAAAATAAAATAAAAAATAAATTTCCTATGATGGTGACATAGATCAATAAACAAGTCCAACAGACTAGAAAATCAAAGGATAAATTTATTTTTATGTGAACATAACATGTGAAGAGTGATTAACTCAGCAAGGAAAGAGTGATTCTATGGTAAGTAGTGTTATTTTTATTTACTAGGGGAAAAAATTGGACATCTATTTTGTACCATTTGCAAAAATAAGCTCTATGTAGTAGATTAAAAGCTAAAAGGGAGCCAGCACTTTAGAACCCTAACATAAATTCAGAATATTCATTTTGTCCTCAGGCCTACATGAAGACATGATTGTTTTCCTCATACTCATAATGTATGGTGCAACCCCCCAATGCACTCCCATGCTGAGAGACCAGCTGCAGCCCACTCCTCTGCAGGACCCCAGCCTGGCAGCACGTGACATTGTACTCCACACACTCCTGCCTGTGCCTGACTCTTCAGTGTGCAGCCTGGTGGGCTCACCCAGCTCAAGCAGTAGAAATGACCAGAACCATATTCATGTCTCCTGTCAATCCTCTCCCCAAAGGTAACACTCCTTTTCCTGTCACTAGAGACTCCTTTGGCTGCCTTTTTTTTTTTTTAAGATTTATTTGTTTGTGCATACAGAACTGGGGTACAGGCCAGAGGTGCAGGGGTGGTGAGGGGTCTCTACAGAGTGGGGAGCAGAACAAGCAGTTCTATGAAGTACATTGCTGAGGGGAGCAGTGGGCGGGTCAGGAGAGGCTGGTGGGCCGGGTTCAAACACATGCTGAAGTGGATTTAGTTTCTTAGTGCTGTGCTTTAACCCTCTGAGCCACCAGGGAGGGCCTAGCTGCCTTTTAAGGAACTTCTAACTGCGATCAGAAACAAGTAGCACCCATTTGCCGTGTCACCCACATGGGAGTGCCGTTCAGTAGGGTCCCTCCATTCACAGTGATGCACAACCAATCTTGAGAACACTGCATCTTGCAAAATTCAGACTCTGTACCCAGTAACAACTGCCTGTCCTCTCACCTTGCCTAAAACCATGCTTCTGCTGTCTGTCTATGAATTTGGCTACTGTCAGTACCTGTGTCAATGGAATCACATAGTGTTTGTCTTTTTGTGGTTGGTTTATTTCTTTTAGCATAAAGTCCTCAAGGTTCATCCACAATGTAGCGTGGGTTCAAATTTATTTCCTTTTGAAGGCTAAATAATATTCCACTGTAGGTATGTTTATTGCTTTGTGTATTCATTCATTTGTTGATAGACACTTTTGGCTACTGTGAACAGCAGAGTTGTGAATGAGTGTACCTATTTCACAGCTTTGGAGCTTTATGCCAATGGAGTAAATCATACCACGAGTATTCTTTTGTAGCCAATTTCCTTCCCTCAAAGTTGTTTGCAAAATTCATAGTCTTCTCATTAGTATCCTCACACTCCAATTTCTTTATCCATTCTACCATTGATGTGCATCCAGGTGCTACCTTTTATAAAGCCATCATGAATGTTCTAGTTTGTATCTTCTAATACTCACGCATGTATTTCTGAGGATATAGACCTAGCAGTTAAACTGCCAGGTTATAAATGTTTGGTTTTACCAGATACTGCCAAAAAGTTTTCCAATTGCCTGTACCAATTTACTCTCTCCGGAGCTCAGAAAGTGTCTTCTAGTTGTTTCATATCCACGTCAGTCATTTTAATTTTAGCTATTCTCATTGGTTAAAAGTGGTATCTCATTGTGGTTTTAATTGTATTTCCCTGATGATTCATTAGTTGAGGACTTTTTGCTTTTATCAGTCAGTTGCATATCTTTTGTGAAGTGCTTGCTCATGTCTTTTGTCCTTAAGTTGTTTATTTTTTCTTAGTGATTTCTAGTACTATAGTACGTGTAAAGATATTTCAAAGCATGTTTAATTCCCCACTGAGGATGGTATCACCCTGCTCCAAGGACCCTTCTGTGACTGACAGAAAATGTGACAGCATCTTCTCCCATCTCCCTTGAGCATGTTCTTGAAAAGTGTCATCGTGGCTGCACATACTGCAGATATAGCAAGTCCCTCTGTGGATGGCCTTTGGAGCTCTTAATGGTGTGTTGAATGAATAATAGCTTATCATTTAAAAAAGTTTGAATTACCTTTATGATTAGTATTTGTGTCCCATGTACATTTTATTTATTTAATCTACCTAGAAATAAACAAGTATCTACTGAAATAAAAAATACTCCTTTGTAGCCACCTAAAATTATAAAACACTACTGGACTTTTTTTTTAAAGATTTATTTATTTGTGCATACAGAACTGGGGTACAGGGGCGGTAAGAGGATTCACCAGAGTGGGGAGAAGAACAAGCAGACTGACCAAGTGCACTGCTGGGGGAGAGCAGTGGGCGAGACAGGAGACCTGGTCTGCTGCGCCAAGTAATCCCAAGTAATCACCTCCGGCCGGAGATTAAACTCACACCCAAGTGGCTGCGGCCTGCTTCGGCGGTGGCTAGATTCGCAGTGCAGCGCTTTAACCCGCTGCGCCACCAGGGAGGGCCCATACTGGAGGTCTTCAATTGGATGAACCGCTTTACCTAGACCTCCGGCGCTCTGCCGCCTTCTTGTCCACTCCCTTGTCTGTGTCACCCTCCTCTAGCGCCCCCTCTGGCAGCATGGGTTGCTTGCTGATCACACTGCCTTTGGGTCAGCAGTTCTGGAAGCAGCAGTGTGTCAGGAACCATAACAAACACTTCTTTCTCACCAAGAGCCCAGATTTTGCCCCGGACTGCACCCTCTTCCACAGAGTACAGGAGTGCTTTGGGAAAGCTGTAGAAGGGCCCCCTGATTGCTTCCTCCAGTCAGCTTCTAATTCTCCTGCCACAAAGGGGGTCCAGTTGTGGGTGAGAAAGTGTGAATGACTCCTGGGTCAATAATCTTTGCTCTGCCAAGAGACTAGAAAGGCCTGACCCTCTTCTTACAGTGGATGTTTTGGGGCCTGAGGGCAAATCCCATATACTAAGTATAGGGATTTGGCTGAAAGCCCTAAAGAACCATTGTCTGCCACTCTGCATTTCCTCGGGATTTCAGCCAGTCTGAAGCAGAGTTCCAGTTGTGTTCAGTTGGAAGCTCACTAATAGGACCTTAGGTGCCTGGGTGGATGACGGAATGCAGATATACCTGGACTGTATCACCGGGCCAGCTTCTTGGTGTGAGGTGTGCTGGCACAGGAAGTCCCGCATTCAGTAGGAGCCCAGGCTTAATTTCTGTTGCTGCTACTGAGCACAGGTGATAAAACTGAGGCAAGTTTAGAGCTCTCAACCATTCTGGATCTGTGTACTCACTGTCATAAATACAAATACAAAATCAAAGGGGCCTCTAGAACAGCAAGAGAGAAAAAGATATAAACCAACAGGGTGGAGGGAGATGGAGAAGGTGCCAGAGGCCTGTGGTAGGACCTGCCCATCCCCATGGTAAGGCACCCAGCCTGTGTGGCCAATGGGCAGGTATCTTTTGAAGCAGTGCTGTGACAGGACAACCCAATGTGAACTGGGTTGCCTGTCTGTGGGTCCTCACCTGTGGGCCTGAAATTCAGTTGTATTGCAGGCATACACAAAAGGTCAATAATAGGTTTATTTACAAAGGGGAGAGAAAAAGGAACAACCCAGGGAAAGAGAGAGAGAGATACAAGTTAACTAGAGTGCCCTACCAGCTCTGCTGACTTGGAACTCCAGTAACACACTGAAAGCTCATCAAGAGCCAAAGGACCAGCCATCAGCCGCACCATCCACAGAGATCGTCTAATATATGTCCTTATATACCCTGCAAAAGTCCCAAAATGCCTGCTTAGCTCTGCCCTTGGTTCCTCATAGTTCTCTCTGTGCACAGTATTGCTGAGAGTTGTAGTTTCAGTGACTGGAGTAGAGGGTGGAATCCACAAAACTCTGCAGCGTTCCTTCAGGACACCCTTTTCCCCTAACAGTCCCAGTGACAAAGTCCACAATTGCAAAGGCCTCTGTTCCCTTTAAATCCAAGATGGCTGCTGCACTCCACCCTGCTCCCAGGAACCCCCTCCCTCAGGACATCAGAAGTGGATTCAGACCTGGATGCAGACATCATTTCCTCTAGCCATCCAGATGTCAAGGATGGAGTTTGTACCTTCCTTCTGTCATGAAAAGCATGGTTTTTGCCCAGCCAGGGGGCACCCCTGGCTGCCCCAAGAGCTGCTCAATTTATCACTGTTTGAAAAAAAAAATTATATCTTTTTTTCTAAATTATTCCTTTATTGTAATATTTTTATTTATTTTGTGTAGAACTGGGATGTAGGCCAGAAGTGGAGGGTGGTGAGAGAATTCACGAGAGACAGAGTGGCGAGCAGAACAGGTGGATCCACTGAAATACACTGCTGAGGGGAGCAGTGGGTAGTCAGGAGAGGTCTGCTGGGCCATGTGGGTCACCTCCCTGGCTGGGGATCGAACTCAGGTCAATGTGGTAGGCCTTCACAGTGTTAACACTGAGACTTAACCTCTAGGTCACAAGGAGGTCCTGTCTGGAATTCTTAATAAGTGCGAATAAAGGTCCCTGCATTTTCATTTCACAATGGTACTTCAAATTATGTAGCTGACCCAGGTAATTTCCAAGCTCCTTGTTTTCTGTCATCTGCCCTCTTGGCCTTTGAATCTTTGCAACTTCATCTTTAAGTCTCTAGTTCATATGCCTCTTCTGCAAAATCCACTAGCTTAACTGCAAAATGAGGAAGCTAAAACCATCACCAATCTCTCTAGATAGCTTCCAGCATGGTTAAGAAATCCATTTTCATTCACCCCCTTTGATAAGCAAAAATTTTTCATTCTTTCCAAAGTGGCCTCTACAAGGCAAAACCCAAGTGCCCTGGTCTGCCATTTAATCTTTTTTCAATGTTGCCCTTTCAATCTCAACCTCCAGTGGAATCACCCACTTCAGCCAAAATGAAAATAGAAAGTAATAACGAAAGAATTGCAAAGCATCAGTGGTTCTCAGACTGCATTCACACATCTAAGACTTGATCCTCAATAATTGGTGAGATACAATTTAAAAATACTCTGTACTTCATTCTATCACAAATAGAATTTTCTGAATACCATTATATTTAGGGCAAAAGTCCACAAACTTAGTAATGAACTTAATTACTTTTCATCTTAAAAAGCTTTTATTTTCAGGTAGTTTCAGACCTACAGAATGATTGCATGAGCAATAAAGAATGGGGCCTCCCAAAGATAAATAGATGGGACTACATCAAGTTAAAGAGCTTCTGTACAGCAAAAGAGACGTTACTAAAAACA
>NW_004567124.1:33258244-33295081 GCF_000260355.1 Condylura cristata
GGTGATGGGAAACCCGCGGGGATTACAATCAAGATGGAAAAAAAAATGTGCAAAATGATGTAAAAATAAACTTTTGTAATAAATTAAAAAAAAAAAAAAAAGAATGGGGCCTCCCTGGTGGCGCCAGGGGTTAAGTCTCAGCACCATGAAGCTATGGGCAGCCACTGCAGCATGTTTGATCCCCAGCCAGGGAGCTGACCCACATGGCACAGCAGACCTCTCCTGCCTTGCCACTGCTCCTTTCAGCAATATATTTCAGTCAATTTGCCTGTTCTGCTCCCCACTCTGTCTCTGATAAATCCTCTCACCCCCCAACCCAACCTCTGGTCTACATCCCAGTTCTTGTATGCATAAATAAATACATCTTTTTTTAAAAATGCAAAGACCTCTCAAAATGTTAGCATTTTATCACGTTAACTCACATTATCTCCCCTATTTCTTAATCTATACCTCTACTCTTTCTGTTAGTTGTAACACATACATATATTTTTGTTTATAGAAACGCTTGAGAGTAAGTTGTATATATGGGGCGCTTCTTCACCTTAAAATACTTGAATATGTGTCTCCTAAAACAGGAGCATTCCTGTTAATAGTTATTTAAAGCTAGTTTATAAAATATAAAAATGTTTTATATAATAATTATATGTAAATGTATAAATTTTAAAAGCATTGATATATTACCATCTAAACTAGAGACCTAATTTAAATATCATTGTCTCAATAATTCCTTTATACGAAGTGATTCCCAGGATCCAGCAAAGGGACCAAGTTTCTAGAGCTCTGAAGACAAAGGCTAACACCCCAAAATATAGACAATCTTCCATTCCACCATTGATGAAACAGCTGCCAAGAACACAGGCCGCATCTCCTTACACCTGGCAAACACATGCAGTATTGCCTCATGAACCAACTGCTTCTCTGAGGTACCCACAGGTGTATTTGGGGAGAAGTTTCCAGAACAAGTTGAGGAGCAACTGTACTTCTATGAGACCAGAGAGATTCCCTAAGAGAATCTGGATGTCATGAAGGATGCCAGGGTTCAGGGAGAGGAAGCAACTGCTGAGCTGACTGGGAAGCTGGAAAAATAAGAGCAGAAATGCTTGAAGAAGGAAGAGAAAGAATTCTGTGCGGGCTCTGGCATCTCTAGCAAATAGCAGGAGTCCTACGGAGGAATGCAAGGAGACTAGTGAAAAAGCCAAAAAGAAGGAAAAACAAAAACTCCAGGAGATTCCGCTGGAGAATGGAATGGACTACTCATCTATCTCCTTCTCCAAACCCAAGCAAAAGGAAAGTTTTTCCAAGGAGGAGCGAGTTGGCAGTGAGGTTGAAAACACAGCTGGTGGTGCAAATGTTCCCAAAAGGAAGAAATCTTTCTCCAAGAGGAAGCTGTTAGTGACCAGGAAAAGGCAGGAAACAGAGGGAATTCTTTTCCAAGGAGGAACCCCTCCGCAGTGGGCCTGAGGGGTCTGGTGGCCTGGGGCAGCTGCCCCAAGAGAAAGAAGAAGTTGGCAGAAGTATCCCAGAAAGATCAACAGGGACATTTTCCCCTCATGAGTACTCTCCATGGAGACACATCTCGCCCCATCCCCTGGGCCCCAGTAAAAGGCAAAGAATTCACACACACACACACACACACACACACACAAATAATAATAATTATTTTATAACAAAGAGAAACAATTATTTTCTAGTTTCCTTCAACCCACAAGAATGCCTTACCCCCTTGCCTTTCACCATCTAGTCTCTTGAAGAGGACAGTTCAGGTATTCTGTGCAAAGTTCTTCAATGTGGTTTTACCTTTTTTTCATCATGATTGAAATCAGATTTGCATTTTTAAAAAAAATATATTTATTTATTTATGCATACACAAACTGGGATGTAGGCCAGAAGTGCAGGAGGTGAGAGGATTTACCAGAGACAGAGTGGGGAGCAGAACAGGCAGGTTGACTGGAACACACTGCTGGGGGAGCAGTGGGCGTGTCAGGAGAGGTCCGCTGTGCCATATGGGTCAGCTCCCTGGCCAGGGATTCAACTCAGGCTGCAGTGGCTGCAGAGGATAGCTTCTTAATGCTGTGACTTAACCCCTTGCACTTTCAAAGAGGGCCCCCAGGTTTGCATTTTGGGGACTGCAAGAATGATGCGTTTCTTCTCCATTCATTTATTTCCTTGATGTTTATTTGTCCCTTGTTGTTTATTTGATCTCCAGGTTAAGGTGGTTTCTGCCAGGCCTTTCATAATAACATTGTTGGAGGACTGGGCACTCCCCAGCCCCTTGGGGCACCTCTAGTGGGTCTTGGACACCCGGCACATGCCCTGGGGTAGCATGAGGTAGAGATCTCTGCCCATCTGAGCAGCACTTGGGCTGGCTGGCAGTGTCTCCAGTGCCACTCTTCTGCCAGGCCACAGGGAGGAGTAGCACAGCACCGTGGTTCCAGCACCAGGGCTCCTGGAAAGGGGTGCAGGAGAGTAGCCTGAGGGTTTAAATGCAGAAACCTGTGTGGGGTGACACTCTTTGTGGGGGATGGTGATATGCATCTCTAGTTCTTGTGGCTCCGGTTCCTGCACGCTGGCCTTTGCTGGCTGATGGGTTCCATGTACATCTTCCTCCTCTATGCAGCTGGCACCAGCCTCCCCTTGGCAGGCCAATGCCATCTTCTAAGTGCAGCTCTGTTCCTGCTCCCTTCCTGGTCTCTACTCCCTGGACAGCTGCCACCTTCCACATGTGACTTTTGGCTTGGACTCTGCAGCACGGGCATTATCTGGGCTAGGACAGACAGTATCCAGCCTCATGGCATCCTGCACATTTTCTCCCAAGGTGTCTGCTTTTGAGTCACGCCCATAAGCATGGGTGAACGCCCACCAGCCAGGTGACCCACTTAACTTGGGTTTGCTGCATTTCAAAATTATTCCTTGTCCTTTTGTTTTTGTTTTTTAAAGATTTTTTATTTATTTATGCATACAGAACTGGGGTACAGGCCAGAGGTACAGGGGGTGAGAGGATTCACCAGAGACAGAGCCGGGAGCAGCACAAGAAGATTGACAACTACAGTGTGAGCAGAGAAGTGGTTCAGATAGGAGAGGTCTGCTGCGCCATGTGGGTCAGCTCCCTGGCCGGGAATTGAACTCGTGCCACAGTGGCTGAGGACAGCTTCATAGTGCTGTGCTTTAACTTGTTGTGCCACCAGGGAGGGCCCCCTTTGTCCTCTTATAATGAACAAATATCTGGTAGGGAGAAATTTTGAGTCTATATTCTATTTCTCATAAAACATTCACCCCTTGCCCTAGTATTCATCAGTGTTACTAATTCTTTAAATTGAAAATGTATCCATGACCCAAGTGTTTAAAAATTTCAAACATAGTGCATATAATATACAGTGAAAAGTAAGTTCTTCTGATATCAGATTCTGACTATTACCTGTTTTTGATTTATTTTGCCCTGGTGGCAGAGACGATGCCACATGATACTGAAATCCATTCTACTCTCATCTTCCTGGACATCAAGATGGTAATATTCCCTACCCTGCCTTGCAGTGAAGCTGGGCCCATAAGGCTAGTTTCGGCTCAAGAGTCATGAGCAGAGGTCTCTCCCTGGTGGCACAACAGGTTAAGCACAGCACCATGAAGCTCTCCACAGCCACTGCAGCATGAATTCGATCCCTGGAGCTGACCCACATGGCATGGCAGACCTGACCCGTCTGCTGTTCACCTCAGCAGTGTGTTTCGGTACAGCTGTGTGTTCTGCTCCCCACTCTCTCTGGTGAATTCTCTCACCCCCTGCACATCTGGCCTGTACCCCAGTTATGTAAGCATAAATGAATAAATCTTAAAAAAGAAAAAGAATCATGAGCAGAGATGACTGGATGAAGAAGATGTGGTACATATACACAAAGAAACATTACTCAGAAAACAAAAAAGAAATTCACAACAACATGGATGGAGCTGGAAGGGATCATCCTCAGTAGAAAAAAGAAAAATAGCGGATGGTTTCACTTATAGGACGAGTATAGGGAAACTGTACAAAGGGTCAGGAAGACAAAACCTGCAAACTGACCATAAGTTTGAAGCCTACAGCAGGGGAGAGGGAGAGAGGGGTCAAAACAGGGGAGGGGAGAGCACAGGGGACTGATCATGGGTGTTATGGGGGTGGGAGAACAATGGGCTACACCTAAAGGGAAAGATCAAATACTGTGCAAAAATGAACAACGTTGTAAGAAAATAAGTAAGTTTAATTATCAAAAAGCAAAGGGACTGTGAGCAGAAGTGCTTTGTTTACTTCTGGGTCAAACATCTGACTCCCCAGCTTTCTCCCCTGGCTACAGCAGTTGTGGGGGGCACACATGTAGATGGCAGCACCACAGGAAGGAAGCAGCTGGGACCCCTGAGTCCACATGTGGAGAACAGCCGTGGAGAACTGGCTCTCACTGGATGATGTGTGTTTGCCATGAGCAGCTGATGCTTCTAGTTGAGTGTGCTGCTGCAATGCAAGTTAGCCTATCCTAATAAAAGCCCTCTGGAATGTTCCTCACATAGTAGAAATTATGTATTATATGTGATTTTATTAAGATGATTACATTATGAAATATTCTGTATCATCCTTTTCTTACCTCACAACATCTTTGAGACGTTTCTATATCAAATAGCTTGTTCATCTTAAGATTTGGGAAGTGCTCTATTGGATGATTTTACTTTATTTAGAAGGTACATTGCAGGCCCTCCCTCATGGTGCAATGGTTTAAAAGCGCAGCAGTACGAAGCTCGCCACAGCCACTAAAGCTGGAGTTCCATCTCCAACCAGAGAGGTGACACACACAGCACAGCAGACCTCTCCTGTCTCACCTGCTGCTCCCCTCAGCAGTGTATTTCAGTCACTCCAGCTGTTCTACACCCCACTCTGTCTCTGGTGAATCCTCCCTGCACCTCTGGTCTGTGCCTCAGTTCTTGTATACATAAGTGAATAAATCTTTTTCAAAAAACACAAAAGTCAAAGCGCATGCAAAAGTGGAAAGAAACTAGAGTTGTTGTTTAAATAAAAAAAGAAGGTTCATTGCTTTAAATTTCTTGAATAGGTACTACGTACATACTGTTTTAAATAAAACAGATTAAGAGACGTGAAAAATTCTTCCTTCCACAGCTTTCCTGAGCCAACAAAGTTCCCACCAAAGGTAATCAGCATTTCCTGTTCCGTATGTGTACTTCCAGAGATCTGTTCTGCATAGGGTGTTTAAATTAACCTCACGTACCCTCAGGTTTGGCTAGGATCGCAAAGCAAAAGGTCAAATTCAAAGTTAGATCCGCTCCTCCACCAACACAGGGCTTGCAAGAAATTGTAGCCAACAAGTTTCTCGCTCTAAATTCACCACCCACTTCCAGCCTACAAAAGATGTTGGAGAGGTGGGAAAAAAGTACGAGCTATGGCTCGCTGGTCCTCCGGCTCTATAAACAGCTGCCTCAGACACCATGGAGAAGGTCAGGCTGAAAGGATTTGGCTAGACAGGCCCCTGGGCCCCAGGGTTGCCTTTCACTCTGGCAAAGTGGATACTGATGCCTTCAGCAGCCCCTTCATTGACCTCAACTACATGGCTTACATGGCTCCTCCACAACACGTTCAGTGGCACAGGAAGTCTGTCATCATTGGCGAGTCCATCTCTATCTTCCAGGAGCAAATTCCCACCAACTTCAAATGGGGTGATGCTGATACTGACAGTGGGGGTCTTCATTACCTTAGAGAAGGCTGGGACTCACAAGAAGGGTGGAGCCAAAATGATTCTCTGGTTCTCATCTCTGTCCCTCTGCTGGTGTCCCCATCTTTGATGGGCATGAGCCACAAGAAGCATGACAACTCCTCCAAGATTGTCAGCAACAACCACCTGCACCACTAACTACTTGGATCCCCCAGAGAAGGTCACCCGTGGCATCATGGAGGGACTCATAAGCACAGTCACACCATCACTGCCACCCAGAACAACATGCATGGCCCTCGGAAAAAGTGTGATGGCTGAGGGACTCCCCAGAACATCATCCCCACTTCTACTGGTACCACCAAGGCTGTGGGTGAGGTCATCCCTGAGCTGAACTGGAGAGGTCCTCTGTGTCCCCGCCTCCAATATGCCAGCTGTGATCTGACCTGGCACCTGGAGAAAGCTGCCAAATATGACAACATCAAGAAGGTGGGAAAGCAGGTATCACAGGGGCTCCGAAGGGCATCCTGGACTACGGTGAGGACAGGTTGTTTTCTGCAGTTTCAACAGTGACACCCTCTCCTCTACCTTTGATACTGGGGCTGGCACTGCCCTCAGTGGCTACTTTGTCAAGCTCGTTTCCTGGTATGACAATGAATTTGGCTCTAACAACAGGATGGTGGACCTCATGGTACACAGGCCTCCAAGGGGTAAAAGAAGAGGTGTCTTCATTGCTGGGGAGTCCTCCCCCCACTCACCCACATTAAGACTCTCCTGACCTGTACTGTTCCATCCCAGCTCCTCTGAAGAAGGGCTTTGGCAACCCTGCCTTGTCATGTACTGTTACACGGCAGGGAGAGGGATACTCCTGAACCCCCAAACCTGCCTTCTCTAAATAGGTTCTGCCACTTGCTGCATCAAGACAAAACATTTAAGACCTTTAATGAAAAGGAACTTTATTATTTAAAAAAACAATAATAATAATGTAATAGTTTATTTTTACATCATTTTGTGCCTTTTTCCATCTCAGTTGTAATCCCCGTGGGCTTCCCATCCCCAACTCACCCTGTGCTATCACCATAGTCGAGTGCACTTTCCTCCACCCCACTGTTCTTGATCCCACTCCCCACTCCACCCCCATAAAATGTCTCTGGTATATAACTGTTTGTTATTCTTATTATTTTCTCGCCTGGTCCATTATACGCCTGCTATGAGTGAAACCATCCGGTATTTTTTTCTTTTCCAGAGAAAGGAAATTTAATAAAATTAGTGTGCAACACAGAAAAGACAAAGAATATAGTTTCTAAATGAAACACCCAAAATTACCCATCCCCTTGTGGGTAAAATCAACCCAAAAGGGATTGGTCCAAAGCAAGGCCTGAAAGCCCGCCAAAAGTCTAAAGCAACTTCTGGCAGCGACCCATAGAGAAGGGTCATAAATGGCCAGTAAGTCTGGGAGGAAAAGAGCAAAAATCGAAATCAAGATAAACGCTGCCATAGTCGGCCTTCCCAAGGTCTCTCACCCACATCTGTTTCACCCAGTCCACAGCCAAGAAGAAGCAAGCGAGTTTCACACATGTCTCTCTGCTCCATGTGGCTCCCTCAGGTCACCTTTGGCTCTCCATCCGGCTTCCTTCCTCTTCAGTCCATTCTCCAGATTTTTCTCCTCCCTGCTCAGTTCCATCTACCTTCTGGGTGAGGCAGGGAACCTGGAACCTCCCCTTTTCCTGGGGACCACCCTTTTACAATAATATCAAAAAAGCACACTGTAGAGCCTTCCCTGGTGGTGCAGTGGGTTAAAGTGCAGCAGAGGAAGCTAGCTGCGCCACCTCAGCCAGAGTTCTATCCCCCTGCCTGGGAGCTGACCCACATGGTGCAGCAGACCTCCCCTGTTTCACCCGCTGCTCCCCTCAGCAGTGTGTTTCAGTCAATCTTCCTGTTCTGCTCCCCACTCTGTGTCTGGTTAATCCTCTCACCACCCCACACTTCTGGTCTATACGTTCAGTTTATTTATGCATAAATAAAATAAATCTTAAAAAAAAAAAAAAAAGCACACAGTACCCAGAGGGAAAAAAGAGAGAGAGAGAGACTCAAAGCTTTTAGAAAGAGCAATTGGCATAGTGAGTCATCACCACCTCCCTTAACCTCTTCATAAGGAGTGTATGCCTCTGGCCTCAGGCCACTGACAGGAGTTTTACTGGGATCACACAACAGTACACAATGTGTCTTTCCAATATGAGGGACTCAGAGCCAGTGTCTGAGTCATGGGCGGGAAATATACCAGGTGGAGGGTTGTCTCAGGCAGACTGTGGAGAGTGTGGAGAGGGCTTATGGGTGGTGTGTAATAGCTCTTCCATCAATGGGGAAATGAACATTTTCTTTGTTCCTATCTGGCACACACATGCAAGAGCTCTGGAGAAATAGGATCCTGGATGCTGTTCAGGAAAGCTGCCTATAGAAATGAGTGGACTGCAGGCGAAGGAAGGTAGAGGTAAATTACCAGCTGTCCAGAGTCTTGAGAAAGAGCTGTAAACCAACAACCATAAAAGTTATACATTCATCTACATGGGGATAAACCTACAGAGAAGAGGTCCCAGTGAGCAGAGGCAGGCCTTTAAAGAACAAGGAAGACAGCCACCCACAAAGAGGAAGGTTTCAACATCTGTTCACCCCAGAGAATGCAGATGTCAGTGACAGAAGTTGTCAACTATAAACTTGATTCTCTCCCCAATTACTTCCTCCATATGTTCCAACCTTCACAGCCTCATGCTTGTGTAAGCCATTCACTGTAAAGGCTGCCTGGCTGCAGGTGCTGAGTGGGATGAAAGGCAGCCTGCTCTCCCCTCCCCAGCCATAAGCCCTGGCAGGGAGCTGTGTGTACTCGGAGGGAGAAGTGTCTTTTCCTACTTCACAAGGAGGTATGTCTCACCATAGGGTTGGGTCCACCCTAAAGGGGAACCTTTTTCTACTTTATGCAGTGACACCACTGGGCCTGCAGGGGGCAGTAGCCAGCACTATGCAGAAGGTGAGGAAGCAGAGATACTCATCACATGGGCTCTTTTCCATAGGAAGTGATCCACCTTTCAAAGCTGGGAGATAGGAACAAGTCTTTTTATTCATTCATTCATTCATTCATTCATTCATTCATTCATTCATTCATTCATACAGAACTGGGGTACAAGCCAGAGATGCGGAGGGTGAGAGGATTCACCAGAGATAGAGTGGGGAGCAGAACAGGCAGACTGACAAAGTACACTGCTGAGGGGAGCAGCAGGCGGATCAGGAGAGGTCTGCCGCGCCATGTGGTCACCTCCGGGGCAGGCGGGGATCGAACTCATGCCGAAGTGGCTTTAGCTTCTTAGTGCTGTGCTTTAACCCTCTGCGCCACCAGGGAGGGCCAGGAAGAAGTCTTAAAAAACTTTTAGAGCGACTATGGCGGGGAGGGGCTGTACATTTTTATTACTGCTGTATGAGAGGCTAGCATGACAGGAGGACTATATTAATACATAAAAGTGATCAGCAAAATTGAAGCACTTGACCAAGATTCCATCTAAAGGGGGAAGGAAAACTCACCCTAGAAAATAAATTAGTTGGACAGTGGAAGATAAACCTTCAGTTGCTTTCTAACTTTCATCCTGTAGTGTTGCCCTTTAGCTGCTTATATTAGTAAGTATAGTCTGTCCTTTAGGCACAAAGCTAGGCCTATACAGAACACTGTATTTCTCAGAGTTCCTTACAATTTTTTTTATTTTTTTAAAAGATTTATTTATTCATATAGAACTGGGGTACAGGCCAGAGATGCGGAGGGTGAGAGGATTCACCAGAGACAGAGTGGGGAGCAGAACAGGCAGATCGACGGAGTACACTGCTGAGGGGAGCAGCAGGCGGGTCAGGAGAGGTCTGCCGTGCCATGTGGATCTCCTCCGGGGCAGGCGGGGATCGAACTCATGCGGAAGTGGCTTAAGCTTCTTAGTGCTGTGCTTTAACCCGCTGTGCCATCAGGGAGGGCTGTTCCTTACAATTTTTAAAAAAGATTTATTTATACATATAAGAACTGGGGTACAGGTCAGAGGTGTGGTGGGATGGGGCGGTGGAGAGGATTCACCAGAGGCAGAGTGGGGAGCAGAACAGGCAGATTGACTGAAATATACTGATGAGGGGAGCAGCGGGCAAGACAGGAGAGGTCTGCTGTGTCATGTGGGTCACCTCCGGGGCAGGGGATCAAACTCGTGCTGCAGTGACTGTGGGTAGCTTCATAGTGCTGCTGTATTTTAACCCCTTGCACCACCAGAGAGGACTCTGTTCCTTACAATTTGATACAACTGTTAGACTATAGTCTCATCAATGGGATGAGATGGGTTTGGATTCATCTGATGAAAGCCACCTCCAGGACTTGTGCCAGCTGGATACAGATGGTGATGAGGGCACAGAGGATGACAGACGGAAGGAACCTGGTCCATAAATGACAGCAAGAATGAGAGCCACCCCACCAAGCTAAACACCTGTCTAAGACTACTATGTGACCAAGAACTATTCATCAACGTCATTAAATTGTTCATTAAGTCATTCAATTCTAGGTTTATTTCTATTAAAGAAATCCAGATCTTGATCTCTTAAATACTATTCTCTACCAACAGGAGACAGAACTTTTTTTTGAGAAATGGCTGAGTTCAGTTTGTGGAGAAGCACAAACTGAGTCTGAAACACCCTGCTCTCTCAGAGAGTGATGGAGTCAGGGCAGAATAACAGAAAATGCAGCCTGAGAAGGCTCCCACTAACCAAACCTAGGTTATTAGGAGTATTTTAAAATAATAATTATAAGAATCTGTAAGTCTATATTTATATAAATAAGTACACAGTGGGGGTGATTTTGACTTACAGTAGAATTCCAGTATGGGAGGATTGTGAAATTATAAAAATTGTAATCCACCTTTGACAATCCACCTTAGTAATAATTATTTCAGGGAAGAATGAATGGATGCTAAAACTAGCGAGCAAGAGTTTGATAAGAAACAGATTGATTGTTTATAGCCTCAGTGTCTCTCCATATAAAATACTAATTACATAGGGAGAAAGAGTAACTTCACAGTGGAGAAAACTGGCAGACACCATGTTAACTGGGTGATCTAGGTTAGCACCCCCAGTAACAAGGAAAATTATCGTTTTTCTCCTGATGTGGTACACTGAGGAAAAGCACCACCACTTCTGTGGTGTTCCTATCTGAAAGGCCCATCCTTAATCTAGTCAGACCAACCAGGCCGGAAGCACAGTGTACAAAATAGTGATTCTGTAACTGTCACAAAAAGCCAAAGTCATGGAAGACCTGCACCGTGCAAAGGAGAATACAAAGACATGGCAATTTTAAATGTATTGTGTGATCCTGGATGAGAAAAGATTTTTTTGTTTGCTTTATTTTGAGATAAAGTATATTTGGGGGACTTTTGGAAAAGTATGCCTATGATCTGTAAATTAGAATTTGATTTCTAGTACTGTTATATGAGAATGTCCTTGTATTTATGAAGTACCCACTAGAAGAAAGAGGCATGTGTTTGCAGATTACTGTCATTGGATCACAGTATAAAGTGATAACATATGCGTAGAGATTGAATAATAAAGCAAAAGTAGCAAATGTTGACTTGGGAGGAGGCTAGGGTCAGGATATGAGAATTCTTTGTACACAATTTGCAACTTTTCTCTAAGTCTGAAATTATTACAAAATAACTTAATTACATGAACTTGAACATGTAAGATGGGAAATGATGGCCACAAAGATAAAGAACAAAAAGAGCCCTTGGGTCAGTGTTAGTGGTTCTTGGTAGAGATGCTACTGTACATGGTTCTCAGTAGAGACTATAGTATCAGCAGCAGCTCATTACAAGTTCTTGTGTTCCGAAGCAGTGTCACAGGGGTACCACTTTTTGACAGCTCTCTAGGAACCTTGGTTTACATGTTATTGTAAGTGCAATTTCCCAGTTTTTTAATTGTTTCTCAGTGGATACCATCATTTTATCTGAGTAGCATTTGTCCAAAGAGCAGTCCTTTGGTATAGTAAGAACCTTTTTTTTTTTTTTTTGCTTCTTTTTTTTAAAAATAATGTAATTATTTTTACATAATTTTGTGCATTTTCCCATCTTAGTTGTAATCCCCGTGGGCTTCCCATCACCAAATCACCCGTGTGCCATCACCATAGTCCAGTGCACTTCCCTCCCCCCACCATTTTTTTTTATTAAAAAGTTTATTTTTACATCATTTTGCACATTTTTTTTCATCTCAATTGTAATCCCCACGGGTTTCCCATCACCAAATCACCCCTGTGCCACCACCATAGTCCCGTGCATTTCCCTCCCTTCCCCCCCCCCGTTTTTGGTCCCATTCCCCACTCCACCCCCACAGAATGTCTCTGGTCTATGGCTTCCCCCCACCATTTTTGATACTATTCCCCATTCCACCCCCATAAAATGTCTCTGGTCTATAGTTGTTCATTATTATTATTATTTTTCTCGCCCGGTCCTTTATCTCCAGTTATTCAGTATTTTTCCTTTTCTTTCTGGCTTATCTCACTAAGCATGATCCCTTCCAGCTCCGTCCATTTTGCTGCAAAAGGCATGTGTTCATTTTTTTTTTTTTTGGCTGCTGAGTAATATTCCATTGTGTACATGTACCACATCTTTTTTAATCCAGTCATCTACTTTTGGGCATTTGGGTTGTTTCCATGTCTTTCTAATTGTAAATAAAGCAGCAATAAACATGGGGGTGCAGGTATCTTTTTGAATCAGTGTTTTTTGTCTGTTGGGTAGATACCTAGGAGTGGGATTGCTGGGTCATAGGGAAGCTCCATTTGTAGCAGTTTGAGAAACCTCCAGTTTTCCAAGGTGGTTGTACTAGTTTGCATTCCCACCAGCAGTGCAGGAGAGTTCCTTTTTCTCCACATCCTCGCCAACATTTGTTGTTGCTAGTTGTTTTAAGATGTGTCATTCTCACTGGGTGAGGTGGTATCTCATTGTGGTTTTAATGTGCATCTCCCTTATTACAAGTGATGTTGAACATTTTTTCATATGCTTGTTGGCCACCTGCATTTCGTCTTTGGAGGAGTGTCTTTTTAGCTCAGTAAGAACTTTTTTTTAAAACAAGGTTTAAATGGTAAGGTCTTTTTTGTTAACAAAACAAGATTTAAGTTTCTCTGATGTTTCCCAAATACCCAATCACTTGGTCTGAGATCTCTGAGAAGCCAGTTCACTGGCTGGCAAGAAAAATGCCCTGTGTGTGTTGCGGGTAAGACTGACTATTTCTTGCCACCACTTACCCAGCTCTCCTTTAAGAGATTAGAATTGAGGGTGGATAAATTCCTCACCATGGGGCTTGCCTGCCAGTGACCATTTTATATGGAGACAATCTATGAACCCAAATGGGAGCCAATTTCCTAAAAGCCAAGTTTAGTACTCAGGGCATGGGACTCAAGTACCTAATAGTTTGTTAATTTAAGGTTTTGTTAAAATGCATCTTTTTAAAAAAAGATTTATTTATTTATGCATACAGAACTGGGGTACAGGCCAGAGGTGCGGGGGCGGTGAGAGGATTCACCAGAGACAGAGTGGGGAGCAGAACAGGTGGATCAAAGAAGTACACTGCTGAGGGGAGCCACGGGTGGGTCAGGAGAGGTCTGCCGTGCCAGTTGGTCAACTCCAGGGCCAGGATCAAACTCTCACTGAAGCAGCTGCTGCCAGCTTGCAGTGTTGCATCCTAACCCATTACACCAAGGAGGGCCCATTAATTTAATTTTTAATCTTCCTTTTGTTCTCTCCACTTTTTTTTTTTTTTTTTAAAGATTTATTTATTTATTCATACAGAACTGGGGTATAGGCCAGAGGCTCAGGGGCAGTTAGAGGCTTCACCAGAGACACAGACAGAACAGGCAGATCGATGAAGTACACTGCTGAGGGGAGGAGCAGGAGGGCCAGGAGAGGTCTGCCTCCCATGTGGATCTCCTCCCGGGCAGGCTGGAATCGAACTCATGGGGAAGTGGCTTTAGCTTCTCAGTGTTGTGCTTTAACCCTCTGCGCCACCAGGGAGGGCCCTGTTCTCTCCACTTTTTAGGTAGTGGAGCATAGTAAGGGCAGTGACACTTCTACATGAAAGGTAATACTTCACTTAACTCAAGAATAATTGCTCCAGTAAAATATGTTCCTTTGTCCTGACATAATTAAAAAAAAAAAAAAAACAATATCCTAAGGGGGTGGCAGGAGTTACCAAGTCTAATAGTTCCTTGGCTACTGTGCTTGGGCCGTGGGCTCTTTGGCAGAGGCCAAGTTCAACTCATCCAGGAGAGAGACACGAGTCACTGTTATAAAGACTTGAGCAGCTTCTAAGTACCAAGATCTGCTAGTGTCTCTTTTAATTATTTTTATATGTGGGCCTCTACCTAGTGACAGCAATTTCTAAGAGATTCAAGTTTGGTATCCCTTTTTAATAGGGATGCTTGAGGAGGTAAAGAAAATTCTTTCTGAAAAATACCGGATGGTTTCACTCATAGCAGGAGTATAATGGACCAGATGAGAAAATAATAAGAATAATGAACAGTCATATACCAGAGACACTTTGTGGGGGTGGAGTGGGGAACGGGATCAAAAAGGGGTCGGAGGAGGGAAGTGCATGGGACTATGGTGATGGAACACGGGTGACTCGGTGATGGGAAACCCACAGGGATTACAATTGAGATGAAAAAAATGTACAAAACGATGTAAAAATAAACTTATATTAAATTTAAAAAAAAAGAAAAATTCTTTCTTCCCAGGATGTGCTGAAACCATGGCCTTATCTACTGATTATTCCTTGCTGTGTTTAAAGATATTCTAGGAGAGAAACTCAGGCAAGTACATACTGGTTTCAAGCAGAAATTGAAAGGGAGGCCAGTATGGGAGGACTGAAGGGTTACTTACAGCAGTGGTTGAACCTGGGCATCAGGAAAGCCTGAAGAAGGTCTACTAGGATATCTCGTTGAACAGAGGATTTCAAACTATTTCAAATAATAATTTGCTTAAATTTTCTTCACCTTAACCTACTGTTTCAGATGGCCTCACCATAACTGCCATGAAGTTGGAAGAGAGAGGGGCAGAAGATAAAGAAAATAAGGTTGATGTTTCTATCTCAGAAAAAAAAAATCTTTAGGCTTGATTTAGCACCAGAAGCTGCTTCAAAGTGAAGAGATCTGAAGTTTCTAAGGGAACTGTATTGCCAAAACCAAGACTGGCCTGAATTGATAAGCAAAACCATAAAGCAAGATTTGCTTCTCCAAACATGTATCAGGAAGCAAGCCAGCTGGGCTGTAGGGTCCCTAGGGAGGGCACGCACCCACTTCAGGGATGGCGAGGGATAGTGTCTGTGTGTTTACATGGCAGAGGGCAGAACCAGAGTATGAGGGGAACAATCACAAGAGAATGTTTTTAAAATTGGGACCTACGAACTTCTTTCACTGGTAGGATAGGACGGCTCCAGGATGTACATCCCCCAGCAGTATTCCATAATTGCTTTGGACATAAATCATTTGCGCTTGTCATTCTCTTTTCTTTTCAAAGATTTTATTTATTTATGCATACAGAACTGGGGTACAGGCCAGAGATGCAGAGGCGGCAAGAGTGTTCACCAGAGACACTGGGGAGCAGAACAGGCAGATCAACGAAGTACACTGCTGAGGGGAGCAGTGGATGGGAATGGAGAGGTCTGCTGTGCCATGTGGGCCAGCTCCCCAGCCCGTTGGGGATAGAACTTGTGCTGCAGTGGCTGCTGATAGCTTCATAGTGCTGCGACTTAACCCCTTGTGCTACCAGGGAGGCTCCTCTATTCTTTTTCAAAATGGATTTTTTAAATTGGTTTTCCTGTCCCCTCTATCCCTGTATATTGTATGGGTGGGTTCTGGGGGTGAGGGGTGTAGTGGCAACCACTGACTTTTAGTTCACAGGTTCAAGCAACTTTAGTAAGACTGCAATGCCAATTTGATAGGAATTCTATAACTGGATGAGATTTTTTTTGCCATCATTCTTTGGGGGAGGATATGTTTGGTGACCAAGGAACTGATTGTGACAGAGATCTCTTGTCACAATCAGGCATTCTCTTTAGGCACAGGGCTAGAAGTCCTGTCCATTTAGGTGTGATCACATAACAATGTATTCTCCAAAGTAAGGTGACTGGTTGCAACGTGTATTGTCTTCTGACCAAGGGAACAGTAGAACTACAACAGTAGAACTACAGGACAGGAGCCCAGGACCCTGAATGACAATCGTGAGGGGAGTCACTCCCCTGACCTCACTCTGTCCGGGGCTGTTAGGTGAGCAAGGAAGAAACTATTTTGCTGAGTCGTGTCCTGGATCTATTTGTTGCAGCACTTTTGCCTCCATTAACTGATTCACAGGTCCCATGAGTCATGTTTGTTCAACATGATGATTATATATGTTTACCCTTTTAAGCATAATTATTGAGGAACATGCTGAACACCCTGTAATGAGCCTTGCTTTTTTTTTCATTTGATCTCTCCAGCAGTATTCCATGTCAGCACATCACAAACTTCCTTGTATTTTCCTTTGTTTTGTCTTTTGCTTGTTTTAAGATTTATTTATGCATACAAGAGCTGGGGTACAGGCCAGATGTGCAGGGGGTGAGAGGATTCACCAGAGACAGAGTGGGGAGCAGGACAGGCAGATCTACTGGAATACACTGCTGAGGGGAGCAGCAAAGACTGGAGAGGTCTCTCTGCCATGTGGGTTAGCACTTGGCCAGCTCTGTCCTTCAGTGGCTGTGGACAGCTTGATAGCCCAGCTTGATTAACTCTTCCACTACCAGGAGAGGTCTGCTGTGCCTTGTGGGTCTGCTACCTTCCCTTCATAGTGCTG
Source organism: Condylura cristata (assembly GCF_000260355.1). Classification (NCBI taxonomy): domain Eukaryota; kingdom Metazoa; phylum Chordata; class Mammalia; order Eulipotyphla; family Talpidae; genus Condylura; species Condylura cristata. Next base: position 33,274,806 of record NW_004567124.1, read on the forward strand.
AGACTTAAACCCTTGTGCTACCAGGAAGGCCCAAGTTTTTTTTTTTTTTTTTCCAAAATGAATTAAGCTTTTCTTAAGCTTGGTAATTTCTTCTTAAATTCTACCAGACATCTTCCTATGTCAATGCATTGACATAGAAATGCATTGACTTCACTCTTTCTCACTCTTTCTGTTATAACAATTTGGGGGGAATTATTCATTTCTGACAGGGAGAATCCTCCAATCTCATGATTGTTCATTTGAACTTTATACCAAACTATTAGTTAACACTGCATTTTGTCAGGGCTAATCCCGAACTGTAGGTCGCTGCAGATGCTATAATTCATGTTAAAGCAAACACCACAGAGGTTTTACAGCTGAGGAGTAAGGAGGAGTTATAGAAAACATACACAAATGTAAATGCCATTCTCCTAGCACTTGAATTCCAGAAGTGCAGCTGGAGGGTGAACTGTCCATATTAGGAAATGACTGGTTGCTTGATGATCACAGTGTTAAGCTAAGTATTCTGTCTTTTTTTTTTTTTTTTCTTGGTGCTGGAGGGGAGAGACTTGGAAGGGAATTGGTCAGGAGCATATTACTATTAGATCAGTTAGTTTATAACTGTTACAGGGCAGAGGGAGAGGCACTCTAGAGCCCCCATATTTGCCTGCTCTAAATGGGTTTTGCCTTCTGTTGTATCAAGAAAAAACAAACTCTTGTGTGTAAGACCTTTACTAGAAAAGAACTCTGATACAATTGGTGTACAGGAAAGTCTTTTATTAGAAAAGGACTTAAATATAATAAAAAAATATAGATAACCGGAATACTTTCCAATTAAATAACCAAAACTGCCCCTCTGCTGGTGGGTAAATGCCCAGCCAAACAGGGGTGGGCCAAAGCAGGACTGCTGAGGTTCAAAAGCCTGTTACAGTCTAAAGTACCTCCTGGAAAGGAAACATAAAAGGGCATTATGAGCCAGGAACGTCTGTAGGAAGAGTGCAAAAACCAAATCCAAGTCAAGATAAAGGCTGCCCCTATCAGCCTCTCCACGTGTCTCTCACCCACATTTCTGTCTCTCCCAAGTGTCTCCTTCCCCCAAGTCCCTGGTACAAGTCCACGGCTGAGAAGCAGGCGCAGCTTCTCCACCTGTCTCTCTGCTCCATGTGCCTCCTCTAGGTCTCTTTCCTGCTCCCCTTCCTCCTCATCTCCTCTAGCTTCTCCTCCCTGCCCAGCTCTACCTTCCTGATGGTGGGGTATGGAGCCTAGAACCTCCCTTTCCCTGGGGATCACCCTGGTACAATACCACCCTATTGTCTTCTAACATAATCTCAGAACAGTGATAGCATAATAAAATCAGACTTTTACTTTGGTTGCAGAAACTGGAAACCTAGTTCAGTTTTTAAAGATGAAGTTTCAGAATTAGATGTTCAAGTAAGGTCATCTGTTAGTCCCGGATGTTGCAGCAAGGTTAACAACTGTTATGACTGACTTGAATCAAAACATTCAACATGTGTTCCTTCTTTAAATCTCTAAAGGTCTGGTATACAGACCTTTTCAGCCTTTCTGACAATGAATATATTTCACCTTAATAAAATATCAGAAACCTCCAGTATTCTATACTTAACTTCTGTTAGCTAATCTTTGGGGACAAAATAGCTTTGAGGGCCTAACAGGCACATAGCTGTATGGCAACAGACACAGGATGAGCCAGGGGCTTAAGCACCTTAAACCTAACAAATTCAAATGTACCCCACCTACCCAGCCCACATCTGGACTTCTCTAATTTGTATATCTGGGAAATGAAATTTCTTTTCTGTTAAAGTCTCTCCAGGATATCACCTTGTATCCTCTTGAGTTCCTGTTTCCAAAACACGTGCCTGATAGAATGTAACTGAATTTGGCAAAAAAAAAAAAAAAAAAAAAAATCAGAGTTAAGGTCCTGGCCAACTTGAAAATATACAATCTATGTTACTGTCCATGATAACTCAATACTCGATGCTTGAAAATAAAGATTTTTGATGGCTGTTGAGCCCCGGATAGGTATCCTGGGACATATTTATAGGAATTGTTTGGTTCCATGATTCTTCTGGACACCCAAAGTTGCCACCAGGCAGACTTCAGCTTAGGCACTCTCTTCTTTTAGTATCACCAGTGCCTGACGATGTCTTACTTGCAACAGTTCTGTTGGATGGGGGGGCCAGATGGTTCCCAAAGAGCCCTGACCGGAGGCACAGCCTTGTGACCAGATGTCTTATTTTAGGACAGATGGCTTGAGCTGCCTCCTGTTCCTTTTGCTCTGGCAGTCTGTGGGGCTGCTAAGTGTGTGGGGTCACCGCAGAAATCTGCAAGGAAATTTGCAAAGACAGTTTTCAGTGAATATCAAAGAGAGTGAACTAATTCAGTGTTTACAAAGATGAGTCACTTGGGGTTGGCCCTTTTACTTTCCTTAGAGACCTGACCTCTTCTGTTCTCGGGTGAGGGAAAGTACATAGTCATGGCCGTTCATCACAATGGTGACAAATCTGTCTCGGGATTGGAAAGGACTGGATGAGAGTGGGTTGAAATATGGCATGAGAACAACTACCTGCAGGAAATGCTGGAGACTTTATTGCTTTGAAGAAGTCCTCAACATTTAGCTTTGGGCCTTAGTAACTAGGTTTTGGCAGTTCCCAAGGATAGACTGACTAGTGGAAGCTGACCTGTCACAGAACTCAAGATATCAGACATGGGGAAGACCAACTGTCTGATTTAAAATATGAACAGTTCAGTGAAAGAAAGGACCCAGCATCAGCCTGATGTGCTCATCATCCTCCCTCCAGGGTACACACACTGGAAGCTCAATTGCCCTACAGACAATTCCACACCACCTCAACAGGGAGGGCTCTCAGCAGAGTGTGGACTCTAAACACCTCCTTTCAGGTTCCCTTGGACTGTCACATTCTTTCTTTACACCTGTTAATACCTTCCATTCAGCAGAGGCTTTACAGCTCTTGAGGCTACCCCTTGTACTCAGAACAAGAAATCTTAATTTTCCAGTTATATTTTAATTTTTTATCTTAGTAAAACATTCAATAACAGCAAGACTCTTCATTCAGTCTTATTAATCAGGGTGCAATGCTGAAAAACCTACTAGGGTGTCAATGTAAATTGAAAAGTATATTCACAATTGATTTCTTTTTTTAAAAAAAAAGATTTATTTATGGCCCTCCCTGGTGGCGCAGCGGGTTAAAGCACAACACTGAGAATCTAAAGCCGCTTCCTCATGAGTTCGATACCCGCCTGCCCCGGAGGTGACATGGCGAGGCAGACCTCTCCTGACCTGCCCGCTGCTCCCCTCAGCAGTGTACTTCGTCGATCTGCCTGTTCTGTTCCCCACTCTGTCTCTGGTGAAGCCTCTCACCACCCCTGAGCCTCTGGCCTGTACCCCAGTTCTGTATGCACAAATAAATAAATCTTTAAAAAAAAAAGATTTATTTATTTATGCACACAAGAACTAGGGTACAGGCCAGAGGTTGAGGTGGTGGAGAAAGGACTCACAAGAGACAGAGCAGAGAGAACAGGCAGACAGACTGAAACACTTTGCTGAGGGGAGCAGTGGGCGAGAGAGGAGAGGTCTGCCACACCATGTGGGTCACCTCTCAGGCTGGGAATTGAACTCTTGCTGCAATGGCTGCAGAGAGCGTCACAGTGCTGTGCTTTAACCTGTTGCACCACCGGGAGGGCGAAATCACTATTGATTTAAATGGGAACACAGTTCACATGTTCCCCAGATCCAAAATTGATACCCATTCAATGTCAAAAAACTAAGTCTTATTAAATTACTAAGATGGAGACACAGTTAGACCAATACTTATGATTGGATATCATAAACACAAACTAAAATTCCACTTATTTGTTATGACTAATTATTAGTCTATAATATGTCCATTTACCTGTTGCTTTTAATGTATCTTTAATAACCTGTACATCTGAGATTAAAGTGATAACAAAACATACATAGTAAAGATACCCAATAACTTTACCATTGAAGCTTTATTTAAAGTAAGAGTAAAAGGCCTCCCTAGTGGTGCAGGAGTTAAGTCTCAGCACTATGAAGCTATCTGCAGCCACTGCAGCATGAGTTTGATCCCAGGCCAGGAAAGTGACCCACATGGCGCAGCTGACCTCAAATCCTGCCTGCTGCTCCCCTCAGCAGTGTTTCACTCCATCTGCCTGTTCTGCTTCCCACTGTCTCTGGTGGGCCCTCTCACCACCCCCATCTCTGGTTTGTATGCATAAGTAAATAAATTTTAAAAAGAAAAAAAAGAGTAATAATAGCAATGAAAGCAGCAAATGAACTCACCTTTACTGAATAAGTTGAAATACGAAAGACATGCTATTTAAGATTTTCCCTTCATCTAAGAGAAATCTGATGGGAGAACAAGCCACCACTGGGAAGAACACGCAATGTGCCTCTCTTCTCTAAGGTATTCAGAAGCAGCTCCAAGAAGTACCCCCAGCCAGATCTAGTCTGAGTGATACAAAGTAGTATCTTGGGTATCAGTTATCTTTTTTTTTTTTTAAGTTTTATTTATTTATGCATACAGAACTTGGGTACAGGCCAGAGGTGTGGGGGAGTATTCACCAGAGATAAGAATGGGGAGCAGAACAGGTAGATTAAGTGGAATACACTGCTGAGGGGAGCAGCAGGTGGGTCAGGAGAGGTCTGCTGCTCCCTGGCTGGGGACTGAACTCATGCTACAGTGACTGGTAGCTTCATAGTGTTTTGCTTTAACCCACTGCGCCACCAGGGAAGGCCTGGGTACCAGTTATCTTTTATCACAAAACAAATCATTTCTAAACTTACTGGTGTAACTTCAGAACAACCAATGGTCTGGGTTTGTTGGGAGGATTCTTCTGGTCTAGGCCAGCACACTGGGCCTAGATGGCCAGTGGGCCTGGCTCACTGTGGGGGTTGGCGAACCAGTTGGTACAAAGGGCTAAACTTATACCTGGCAGTAGGTTAGACACCAGATGGGATGATGACCACATGCCTCTCATCCTCCATCATCAATCAAGCCAGAGCTATTCTCAAGGTTGTGGGAAAGTTACTAATACCAAGAGAGAGCAAGCAAGCTTACATATTTGTAAGCACATTTAAAGACTCTCCTTGTGTTTTTTGCCACTGTCCCATAGAATAAAGTGAGTCACATGGTTTTGTCACAGACTCAGAGAATGGAGAAATAGAGCCCCCTTCTTGATGACAGAAGCTGAAAAACACTGCAGCTCTTCTGTTCAATCTACCACATCTTGGAAGCCTAAGTGAGAGTGTACATGATAGTCCTTGTAACCAGGATATAGAGATAGACATTGATCTATCTATTTGTCAGTCAGGGTTTAACCACTTTTCTATGATTGATGGGGGGTGGGATTATTTTCAACCGCTGAGACCATCTAGCTGGGCTGCCTTTTTGAGTCTTCTGCTACACCTGAGATATACAAATAAAGTCAAAGAAACAGGCAGAAATTACCTCTGCCTAGGGTTCTGTAGGCCACATTAAGGAATTAAGGCCTTGATGCCCAGAGGAATGGGGAGCACAACATTTTTTTTTTTAAAAACAGTGAAGTGTTTTCTTTAATAAGGAATGTTTGTTCCAGAATGTGGTTTTTCTTTTTTTTTTAATAAGTTTATTTTTACATCATTTTGTACATTTTTTTAAAAATTTATTTATTTATTTGTGCATACAGAACTGGGGTACAGGCCAGAGGCTCAGGGGCGGTGAGAGGCTTCACCAGAGACAGAGTGGGGAGCAGAACAGGCAGATCTACGAAGTACACTGCTGAGGGAAGCAGTGGGCGGGTCAGGAGAGGTCTGCCACACCATGTGGTCACCTCCGGGGCAGGCGGGAATCGAACTCATGCGGAAGTGGCTTCAGATTCTCAGTGCTGTGCTTTAACCCGCTGCGCCAACAGGGAGGGCCCATTTTGTACATTTTTTCCCCCATCTCAATTGTAATCCCCGCGGGTTACCCATCACCGAGTCACCTGTGTGCCATCACCATAATCCCGTGCACTCCCCCCCGCCCCCGTTTTTGATCCCATTCCCCACTCCACCCCTGCAAAATGTCTCTGGTATATGGTTGTTCATTATTTTTGTTATTTTCTCTCCTGGTCCATTATACTCCTGCTATGAGTGAAACCATCCGGTATTTTTCTTTCTCTTTCTGGCTTATCTCACTAAGCATGATCTTTTCCAGCTCCATCCAAGTTGCTGCAAAAGACATGTGTTTCTCTTTTTTGGTTGCTGAGTAATATTCCATTGTATATATGTACCACATCTTTCTAATCCAGTCATCTACTTTTGGGCATTTGGGCTGCTTCCATGTTTTTCCAATTGTAAATAAAGCAGCAATAAACATGGGGGTACAAGTATCTTTTTCAATCAGTGTTTTTGTGTCTTTTGGGTAGATACCTAGGAGTGGGATTGCTGGGTCGTAGGGAAGCTCCATGTTTAGCAGTTTGAGGAACCTCCAAACAGTTTTCCATAGTGGTTGTACTAGTTTGCATTCCCACCAGCAGTGCAGGAGAGTTCCTTTTTCTCCACATCCTCACCAACATTTGTTGTTGCTAGTTGTTTGAAGATGTGCCATTCTCACTGGGGTGAGTTGGTATTTCATTGTGCTTTTAATTTGCATCTCCCTTATTACAAGTGATGTTGAACATTTTTTCATATGCTTGTTGGCCATCTGGGGAGCGAACATTTTAAGAAACTGGTAAGGTTACTTACAATGAGGACATTAACTATAGGAGCATTGCCAGAAAGGGGAAGAGAGAGATAAGACTTTAATCAGACTATGGGGTCAAGGGAAAGGTTTTCTCTTTTCTTTTCCAAGCAAGAGATTATTAACACTAGAGCTTTTGGAAAATTGATGGAAGGATTTAATATTGCAATAGGTTAAAGAGAAAGCCCTGAGGGCCCTTCCTGGTGGTGCAACCAGTTAAAGCACAGCACTATGAAGTTATCAACAGCTGTTTCTGTGAGATAATACCCAGCCCGGGAGGTGACCCACATGGCACGGCAGACTTCTGTCTTGCCTGCTGCTTCCCTCAGTGTATCTCAGTAGATTTGCCTGTTTTGCTTCCCACTCTGTTTCTTGTGAATCCTTTCACTGCCCCTGCACCTCTAGCCTGTATCCCATTTCTATATGCAAAAATAAATACATCTTTAAAAAATAAAATAAAATAAAGGAAAATCCCTGAGAATTCAAAAAGGAAATGTAAAACATGTACCGCAAATACTATATATACACACATACACGTAGAAATTAAATGGATAGACAGATATCATAAGTAAAATTAACAGTATTTTTGTTGTGCAATTCTTAATTTTAACACATGTATAGCTTTATGTAACTACCACCACAATCAGGATACAAGATAATTCCATCACCCCCAAAACCCTCCTTTTTGCTAACCCTTGAGAGTCACTCCGCCACTCCTGGAAACCACCTACTCATTCACAGTTTTAATCTTTTCAAAAGTGTCATTTTGAGGCCAGTTTCTTTCACTCAGCAAAATACCTTCATTGTTATGTTCTTATAATACTAAGCTGGATATATCAATAGTTCTTTCCTGACCCTACTGAATGTGAGAAAATATTTGCACAGCTGATCAAGGATTGATATCCAAAATATGTAAAAAAAACTCATGCAACTCAATAAAAACAACCCAATCAGAAAGTGGGTAAAAGAGATAAATATAGGTGGCCAATAGACAGATGAAAAAATGTTCATCATCACTCCTCATCAGGGAAATGCAAAGCAAAACCACAACGAGATGCCATCTCAACACTCATGAGGATGGCCCGCATCAAATAGACCAGAAACAACAAATGGTGCGGGCATGAAGAAAAAGGACCCCTCCCTATGGAGGTTTCTCAAAATATTAAAAGTGGATCTACCATATGACCCAACAAGTGCACTTCTGTGTATCTACCCCAAGCATACAAAGACAATAATTAAAAGGAACATACACACACACACTCACACTTCTATGTTCAATGCAGCACTATCTACAATAGCAAAGTTTAGCAAACAACCTAAGTGCCCAAGGACAGAAAATTGGATGAGAAAAATGTGGTACATGTACTCACAAGTACACATAAGATGATGACACAGAAGATAACGTGGGCCACTTTCCCTATTGACTGGTTAGATTTGAGGGAACCAAAGTTGAAGTTGGAAGCCTGACTCTTCAAAGCCATAACTGAGCCATGAGTATTATCCACTCAGAAGATTATCCTAATGCCAGACAAAATCATGTACATGAATAGCTTTTGGAGTTACAAGCTTGCAAGTCAAAACAAAAAATACAGATCTTTTAATGACTCATTAAAATCATTACTTCCTGTCCATATATTTGGAATTTCCTGATTCACCATATGATATCACTAATAACTACAATCGCCGAGGTAAAATGAAGCTATCTCACAGAAGTAGAGCCTGTAATGAAGTACCAATAAAAAGAGTAAGACAACTTAAACAAATTTTCCATAAGATATAGTCAACACCTCCATTAAAAAAAGACATTCTGGGCCCTCCCTGGTGGGGCAGTGGGTTAAAGCACAGCACAAAGAAGCTTAAGTCACTTCCGCATGAACATGAGTTCGATCCCCGCTTGCCCTGGAGGAGATCCACATGGCTCGGCAGACCTCTCCTGACCCGCCCGCTGCTGCCCTCAGCAGTGTACTTCTTCGATCTGCCTGTCCTGCTCCCGGCTCTCTCTAGTGAATCCTCTCACCCTCCACATCTCTGGCCTGTATCCCAGTTCTGTACGAATAAATAAATAAATATTAAAAAAAAAAGACATTCTTCAGAAAAAAAACAAAACAAAAGACAAACAAACTGAGGCAACCAGAGAGGGAGGATAGTGAGAGGGTAGTGGCCTAATGGAACATGGTAGAAGATTACTGGGGTACAAATGATAGGCCGGATATTAAAAATGTAAACCTACTTTAGCTCAATAAATATAATGTGAAAAAATTAATTCATTCCCTTTTATCCCAGCTTCTGTTAGTGTTCCTCAGGTCAGTAAATATCACGATTCTGTTATATACTTGGGACTAAAACCTTGGCCTCATCCTTATCTCTTTTCTTAACCAGTCCATTAGTAAATCCTTGTAGCATTACTTCAAAATATATCTGGGATCTAACCATACCTCCACTGCTTCAAAAGTCAGCATCTTCTGCTAGGAATAATGCTTCTACCCTTACCCCTCCACCCTTATCGTGTAGTGTCCTTTCAGAGACTTAAATCTGATCAAGTTACTCTTCTACTCAAAAATTTCCAGTAATTTCAGTGGTAGCAATCCAAATTTGTGACCAGCAAGGAAGGTCCTGCATGAACGGGCCCCTGGCTACTTCTCTGATCTCATCTCTTACCACATTCTCCCTCATTCACTGTGTATCAGCCATTGTGACCTCCTGGCTATTTCTATAACATATCAAGAATGCTCCTACCTCAGAGCACTTGAATTTACTGTCTCCCCTCTCTGGAACACTCTCTCCCTAGATATTTACATTCTCACCTCAATCAGGTCAATCCATTTTCTGTTTAAGTGTCCCAATAAGTCCTTTTTTGACTAACATCTAAAATAACAGCTACCTGCATCACTGTCTAACCCTTACCCTGATTTGGTCTTCATAGCATTTATCTCCTCATATGCATACACACTCATGAGGGCATACATTTTTTTTTAATCTCCCCACCCACGGGCACCTAGTGGGAGTAAAATAACTATTTTTGATTGAATAAATTATAGGTAGAAAGAATAAGACAGAAATACATGTAGATTTCTTGATTTTAGGGCATTCTACATTTTTCATTACTTATACAATTAGACCATTGGGGAAGAGGCTCAGGAAGTATAGGGATAGAGAACTGCAGAGATAATGAAAAACAAATTAACTAGGAAAATATAATGAAACTTCTAGGCACTGTGCAGAGTCCACTTAAAGCTGAAATTATTAGTGATGCCAACCTGCTCAGCAGGACAATTTTCTATGACAGGGCACAGGCCGTGGAGAAGAATGTTGATCTATCCAGGAATGAAGGAATTAGCTGGGGGGAAAAAGTGTTAGGAGAGATTTCAGAGTAAGTAAGGGGAAAATAATGATGAATTTGTTAGATCCAAGATGGTTACAGAGAGGAGTGAGAGGATTAAGTTGAAGCTTTTAAGAGATTGGAGGTTCTGATAAAGTGAAAGAACAGTTATAGCAAAATCTTGAGTGGTCAGGTTCTAAGGATAGCTGGACAGAGAAATGTTTGAATTACCGAATCTGGACACAAAAGCGCTTCTGGCTACAACGTGCAGATTTTGACGGATTAGAGGTTGATGTAAATAAAGCTCACCGGCTTTGAAGTTCGGATGTTAAACGATTTGTCAACGTTGACTCTGAAATTATCCAGATGAAAGACGGTTAAAGGGGAAAATGTTTGACAGGTGGCTGGATGCACAAGTAGATGATCTTCAAAGTGGCAGTCAAACATATGACAAAGTCTAAACTTTTAAGAAGCAAGGGATTTTACTAGAAACGACAACGTTAGCCACGTAGCGCCCCCATTTTGGAATCTGGGGAGTGACAATACTAACTTAAGTGAGGGGGTCCCAAAGGATGTAGCATCCGCGAAGAACAGCCAAGGGGACTCCAAGGAGTGGGGAAGTTCAGAGAAAGCCGATTTGGAAGCGGGAATCTTAGAGGGAGAAGGTAGGAGGCTGGGGAGGGGCCCAAAACACCAGAAACCCGGTCCTTTAGGTACTTACCGTCCAGCCTATACACGGCAGCACACCAGCGTCAGCCACCAATAAGCCTAGTAAGACCACATCGACTCCGGCTCTTTTCAACTCACCGCGTAAAAGCTTACACCGGAACTCCTCCAAGCCCACGCTTTCTCATTGGCTGGAGCTTGTAATCACCTCACTCCGTTTCCGCTCGCGAAGGAGAGCCGGAGGGCCGTCTCTCTCAGCACTTCCGCCTAGCTCCGCCCCTCGCCCCCTTTTGGACCACTTCCGGTCACTGGCCCCGCCTACTCATCGCCCCGCCCCGCCCCGCCCCGGGCCGGCAGCCCGGCCCCGCGGCGCCGCTTCCGGTGTGGGCCCCGCCCCGGCTGTGGCCCCCGGCTGCGGAGGAGTCGGCGTCTCAGCTGCCGCGCCGGGGCCTGAGCGGCTGTCTCCTCTGCCGCCCGCTGACCCCAAGCGCCCCGCACAGGTATGCCGCGCGGAGTCCGGCGTCTCGGCGGCGGCGGGACCGGGGCTGCGGCAGGTGGAGGGGCATCAAGGCGTGCGAAGGGAGGCAGGTGTGGAGGGGCGGACGAGAAGGCGCGCGCCGTGGGACCGCTGGGGCCGCAGAGGGAAAGTGAGAGCTCTGGGAGGAGTCCGGTGGCGCCTTGCGCCCTTTAGGGCGATTTGAGATAAAGGGATGGGAAGAGTAGGGGCCCCTTGGAACTGAGAGGGTGAGGATAGGTGGGGTTCCGGTGATCGGAGAAGAGCCAGCGGATTGGCTGGGAGGGCTTGGTAGAGGTAAAAGTGACCCGGTTGGCTTGCGGGGGGTGGGGGAGAGGTTAAAGAATGGATAGGGAGGGGGTGCTGTAGTAACTGGGGTGGGAGCTGTGGGCACCCGGGCCAGAGGGCTCAGACAAGGTTGAGGGAATGGTGAACCAGAGAGGGTTCAGAGCTGCAGGGAGTTCGTTGCGCCGTGTTTGGTGGTCCCGAACTTTAGGGAAAATGGGATGGGGGTGGGGGGAAAAACTATGTGAAGGGATGAAGTGGTTTAGATTTCTAGGTAGAGTTTTCTAAATGTGGGCAGGTGGTATTGTTGTTTGGCCCGACTGGCTGTTTAGGGACTCGGGAGAGATGGGCTCTTTGGGGGAGGGTGTGCGTATTGAGCTGTAGAACTGAGTCATCTCAATCTCACTGAAGAGGCTGAGAGACACCTCCCCCCTCTGCTGGGGACAACGTACCGAGAAGATGGTGCCACAAGACAAGAAGCAGTTGTTCATTGACTGGCAGAATCTAGTTGAAAATTTATTCCAGTTGTGACTGATTGACTGTTAGGATTGTAAGAAAAATTAAAACGTCCTTCGAATTATTTGCTTTATTCTTTTGTTTCATTTTATTTGGCCCAGGTCGGTTTTATTTTAAGCGAACACTTTCCAACTCAATTTAAAACCTTCATGTAAAGATCCTCTTATGCTTTGTTACAATAAGGGCTAAAGTAGAAAGTACTGCTGGCAAAACTCATACTTTATAAAATACACGAAGACAAGCAGTAAGAGACAAATTGGAATTTGAATCTTTCACAAAATACAAAAGGCAAAAGCAGTGTTTAGAAGATACAAAGTGAGAATTTATTATCTTTACTTTTTTGCCGCCTTTTACAACATTGTACCTTTTTTCTCTAACCCATTTAAAAAGTCATAAATCCAAGTAGATGTTATTGCTGGGAATGTAATTACTTTTCCATTAATTTTCCAAGATGGTAAAGACATTTGGGTTTTTCATTTTGTTTGTTTTTTTTTTTTTACCCTGATCTTCCCGATCCTAACACAGAGAACAATATAAATATCAAGTCCTAACCTGTGCCATGTAATGACAGCATTTACACCATGTTGTAAGTCCTGTTTCCCTAAAATTTGCCCTACCATGGTAATTCATTCAGTTATGGATCTTGAGGTTTGTTGGGGGTGGGGAATCAAGAAAGGAGGAAGAGAAGGGGGTTAAGAGAGGAGAGGGTGTGAAAGGGGGTGTGTGTGTTTGGAGACTGATTGGTAAGAATGCTGATAAACCTGCCCCTAGAATACTTTTAACCTGAAAGCCTTTTCTTTATTTCACATAGAATATTATTGTAGAAGTGAATCAGAAAGAAAGGGTATACGAAGAGAATTACTTGTCTGTTTATAAAAAAGGCATTAACTCATTTGGACAATGTTGATATTTGGTTTTAAATTAATTCATTTTAAGATCTTCTGAGGAATTCCCCATTTGTTTTTGAGTGACGATTGCAATTTGAAGCTCTTGCTTCCTTATGTGTTTCTTTCATGTTGTTGAAATAGGATTCTTCTTGAGGCTGTAATGTCCAGTTTGCATGGCTCAGCCCACTTCAGAGAAGACTGGCAATTTGACCTAGGAAATTTGAAAAGTTTAAGCCCAAGAGCAGCTTGCTAGGTTCTGCTTTTCTAAGAGACGTCACTCTGCCTGAGAGCTCTGTGTCTAAGATGGTGTTCTCTCGCTCTCTGATGGCCCTGGAACATAAGTAGCAGTCGCTCTTCTGGTGGCAGGCCTTTCTTTCCTTTTATTATTGTGGTTTTCATACTTACAGTGTTTGTACAGTGAAAACCCAGTTGCCTTTTTGGTAATAAACAGATTAACATTTGCTAATATTGAGGTAGAGAGGTCAGAATATAGATGTTTGCATACTAGTGTCTAGAGTTACTTCATCTGCAGTCTACTACTACTGATATTAATCTCAAATTTACCCCTTAAATCCTGTTCCTCTTCCTCACACTCCTTACTCTCCTAACCACCCCCACCCCAAAACTCCCAGCACTCCTCATCTTAAAATTCAGGTGTAAGAGCAGAGGTTTGGTGTGCAGAACTCCTGCCCTTTGCTAAAGAAACAATACCTTTTTATATCTGTTTTACATAATTCCCCTCCCCTTTTTTTCTTTTTTGTGATTTCTATTAACCTCTTAATAGAATTTAGACCCAGTGTGCCTGCTGGGCTGTGCCCAGATTCAGAACCATGCCAATTGGTGGGTGAACCTTGAGGCAGTGATGGAGCCAGTGCAGCCACAGAAGCAGCAGCAGCCACAGCAGCAGCAGCAGCAGCAGCAGCCACAGCAGCCACCAGCACAGCAGCCACCGCACCTGGCTCCTCTGCAGATGGATGCCAGAGAGAAGCAGGGACAGCAGATGAGAGAGGCCCAGTTCTTATATGCCCAGAAGCTGGTCACACAGCAGACTCTTCTCTCTGCCACACCTGGCAGGCCTTCAGGGAGCCCTGCCCTGGGTCCTGCAACCCGAGTTACACCTGCCCGAGTTTTTGAGCGGAGCAATGTGAACTCAGAGCCTGAAGAAGAGGAAGGAGGTTTAGAAGACGAGGAGGGGGATGATGATGATGATGATGTTGAAGAAGTGTCTGAGAAGGAGGGCCAGGCTGCTTCAAAGTATTTTCATATGCAGAAAGTGGTTCGCCAAGACCCCAGAGCAGCCCCCATATCTGGTCTGCTCCCAGCATCAGGTCTCCCACCGCATGGACAGCAAGCTAAAGAAGACCATACCAAAGATGCTTCCAAGGCCCCACCTTCCGTCTCCTCAGGTGGGCAGCCCAGCTGGAATCTGGACGAGCGACTCAAACAGGTCAGTGTTTGCGGAGTGGGAGTCAGTGGGTGTTTCCAAAGCCTAGTTGGAGTGGGGTGCTGGATGACCAGGCCAGGGACACTGCCAGTCTGCCTTCTCACCCCGTTTTGATGATCTGTGGTCTAGAAATAGACTTTCTTCTTCACAATGAAATATGTAAGTTACTTGTAATATAGGTTGTTTCACATGTGATATAAAAGAATGTCAGTACAGTCTAGTCTGTTTAAGGAAAGCTGAGTTAACATCAGTGTCGTCAGAGCATCTAAACAGGAGATGTGTGGCTCTAATTACAGTTTTCCTAGTAGTAACACGAAACAGTAATCTTGCCTGGAACAGTTTCTTTGTTCTAGCGTAACCCAGGGTCATGCTCTTTAAGGACGGGGTGCTATCTTGCGGCTAAACAAAAATGCTACGAAGTGCATGTATTGTGTATATTTTCTATCAAAGGCCATGATTTCATTTCACCCTTACATCACCCCTTTTGAAACAGGGAAGGGTAGACCTCAGACTTGCTCTTTTAGTGATGGCAAGTTTAAGTGACTCCCAAATATGCCCAAGTATCAGAGTCACCGGGTAACTTAAAATGACAGATCCCTAGTCCTAATGAGTTCTCTCAGGTGTGGGAGCCTAAGGAATCTGTTCTCAGCTGAGCCTTTGGCTTCTGATTTCTCTTTCCAGCCCACAAAGCAGCTTTTCCTCACAAAAGAATGAGAGTGATAAGTTGTTCCAGGTTAAGAGACTTGTTGCTTAGGTGTGGAATTTATGACAGAGCTGTTACATCTGGGTACTCCCTATAAGCACACACTTTTCATGTGGTTCAACGGTGCTGTTTAGAAATCAGTTGTGCTGTTTAGAAATCAGTTGTGAAGAGTTGTGGCTTTAACACAGGGCAGCAGAGAAGTCTTCTAAGAAAGGTCCTTTGGAACCTGAAAAATCAGCTTCTTTGTGTCAAGGAGCCCCATGCAGTTGATCTGAGTTTTCAAAGGCACTTGTTTGTGGTCCATTCCAGAGCTGGCAAAGTGGGATTCAAATCCCATCTCTTCCATTCACTACCCTTGTGATTTTCTCACGGGACTCTTAATTCTCTGAGCCCGTTTCAGCTCCTCTGTGAAATGAGACTCATGAAGTGCACCTCCCTGGCATGTTGTGAGGATTAACTGAGCTAGCACGAGGGCAGCAGTAGTGCTCCAGGTGTTCTTTGTGCAGACACTTCCATTTCCCCGCGCTGCATCCACACAGATGTGTTCTGAAGCAGGAAGATGCTAACATGCATGCAGGCTTCCCTCAGATCTCCAGGGAGGTTATAGCAGAGCTAGGACTAGGATCAGAGATCCCAACTTCCACGACAGCAGCAGCCTGGCTTCCAGCCCAGTCCCGCCTCCCTGCTGATTGCTCTGGTTTAGCAAAACATCTGTGAACAGCCGGCAGCCCCCGCACTGCTGTGTGATTGGCAGAGTTCCACGCAGGCCGCTGAGTCAGCTCAGAGTGGGATCCCGCCCTGACAGCACTGGGAAAGTTCAGGCCCGAGGCAGGCGGCCGGGCTGCCCCCGCCTTGGCAGCTGGCCAGCCTCTGCGTGTGTGCGGTCGTTCCTAGAAAGTGCAGCCGCGTGCGAGGAACAAGTGGAGCTCCAGAGCCTGTCGTCTTCAGGAAGTGCAGCAGGTGTTGAGGTCAAGCCATTAGAGCTTTGAAAAAAGAGACTCTTCAGGACTGGCATGTGCCTGCACACACGTGTGCATCCTGGCCGGCACCCAGCACGTCTTCTGTGCGGCAGCAGCCCTGTGGCTAGCCGGCTCAGTGCCCAGGGGCTGGCTGTTGATTTCTGAAACCTTCTGAGTTCACTTTAAGCTTCTGAGGCACCCTCACTAATTATAGATTGCCTGGCAGAGCACCTGCCAACATGTTTTATGAATGTCCCTGTAGCTAACGCCTCAGCTTACATCCTAAATTTACCTTCCACCTGGATTTGGAGATGAAGGACTAGGTTAGGGGGTTATTGGGTAACAGTAAAACCTGACGTGCACTTCCTTTCCCTTCTGAGTTTAACTCTTCAAAATCAGTTTGGACTGTGGCCTCCTCCTTTGTGTAGTCTGCTTCTAAAAGAAGAAAATGGTGTGCTGGCAATTTAAATTCATTTTAGTTGGGGGGGGGGCACTGAGAAAGGTAATACCCTTGGGCACAGCATGTAGACACTCTTACAACCCATGAGACTAGCTATTTTGTTGTTTGAAGTCTAATTCTTATGTAAGGAACTCCGGAGAGCAGAAACAAAGTATCCCTTACCCTGGCAACAATTAGAGATCTTTATCTCTTAAGATTAATGCAAAATGACCCTGTTGTTAATATGTAGCAGTGTCCAGTTTGTTCTTTTCCAGAGGCTTCTTTGGGCCAGGCCTGTGTCCTCTGGACCAAGGAACTTCTCAAGGAGCTCACTCCAGCACAAAGCAGTGTGGGAACTCCAGAGGGTTAGGTCTTGAGTTGCAGGTTTCACTCTGTCTTGTTTCAGCTCAAGCCCAACTGCCCAGTCTGAGCTATGGTGTAGATATTTAAAAAATGGTATCAGGGCGTCCCTGGTGGTGCGGGCGTTAAAGTCTTAGCACTGTCCGGCTATTGCCAGCCACTGCAGCGTGAGTTGGCTCTCCAGGGAGCTGATCCACATGGTGCAGCAGACCTCTCCTGTCTTACCTGCTATTCCCCTTATCAAGTATATTTTAGTAGATCTACCTGTTCTGCTTCCCACTTTTGTCTCTCTGGTGAATCCTCTTACCCTTCCTCACATTCTCCCACCCTCCACAGACCCCAGTTCTTATATGCATAAATGAAAAGAGTAAAAAGAATAAAAGCCATATTAGTAAGAAAACAGTATCTTTTAATCTCTATTCCAAGGTAAAAATGTTGATGGTGTCCGCAACATAGCTAGCCTAGCTTGGTAAGCCAACAGGAATATGCAGAAATATTTTGCAAGATTTGAAGGCAGGGGTAACAGGCACCTGCCATCTGAAAAACAAAATTTGTGAAGCTTAAAATAGCCATAGGTTATCTTTTGTTTTGAAATCCCTATCAGAGCATGTTAAGCCAAAATAATTTCATAGCTTCTCTTTGAAGAAATACTTAGAAAATAATTGCTAGGCCTGTATTGTTGGAGTGAGTGGGTGTTCAGTTACACCAAAGTGACTGGAAGATGGATGGTGCTGTTGAGCCAGGCGTTCTATAGCCCTCAGATTTTTTTTTTTAAGATTTATTTATGCACACAAGAACTGGGATGTAGGCCAGAGGTGCAGAGGGTGAGAGGATTCACCAGAAACAAAGTGGGGAGCAGAACAGGCAAATTGACTGAAATACACTGCTGAGGGGAGCAGCGGGTGGGTCAGGAGAGGTCTGCCGCGCCACGTGGGTCAGTTCCCTGGCTGGGGATTGAACTTGAGTTGCAGTGGCTGCAGATAGCTTCATAGTGCTGTGCTTGAACAGGTTGTGCCACCAGGGAAGGACCAGCCCTCAGATTTCTATGAGTAGAGTAAATGATTATAATAAAACAAGACCACAGACAAAGCTGAGTGTCCCTTCTCTCAAGAGAGATTGGTTGAACCTGTCAGCACTCATCCAGCTGGGGGGTATTGCTGGCTTATTAATGGTGGCTTATTAGTGGTGTCCTTCTGGGAAGAGGGGGATACAGACATTATAGGTTTCATCTACCTTGGACCTATTAATGGAGCCAGGTTTCCAGAAAAGCATAGACTCCCCAGCATAAGGTAGAAAGATGAGAACATGGTAGCCAGAGTGTCTGAAACTGTGCATACTTTGACAGTCACTTCTGTTCCTAGGGTGTGGGAATGAGGTAGAAAGACTACTAACACTACACTTTTGCAGCTGCTTTCCATGTTAAGATAGGGGTGCATGTATTTTTTCCCCTTTAGGTATAAGTAAGCTTTATCTTTTACATATATATTTTACATCATTTTACATATGTATTTTACATCATTCTTCACTTTTATACAATGGTCAGCACCTTAACTTGGGTTCTTAGCCCTCTGACTCAAGACAATCCCTTCTCATGTGACCCAACTTCTAGTCCTTCCTCCTAACTTTTAAGAATTTGCTCTGTCAACAAACCCTCCTCACTCTATTCTTTTCCACATTTGCACTTGTTCTACTATGTCTCTAATTTTTAAATCTGTTAATCAAGAAATCTTCCTCAGTTGCTACAAGGAAATGAGATGCCACTTTTTTTTTTTAAGCTCCATTTATTTATGCATACAGAACTGGGGTACAGGCCAGAGGTGCAGGGGCCATGAGAGGATTCACCAGAGACAGAGTGGGGAGCAGTACAGGCAGATTGATGAAGTACACTGCTGAGGGGAGCAGCAGGTGGATTAGGAGAGGTCTGCTGAGCCATGTTGATTACTTCCAAGGTGGGGTAAACTGCTGCTGAAGCAGCTGCAAACTGCAACTAGCTTTATTGTGCTGTGCGTTAACCCCTTGTGCCACCAGGGAGGGCCCTTGAGGTGCCACTTTTAAAAACTCCCAGAACTATGTGTCTCCTCCCAGCTTGTTCTGTAGTTCTATCCCTCATTGCCCACTACAGAGATTAGAGGAACAGCCTGCACTCCTTACTTCCACTAATCTCCCGCTCACTCAATACTTTAGTCTGCATGATCTCTTCCATGTGCTTGAACTTCCTCTTGGGAAGGCGCCAGTGACCACCATCTTGCTAACTAAACTAAGCCCAGCCTGCCCTCATCTCATTTGATTTCTCAGCATTTTCAAATACAGGAGACCCTTATTCTTCCTTATC
Organism: Condylura cristata; assembly: GCF_000260355.1. Classification (NCBI taxonomy): domain Eukaryota; kingdom Metazoa; phylum Chordata; class Mammalia; order Eulipotyphla; family Talpidae; genus Condylura; species Condylura cristata. The sequence continues at coordinate 33,293,970 of NW_004567124.1, forward strand.
CTTGCTTTCTACAGGCCTCCCATCTGCTTATTTTCCTTTATCTTTTTATCTTCTCTCTGGTCTGTACAGCTTCCAGCTTCCAGCTTCCCGCTTCCCAGGACTCAGGCCTAAACCTCTTTTCTATATGCTCCGTCTGGGCAATTGCTTTCACTGTCTTGCATTTCAATAGTCCCTACAAGCCAGTGATGGAATCCATGTTTGTATACTGAACTCAGTGACTGTATTCTTACTTACCTTCTTGCCATGCCCACTTAACTTACTCATATCATAAGTTTAACCAGATAAAAACTGAACTCTTGCTTTCCAGCCTTCTCCCCCAAAACGGTTTCCTCCTTTATTGCCCTTCTCCGTAAGTGGCATTTCTGTACCTTTTCACACATATCAGAAATTGTGGAGATGACTATATCACCAAGTCTTACCAGTTTTCCATCTAAGTATCTAGATTCCTGCCTTTTCTCTCCATCACCTGTATCTAACCCATGCTGCTTCCTACCTATGCTATAGCTCTGTAGCTATCAACAGTCTCTGTGTCCTTCTTTACCAATTTGATTCTGTTCCACTCACCAGCTAGTGTGACTTTCTAAAAAAAATCAAATTGTCACTCCTTTAGTGCCCCCCCTGGGATGGAGTGGGGAATGGGATCAAAAAATGGGGGTGGGGGAGTACCTGGGACTGTGGTGATAGCACAAGGGTGAATTGGTGATGGGAAGCCTTCAGGGATTACAACTGAGATGGGAAAAGGCATAAAATGTGATGTAAAAATAAACTATTATAATAAAAAAAACCCTGTACTTTACTTGTTCATCCGTCCATCTACCCAGCCCCTAAAATCACTGATTCTTTTATTCTTTTCTAGAATGTTGAATAGATGGAATTATATAGTACAGCAGATAATGTTTTCAAATCTTTTGTTCAATGAAAGCCAACTGACAGTGAACAAAACAAGTACAGGAGAGGTCTGCACCATGTGAGTCACTCCTTGGCTGTGGATTGTACTTGTACTGCAATGGCTGTGGATAGCTTCATAGTGCTGTACTTTAACCCCTTGTCAGCAGGGAGGACCCTCTTTTTTTTTTTTTTTAAAGATTTATTTATTCATACAGAACTGGGGT
>NW_004567124.1:33295431-33302916 GCF_000260355.1 Condylura cristata
TCTGGACATAACAGTTTATTTACCCATTCACCTTCTGAAGAGCACTTTGCTTGCTTACAAAAATTTGGTAGGTATGATTAAAGCTGCTATAAACAGGGGCCTCTCTAGTGGTGCAAGGGCTAAGTCTCAGCACCATCAAGCTATCACCAGCTACTATGGCATGAGCTCCATCACCAGCCTGAGAGCTGACCCACATAATGGTGCAGCAGACCTCGCCTGTTTCTCCAGCTGCTCCTCTCAGCAGAGTATTTCAGTCAGTCCCCTTGTTCTATTCCCCCACTCTGTCTCTAGTGAATCCTCTTACCCTCTCTCCCAACACACATCTGGCCTATACTCCAGTTCTTGTATGCGTGAATAAATAAAATAGATCTTTTAAAAAAGGTGCTGTAGACATCTATATATGTTTTGTGTAGACATAGTTTTCAGTCATTTGAGTAAATACCAAGAAATGGATTCTTTGGTAAAATATACTTGTTTTTATAAGAAACTGTCACTATTTTCCAAAGTGGCTGTACCACTTTGCATTCCCACCATCAAAGAGCGATAGTTCCTGTTATTAGCACTTGGTGGTGTTTGGAATTTGAATTGTGGTTGGTTTTTTTTTTTTAATATGGATTTTTTATTGACACGATTGTAGGCTCACATGCAGTTGTGGTTTATCATGGCAGTAATTTTTAATAAAACTAGTATACTATTATTTACATTTCCCAAGTTATTTGTACTTTGTGTGTCAGTTCTGTGTTTAAACGTTTCAGTTGTATGTTTAACTTATCTGAAATAATTGTTACAATGAATGCAGTTGAAGCTGTAGATCACATGCTGTAGCAGGAAAGTTTTGATATTAATTTCATTTGTGCTTGATTGCTTCTTTTTTTTAAATTTATTTATTCATATAGAACTGGGGTACAGACCAGAGGTGCAGGGGTGGTGAGAGAATTCATCAGAGACAGAGTGGGGAGCAGAACAGGCAGATAGAGGAAGTACACTGCTGAGGGGAGCAGCAGGTGGGTCAGGAGAGGTCTGCCACGCCATGTGGATCACCTCTGGGGGCACAGCGGGGATCGAACTCATGCTGAAGTGGCTTTAGCTTCTGAGTGCTGTGCTTTAACCTGCTGCGCCACCAGGGAGGGCCTTGATTGCTTCTTAAACTCAAAGGTGGTTCAAAAGTGTCATTTGGTTTTCAAATACTTTTTCTAAAATATTAACATATAACTTAATTTTTGTGGTCAGATAACTGGTGTGACATCCATTTTCTGGAATTTGTTAAGATTTCTTTTGGTATAACTTGTTTCTGTAAATGGTCCAGGTACACTTGGAAAGAATGTATTTTCCCTGTTTGCATGCCTGCTGAGTGAAGCTTATTTATGGTGCTATTGCTTATCTTTACTAAGGTTTGTTTGTGAGGTCAGTTTTAGGGGTAAATGAATTAAAATATTCCAGTTTAAACTGTCTTTTAACTAGTAGTAATGTACCTTCCCTCCATTACACATTCTAACCTTTGCTTCTTGAGAACACAAATAAAATACCTATCATATTGCCCCTCCCCTTTTTTTTTTTAAGGTTAATTTAATCAATGTAGTTATTAGGACCAGTGATTTTTCTTGAAATTTTTTTCTCCCTATTATTTTGGAAATTCAGCTTAACTATATATATGTTTTTTTGTTGTTGTTTTCTCCTTTCCTGTTTTTTCTTCATAGGATTGAATTTTCTTTAAACTCCCCTATGAGTTTAGAAATTATACTTCCTTTTCAGTTCTCTTATTTCTTTTAGATTTTAGCTTGCATTCTTGACTATTTACACTACTTTCAAACAAAATAGTAGGACCTTAAAATTTTGAATTTTAAATTCTACTTCTTTCCATCTTCCAATTTATTGTGGCCATTGTTATAATTCTACTTTGTTTTAACCTCCTCCCCAATATTAGTTTCCCCCAGTCCACACCACACCCTCCATATTCTGTATTTATTTAGACTTCTCAACAAATTTATCTGTCTCTTTTCTCACCATTACTTCTTATTTCCATTTGGGCTCAGTTTTCCTTTTCCAGTTTTACTAATTCTTTTTGCAGAGATTTGTGGTATGTTATTCATGGTGTGTCTGGAAAAGTTTTTAAAATTTTGTAACTTTATTACCCTGGTTGTTAGTTAGTTGTTTATAGCTTTAGAGTTTCCATTGACTATTATTTCCCTTAACACTTTGATGATTCCATTGTCTGCTAGCAACTGTTGTTTTTAAGATTTTCTTCTAATATGTGTACAAGGGTTGGGATATAGGCCAGAGGTGCAGTGGGTGAGAAGGTTGACCAGAGACTGAGTGGGAAACAGAACAGGCAGATCTACTGAAATACACTGCTCTGAGGAGCAGTGGGTGAGACAGGAGAGGTCTGATACACCTCCATGGCTGGGGATTGAACTTAGACTGCAGTGACTGGTAATAGCTTGATAGCACTGAGACTTTAACACCTGCACCATCAGGGAGACCCCTAGCAACTGTTTCTACTGTTGAGAAATCTACTGTCATGCTAATTGTCATCTTCCTGAATATTTTTTCTTGTAGCTTTTAAACTTTTTCTTTTCGATGCAGTTGTTTTGTACATCTATCATTACTATAGTTCTCTCAGTTTGGACTTATTTATCTCTCTTCATCTGTCTTTCAACCTAATTTATGTTTTTATTTTTCTTGACTGCTATTTTTTTCTTGACAACTGTTCTGATAAAAGTCTTTGAATCTTCTCATTCAATATTCTATATATTGTTTCCATTTTGTCACTTTCTTTCATTCTAGAATATTTTCCAACTTCTGATTCTCTCTTTAGCTGTCTCTTCTAATTTGTAATTTAAAAAATAACATAACAGTTTATTTTTACATAATTTTGTGCTTTTTCCCATATCAGTTGTAATCCCCGTGGGCTTCCCGTCACCAAATCACCCGTGTGCTATCACCATAGTCCAGTGCACTCCCCCCCCATTTTTGATCCCGTTCCCCACTCCACCCCCATAAAATGTCTCTGGTATATAGTTGTTCATTATTATTATTTTTCTCACCTGGTCCTTTATACTCCTGCTATGAGTGAAACCATCCAATATCTTTCCTTTCCTTTCTGGTTTATTTCACTAAGCATGATCTTTTCCAGCTCCATCCATGTTGCTGCAAAAGGCATGTGTTTCTTTTTTTTGGCTGCTGAGTAATATTCTATTGTGTATATGTACCACATCTTTTTAATCCAGTCATCCACTTTTGGGCATTTGGGTTGTTTCCATGTTTTTCTAATTGTAAATAAAGCAGCAGTAAATGTGGGGGTGCAGGTGTCTTTTTGAATCAGTGTTTTAGTGTCTATTGGGTAGATACCTATGAGTGGGATTGCTGGGTCATATGGAAGTTCCATTTGTAGCAGTTTGAGGAACCTCCAGTTTTCCAAGGTGGTTGTACTAGTTTGCATTCCCACCAGCAGTGCAGGAGAGTTCCTTTTTCTCCACATCCTCGCCAACATTTGTTGTTGCTAGTTGTTTGAAGATGTGCCATTCTCACTGGGGTGAGGTGGTATTTCATTGTGGTTTTAATTTGCATCTCCCTTATTACAAGTGATGTTGAACATTTTTTCATATGCTTGTTGGCCACCTGCATTTCCTCTTTGGAGAAGTGTCTTTTTAGCTCTTCAACCCATTTTTTGATGGGGTTGTTTATTTTTGAGGAGTTTCATCAGTTCTTTGTATATCTTTGTGATCAATCCTTTATTGCTAGTTTTGTGTGAGAAAAAATTTTCCCAATCAGTGGGATGTCTGTTTGTTTTTTGTAATGTTTCTTTTGCTGTACAGAATCTTTTTTTTTTTGTTTAATCAGAAGCTCTTTAACTTGAGGTGGTCCCATCTATTTATCCTTTCCTTCACTATCATTGTGTTGGCTGCTCAATCTTCAAAGATGTTACATACGTGTATGTCGTATAGTGTTTTATGGTTTTCGTTCTTATGTCTAGGTCTTTAATCCACTTTGAGTTGATATTTGTGTATGGTGCGAGGTAGTGATCTAGTTTCATTTTTTTGCATGTAGCTTCCCAGTTTTCCCAGCACCATTTGTTGAACAAACTTTCTTTGTTCCATTGTATCTTCTTTGCTCTTTTGTCAAAGATTAGCTGCCCATAAACCTGTGGGTTTATATCTGGGTTTTCTATCCGAATCCACTGGTCTGTTTGTCTGTTCTTGTTCCAGTACCATGCAGTTTGATTATTATGGCTTTGTAGTATAGCTTGAGGTTTGGAATTGTGATACTTCCATTCTCTTTTCTTTTTAGTCATGAGAGTTTTGACTATTCGAGGTCTTTTGTGGTTCCATCTAATTTGTGATTTTTAAAAATTATCTTCATAGTATGTTTAATTTCTGTACCTTTTTTGCTTTTAAAAATATGCCTGTTCTTGGCTCTCTCTGGTGGAGCAAGGGGTTAAAGCTCTTGCTTTGCTTGCTATAAAGCTCTTTGCAGCCACTGCAGCATAAGTTAGATCCCGGGCCAGGGAGCCAACCCACTTCGCATGGCAAACTTCTTCTGTCTCTCCCACTGCTCCCCTCAGCAGTATGGTTCAGTGGATCCGCCTGTTCTGCTCCCCACTCTTGTCCCTGAGTCCTTTTACCCCTTGTACCTCTGACTTGTGCCCCAGTTGTTGTATACATAAATAAATAAATCTTTTAAAATATACCCGTTCTTACCTTATAGTTAGCTCTTTGAACTTTAGCTTTTTTTTTTTTTCTTTTAACACTTTGTCTTAGGGAATTGCTAAGAATTTTTATTATGGAAATCCCAAACATACAAAAAAGAGATTAATTGATGGTAACGAACTTTTGCCCAACCTTCAACAATACCAGTATTCTGACATTCTTTCAACATGCTTATTTTAAAGATGCTTTTAGATTATTATTTCTAACTCTTGAGGTGCATGGCCTCCCTGTGTCATACTACTCTCCCTCCAATAGTTTATTTTCTCTTATGGTTTTTGTGTTTTGCAGTGTATGTTCATTTTGAGTTGGGATTTATTTCTATGGAAGTCTCAGGTGCTTTGGATTATGGAAACATTCCTAAAGGGAGTCTTATTTTCTCCTGTGCTGGGCAGTCTTACAAGTTTATTTGGTTGTAATTGGTTTGGAATAGTATGAATTTCTAGTTTGATCTGTGGCTAGTGAGAGCCAAGGTTTCTATTTCTTATATAATCTTTTTCCATGTGGCCATTGGCAGATAAAATGTTCTTTGCTTCTCCAGCTACATAGGCAGTATTTTAGGCTCCAGTTCATGGTGGTTTAGAGTGTAATCCTTCATGGCCTCTGACTTTATGCATTTATCTCAGTTCTGGTTCCTGGCATGCAGGGGGCCTGCAGCCTAGACTCTTTTCCCGGAGGTGATTAAACCCCCAGCCCTTGGCCCTTAGCTGTTAAGAACTCTATCTGGGTTCCATTCTCCCTTAAGCCCTTCAGCTTCAGCACATACTTGATGTTTGCTGATTCCTTCCCTTTTGTTTTTGACCCTGTGGACTCTACTTTCGTTCTTTGGTTTCATGCTTAGCCCATATGTAGAGGTATGAAGTGTTAACTTTTATCTAGCACTTCTATGCGAAGTTTTCTTTGGAGAGCTCCTCCACATCAAACTATCCTCACTCATGGTTGTGTTTGCTTCTTTGTGTTTTTATTTTTGATTTTTACTAACTTAGACTCTCTGACCTCCTGTTCCCATGTTTTGCCTTATTCATCATGTTGTGTGAGGTAGACTCTGATATGCCCCCTTTACATGTCTGTTTTATTTTTGCAGATGAGGAAAGAAGGGTAAAGTGGGGGTACATGTGTTCTCAAACTTGGGCAGCTGAGTTGTGAATCCATGCAGGTCAACTCAAGTCTCCATGCTTCACCCTTCCCTCCTATTCTAAATAGATGGTGTGCATTCATAGAGCTCTGTTAATGTTTTTAAAATCACTTGTCTCAGAATTACATAAGTACTTGAATAGTACTTATACTTGCTCATGAAAGATTAAAACAGTACAGGAAGATACACAGTAAACATGTATAGTCTAAAAAGAATATTAGTGTTCTGTTACCTCCCTTTCTCCTTCAACACTACTCCCTTCCCACAGCAAGCCACAAAAGGGCATCTAGCAGCTTCAAATGAGGCTTCTCCTGTTTAAATATATATGTATATGGGATGTTAAAAGTCTGTAGGGGTGTGTGTGTGTGTGTTCAGCATGAGTACAAGCTGTGTTTGTAGATGCTGTGTAACAACCCTTTATCTTAGTGTCTGTGTTTACTGGTAGGATCAGTTATTCTAGAGGTTGTATTTGCCATATCAGATGATATATGTTCATTATTATTTTTCAAAAGTTTGCCTTTTGTATTTGTTCCGATGTAACTACTTATATCTTGTGTTCACTTTCCCTTTTTTGTTTAAATTGTAAGCACATGAGATTTACTATTATTAACTGTAAGCACAATATTAACTGAAGCATTGTCTTTCCCTCCCATATCCTCCTTCTCCAACCCCTGGCAGCAACCACTCTACTCTGCTTTTATGTGTTTGACTACCTTAGATCCCTCATATAAGTGGAGTCAAGTGACGTTTGTTACTCTCTTTGATTGACTTATTTCACTTTATTTACATTTATTTAAAAATTTTTAAAGGTTTATTTACTTATGCATGCAAAACTGGGGTACAGGCCAGAGGTGCAGGTAAGTGCAAGGATTTACCCAAGACAAAGTAGGGAGCAGAACTGGCAGATAAACGAAGTACACTGCTGAGGGGAGCAACAGGCGAGACAGGGGAGGTCTGCCTGCCGCACCATGTGGATCACCTCTAGGGCCAGGAATCGGACACACACTGAAGTGGCTGTGGTTCCCTGGTAGTGCCGCGTCTGTGCCGTGTCCTAACCTGTTGTGCCAGCAGGGAGGGCCCACATTTACTTAAATTTTTATTCAAGTATTTGTCATAATATACTCCAGTTTCATCTACGCTGTTATATATTGCAGAATTTCCTTTTTTATAATGACTGAAAAACATTCCATTGTATGTGTAGCCAGCATTTCCTTTATCTTTTCATCCACGAATTGGGCATTTTGGTTGTTGTGAGCAGTGCTCAAGTGATCGTAGGTCTACAGCTCTCTCTCTCTGATCCTGATTTCAACTCATTTGGATAAATACCTAAACTCAAACGTAGGATTGCTGGATTATATAGTAGCTCTTTCTTCCTGAAACACCCCTATGTTGTTTTTCCCATGAGCAGTATCCATTTTACTTTCCCATCAACAATATATAAGGATTTTTCCACATCCTCTTCAATGCTCATTATTTCTTGGTTTTGTTTTTATAGTGGCTATTCTGACAGATGTTAGATGATATCTCATTTTGATTTTGATTTGCATTTCCTGATGATTTATGATGTTGATCTTTTCATATACATATTGGCTAATCTGTGTGTTCTCTTTGAAGAAATACACATTCAGATCTTTTTTTTTTTTTTTT
>NW_004567124.1:33303891-33324839 GCF_000260355.1 Condylura cristata
GTGGAAGTGGCTTAAGCTTCTTTGTGCAGTGCTTTAACCCGCTGCGCCACCAGGGAGGGCCGGTTGGCATCATTTTTTAAAGTAGTTCCTTATGGTCCTTTATATTTCTGTAGTAGTCATTGTAATATACCTGCTTTCATTTCTGATTTTTTTAGTAGTTTATTTTTACATCATTTTGTGCATGTTTTCAATCTCAGTTGTAATCCCTATGGGCTTTTTATCACCAAATCACATTTTTCTGATTTTTTTTAACATTTATTTATTAGTGCATAAAAGAATTGGTGTTTACACCAGAGGTGAGTCAGGTATGATTCACCAGAGATAGAGTGGGGAGAAGAACAGGAAGATTGATGAAGTACACTGCTGAGGGGAGCAGCAGGCGAGACAGGAGAGGTCTGCTGCACCATGTGGGTCAACTACCTGCCCAGGGATTGAACTCATGCTTCAGTGACTGTGATAGCTTGATAGCACTGTGACTTGAACCCTGTTCCACCAGGGAGTCCTCTCATTTCTGATCTTTTTTCCCTTAGTCTAGTTAAAGATTTGTGGATTTTGTTGGGTTTTCCCCAAAAACTGTTAGCTTAGTTGCAAGTTTCTATTATATTTATTTCTGCTGAAACAAGTCTTTATATTTCCTTTCTTCTGCTAACTTTATAGGCATAGTGTTATCTTTTTCTGTTCTCTTGAAGTGTAGAGTTAGATTGTTTGAGTTTTTTTTTTTAAAGCATTATTCCTTTATGTAAGATTTTTATTTATTTTGTATAGAAGAACTGGGGGGTAGGCCAGAAGTATGGGGGGGAAGGTAGGGATTCACCAGAGACACAGTGGGGAGCAGGTGGATTTACCGAAGTACATTGGTAAGGGTAGCATCACGCAAGACAAGAGAGGTCTGCCGTGCCATGTGAGTCAGCTCCCCGGCTGGAGAATCAAATTCAGGCTGTATTAAGTGGGTCTTTCTTTTTCTTCTTCTTTTTTTTTTTTTTCTTCTTCTTTTTAATGTCGTGTTTTTCATTGTAAAATCTCCTAGTACTGCTTCTGCCCATTCTGTTTCTTTGCCCATTTTTCTATTCTGTTGTCAAGGCTCAGACTTGCCTGGGGCCTCTGCATTCTTTGGCATATATGTGTCTTCATCACCAACATGGCATTTTAGTGTTTCTTCCGCCTCTTGTTGGAAGACTTCATTTTGCTGTCTGGTTCTCCGTTGCTTGGAGTGCTTGTATGCCTAAATAGAGAAGTAGTTCTGTAGCCCACCACCCCTCCCCCAACCATCTCCTTTATGTTACTTAATCAGAAAAGTGTCCTTAGCTCTTTTTCCAAGCCACCGAGTTTGAATTGATCTTTGTTGTTAGTAAGAGGTGGGGAGGTGCTTTCTAGTTCCTGCTAAAGTTACCTGACAGCGGAAGGTGTGCATCTGATAATTATAACTCTAGTGCTTCCAAGGCCTGAGTGATTTAGCTAAGAGCAGTAATCCTGATCTTATCAGGAGGGGTTTGTAGTCCAACAGTGTTGGTTATAACAGTATCTGTTTTACTTCCTGGGGCTCCCCTCTCCTGTTAGGAGGCTCCTATAATCCTGCCCATTACCCCCTCATGCATGTGTCATTTCTTCCTGGAATCAGTTAAGCTGATAGGAGGGCTAAGATATTTTTCTTTTCTTCCTACCAAGATCTGGGAATTGGACTTTCAACATTACAGCATCATCAACCTGGCTAGATAGTGCAGTCAGAGTTTGTGGTACAGGCAATGCAACAGATGCACTAGTAGGATAGGAGGTAGTTTCTATATTGCCTATTTAAAACAGTAATAATAACAATAGCAGCAATTTCAGCCCAAATGCTATAGTTACATTTTGTGTTTCAAAAGTAGGTAAGTGGTTTTCATGAGCTGGGATCAGTCCCTCTGAAGTTACTAGTTTTGCTAATAACTACTTCCAGTTTCAGGTCTTAGGAATTTGCTCAGATCCTTGACCTTGGGATTCTGAATCTATTATATAAAAAAACATTGCTATGTTGTGTCTTCAGAGAACACTCCATTTCTCTAGAAGTTGTCAGTATATACAGTAGCATTCTAAGGGCCCCCTGGTTTCTTAGAGGTTTCAGAATATGGGGAGCTCAAGTGAAGAGTTGGTAGCTTAACCTCAGTACTTTAAATCTAAAGGCAAGGGTTAACTCTTGCCTTGGGAGGAGTGAGGAATGGGAACTGAAATTGCTTTGGACATCTGAGCTGTACTTTAATAAGATATTCCAGGTGGTCAAGGAGTAATCCTAAAATAGCCTAGATACTTAATTGCTTTTAAAGTCAGGCGCTCCTGTCTCTGGGGAGGTACAGCTCTGAGGAATGCAGTGCTGGCTCCTAAGATCTTAGGGGTGTGGTCTGCTTGGGCATTTCCCCTCCCCTTTCAAGTCCCTGTAAAAAGAAAGGCCAGGGTCCTGAGAAACTGGGAGGTTGGCAGCAAACCTTTGGCTTCTGCTGCTGCCAGCCGCCATACCCTGGCCTCCTCCAGAGCTGTGGATTGGTTTGTCACTGGCCCCCCCAACTGTGGTCTGTCTTCGTTAGTACTTACAGGCTTCCTGCATGAGCACCAATCCAGGTCCTCTCCATCTCCATCAAAAGCTACCTTTGGCATGATAAGATTCAGATTCATCCAGTCTTTCTCTTTCATCCTCTCACTCCTGATCCAGTTGATTCTCTGACTTGGTTGCATCTCATAAATTTTTTCCCCTGACTTTGTTCCCCTCCCCCATTCTTAGTGGGGGCTCCTCCACAGCCAGCCTGCCCCAGTGCTGGCTTTCCACTCAGATCTTCAATATTGTTTCCCAAAGTACTATAGTGACATTGGAAATCATTACTGAGGCCATTGCAAAGATTTCTTATTAAGTAAAGAGTTGTGCTGCTCTCTTATTTGAAAGACTCTCATGAAGGTGTCGGTTCACTCACTGTCATTTCCATGCAATATAAATTTCTTTGTTGCAGGGAGAGCTAATGATGTAATGATTCAAAAATTCATCTAGAAAAATTTTTTTTCTCTATTAAACTGTAAGCTCCATGAACGCAGAGGCTCTAATTCCTTTTCGCTCACAACTTTTGATAATATATAGTACATTCTAGGTGAGCAAATGTTTGTTGTACATGGATGCAAATCATGAAAAAAAAATTGGAAAGTAAAAGTTGCCCATAGTCCCATTTTACTTAAGTGTCTAAATACATTGGTGTTTTGTATTACATTTTTTCCCAACAAAAATGGGCCATTAAAATGATATGCTAATTGAATAGTTTTGTTTTTGTTTCCCCCCCAGCCTAGACAACATCTACTGCCTCCCCACTGTTCACAGTTCAGAGTTTACATCTCTTCCTGGTATTCAAGGCATTTCTCAGCCTGTTTCCACCTTAACTATTCAGACTTGCATCCTCCCTGCCAAAACATGCCTTGTTTATCCCCCGCTGAATGCTCATTTAAACTGTAACTCCCCTGCTCAGCTGCCAGGTCTGCTTCCTCTCCGCCTCCTCGGCAGGGGCACCCTGCCGGGCTCCCCTTCTGGGCACTCTGTGTTTAGGTGCCTCTCCTAGGTATTAAATGTCATGTGTATCCAGCTGGTTTTTCCTCCAGGGACGAGAAGCACCTTTGCATCCACTTGCACAGTGCTCTACTGGAGTGGTTTCTCAGGACGCCTATGTTGAATGAACTTGTTTTTGGACCCTGACTTCTCAGGATAGAATGGGCCCCTCGAGCACTTCTCATTCAGCCCATGTCTCATGTTGGACTCCATACCCTGATATCCCAGACAGTGGTCATCTGGGCACCCACCTTCCATGATTGGGTTATTAGCAAAGTCCTTCTTCTGTTCCCTCAAAATCTTCCTGGTAACTTCTCTTGTTCTTCCCTCTGGAGCTTTAGAGAATAAGGGAAAACAAACAAAAACCTTTTCTTTCCTCTTCCACAGGACAACCTTTTCGATGTTCAAGAATAGTGACTGTATTTCCTTTCTGTCTTTTCTTATTCAGGCTTGAAATGTGTGGAAGCACTATTTTATCTTACTTTTGTATGGTTGAGATGTAAAATTTTTGAACTGTATTATTTTTTAAATTGAGGCTTACAACACCGTGTGATTTAGGGGACTAGTGTCACACCTCCTCAGATGTGTGTTGCCATAAGACAGCCACCAGAAAGGCACCCTGAATCCTCCACCACAGTCACTGACCTTTGTACCTCACCCCACACTTCTGATCCGATAATCTCACTTCTGCAGTCAGATTGCTGGGGTTTATTTTGGTTTTTGTCTTATGTATTCCTTTGTTTTTCTTTATATTCTACCATATGAGTAGGATCATCATTATTTGTCTTTCTCCTTCCAATTTTCTTCGTTTAGCATTATCCCTTCCAGTTCTGTGCATGTTATCACAGATAACAAGATTTCACCTTTTATTGTAGCTGTGTAGTATGAGGAAACACTGTTGTTGTTTTTTTAAAGATTTATTTGTTTATGCATACAAGAAATGGGGTACAGGTCAGTGGTGTGGGGGGATGAGAGGATTCACCAGAGACAGAGTGGGGAGGAGAACAGGCAGATCCACTGAAATACACTGCTGAGTGGAGCAGCAGGCAGGTCAGGGGAGGTCTGCCACGTCCTCTGGGTCACGTCCCTGACTGGGATCGAACTTCATGCCGCAGCGCCAGATAGCTTTCGAGTGCTGTGCTTTAACCCTTTGTGCCACCAAATAGGGCCCCAGAAGCACTGCTTTAATTTTGGGTAGCAGTCAGGTTAGATGTTGATTCAGTGTTTGCTGAAGACCTTTATGTGCATGACAAAGGAAACTGTGTTAGTTGCCTTCTTCCTTGGGCGTGGTATTTGCCTCTCTCCTCATCTCCATCCCCTGGGGGATGAGGGCTGCTCATCCTAGCCAGGATGTTCAGTTTTAGAGGTAGTGGTAAAAAGTTAGCAGTGCTAATTGCTTTAGTACCTTTATATATGTCTCCTGGGTGACTGTTGTGTGAGACTGAATGTTCCAAACAGCTGAAGCCAGGGAGATGAATCAAGGACTAAGACTTTCATTGACAGGGGAGCTGACCCACATAGGGGAGCTGACCCACATGGCGCAGCAGACTTCTCCTGCCTCACCTACTCCTCCCCTCAGCAGTGTACTTCAGTCAGTCTGCCTCTTCTACGCCTAACTCCGTCAATGGTGAATCCTCTCACCCCACACACCTTTGGCCTACACCCCAGCTCTTGTTTGCATTAATAAATAAAATAAATCTTTAAAATAAAAAAGACTTTCGTTGATACATACCATGGGAGCTGTGACTTGGACATTGTAGGCTTTCTATAAGCAGAGGATTTTATCCTTGCAGTCTTTCACCCCTCCTCCCCCCATGTCCCCACCCAGAACATTTTGTACAATTCTTTCAACCCACAAACAGTAGGTGTAACAGAGAGCCAGACAAACCTGGTTTTAAAATCTGAGGGGTACTGCTCCGCAGAAGTTCCAAATGCCCGGAGACATAGCTCCAGCTCTCTTGAGCCATTATTTCCCCATCTCTGAAATCACTACGGCTGTGTTGTAAATTGAGTGGGAAAGCATGCTTGTGAGCTCCTGGTTTCCCAGCCTTACTTTACAGAAGTTGCGAGAACAGCAGCTCACTGCTCTCCTTTCTCCTTCCCTTCTTCCACTGCCATTTGTGAGGAATTTAAGGCAAAACTTCTGTGACTTCCCTGCGGGAAATGAGCTGTATGTGGGTAGAATAACCAAAGCCATCTTAGGTGAGTATTTGGGAACAAACTGAATGCTTCCTGTGAGCGCCTGGTGAGATCAAAGCTGTTAACTGAGAGACTCAAGTAGGAGAGGCTAAGAAGGTTGTAAATGGCCATCAGCGGAACACTGGCTACTGGGGCTTCCCACACACACTTCTAGGCTATTTAGTTCCACAGCCCACTGCCTAGGATTGACTCAGAGCAAACACCATTCTACAGAAGCGTTGTGTGTGTGTGTGTGTGTGTGTGTGTGTGTTGAGCCCTAAACTGGTGAGCTGCCCCTTTGGGGCTGTGTTTTCCCCACACTGGCTTCTCTGTGTGTCTGCTGTCCTCTGGACTGCTGACAGGTTGTGGCAGTCGTATCCACAACCTGTTTTAGAACCCACCTTCACATAAACTTTAATTGCACATGTGAGCCAAGTTTGATAGTGGTTGATCATCAGAGTTAAAAACTAAGAAAACTGAGTCTGTAATCCTCCCATAAAAGAAAGAGAGGAACAGCCACGGTGCTGTTGGAGCTTAGGGTGGTGGAGGGGAACCATCCATGTTTTCAGATGTCAGTGATTTCTGTGTGCCTGGGTATCCTGATAAGGGGCTTGCAGAGTGGGCACAGTTGCTAGAACTAGGTGGTTTAGCTCAAGAGAGAAAGACTTAATTCTGCCTGGTGGGCAGAGGCTTCCTGGAGAACACAGCATTCCCACTGACTGTGAAGAGAGGGCAGGGCCCAGGAATTCTCTCACTTTAAATAAAATTCTGTGAAGCAGGCCCAAAGTTTAACTGGCCCAAGACAATGAAAGTAACATGGAGAGTAGACATTTGCCCATCATCCCCAACGGAGTTTTTTTTATCTTAGGTACTGGACCCCGCCTGCCTTGGAGCTGGAAAAAAGGAAACACTTCCACTCCCAAGCCACTCTCTGGCCCCTTTTTTTCTTAAATAGTAGCCGACATTCCTATCTGGAATGGGCCGCAGAGTGGGATTGTTCCAATTGTCCAGTGTCCCATTTCCATCCTGTTCTGGCAGGTTTTCCTGTGTTCTCTGGTTACTAAGCAAGAAGGCTTTCAGGATAAAATCCCATCACTGAGCAGATTTTTAAGCTAAGTGATTCAGACTAAAGGATCATAGCTGGTACCAGATCTAACCCTCCTGCTTGGATTCTGTGGCTTGAGCAGGTTGGAGAAAGGAAGGAAGGGGTCAAGACAGCCCCAGCCCCAGCTTCATCCTGTAAGGGTTCTGTGTGTTCCTGCAGTGCTGACACTTGGGTGTTTATTTTCACACATACTCACACCTTTGTGCTTGTTTTTACACTGCTTTCCTGCAGTGGAGGCTGTCTGAGTTTCTAGGTTGTGGATTCTGTTCTCTCCACCCTACTGAGTGTTAAATAGTTTCTGAGTGAGCATTTAGAGTGCCTGGAAGTTATTGTAATTAGCAAAAAACTGTTTTCTTCTCTCTTGGTGACCGATAGAGAAGGAATTCTCCTGTGAACAGAATCAGCTTCAGCTCTCCAGCTAGAGAGTTGGGAATTGAGCTGGCTCAGTAAACAGCTGACATAACAGAAGCAGCAATGATCCCCCATTAAATGTCTTTCAGCCGATAGGGGCTCCTGGGATAATTGACTTTCCAGCAGGAATTACTGGCTCAAACGTAATCACTGAGCAGCATTAGGGCAACCTACTGCCTTCTTTGAAAAGGGACTGTAACTCTGTCTGGTTCTGCTGAGCCGACAGGCATGATTCATCTTGATTATTCATTGTGTTAGTTGCCACCAGATGACACCAGATTTCTGTTGACTGTAATTACAATGAGGGGTGAGTTTAAGCTTTTTTTCCCCCCTTTTAAACAGTGTTGCTCCTGCTTGGCTATTGGCCTCCCTATGCTGAAGGTGCTGTAGGAAGATTTCTACAACATTTGCCCTGGGGGATGATGAGTGTGCAGTGAGATAGCATTTACTAGCACTTCCTTACACACTCTTTCACCAGATAAGGAGGGAAATAATTCGTGTCGCCTGTTTCATGTCAGCTGACAGGGGGTGACTTCTTGGTTATCCTTACCCCACCGTGGACCCAAATTGCTGCTATTAGAAAGTGGGACCATGTCTCAGAACCAAGTATGGCCCCTAAGTGGAACTGAATAATAACCTCCTGCTCCCAGGCGAGCTTTATTAAAGGGGAGAGAATGGAGCTAGACCAGGCTTTCCTTTTATTGGTCTGGCTTTACAATGAATCCCCTATGCAGTCCAGAGAATGTCCTCCTTAGAAACCACTGCTCCCTATGCCCAGATGTCTCTCCCCCCACTTACACACCCCCACCAGCCAGGTGGCCTGTGTGCTCCTGTAGTCCTGGAGAAGAAATGAGTATGTGATAGGCTCCACTCACCCAGTGCTGTCCACTTGGTCCCCACGGGGCAGAGTAAAGAGCAGACTTCTGTGACATTTCATGCTTCCTGCTAGCAGAGGGCCTCCAGGACACCTATGTGGTAACTGAATGTATCCATTATTTGAAGAGGCGCTTAATTAATTCAAGTAGCCCGTTAATGCTTTTTAACAGTGGCTGTAGTACACAAGCATTGGCTGGGGCCTGTAAGTGACAGGCAGTGTGCTATAGGCTAGAGCTACAAAGATGAACGAGACACCTTTGCTCTCAGAGAGCTTACGGTATTGTTGAAATGGCAGGTAACTTCCAAATAATAGTTAAACTCTAAGCTCAAAACGGACAGGGACTGCCTCCAGAGTACTAAACATAGCTTGGAGTGAGAGGAAGGCTTCTAGAAGATGGTGACCGATTTGAGTAGTGTTACCCAGTGAAATACAGCAGATAGCAAGTTTCAGGAATATAAACAAAGGTATATTCACAGTCACCTCCCATTCATTTGGTTGGTGTTGGTGTAACTTAATCAGTTATATTAGGATTAGGTGTGTTATATTTCTCAAATGAAAATGAAATTCACCTTATGTCACCAAGTCTTTTTATTCTGGGAATAATCTCAGGCTGGAGGGTGGGGCATGGGAGGGTGGTCTCATGTCACTGAAGAAGTTCTGAGGACTGTATAGGGTTCTTGCTAGTGAGGAGTGGTTGAGAGACTGCTATTTCAGGATCTATGTCCTGCTCCCTTTGACCCTTTCCCCCCACTTTGAGTGTTGTATTAGCTGCCAGACAAGGTCTCTCTCTCTCTCTCTCAAATATTTATGTTATTTATTTATGCACACAAGAACTGGGTACAGGCCAGAGAGGTGTGTATGTGGGGTGGGGGTGAAAGGGAGGGGTGAGAGGGCTCATCAGAGACAGAGCAGGGAGCAGAATAGGCAGATCAACAAAGTACACTGCTGAGGGAAGCAGCGGGCGAGACAGGAGAGGCCGCTATACCATGAGGGTCACCTCCCTGGCCGGGGATTGAATTTGTGCTGCAGTGGGTTCTGATTAGCTTGATAGTGCTGAGACTTAACTCCTTGTTCCACCAGGGAGGCTCCAGATTAGGTGTCTTGGTAACCGCCTAGTAAACAAACTCTCTGTGGAATACACAAACACATATACCTATGTGCAAAACCAGCAGAAAAGTGGTGCCTCTCAGAGTGATGGCTTCCAGAAGATCAGCTAGGGATGAGCAGGCTTGCATAAAATCAGGCCTTTGTGGTTGCCTTGTCTGGGATTATCAGGTATAAGTAACACCCACCCTCCAACCAATGAACATCACTCTTTCACCTGACTCTCTTGTCTTTGGAACCATAATTGAAAACAAAATGTAAGAACACAATGTCCCTGTAAAGGTAACCAAGGCATTTACCTCTGAGCTTGGTGTGAGCCAGGATAGCACATTTGCCAAAAATCCTCCCCTTCCCCCACTAGATGATCTTGCCCTCTCACTCCCTTCCTGTTCCCTTCTGAATTCTGTACTTTGTTCCCCTTCAGAATGGTGGTTTGGCCTGGAGTGATGATGCAGATGGAGGCCGGGGAAGAGAAATATCTCGAGATTTTGCCAAGGTCTGTAATGTTTCCTTTGTGATAACAAAGGGGGCGGGCATAATAAAATTCCACAGTGGGATGTCATATCTGCTCCCTAAGGAATAAGGACGGGTGGCCGTGAGTCACATTTGCAGTCACCCAGACAGTTGTGTGTCTTGTGTAAGACCATCTGCAGAAGATGGAATTTTTGATGTTTTTTTTCCCCCTGGGGGATCGGGCTTGCAGCTGTATGAACTGGATGGTGATCCGGAAAGGAAGGAGTTCCTGGATGACCTCTTCATCTTCATGCAGAAAAGGGGTGAGTGTGCATTCTCCTCATTTCAATTCCATGACTGGTTTCTGAGTGCCTACTGTGTGCAAGTGGCTATTGGCTATCCCCCCCCAAGGGGTTCCAGTATCTTAGCTAAGAAGGCCTGCTGATTGGTTGCAGATAATTAGCCCAATAACTGACAAACAGATTGAAAAGGACTGGGAGAGCCTTGACAGAAAATGAATAGAATGATCATCCAAAATAGTCCTGCCTTTTCTTTGTTTTCTTTTTCTAACTGGTCTCTAGAGTCATTTCAAATTCAAATTCACTTTTTTCTTAACCTTAGAGCTGCCCTGGATGTAATTAAACTAGTATATGTGGCTTTCTGTTGGTGCATCTAGTCTTATAGAGACTAAAAAAGCCAGTGAAGTAATAGAGGTCCCTTAAGATTTGCTGGGAGGATCTGAAATGATCTTTGAAAAGGGAAGACCAGCCTTCTTCTTTCTCCCTTAGCTCTTTGATCTTTGCATCCAACACGGGCCCATTCCTGCTGCTGAGCTCTTGGGTACCTAGGCATCTGCTTGTTACTGTGTCTTCCCATATCTCTGTCTTTCTTGCCTCACACCCCCAACCCACCCATTTATCTCTGCTGTGGACTAGGGCACGATTAAGCCTTAAACACAGTGACTCAGCTTTGTGTCCCCTGGCTTTGTGTCCTGGCACAGTAGTGGGTTCATCCGTGCGGTCAGCCTTCTGTAAGCATGGCTGGATCCCAGGCTCCCTCAGGGAAGGTCTTCGCCACCTCTTTGGCTCCACTTTATCACCCCAGGACAAAGCCTTAAGAGAATGCTGTTCCCACCAGCCTCTGCCTAGGGTCCTGTATCTGATCACGTGTGTATCCCTGGCTTGCATGATTTTTTGAGATCTGGGAACGAAATCCTCTTCTGCATCTTAGGTGAGTTTTGATGGCAGCTGCCATGGTTAAATATTCCTAGTTAACACCTCTCCTGCTCCCTCACCCTCCCACCTTCATCTCTCACTGTTTCCTCCTCCTTCCCTTTACCTTCTAAAACCTCACTGCCTTCTATATAGCATGTCTGTGGCCTGTCACAATCAAAAGTTTTGTCTCAGTGATCCCTAATCGCCAAGCCTCTCAAAGCAATCTTAGCCACCCTAATAAGTTTACTCCTCCAACTCTTATTTGGAGCTGCATGTATCAGTAAAAAACAAGAATATAATCCCAAAAGATAATGTGACTGGCAGCAGCGAAACTCCCTGGTTGCTCTGAGAGAGAGAAATCCACTTAATACTTCGGTCTCCCCTTCCAATTACCTTTTAATTATTTACAAGCTCCACAAGCCCAGCTGGTGCAAACCTAGGAGCTGCTTTCGTCTCTGAGGGGCTGCCATAGCAATATAGATTTTAATCAGCAATGTAGCACCAGTGCTTTATTTTCTACTTTATTGTTTTTCTTCGTTCCCAGAGGGTTTTTAAAGGAAAATGGAAGTTAGATCAGCCTAGCCAAGAGATGATCATTGTTTACTACCCTCTGTCCCCACTAGACTAGGAGCACCTTGAGGACAGCTACTTTGTCATTTCTTTGTGTCCCTGTGCTAGCACAGAGCCAGATAGAGCGTGGTGCTCGGAGAGGCTTGTAGGAGGCAGTGCTGCTGGCGCTCCTGACTCAGCTCACCCAGACGAGCTTAGGCAGCTGCCCTGCGGTTGAAGGTCCGCAGCAGAGGGCCTGCCACTGAGCATCTGTGGCGACAGGGCTGCCAGGCTGGCTCCAGTCCATTTCTAAGGGAGTACGTGATCAAAGTGACTCCTTTGATCATGTTAGTTTATGGTTATCAGGCCCTGAGTAAATCTTCCCGTCTTCAGCACTTACATTCAGTATTTCACGGCTTGTTGGCATCACCAGGAGAAGGAAAACAATTGACAGTGCTCAATTGTAACTCAAATCAAGGTTTCTCAGCCTCAGTGTGTTGACTGGGGACTGAGTTATGGGGGGGCACCATCCCTTTCCCAATCTTGATAAACAAAAAATATCTCAATATTTATACATGTCAAGAACCGATGACAGAAAGCTAGGGAGAGGGCAAAGATCTATGGTTTTCTCTGTAGAAAAACTTGCTGGGAATGGCCATGCTTCCTCTCAGGTAGTAGTGCCTGAGCCCAGAGGGGGCTGCATTAGGCATGCAGCCAGTGCCCCCCTCCTGTGACTTGAGTGCCAAAGGTGTGGGAGCTGGGACCCTCTCCCAGCCCAGGTGAGAAGACAAAAGAGCACCTTGCATGGATGTCCCCAGCAAGAGAACAGCTTTGAGAACCTAGCTGTGGCCCGGATGAGCCAGCAGCACCAGGCTGGAGAGCCAGTGCTGGGCACTCAGGAAACTGTCCATGGCAAGCTGTGTGCGACTGGACTGGAGAAGGGGACACTGAGGCAGGGAGATGGTGTGGAGCTTCTTCCCTTTAAATGCACATGTTCTTCCTGGGAAACTGTCTGAGACTCCGAATTAGGTGGGCCACCCAAGAGACCTGGAGGCAGGCCACCCTGTTAATCATGTGCAGCTTGCTGTCTTTTCTCTTCACAGAATAGTGAGACCAAGGGCCCTGGACATTTGAGACTGATTTGTCACTCCTGAATCAGTGTCTGGGGCACTCAGGAGCCAGCTCTCGTTAGCAGGTCCAGGGAAAAGCCTCATGAGCCTTGGCAGCAGGTCAGCAGTTCATCCTCAAGGGCTAATAAGTAGGCTGAGCAGTGCATTTCACAGGAGCCTCTGAAAACACTAGGAGTGGGTTGGGCAGCTTTGACACAGCAGGCTGCCCCAAATAGGAAGCAGACAGGGCTCCAAGGGGGGCAGCACACAGCATGACACCCCGAATGACCACAGCTGCAGGTGATAAAATGCCTGTCCCATGGGAGGGGGACAGCCCGTGACTGCTGCTTTGTGCTGTGTGTCTCTTTCGCTTGTTTACATGTTTGGGCGAATTGACTGCAACAGATGGGCCTTTCAGCCCTCAGCACCTTGGTTTCTAGAGTGGGTGACTTGTATCCAGGGGACCCCTCCCTTACAAGCAGAGCCACCTGCCCTGGAAGGTGCCTGAGAAGAGGCCAAGACAGTGCCAGTGGGCGCACTGTCTCTTGTTGCCTCAGGAAGTGGCTGCTGTGGCACCACTGGGAGGCATGTGGAGATCGAGAAAGCTAAGGATGGATAGGCAAAGCTCAGACGGACATCCCCCCCTTCAGGTTGAGCAAATCTTTTTCTTTCTGGGGGCTGCAGTTACCTTATCTTTAAAATGAGTCAATCTGGAAGTTTTTTCCCAGTTCTGTTATGTGTCTGTTGCCCTGCCCTCCATGACCAAAACAAGAAAAGGAGAAAAAAAAACACACACAAAAAACGAAAAACCCTTTAGCAACTTTTTAAGGAACCCCCAAGACCAAAGGCATCTCCCTTTTCTTTTCTGAATAATGGGTTTCCCCTTTTTGTTTTGTAACCACGTGGAATTAAACAAGTTGACTTTGTCCCCCCTCCAACATTTTTTTCTAGAAAGACTGGTTCTTCTCAGAACTTAGATGCACCTATTTTTGCTCACCTTTTGCAGTTTGTGTATGTGTACAAAAATATGTGTACAAAAAAAAACATGTGCCAATAATGAAGCTAAACAGTTGTAAATAAAATTCCCTGACTAACTTACTGTGGGTGGATTCTGAGATATCACTCCCTGGTAGATTTCCAGGGGAAGTCTGGGGGGCAGGGACTAATTTAAAAGTCTGATAAGCAAAGGCTTATGAAACAGTTCCATTCTTCCTTCATCAGTGAGGAAGGAACCCTTGTTCTCTTGTTTCATTGGCAGTGACACCAAGTGTGGTCTCATCAGAGAAGAGGAGGATTTTGTTATTATTTTTATTATTGTTGCCCCAGCCACTTTAGCCAACCCTTTTAACCTGTTATCTGACCTGCTGTTCCCCACAGCTCTACTTCTATAGGGTAGAGAGTAAAGGTTATTGAGTTATCAGAGAAGAAGTCCCTGGGGTAAGTGACTTTGCCTGAGGCCACAGAGCCCATTTAGCATGGGGTCTCAGTGCCCAGGCCAGTGCCCTTCCCCTCTCCTGCACTGCTTTGAAGAAATATAGTGCCAGCAATTCCATCGCTTTCCACAGGCCAGTGGACAAGCCCAGTCTCTCCTTCAGCCTCTGAGCCCCAACAGAATATGGGCCTTTCTCCACAGCCACTGTTTACGGGGTCCATCATCCCCACCAGACAGCATCCGAAAGCATTCAGCTGAATAGCACAAGCTAGGCTTCCTCCTACAAGAAGAGTCTTCACCTCAGGCAAGGCCTGTCTGAGAGAAGGGCAGATGTGACAGTAGCACAGAGGGCGCCATCTGTCAAGGCAGCAAGGGTAAGGGCAGGGGAGGGGGCACAGGAAACAAAAGCAGCAGCTCTCACACCTGGGAAGACCATGAGCCCGACTCTGCCAGCCCCTGCCCCAGCTGGGCACAGCAGGCTGAGGAACCACTTAGTCATGTGGAAACCGCGCTCTGTCCAGACCTCACAGGAGAAATGCCCTCCCTCCCCCTCCAGTTCTGTACAAGGCTGTAGACTGACCTCGGTTTTCCCAAATGGATTGTTGGATCTGTTTTTGATGTGTATATACAAAGAATTTACTGTGGGAAAAGGGCTTGGTCAGCCTCAAAGTGCAATTTGAGTATTTTCCCTTCTGTTGTACGCTTATCTATCCATCTCAGGCAAGGAAATGTCCCTGACATATATTGCCTTGCCTTTTGGTGGAAGCGGTTTCTCGTATATTCTTTGTATCTTGCAGTAAATGGTCTGTGCCCTGAACACCCTTCCTTGTAGACTACGGTATATGTCTTTGTCAGAGGAAATATGTTTTAGGGTTTCATTTTCTAACTTTACTCCTAAATGAAAGTCTGAAATGCAAAGATTTATCTCAGGATTAACCTTTGTCTGATGCCAGATCTTTTTTCCTTCCCAGGTGATCCAAATACTGTTGATAAATTTTTTCTCATTTTTCCCACTTTTAGTAGTCATTTAATACTCTGTAACTACCCAGTTATCTATGATAACAGGAAGGAGCCCAGGTTTTTCCAAGACCACGTTCAAATTGGATACTTACTTTTTGTCATTAAATTCAGCCTCTTTCCCCCTTCAATTTTTTTTATTTGTACATTCAACTTAGATTTATATTTTACCTCCTTCATTACTGGTGAGCCAGTAATCACCCTCAGTCATCCAAGGGTGATGTAGGGAAAGGTAGAAATGAGGTTTGGGGAGATTGTTCTGGGTCTTGAACAACTGGTGGTATGATTGGCACTGAAAACCCAGAAGCCATGCCCGCTCAAGCCAGAAGGCAGTTCCTCTCCCAATCAACCCACCAGGTCTGCTAGTCAGCAGCAGTCAAACAGAAAAGAGGGCCTCCCTAGTGGTGCCAGTAAGGGGTTAGAGTGCAGCACTATGAAGCTCTCCATGGCCACTGCAGCATGAGTTCGATCCCCAGCCAGAGAGGTGACCCATAATGGCACAGCAGACCTCTCCTGACCAACCTGCTGCTCCCCTCAGCAGTGTAGTTCTAGAGCTGCCTGTTCTGCCCCCTCCCAACTCTGTCTCTGGCGAATCCTCTCTTCCCCCCTCTCAACACCTCTGGCCTGTACCCCAGTTCTAGTATGTATAACCAAATCTTCAAACAAACAGTAAAGAGCGCACAGCCCCCCTCCTTCTAAGTAACTCCTTAGCCAATGTCACTGAGCAGTTTTTAGGAAAAGGATGGCACAGCCATTACCATCATTTTATTATTAGCCATAGCATCATTCAGTGTTCCCTCACCTATAGCAGTGCCGGGGGGGAATCCATGGCCATGACCGCTTTGGAAATCTGTTTTGTACCATTTACCAAAGCTAATGACATGGCAACCTTCTCCCCAGCCCTTCCATCTCTGGGTATATACCCACAGAAATGATTGCTTGTCCTCATCAAAAGAGTATTTATAGCAGTCCTCTTCATGATAGCCCAAAACTGGGAAGAGCTTGGATGGATAAGTAAACAGTGGCCTGGTCACGTGGTAGAAGATTACACTGCAGTAAAGTTGAATGAGCTGCTCTAACCAGTTGGGACACCGCTCACAGACCCAATGTTGAACTAAGAAGTCAGACACAAAGGGATATAGACTGTGTGACTTCATTTGTACGAAGTCCAGGAAAATCACCTGTGCTAACGTGTGAGGATAATGGTTTCTGCCTGCGGAGGGATGGGGACAGATAGTGAATAGGAACATTCTAGACTGTTCTAGGGTGACGAACATGTACTGTTTTGGCCTGAGGAATACTTACAGAGCTGTACACAGAAGCACAACCCCACTGAGCACTCATTGCTCACTGAGCTGTATACCCAGACCTTCATTGCGCTTCTGTCAGTGAGATCCACCAAGGGGGAATGGGCAGAGGCTTCCAGACAGTGCCAGCCCAGTCTTAGTATGCCAACACCCCCTCATTCTGCCCTGCTGTGAATACTCATCGCACCCTGCTGGACACAGCCTGCCTGGGTTCCTAGTGGGAGGTGTTTTTCTAAATAAGCAAGTTGCCAGTCGTTTCTGTGTATCTTCTTAGGGAGCAGGCCTTGCCCAGGACAAAAATTGATATGCAGAGGAATGGCCAGGAGGCCTGTGTCTGTTCCCTGGTTAATGTGAAGCTTAACTCTTCTACTTCCCAGTCAGCTGTCCAGCTCTCTTGTCAGGCTGTGGAAATGATCAATGGTCTTTTTCAAAGCTAGGAAAAAGCAGCCAGGGCCCCTGGCAGGGCCACATCCCAGGTCCCAGCCGCTCACCCCTGTTCAGTGGGTAGGAAGTCTTCTCCCATCTTGATCTCGCAACAGAAAAGGCCATCTCTCCACCACGGGCCCTGTCCAGGGAGTGCTGACTCCATCTGCTCTGAAAGCTCCTTTTTACAGTGTCTGCCTTCTAGTGCCAGTGCTTGAAGGCATTCCTACCACTAAGGGTTAAAGCCCCAGGAGCCCGCAGCCTCCCTGGGTCTGTGGCCCTCATAAAAGCCTTTTCCTCTTAGTCCCTCAGGCTGCTGCAGGCTCCCTGGCTGAAATCTGATAAGGGACCTCTTTGTTGGAACTGTCAGTCTCCTTTATTGAGGAGGGAACTGGAGACCAGTGGCATTTCTTGGGGTACAGATAAGGCCCTGGATTCCTGTCAGAGGGAACATGATTAATTACCCTCAATCCTAGCTCCTGCTTTGATAGCGGTGACTGACAGTCCACAGGCTTCCTGGTCAGGTGTCCACGCCCCTCTCAGGGAGGCGTGGTGGGGGCGGAGACTTGCCTCCTGCAGGCCAACTCTAGTGACCCTCAGAGATCTCTGGCTGTTCGCCTCCTTTCTGGTTTTCTGCAGATTGTTTTTGTGTTATTGTGGACAGAGACCTGCCCCTCTCTGATGAAGAGCCACCCCTCTTTCCCACAAGACTGGAGAAAGAGCCATTGCTTGTGGACTTGAACTTTACAGGCCACCCAGGAGGCCTTCATAGAAGACCCCAAACATCCACCTCAAGGTTTCACTGACATTATGCCATAATTCAGGCAAGCTCTTAAAACCAAGTCAGCCTCCATTTGGTAACAATCCATGACTCTTTTTGTCATCAGTTTTTTTTTTAACAGTTTATTTTTACATCATTTTGTACATTTTTTTTTCCATCTCAAATTGTAATCCCCACGGGTTTCCCATCACCATGTCACCCGTGTGCCATCACCAAAATCCCTTGCACTTCCCTCCCTCCCGCCCCCGTTTTTGTCATCAGTTTTTTATTCATAGTACAAATTACTTCACAGATGAGGAAATGGAGCATTGGTTTTCTTTTTTGTTTAGGCAGGTAAACTCTCCACAGTCCCCTGTCTTTGGAATAAGGTAGATAACTCCCAGCAGCCCCCTATGGAACCTGCTTCTCTCTTAGTGGGCAGGACACTTGAGACCAGGGCAGACTTTGTGTCTGGGTAGTATGAGAAAACTGTCCTGCCTCCCAGAGCTAGTGTCCATGGAGTGCCAGCCTGCATCAGGAGCTACTTGACAGTTTTATGAGGACCAGCCACACCGAAGAGGGTACTTGTCCCCCCATCCACTCATCTCTGAGAACTGGGACCATGTAAAGAAAAGCCAACCCCCAAAGGCATGAAGTGGGGCCCGGTCTCAGAGCCAGACCACAGGGCTACCCACAGGCCACCCCACTGGCATCTAGTTTCTCTCTGGCAGTCCTGGGAGAGATCACTTTTTGGTTAGGTTTATAGCTTGACTTCAAAAGTCACTTTGCCCCTGCCTCATTTCCCCTTGTCACCAAGCAATTCTAATGCCTTCTCACTCTGTGTGACTATAATGAGGCTGTTTTTTTTTTTAATAATAGTTTATTTTTACATCATTTTGTACCTTTTTCCATCTCAGTTGTAATCCCCATGGGTTTCCCGTCACCAGATCGCCCGTGTGCCATCACCATAGTCCAGTGCACTTCCTCCCTCCCCCTATTTGATCCTATTCCCACTCCACCCCCGTAAAATGTCTCTGGTATATAGTTGTTCATATTATTTTTCACCCTGGTCCTTTATGCTCCTGCTATGAGTGAAACCATCCAGTAGTTTTCTTTTTAAAGAGGCCTTTTTAAATGAAACTTTATAGCACTGTTGTCTTTCAAAGAAGGCATCTCACATAGTTAGACATTTTGCTCAGTGATTCTACAGAGTGAGTTTAGAATTCCTTTGTGGGGTGTTGCCTGCAAAAGCTGTTTGCACCACGATGGAAATTCTCAGGGTTTATGGCCACACCTCATCTTAAACCAGAGACAGGGTAAACAGCCTGGTCATATCATCCTGTGCCCCTCACCAACTTCCAAATGCATAGTGACCATTTATTCCCTAAAAAGGAAGATTTACGCCATTGAAGAAATTCATATGAAAATAATGTAAACTCTGAAAACTGCACATTGAATTCCAAAACTGTGACCGCTGTCTGTCCAAGGTGACCATTCTAAAGGACGGTACTCCCTGGGCTAGTCGCCCCTGCTCAGGGGGTAAGCACCACACCTGTCCTGTGAGCCTCACACACTCAGCACCCTTACCCTCTGGAATGCCTGTTATGCCTTCTCTGGGCCCCATTGTATGAAGTCATGGTTCCTTTCCCTTCTGAAAATCTCCAGTTCCCGTGCATTCTCCTCCTGCTGGTCCACATGTTGTGGGACCAGGAAGCAGAGCTCTTAACCACTCTGCAGGGCCTTAGTTCCCAGTGTGTTTAATAAGGGTCATGACCCTAAGGAAGCTGCCAAGTCCTGAGAGGAGAAGGTGCCTCCTGTTCTGGGCATTAGACACTTGCAGCTAGTGATGGCCCTGGCAGGCACACCACAAACATGAGGGAAATGCATTTAAGATTTCCCGTGGAGTTGCCTTAGAGCCAGTTGCTCTGACTCTCACAAGCATTTTTTTTTTTCATCCACATGGTAGCTGAATTGAAACATTCTAATCATCAGTGCTTAGTGAAGAAAAAACAGTCCCTGCCTTCCTCCTAGAATAACAAATGAATATTCATGAAGCAATTATTTGTTGAGCTTGTTGGGGTTCTCAGAAAATCTGAGACTGAAGTATCTACATGATCTGGGGAGTTAGAAAATTCTTGGGGGAGGCAGACAGTGAACACTGATGGCCAGGGCAGAGGATTGGATGTGCAGCAAGTCATTTTAGGCTTCAAAAGGGAACACACAAAGCAGAAAGTAAAAGAGAAATGAGCTTTTGGGGGGGGGGAGATGGCCACACCTCATTGCCATGAGATTGAATTGCTGAGATGTGCTTGCGATATGTCATGTGTGACATGACCTATCACAGGATATGTCATATGATTTTAAGGAGTTGGGGAATGCAGGTCATGAAACTGAGTATCTGAGGCAGAATGGGTAGGAATAAGAGTCTTTGTAGGTTTTTTTAAAAGATTTATTTATGTATGTATTCAAAACTGGGGTATAGGCCAGAGTACAGGACCAGTGAGAGATTTCACCAGAGACACAGTGGGGAGCAGAACAAGCATACTGATGGAGTGCACTGTTGAGGGGAGCAGCAGGCGGGTCAGGAGAGGTCTGCCGTGCCATGTGGGCCACCTCCCTGGCAGTTACTGAACTCGCACTGAAGTGGCTGTGGCCAACTTTGTAGTGCTGCACTTGAATCCGTTGTGTACCAAGGAGGGCCCCTTTGTAATTTTTTCAACAAGAAAGCTGACAGCATGGTGAAAGTCTTACTGTAATAAGATTGTCTGCAAACAGTGTGCAGTGATTGTTTGCGATGCTCCTCAGAGAAGGAACCAGTGAGGCCTCCTAACAACCTAAAGCCGGTGGCAGAGGAGAGAAGAGGAGTCAGTACTGCCAGAAGGTCCTGCCTAAGATCTCAAACTGAGGCATTTGCTGAGAGAAGTGGAAGTATGTGATGGGGAGGGGAGCTAGCTGAGGGCTTGAAGGTGTGAACAATCTGCTTGGAAGTGAGCAACCAGGTGACACATGAATGTGTCCTGGAAGCTTTGAGAAATGAGAGCTTAGGGGCCTTTGGAAAGAGTCCTCACAGATTTTCCAGGCAGTTCCATAGAGGATGTGAACTTATCAAGTCCGTGACTGCACAGACAGACAAACCTCCCAGAGAAGGTCGACTAGTTCTGTCCTGCTAGGCTGACACTCTGTTGTGTCAGGAGCTTGTCTTTGTGGCAGGGATCTGGCTTATAGCCTAGAACGGCAACAGCCAAAGTATGGCTGCACATCTTAGGTATATATCAGCAATCGTCCAATATTTACCTGTGAATCTTTGAATCTAACTCTCCAACCCTTTCAACCCCCCCCAGGAGACCAGCTGGTGAAGACAAAGGTCTCCCAAAACTTACAACCCCCTCCCCACATGTGGCCAGAGACCAATCAGGTCCTGCTACAGAGTCCCAAGCATTCATACCCACACTGCTT
>NW_004567124.1:33325099-33343758 GCF_000260355.1 Condylura cristata
CCATGGCAAGACTAGGCGAGTGGAAGGGGGAGAGACAGAGGAGCTGCAGCTTGTGTACAGTAGAAGGAGTTTGCCATCAAAAGGCAACAAGTCTCATACCCTGCCCTGGACGGTGACCCTTCCCTGTGGAATTCTCCCCTCTGACCTCTAGGTCATTAATCCCGAGGCTGCCAAATGACAGTCATCCATCACGCCTCCTGACGAGCATCCCAGCCGCCTGTGAAAGGGCCGCCCGCCCTCCCTTCTCCCCTGGTGCTCATTAGTGGGCCTTCCTGCTCCGGGCCAGGTTTCCTAATCAAGTCCCTGGCTCCTCTCGCTTCCCTTTGGGGCCACTGGGCGGAAGCTGCTCTGACCCTCCCTCTTTTAGAGGCCAGGAGGGGGTGGAGTGATTAGTGGGGAGAGAATTGTTGAGTGGCCTTTCAACCCCCCGAGACTTGTGTGTCCAGCAGCTCCTTTGACGTGATGGGGACCCAGGGAGGAAACACCACTTCTCCATCCTGCGGCAGGAGAGGGGAAAGCAGCCAGTGCCCACAGGAACTGTTGCAGACCACTGAAAGCAAGCGGATGGTGCTTGGGGGATACCCGGGGGGGGAGGAGCCTGCAGTACCTCCACTGTCAGTCAGGGGAGGCTTCCCTGAGGAGGAGCTGAATGGTTCTGAGGAGCATGAGTTGCCAAATCATTAGGGGAGAATCTAAAATCATATTGTTAACCAAAAAAAAAAAAAAAAAACCAACCAACTGAAATTAAAAAGCAAAGTGAAAAAAATATGTGTGCAAACATACCAGAACAAAAAATTTTTAAAAAGAAGAAAAAAAGAACAAATTTTGAAATGGTCCCATCTCATCTCATTTATTTATAGTTGGGCAAACAGACCCAAAGTAACTACATGTTAACCGAGGCCATATAGCCTGTGAACTGGGCCTGGTTTTCTGCCCATCCCAAGGAGAACTGGTGGCCATTCTGGTTGCTTGTAGGCTTTGGGAGTTGACTCAAATTACACTGCTGCTTCATTGAATGTATTTTTAACTCATCAGAAGACAGGCATACAAAGGTATCTCCTTTCTTTATTGGATAATCACATAATTCTGTTTCTCTCTTTGGCCCATCACAGGGACCCCCATCAATCGAATCCCCATCATGGCCAAGCAGATCCTGGACCTGTACATGCTGTATAAGCTGGTGACAGAGAAGGGGGGCCTGGTGGAAATCATCAACAAGAAGATCTGGAGGGAGATCACCAAAGGCCTAAACTTGCCCACATCCATCACCAGTGCCGCATTCACACTGAGGACACAGTGAGTGGCCCGAGTCTTGGGGAAAGGAAGCCGAAGCTGGAGAGAAGGGATGTTTTAACCTAGAGGAAAGGAAGGAAGGAAATTCCATTGTCCAGTAAGCAAAAATGAATGGAATTCCCAAAACCACCAGGAGCTTTCTAGATGATCCTCTTACTGGACCTAAGTAAAAATGACAGCCACATTTTTTGAGTGTCTCCTGTGTGCAGTGATGACATATTTCATTAAACTTCACAATCAGTCCTGTGAAGTAGTTGTTACCCCATTTCCCATATTATAAAATGTAAAAGGTGAGTTAGGTCAAGACAATACCAGCCTGGGTATCTAAGTGGTAGAACTGAGCTTCATACCTGGGCTTCTCTGACTTTGAAATCCACACTCCTTCTAGAACATTATCTCCCAAATAGCACCTTCACTCTCATCCTGGCCCTTTCCCTTTGCCCTGCAGCAGAGGGCCCAGAGGAAGCCAGGCAGGCAGGTCACTGGGGCTGGTGGCCTGTTTTGTAACCAGCTGAGATTATTACAAGGGTCATGGAAGCAGTGAAAACAGCAGGTGCTTTGGTGAATGAAGGCCAGAGGGGAGGGTCTATTCTTTTGGAATATTCTGGAAGTAACTCTCAGGAGAGTAAGCAGCTGGCTTCTCAGGAAGTATGTGATGGCTTTATGGACAGTAGAGGGTTTATCAGAACTGTTTGGACAGAAGGGGCAGCCTCTCCAGGCCTTTGGGTAGAGACTTGTCCCCAGGACATCTGACACAGAGACAGACAGAATTTAATGGGGAGTGTTGCTCCTCTCTGACCAGACTGACTCAGAAGATCAGTAGATCAAGGAACCAGAAAGACACCGTATGATGTGGGCCTAAGCCCTCCCAGGGACTAAACAAAAGTGAGTGTCACTTACTTCCCTTGGTGAAGAGCATGTCCGGGCTCAGAACTGAGTAACAGTTTGAAGTCTGGGTGGCGCCTCCACAGTGGTTCCATGTTTCTCTTGCATCAGGAGCTCTAGGTTGCTGGCCCGTTTCAGAGGCTTGTCCATTTCAAGTGGGCGCTCTCAGGGCTGCGTTTGGAATGTACCTTGCCTCCTTCCTTACCTCCAGGTACATGAAGTATCTCTATGCCTACGAGTGTGAGAAGAAGGCCCTGAGTTCCCCAGCTGAACTCCAGGCTGCCATTGATGGCAACCGGAGGGAGGGCCGCCGGCCCAGCTACAGCTCATCCCTCTTTGGCTACTCCCCTGCCGTCGCCACTTCTGCCACTGGGGCCCCTGCCCTTCTCTCGCCACCGAAGATTCGCTTCCCCGTCCTCGGGATGGGCTCCAGCAGTGGCCCCAATGCCAGCAGCCCGCGGATGTCCACAGCAACCACACTCAGGAAAGGTTTGCAGGACCCTGGGGGAGGAGGGGGAGCGGTCTCCATGTCCCAGATGCGGTGGGAGGGTTGAGCGTGGGTTGGTACAGTGTCCCTGTCATTGCCAGGTGAGGGCGTCCCAGTGACAACCGTGCCCGTGCCAAATCGCCTGGCCGTGCCTGTGACCTTGGCAGGCCAGCAGGCTGGTACTCGGACGGCCACGCTGGAGCAGCTGCGGGAGCGACTGGAATCAGGGGAGCCCCCTGAGAAGAAGGCCTCTCGGCTGTCAGAGGAGGAACAGCGCCTGGTGCAGCAGGCCTTCCAGCGCAACTTCCTCAGCATGGCGCGGCAGCTGCCCATGAAGATCAGGATCAACGGCAGGGGTGAGCACTGGCCGGGGGCTGTGACTGGGGTGGAGGCCTTCCAGGTACTGGTCCCTAGCCTCTCAAAAGTGTGTAGAAGCCAGAAAGCCACATGGGTCTTTTCTGGCCACTGAGAACTCCGATAAGTCTGAGCCCTTTTTAGGGGACCAGAAATTGCCGGAGGCATTGCCTTGTTCTCTAGGAAAAAGGAAGTCCAGTAGTTCTCGGAGCAGGAGCCAAGCCCTTCAGGGACAGCTGCCCGGTCTCTCTCCCCCTCCAGGTTTGATCTGCCTAAATTAAAGGGCTCAGCCTACACCCCAGTACCTCTTAGAACACAGGCAAGCGCAGGGCAGTGGTCAGTCTAGGAGGAAGGAGACACCTCCATTCTGCACTGGTGAGGGGTCAGAGTTGCCACTGGCCAGGAAGCCAGTGACCCCTTGGAACGCCGGAACAAACAGCTGACCGCCTCTCCCGCCTCCTGCGTGTTCCAGGTGTCCCACCGCCTCACCCTGAGCTCCGCATCTGCGTCCCTGTTCCCCCTCCTCCCCTTCTTCCCACCCCATTTTCTTTGCCATCCTTGTCCTTGACTCCATCTCACAACAAACACAAATAAATGCGCGTTGCTGTGGAGGGGGCCTGGGAGGTAACAGCCCGGTCCAAAGGCAGTGACTCGGGTCCTGCAAAGAGCTAACAGGCAGACCAACCGCCCGCATGCGTGCCTGGCTGTCTGCGTGGTGAGAGGGCAGATTCTGAGGGGACCTGGGGAAGGGAAGTGACTGGGGAAAGCAAACCTCAGGACAGTCTGCTGTCCTGAGCAAGGTTCTAGATGCTTTCCAACAGTGCAAAGCCTTGTCTGGTGTGGCCAGGCCAGGAGGGTGGGAGGCAGAGGTGCCCGAAGGCTTGACTGAGCGCGTCTCCTGATCCCCAGCAGAAGACAGAACAGAGGCTTCGGCTGCAGCCCTGAACTTGACCACGAGCAGCATTGGGAGCATCAACATGTCCGTGGACATTGACGGCACCACCTACACAGGTGAGGCGCCAGTCTGAGGGGCCACTGCACACGCCGAGCGCAGCTCCTGGGGCGTCACTGTCGCCCTGTCTCTGAACACCTTCCAGAGGGGGCTTCCTTTTATGCGGTCTCCGGGTCCCCACAGTGAAGTGGCTCTTCAGCACGGGCTGAGGGTGCTCACGGGATGGCAGGCCCCTCCACCTTTGGCAGGCACTGAGACCTTTTCTCTTGCCCTTTGGACTCCTGTTTGGCTCATTAATTGAGTCTTCTAACCTGAGAAATCATCATTAACACTACATCTTTGCCTTTTAAAAATTGTCTTATAAGCTAGAGCACTGCTGTCTGTTTCCAGTCTTCTGATGCCCGGGTCACCTTTCTTTGACTGTGGTTCACCTCGTCCCTTTTGCAAACATCTGTCATTCCTTTTCTTTTAAAACTCACGGAGGAGCTAGATGCAGACAAAGGGGGCCGAGTAGAGGAGTGACCGCCTCTATTTACAACCACTCCCCAGTCGTCTGTGCTTCTCTCTCCTGCATGTAATTGGGCAGTGTTATTCCTTGGTTGGTTAAGCACCTGTCCCAAGGCTTTCCAGGGCATTCAACTTAGTTTTCATTGAAGCTGTGTTCCTGTTCCCACTCCCACTTCATCCGCTCAGGGATGAATTTGAAAACAAACCCACTTGGTTGGTTAGACACAGCGTGGCAGGTGGAGGCCAGAGAGCCCGGGCACAGAGGGCGGGCATCGGGCACGGGCTGTGCCTAGTGGGACAGGCTTAAAGTCGCCCTTCTGTTACAGCTGGGGACACCTCTCGGGGCTTCTCTGTCCCTTACTCTGGAGGGTAGGTGTTAGGCCCCTTGGGGCACCACCCTGCTGGGCCCCTAGGGAGGGTTGGGAGCTGAGGAGGGGTCGTGTTCCTGAAAACAGCCTGCAGGGCCTGGTTGCCCTGCCCCCACCAGGAAGTCTTCAGAGACCACATCCAGAGGTCTCCGCCTGACACACGAG
Organism: Condylura cristata; assembly: GCF_000260355.1. NCBI lineage: Eukaryota > Metazoa > Chordata > Mammalia > Eulipotyphla > Talpidae > Condylura > Condylura cristata. The sequence continues at coordinate 33,330,111 of NW_004567124.1, forward strand.
GCCCTCCAAGGAGGCCAGGCAAGCCAGCAGGTAGCACCGAGGTGGCCTGGCCTTCTCATGGTGCCACAGTAGCCTGGGATTGGGTTCTTGGGCAAAAGCAGGGAAGGAGGTCTGTGTGTGGATTGCCACCTCCTTTCCTCTTTGGCCGGGAGATAGGAGATAATGCCTTCCCACAGGATGGCAAGCCATCAGACAGAACTGAATGAAGCCTCATACCTCTCCTGGCCCCACCCCTGCTCCTCCTGTGCCCTTTCTCACTCTGTGTGCCATCCCCTGGCCTCATTCTGGAGGGCCCCTCATCCCTAGAGCTGAGCCAGCGCTGGTGCTCTCTCCTGCATGTTTCTCTGCACCGATCCTGCCGGCTACGTTGCTGCGGCGCCTGCACCAGGCCTGTCCCCACCATGCAGTGTGTCCTTGCAGGCCTCCTGCTCATACTCCTCCCAGACCCTGGAGCATCCTTCAGTGTCCCCTCAGTCACACCACAGCCCCGTGTCGGCCTCGACGTGTGTGCCACCTCTCGGCTTTCTTCGTTTATTCCCCTCTTCTCCCTCTCCCTTCATTTGGCCACTTTCCCCAACAGCCAGACATGCTCCGCTCCTGGAGCCTGGACACGCTCCTGACCAACCTTACCTGCCTCCCAAAATCTTTATGTTTCCACGGCACCCCCTCCAGGTGCACTTCCTTCAGAGCACTAACAACATTTCAGCAATGATTCTATTTCCTATCTGTCCCCCTCACCAGCTCTTGTACCCCCAAAGGCAGGACTTTCTCCTGTCAGCATGAACACAGTGTCGAGTGGAGCCTCATGCACAGCTCGGCAGCAGTAGAGACAGTGGAGATGAACTGACCCTTGTCTTCTCATCTGCTCACACGGGCGTCCCCTCTCCCCCAGGCGTGCTGTTTGCCCAGAAGCCTGTGGTCCACCTCATCGCAGGATCTGCTCCCCAGAGTGTTGGTAGCAGCGCCAGCAGCAGCAGCAGCTCCCACTGCTCACCAAGTCCTACCTCATCCCGGGGCACCCCCAGTGCAGAGCCCTCCACCAGCTGGTCCCTCTGACGGGCAGGACCCAGCTTCCTGCTCCCCGCTCTGCTGTCAAGAGTGGAGGAAGTTGATGCACAGAATTTACCTCATCTCACGGAGCCCACGTCAAACACCGTTTGGCCAGATGTTGAGAATTTGGACGTGTCCGTCTGTCCTCCAGGCTCCATTCAGGTCCTGCTGTACTCTGGGGCAGGGAGAAGCTGTAGGGGCAGGACAGGGCAGAGCGTTGTCCAATCAGGGATTGTCCTGGGGAACTGGCCGGGGTCAGTGGGCATCCAGCTTCCTGCGTTTCCAGGGCCACCCCTGGACACAGTGTATCGACAATCTGTAAGCAACACAGGGCTGGAGGCCCTCCAGGTCCCTCCCCTTTAATTTATTTCCCTTCCCCTGCCTTGTGCCATGACCCCAGGGTCACTGGCCTCTTCCCCTGCTCACTCCCCCAATCTTTAATTCCCGTGTGGGGCTGCTGAAGCCAAGCACATGCCTTGATGGCCCTTTCATGGTGGACATAGGGTGGGGCCTTCATCCCACCTTGACTATAATGTTTGGGTCCTGGATTATGGGTCCCTCAAGTTCAACTCTTGAAGCAGTCCTCAGGGGTCCATGTCCCCTTTTTAGTGGTCTCCAAAATGGATACCTGAGGGTCTCCAAAATGGGCACCTGAGGGCAGTCTTCAAATCCGAGGGCCTACTGGGCATCTGCTGAGGAGCGAACAGAGCCTCAGGGCTGCCCAGGCAAGCTCACATTGACATTAACATTGACTCTTTTCTGATCCGCCCAAACCTTATGCTCCCCACTCACCCCTATGGCCAGCTCTCCCAAGAATTGCCCACTTGTCCCTTGGCTTTCCCCTTCTCGTGGGGCCATCTCAACCCCAACATCCCCAACCTGCCAATGTCAGGTTCATTGAAATACCTCAGATTTGTAATTGTTGATGTTTAATTCTTCAGGAAGTATTTGCATCTCTGAAATCTTTTTTATATATGTTTTGCTGACTTTTGGGTTTTTTTTTTAATTTTAAATTTTTTATTGTTGTAGCACCAAAGAAATGAGAGCAGATCACCCCCAAAGCCAAGCAGATGACTTGGTACCCCAGCCCCTCCAGTCTTTCCCTGAGACCCCAGTGAGGAGGCAGGGAAGAAGGCAGGAGAGATGACTCAGGGATCCCAGTGGCAGGGGAGGGGCGGGATGGGGACACCCGTTGGTTGGACATGCCAGTTCCGAAAGATGGTCCTTGACCCACTTCCTGCCAGAGTGGGACTGGTCCCACACCCTACTCCAGCTCACCGGGGGGAGCAGGACGTCTCCCCTTACTCAGCATCCCCAACTCAGGTCAGGGGTGGGCTGTACAGGCAGGCTGTGGGCCTCACCCAGGCTGTGCTGGCTTAGGGGGTAAGGGAATGCCGAAAGCTCTGCCCTGCCTCTTAGACCCTGGTGGAACCAGCTGCTCCTGTGTCATCAAGAGTTGGTTCTCAGAGAGGCCCACCTCAGTCCAGTCAGCCCTGCCATGTTTGGTGAAGCAGCAGCCTCGGCAGTGTCTTCAGGCCACAGGGTGAAGCCTGCACAAGCCAGTGCCGGGTTCTCCTGGGGCCCCATCGGTGAAAGGAAAGGGAAATCAAAAGCTTGAGCACAAAACAGATACCTCAGCCTGGTAAGCTGCAGCTCAACTGGACTGCATCTTCACTCCCTCCGTGCCCCCCACCCACCACACACTCACACTCACACAAACAGCCCCACCCAGTGGGGCCAACCTTCTTCTGGGAGCTGGCGCCCTGGCAGGCGTCACAGACCTGGCGCCAGTGTGTCTTTCTCAGGGGTTTGGTCAAAAAGGATAGGCCCCCAGAGGATGCAGGGACACCACACTGGTCACTGGATCCTTTCCTGGCCTCAGGTAGCTTGCCAACCTGCCCCTCGAAGCGAATCCATGCTGCTCTCATGGAACAGCAGGGTCTTGACTAGGAAATTTGGGAGTGGGGGCAGGTGCCCAGGAACGGGGCTCTGCCAAGCAGAGACTTCTGGAAGGTGTAGTCCTGGAGCCACGAGGCAAGCAGCTGGCCAGGGCAGCTATGCCGCCCCCAGAATACATGTAGGAAAGATGTGATAGCACATGGGTAGCCTAGGCAGTGATAAATACCTCAGACGTCCTCTTGCAGCAAGTGTCTGTATATGTTGTGGTTATTTTCTATCTTACATGTTCTTGAATGTTTATATTTCAATAAACCTCTACCTCTTCACACAAATGGATCTTTCAGTGCTTTCACTGCCTTTTCTGTAGGACATAAACAGGAGAGCAGGAGAGGGAAAAGCCTACAGAATGAAAGAAACTGAGCAGAGTGTACCTCTGACACCTTGGTTTCTCCTGAGTCTGTTCCCTGTGACCACCCCATGCCTCCCGTCCCCCAAGTGCCCATTCTGTGTTCTGGACTTACAGGGTCCGCTGCGGTTCCGTCAGCATCCAGATGGGGTCAGGGGATGGCCTCTGCTTAGTGAGCCTGATGCCTTCTGCTGTGTCAAAAACTAAGAATAAGTATGGTCCCCACACTTGGCACGCTCGCCTCCAGCTATAACAACAGAGAACTCAGCCTTGTGAGGCAGTCAAACAGGGACTCCTTGCGATTTTGAAAGTGAAGATGACATGAGGCCAGTCTTGCGACTATTATTGATCTTTTAAAGTTTTTTTTTTAAGGCTTATGTTACTTATTTATGCACATAAGAGCTGGGTTTGAAGTGTAGGGTGGATGAGAGGATGCCCCAGAGACAGAGTGGGGAGCAGAACAGGCAGATGGAATACACTGCTGAGGGGAGCAGCGGGTGAGACAGGAGAGGTCTATGTGCCATGTGGGTCAGCTCCCTCCCTGGGGATCAAAGTCCTGTAGCGGCTGGTGATCGCTTCATAGTGCTGAGACTCAACCCGTAGTGCTTGAGCTACCAGGGAGGGCCCTGATCTTTTAAAATCTTTGGAATGAAATAACCAAGGCTTTAGTATGTTAGTCACTGTGTGTTGGTATCCTGCCTCACAGCTTCCCATGACCTTCCTCCTCAGTAGATCATCGAGTAAAGGCAAGTTCAGGAGACATTTGAGATGGAAATGAAACCAAGTGACTGGCAGGCATGCTGAGGTGAAGGGGCAGATGGAAGAGCCTTCCAGTAGGGAGAGCAGGGCACCAGGCCACTGCAGTTCTATCCCATTACAAGCTAACAGGAGAAAATTGAGAAAGATATCTCACAGACCTTGAAAAAAGGAAGAAGTTCTAAGACTAGGTGTGAGTTTCCTTTCCCCCCAAAAGAAATTCACCAAAAAGATCCCACAAAGTAGAAACACAGACTGGGAGAGGATACTGGAAAGGACAAACAAAATAGTAGCTATGGTTTTTATTTATTTTTTTTTTAAGATATATTTATGCATACAAAACCGGGGTACAGGCCAGAAGTGTGGAGGACAAGAGGCAGAGTGGGGAGCAGAATATACAGAAGTATTGAAACACACTGCTGAGGGGAGCAGCAGGCAGGTCAGGAAAGGTCTGCCATGCCATGGGGGTCACCTCCCTGGCTGGGGATTGAACTTGTGCTGCAGCAGCTTCATCAGCCTCACAGAGCTGTGCTTCAACCTGTTGTGCCACTAGGGAGGCCCTATGATGTGCTTTTAATGGTTATTGTTAAGACAAAAGCAGAAAGGAGTAGGGAGAGGGGGGCAGTCAAAAACAGGTGTTTGAGAAGAGGAAGTGATCCTTAGGGACAGGAAAATGCACCGGAAGCCATCCCACCGCCAGCATCATGGAGAGATTGGAGAGCATTGGGAACTGCTCCAACACTCTGGGGCATGTCAGCATTATGTGAAAAAGCAGCTCAGCAGTTCTGGACAGCTACACTCTGGACGTGCGCCCCAGGAGCCGGGACAGCGCTAGGAGCAAGGTGATAATGAGATTACCATTATGGAGCACTGTATGGCCAAACACTGTTGAAGTTCTTTGCATGAATTAACTTAACCTGCCACATTATGAATTAGGACTTTCATCCCCATTTTACAGAGAGGTTGCGGTCCCATGGCTAGTGAGATGCAGAGGTGGCTTCTCAGTCACTGCTGGGGAGCCCAGAGTCTAAGCTAACCACCAAATGCCAAGTGCTAAGCACTCTATATTCTCACATTTCACACTGCACTCTCGGTGCCCTGGGGCCATTCTTTTCTTGTTTTAAAGATTTATTTATATGCACACAAGAAATGGGGTACAAGCTAGAGGAGGGTGGGAGTGGTGGTGAGAGGATTCACTAGAGACAGAGTGGGGAACAGAAAAGTCAGATTGATTGTAATACACTGCTGAGGGGAGCAGCGGGCTGGTCAGGAGAGGTCTGCTGTGCCATGTGGGTCACCTCCCTGGCCGGGGATGGAACTCGCAGTGCAGTGGCTGTGGATAGTGTCACAGTGCTGTGCTTTTCACCCTTTGCACCACCAGGGAGGTGGGGCCATTATTTTCTCCGTTTCACAGATGAAGCTGAAGAGCGGGAATGTGCCAAGAGCCACAGCCAGTGGGAGGCATGGAATGGACTCTCTAAGGTGGCCCTGGTTCTGCAGGTGCCTCGCTTTTGTGAGGGGATTGCCAGGGTGTTGGTCCTTAACTGGTCTCTGCTCATCCATGTGGGTTAGCTCCCTGGCCAGGGGTTGAACTCATGACGCAGTAGCTGGCGATAGCTTGAGAGCACTGAGACTTTATATCCTGCACCACCAGGGAGCCCCCTAATAGAGTGTTTTTATTTAAATGCCACTCCAGACTATCTTACACGAGTGCTCACTTGCAGAACCTAACAGCACTCTCTCAGCACAACTCTGGACTGGGCTCTGGTTTGAGATGCTCTAATTTGGCCAATCCCACCTGTCATGAGGCCCACACACAGGTCCCAAGTGGAGGTGAGCCGCTGGTCTGGCCAGAAAGAGTGAGCACAGTGGCGTGACAGCTCCAGCAGGTCCCTAAGCAGAGCATTGACCCTCGTTGTCTAGTCAATCCTGGGATTTTTTTTTTTTTTTAAAGATTTATTTATGCTGGCCCTCCCTGGTGGCGCAGCGGGTTAAAGCACAGCACTGAGAAGCTAAAGCCACTTCAGCATGAGTTCGATCCCCGCCTGCCCCGGAGGAGATCCACATGGCGCGGCAGACCTCTCCTGACCCGCCCACTGCTCCCCTCAGCAGTGTACTTCGTCGATCTGCCTGTTCTGCTCTGAACAAATAAATAAATCTTAAAAAAAAAAAAGATTTATTTATGCATACATAAATAACTGGGGTACAGGCCAGAGGTTTAGGGGTAGTGATAGGATTCACCAGAGACAGTGGGGAGCAGAACAGGCAGATTGACAAAAGTACACTGCTGAGGAGAGCAGCGGTCGAGACAGGAGAGGTGTGTTGTGCCATGTGGGTCACCTCCCTGATGGGAAATCAAACTCGTGCTGCAGTGGCTGCGGATAGCTTCATAGTGCTGCACTTTAACCCACTGAGCCACCAGGGAGGGCCCCAGCCCTGTGGTTCTGTATGCACACAGCTGGGATATGTCTCTTTGTTTCTGAGTGAGTATCTAATGTGTACCTTGTGATTTTGTGCACGCATTTGTGTGTGTCCATCTGAGTACCTCTGCACATACACACTTGCCCCAGAGGCTGAGGGAGGAAGCTAGGTGGGAAGAGAGGTAGTCGCCAAACTGGCACTGAAATTGGATGGACCGGGCCTGAATGCCAAGCCCCTGCTCTAGCTGCTGTCGCATGTTTCACTATAACCCCCTCTCCCAGTGCATTTGTGTAGGTCAGGGGCCATTTACACACCCTCACCTCCATCTGCCCTCTGGGTCTTGCCCTAAAATGTCCTTCATTCCTGGCAAGTGCCTATGCGTCCTTCTTCAAGGGTTCAGAGGTTCAGAAGTACCCTCTCTTGGGGTACTTCCCTATCTGCTGTCTCCCCACACTTCCCACAGTGCCTCTCCTCTCAACAGCACATTATAACTGTCCCCTCAATGGTTGTGTTCCCCAAGGCATAAGCTTTGGGGGCAAGGAGCTGTGTGATTCACCCATGGTTCTCCTGTGTACAGAAGCGAGCCAGACATGCAGTAGATGTCAATAAATGCTCAAAGAGTGAATCAATAAGCAAACGAATGATCTGGGGCAAAATGAGGAAGAGGCAGAAGAGAAGGAAGCATAGGGCAAAGCTAGGGGCAAAGCTTCCTCCTAAGAAGGAGGAAGAGTCTAATTGGTTTATGGACAATGAAGATGAGAATGGGGTGGGTGGCAGAGTGGGTGTGTTGTGTGGAGGAAAAGGACAGAGAGCACCCTTCTGTCGGAGCAGGAGGCGGCCAGCCTCATTCAGCTCTTGGAGTCTGCAGTTCTTCCTCTTTGATTTCAGGGCAGCTGTCCCCCTGGTGCCAGCCAGTCCACAGCCACCACCTAAAGCAGGGATGTGCTCTCCCTTCCAGCTCTTCCCGGCAGGCCACTAAATGTGGAGAGGGCTAGAAGAAATGGGGCATTCTGGGTGCATGCAGCATGGACCCCAGATCACACCCACCCCATTTTTACCCGTCTTCAATGATTTCTTTCCAAGTTGCATGAATGTCTTCATTATGTCTAATTTGCAGAAGTGGGTACTGCAGCAAAGACTCCCTGGCTCACCACAGACACTCCTGTGCGTTTCTCTTACGAGCTCCCTAACTTGAACCCCGTGGCAGAGGTCATGTCACTTCCCACCAGCCTGATCCTGGGCCAACTGAAAGGGCTCAGTCAGGTGTAGATAAGACAAGGATTCTAGAAGCAAAAAGTTTACTGCTTTAAAAGAGCATGATCGGGAGTTCATCCCCCCCCCCCCCAATCCCATCCCAGAGAAGGGGATCTGGCTTTGGTATATGATTTAGGGTTTGGGGAGCTGGGCTGTTCCTCCTCGCCAGGTGGCCCAACTCCTGCCCCCAGGGCCAGTTCACCCCAGGTGAGACTGGGTTCAAACACTCCCAAGGGGTGAGCTGGGCAACCTGGCCTGGGGCCACCCACAATGCCGCAGCAGCAGGGAGCTCTCTGCCTCCAGGGCCTGCACACCCCTGGGACACGGTCTGCCTGCCCCAGAGCCGCTGCAGGTGCTCCAAGCAGGCCTCTAGACATTGGCAGCTACTCCCAGCTTTTTCTAGAGCCTCCAGTTCACCTGTGAAGACCCCCATTCCAACAGGCGATGGGGCTCACCTGGCTGGAACTGTTTGCTCAAACCAGTCCCTCAGTTCTCTCCCCAGGCATCCTTCCTCTCAGGAGCCCCATCTCCTCTCAGGAGGTCTCCTCTGAGCACCCCAGCCCACAGAGGCTTCTCCCAACTCCAGGCTTCAACTGTGGACAGGTTCTCTGTGCACACCAGCAGACCACCATGTGATGGCTGCTCCCTGGACTGTACGGGGTGGAGGCCTTGCCCCAGTCTGCCCCTCCCGCTCTTGCATTTTTCCATAATAGCTCTAGACCCTCTCACCCAACGTCAGAATCCCTGTAGGACAAGACTCAGGCTCCCCTGCTTATCTGCCCACAGTACAAGAGGATACAGTTTGACTCAGGGTGCCCTTCCAGGCTCACCCTTCCAGCTGTCTTGACCTACCTGGGTGAGCATTGGTAACTGTCCTGGCGGGAGGGTGTGCCTGCGCCTGGGCAGGGCATTCCACTGACCTCATGGAGAGCCTGTCCTTGCCCCGGGAGTTCTTGGCTCCTGTGGCTGCTTCAGCTCCGCCCCAGCCCTGCAGGCCTGGCACCAGCGCCTCCTGCAGGTACATTCAGTCCAGGAGATTAGGGTCTCCTTCCAGCCTCCAGCCTCTGCAGTGAGTTTGCTGTCAGTAGTGTTTGAGTATGTTGTGGCCAGGCCTGCCCCCGACTTGTGGTATGACCCTGAGCAACTCTTCCCTACTCTCTAGTCTCAGCTTTCCAACTGAACTGAGGCAGGGCGGGGTTGGCGGCTGCACGGCGGCTGGGAAAGTCCCTCTCTGGGCTGGGTAGAAGCCTTTGCACTGCCTTCCTTCCCCAGGTACCGCTCCAAGAATGAAGAGCAGGGGTTGAAGTGCAAGGCAGGGCCACAGGTGTGCAGGGCCATGTTCATCCACCCACTTGGAGGGGGGCTCTGGTGTCATACTACCCTAGGGGACCCCAGGCTGGGCTCTGGGCCCAGGGATTATTGACTCATCTGGTCCAAACAGTGCTGAGTCTTTTCTATTTGTATGCAAGAGCAGGGTCCTGGGGGCAGAAGAGACTAAGGGTCCTCTCCCACTGCCTCCCTTCCCCCAACTCCCAGCACCCTCACTGGTCTCCTAAGCCCTGGTGTGGCCTCCTGCACTCCAGTCCCTGGGATCTCTGCAGCTGTGCTGCTGCAGGTGGGTCAGGGAGCATTTCACCTCTTTGCAGGAGGGCTCAAATGTCCCTCCCCCTATGCAGGGCAGGGGAGGTTCTGCAGCCTCTGATAAGGCAGGCCAGAGCCAACCTCTGAGGCCCTGCCTTCTCCACCAGCTGTGATAAGCACAGCCATGGGCCCAGCTGGCTGATAGCCCTGCCTGGACCATGCCCTGGCTTTTATACAAATAACTTGGAGGGACTACCCAGCAAATAGAGGCTCCAGATGTGCAACCCTCCACCTATGTATGGACCCAAAGCCCATCACCTGTCCACCCCAGCTGCTGATCGCTTTGCAGTTCTAGCAAGAGGGCTGGGGATGCTATCAGGGAATGCTAGAGAACAGACAGGCTTGAGGAGGCAGATTGTCAATTGGGTCCCCAGGGTCACTCACCCTAGTCTTGTGAGGAAGCTGTTGCTCTGGGAGGGTCGACTGTGGACTGAGACCCCCCACCCCCAGGTCATTAAAAACTTAGGTACATGCTGTCCACTCTCCTCGGCTAGGATACTGGGGACCCCCCAGAGGCATCAGCTTGAACGTGGCCTCTTCCTCCCTGGGATGGCAGCTCCGCTAGGGGTGATGGGATTACTAAGGAAATTCTGCCGACCAAGCTTAAACCAGTCACCTCCCTCCTTCCTTCTGACTGGCCCTGGGAGCATCACAGGAACTCTGTCCCTTCCTTTGCCTGCACGCAGTGGCCTGGTCCTACCAAGCCATGTACTGCACACTCACAGGGGCATCATTCACAGACAACACCATTCAATATGGTCACACTGTTGGGGAATCAATTCTGTGTCCTTTGGATTCCTCTGCTCATGACAAGTCTTCTCCTGAGAACATGACCTCGCATATAGCATGAGCCCTGAGCATTTGGTTTTCAGCCTGGTGTGGTGACCTGCTAGTGCAGGGAACTTCCCTGGGGCTGTAGACAAACCAGGAAAACCGTGGAAAAGTGGAGCAGCCTCACTCTGCGTCAGAACCAGCAGCCGAAGCGAGCCTTGTCCAGCCAGTATGGTTTCTGTCACTGCTGCCGCAACTCCAGCTTCAAAAGGGCCTCAAGTGGGGCCTAAAAATGGCCGGACGGCTCAGCCGCTGCCACTTGCTCACCACCAGCTGTACCCAGAGCTCTCTCTCAGGAGCTAGGTCTGAGTATGTGCCAAAGAGAGAGAAGCCAGGCTCTGACTGGGCCTTGGGGCCACTGTGCTGCCTTTCCCATACCCCCTGCTCCCTCGGCAGAGCTCTGTGAGTGGACACAGTACAAAGGCCAGAGGTGTGCTGGGCACACCAGCAAGACCAGGCATCAGCTCCATAGAGCTCTGTCGCAGTGAGTCCTAAGCTTAGGATGGATAAGAGAGCTTGAGGTAACCCCACCTCCAGAACACTGGTCTCTGAGGAGCTTCCAGATGTGGAAACTGAGATGCTGGGGAGCATGCACTTCAATCCTTCCACCCTAACCCCATGTCCTTGCTTTTCCCTAGTGATTTATTCATTTTTAAAGATTTAGTTATGCATACAGAACTGGGGTACAGGCCAGAGGTACGGGGGGGTGGTGAGAGGATTCACCAGAGACAGAAGTGGGAGCAGAACAGGCAGACTGATGAAATACACTGCTAAGGGGAGCAGCAAGCAAGACAGGAGAGGTCTGCTGCACCATGTAGAACCCCCTGTCCAGGATCAAACTTGTGCTGTAGTGGCTGTGGCCAGCTTCACAGTGCTGTGCTTTAATACCCTGCACCACCAGGGAGGGCCTTCCCTAGTGATTTAGGTGGCAAATAAACAGCAGCCTCAATGACTGTGAAATAGTTCTCAGTTCCAACTCTTTTCATGAGCTGCAGGTCTCACAAGGTCCTGGCCCCTTGCCGACCAATCTTGGGTTCATTTGCTCCTAATTTGGGAAGGTGGTGCTGAGACCCTGGACACACAGGGAGTTCACTGCAGAACTTGGCCCATGCTCCCCAAACCCACTTCCCTGTTTTCCTGTGTGGGAGTCTAGAAATGGTAGGAGGTGGGAACACTGGTGGTGAGAAGGTCTCAAGTCAGGTCACTCTGACACCTCACTGGTTTCGATAGCTGAAGGACAGGGTTCTGAGCGCTATGCCTCACCTATTTGGGCAGAGAACCCACAGAGTAGTAAGGGGCTACTCATTTGGTGTTGTCCTCACCCCATCCCCCACACCCACACTCTTCATCTTTGAGTCTCAGAATCCTAATGCTTTTTCCACCTGTACCCCCAGGCACCCTGCCTCCAACTCTGTGCAGGCACCCACTGAAGAGAGGGTGCATTGGGCTGAAAGCTTCCCCCACTCCTCACATTCCACAGGCCTCTTGTCCACCACCTACACTCCAAGGGCCTTCTTCCTTCTAGAAACTGTGGCTCTCGTGATTCCAGGCCAGTTGCTACAGCTCCCTTCCAAGGTGTGCCCCCATATTTGCCCACTATACCTGGCCTCTCCAGAATGGATCATGAGAACTGGCCCATGCCTGGGAGTAGAACACACATTTCCACTCTGGCTCCATGCCTATCTGTAGCCCCAGCCCTAACTGAGACTGAGCTCTGCCTGGCTTGGTTTCTTTGGGGCTCCTTATCTGGAGAGGGGAATGGCCAGATTTTTGAGTTTGTGGAACCAGTGCAGAGGAAAGCACAGTAACCAAGTGCTGTGGGAACACAGGGAAGGGGAACCTGCGTCTCCTGTGGATCCCAGCAAAACTTTCTGGAGCAGTAATTCTAGGGTTGAAGCGTGAAAGTGAATTAGTCGCCCCCAGAGAAGGCAAAGTTGGATGTGGCAGACAGAACAGAGAGCAGAGGCAGCAGGATGAGAAAGGGTAGGGTAGCTGGGGTCTGGAGGGGCCAGCAAAAACCCAGGGGGCCAAAAGGGAGGTGGCAAGGAGCAAGAATTGCTGTGGGCCTCACGTGGCTAGTCTGGGGGAGGAGCCTCCCCCTGCTGCAGACACACATAGAAAAGACTAGTGAGGGCCCTCCCTGGTGGTGCAATGGGTAAGGATGCAGCACTGCAAGCAAGCTGTAGCCCCGGAGGTGATCCACATAGCGCTGTCCCGCCCTCAGCAGTGTACTTCGTCTGTCTGCCTGTTCTGCTCCTCACTCTGTCTCTGGTAAATCCTCTCACCACCCCTGCACCTGGGCCTGTACCCCAGTTCTGTATGCATAAATAAATAAATCTTAAAAAAAAAAAAAAAGGCTGGTGAAAACAAGCTTCAAGGCCTGGCAAAAGAGCTTAGGCCTGAGGGGTCTAGGATACAACACATGCCTCCTCTAGAGGTGACCCACCCTCTGAGCCCCTAACCACACAGCCATGGTCACAGCCATCCAGCACTGCAGGAATGAGGTGGAGAATGGGGGCAAGAGGTGAAGTCAAGTCATACTTTACCTCCCAAATGATTGATATTTTGCCTCTCTTTCTACTAGGCGTGAGCTCTTTTAGGAAGAAAAGGACGAAAGAAGGGAGCTGTAGTAGTAGAATCTCAAGTAGGTTGGCTGCGTGGCTTCAGATTTGCAGAGAAAGGGAGGTGAGAGATGGCTCCTACTCCACTTCAGAAAAAGAACTCCTTGGTTACAGGAAGACAGGGACAGAGAGCGATTCCTGGGTTCTCCGTGGAGCGAGGACTGTTGGGAAGATGGGCCAGACTCCCAGAGAGCCTGGCGCCAGGACTGGACGGGGCACTGGAACTTCTGTGAGGGCCTCCATCCTCCGCTGCTGACGCCGCCCGCCAGCCTTGTGGGAGCCATGGAAACCGCGGGCAACACGCAGTAGTGGGAGGAGACACTAGAGTCCTCCCACCTCATGTCAGAGGAGGAAACGGAGATTTGACACCGGCTGGTGAAGCGGCGGCCGTAGCCAAACACTGGGATGTGGGCAAGAATGGTAACTCAATTTCCGACCCCTGAGGAGGCCGATCCTAAAGGGGCGGGATGTGTGGGCGGGGACAGCCGGGGCTCTGGTGGCACCCCCTGAGCGCGGGAAGCGGCTCCTGAGTTTCTACATTGAGGGGCGGATGCATTTGGTTCCCTCCAGACCGGGAACCCGTCTGGAGGCTGTTAGCGTGTTTCCTTGTCTTTAGTTCTTTACTTCTGGTAGGTTGTGTAAATAACGGAGATTTGGGGGCCCCAAGCACCCTGAAAGCGACTCAGATCCCAGCTGAAGGGAGAGCCAGAGGTTAGGGAGGAGCGAGACCGCCGCCGCTCGGAGGGATTCGGCTCGGACGGCGACGGCC
>NW_004567124.1:33343895-33366051 GCF_000260355.1 Condylura cristata
TGGGTGCCCGCCTTCGCGCCGCGTGGATGCGAAACGAGGCCGCTCCCGCCGGCTGGGTAAGCCGTCCCCTGCCGGGGGCTGTGCTCGCGCGCTCGCGAACCGCGAGGTCTCTCGAAGACCCGACTTCAGTTTTCTGATTTGGAAAACACGGGAAATGTTATGCCGCTCGGCCCAAGCTCGTGTTCAAGTGGGGGGGCTCCAGTGAGCCCACGCTTTGCCTCTGCCAGAAGGGATCTTGGAGGAGGGCAGGGCGCGGGGTTTTCTTTGGTGGGGACTTATTGAGAAGGATGGCTCCTTACTGTGGTATCCCACTTTCCCCAGACCCTGTCCCCGGAGTGGCGCTCGTGTCCAGCCAGCGGTCGTGAGCACGGGCGCCGCCAGGCCCTAGAGACCTCACGTAGGAGGGAATAAGCTTCTTCCTCGTAGCCGGGAGTCGCAGCTCCCTTCGCGAGCCTGGGCACACGGACCTCCGTCTTTAGCGCCCTCCGCGACCCGCCAGGTTTTCACTGAAGCGACAGCAAACAATGCCCGCGGCCCCGCGCGCAGTAAAGTCGAGGCGGCTGGTCGGGCCGAGCCCCTCGCTGGGTCGGGGCTCCACCTTTTGGTTCTCGGCGCCCGCCAGGCGGGAACGAAGTCCAGGTCGCCTCTTCGGGGCCTGCGCGCACGGCGACACAGAGGGCAGGGGGCGCTCTCCTCGCCCCACTCGCAGCCACGGTCCCCAGCAGCCGTCCCAACCTGAGTCTAGCCCGCTAGTCCCCCAGAGCCTTCGAGTTGGGGGCTAGAGAGGCCGGGCCACCCCAGCTGATCCTGCCGGGCGGGCGTCGGTGGCGTCACGCGAGGGGCGGGTCCGCCGCGGGCGGAGGCCGGAGCCGGAAGCGGAAGAGGCGCTCGGAGCGGGGAGTGGGGCCTAGCCGCAGCCGGAGCCTGGGAGACGGTGAGTGTGGGCCCGGCCCGCGACGGCGGCGGCTGCGGCGGCGGGTGGTGAGTCGGCGAGGCGGGCGCGCAGGGTGCGAGTCCCCGGGGTCCCGGAGCGGTCTCGACTTGCTCCTTCTCTTTTCGGCCCACCAGGCCGCGGCCCCGACCTCTCACCCCTGACCCGCCGCTTCTCCCCCGGAGGGCCGTCACCTCAGACCCCACCTCTTGATCCCACGGGGTGGGAGTCGGAGCGCTAGCGGCCTCTGGGGACCCTGCAGGAATCCAGTTTGACCCTGCCCGCGGAATGGGGTCGGGGTCCAATCTGGGACAACCTCGGGGTGGGAGGGAGCTGCCGACCTTTCCTCTCCCCTCTCCTCAAGGCTGGGTCCGCCGACCCCACCCCACGCGGCCTGGAGTTTGATTCTGGCGGGGGCTGCCCTTCCCCGTCTCCCCCGCCCCCGGGTCTCCCCTCACCCTCACTGGCGGCGGTTACGGGGGATGGGGACTCTGAGATGCCTGGGATCCGGGGTGTCAGGAAAAGGACGCGAGGAAGGGCCACAGGCCCCGTGTGTTTTGTTGTGATGATGGAGCCGCTTCGGCCCCGGGGAGGAGACAGGCGGCGCCGACCGTACATACGCCCGGGCTGCTGCTCGGGTCCAGGAGTCTGCTTTAGTTCCGGGTGCGGGCGTCGCGGTGTGAAGCCAGGGTGGGAACTGACCGAGCCAAGCCCCCGTCAAGGCGGGGTTGGCGGCCCTCCAGCTTCCCTCCTCTATGCCCTTGAAAAGGAGGAGCGTTTCACCGGGTGGTGGCGGCTTGCAAGGTGGCAGGTTTGAGGTTGCAGTGGTGGAGCAGCTTCAGCCAAAAATAACCATGGGGCTCCGGGGTGGCAGTGATCCGGAGGGCAGTGGCTGACCTGACTGGCAGCTCTTCTTGTCAGCCTGGTTCTTTTGCTGTGGGATCAGCCAGTGAGAAGTCGATTAGGCCCTGTGCTCAGAAAAACTGACTCGACCTGGTTTCTTTCACACTACCTGTTTTTTTATTCTGCTGTGCCGAGCCTTCCGAAACATAATTGTGTCCCTTAGCTTCGTTCAACAGCCCACTTGCAGGGATCTCAGGTAATCAAAGATAATTGATGAGAAATGGGCCCCTGAACCCTGACTTGGAAGCTGATGAAGGGCTTCTGATATAACCAACATATCACCTGCTTAGAATGTGTTAGAAGAGAAGTTATTTTCTCTGCCTTGTGTGTGGTACCTTAGAGCTTTCCTACTTGTCATCTCTTTTGCCAAGTTGACTGGGAGGTGTTATCACCATTTGCCAGGTGTGGTAACTGAGGCCAAGAGTGCTTGGCAGAAGGTCACAGGGCCAGTTAAATGGTAGGTCAGGGATTTAGTTCAGCGTTTTCTACACAGCACTAGCCCCCCTCCTAGTCCCTAGGAGGGACTTAGCTTCACTGTCCTTAAGGCAGGTAGCACAGACCTAGAGGTGTTAACTGGAGCCTTTTTATTAGTAATGAAAAGCTGCCTTTAGTGCCTTCTGTGTGCCCAGAGCTGTGCTGGGCATTTCACCTAAAGCCATGTGTAGGCTTGTCACTTAAAGAGTGACATAACTTAGTCCTCATAGAACCTCATAGAGGTTACTACTGTCCCCTTGTTTGCAGAGGAAACTGAAGGTCAGGGTCGATTAATAACTTGCCCAGAGGCATGCAGAAGTAGCAGTGCCAGGATAGACATCTGGCTCCAAAGCTATGCTCTTGCCACTAACATGAATGTTTATGGACTTTGGCATCTTCTAGGTCCTGGGAGGGAGTTTTTGACCTGATGTGGACTAGACCTGGTCCTGCAGCTCTAGTGTCTGGTCTGCCCATTGAGGATGGGCATTTGTCTAGTGGGAGTCCTGTGCCCTGGCCACTGGGGCGTCTTCCACGCCACTTAATGAGGTATGAGATATTGTGGTCATTCCATAGCTTGGGCACCTGACCCTGGTAATTGCAGGAAAGCGATGAAACATTAGTCAGCTGCTCATCAAAACAGAACAACCATAAGCTCTTGGAGCTGCTGGCAATTTTACATTGGATTTATTGCCACGGATCACTGGGATCAGGACTTCCACGTTGACAGAAGAAGACATCTACGAGTGGGGAAATTGAGGACAGTGACTTTCTCCATTCATGGAGAAGCTCCTAGGGGGTTGGTCAGGTATGCCTCACTACTCTGTTTCAGGGGAGCTGTTCCTTGTTTTTCCCTGATAGAACCGCCTCTTGAGACAGGTTAACTTGGGTTTGTCAAACTGCTCTTTCTAGCGAGCCCTCTACTGGAGGCAGGCTTTGATCAAATGAAGGGGTGGGACGGAGGCTGGTCATAGAAACTGACCCAGCCTTCCCATGGATGCAGTGTCAAGGTTTTGGGTGTGGGTGGCACAAGGTGTTGGCCTCACATTAGCCACCAGCTGGTATCTGGGCCAGCCTGGCCTTTTCCTGTGGCAGATAGAAGTCCCCAACAAACAGGATAGTTTTGGCCTGTCTCCCGGGCAGACAAGCCTGCCAGACAACCAACCTTCTGGTTGCTCCTGACGTGGGAACATCAGCGAGGGTACCAAGCAGGGAAGCTGGCAGAGGGGACACTAATGGTACTGGTAGGCAGAGATGAGGCACCACCTGGCACTGCAGGTGGTCTGAGGGTGATAAATAGCCCTTGGGCAAGAAACTTGAATCTCTTTATGAACCTGGTATCATTAGTGGTGCTAAAAGGCTGGACCAGCCAGGGCTTGACAGACACCCCCCGTCTGCTTGCCGAACCTTAGGTGGGCTTGGGAATGTCCATGAATCTCTGTACAGCTCTTTGTGGTTCCGGTCTGTGGTTCCTCCCACTGACTGTGGTCCTTGCTGCGTGGGTCCAGTTCAGCCAGCAACTTTGGGCTTCTCAAACTGGAGGACTTCCCTGTGGACTCCCTGCCAAGAGCTCTCTGAATCTAACCTCAGCCAGAGCAGTGGTTTTGTAGGACCCCACTGGCAGGAGGGGATTGAGCATAGGAGTGTCCTCTTTTTCCCTGGCCTGCTCTGCCACGGTACGTACCAGCCTCTCCTTGCCTTCTGCCTCAGCAACTGCCCTGGCTCACCTGGTTTTGTCATACTCAGGCCACCAAGCTTATGATGCTGTATTGGAGAGGCAGCTGTTTGTTCACAGGCAAAGTTGTTGCCCATTGTCTGCTGTTTGACCAGTGTGACCTCAAAGTTCTTCTTCACTTCATAAACCCCTGGGAGGGGCTGCCCCTGAATAGAACAATGGGCCTCTTCTTCAGGAGCAGCCCTGCGACCGGAGGAGGCTGGCTGCGTGTCTAGCAGGGCTCTTTCTCATGGCCTAGATGCATCACTGTAAGCGATACCGCTCCCCTGAGCCAGACCCGTACCTGAGCTACCGATGGAAGAGGAGGAGATCTTATAGTCGGGAGCACGAAGGGAGACTTCGGTACCCGTCTCGAAGGGAGCCTCCGCCTCGGAGATCTCGGTCCAGAAGGTGAGAGGGAACTAGGTGAAAGGGAGGGCTCCTGCTCTCCACTAGTCTTGGGAGACGATCTGGAGGTGGTGGCTGCCCCCGCCCTGCTCCCTCTGGACCACTGCCTACCCAGAGGGCCACTTCCTTGACTGCTCACCTAGCCTTTCCTGCAGTACCGGCGTTCACTGCCGTCCTTGCCACCCCTTCTTTCTATTTTTCCAGTCTTCCTTTTCCAGACGGTCCCCATTTTCTAGGCCAGCCTTTCCCCTACACACCTTTGAGCCTTCCTCAGTGAGGATTGGAAACGTTACCTCCGCCCTTCCCCAGGTTGCCCCTGGTTCTGTCTCTACCTGTAGACGGCACTAAATCTCGTAGGCTCTTCACTGTGCTCCGCTGCCCAGAGCACTGCTCAGTGGAGGGATGTGGTCAGTAGCCTGGCAGGTTCTAGAGCTCAGCACCCACACACACACATTTGGCATCCTCTCACCCCACACTTGTCCTGGATGCTGTCCTTAAGAGCCTTGTGCAGGGGCCCTACCACCTTTGTCTTGCCTGGTGGCAGGACCCAGCTGGCTGGAGGATGGGCCATCTGATGTGACCCTGCCCTGACCCTAACCCTACCCTTCCTGGCAGCCATGACCGCCTGCCCTACCAGAGGAGATACCGGGAGCGCCGTGACAGCGACACATACCGGTGTGAAGAGCGGAGCCCATCCTTCGGAGAGGACTGCTATGGATCTTCACGTTCTCACCATCGGCGGCGGTCACGGGAGAGGGAGCCATACCGGACCCGCAAGCACGCCCACCACTGCCACAAACGCCGCACCAGGTCTTGTAGCAGCGCCTCCTCGGTGAGTGGTGGCCAGAGTGTGCTGGCTGGGGCTTAGAGGCCTCATCTCTTTCTAGCCTTCTCTCAGGCTGGCTGGTCTAGGTGAGTACTGCCAGCCCCAAACACGCACGTCAGTGTGCGTGCATTTGTGTGTGTGTGTGTGTGTGTGTGTGTTGTCTGGTCCAGGTGCAGGACTGAGTAGGGGCCTGACTCCTCTGTCTTCTGACCCGTTGGCAGGCAGCTCTGGGGGCTCGGTACCGGCGCTCACTGGCCCCCATACTGTTTCTGTCTACACCCTGCTCCAGCACAGGCTGCGTGGTGCAAGTGTCCGGGGACACTTCATAGGGAGTCTAACAGGGCTGCTGGTAGGTGATCTGGAGCTGTCTGGTCCTTGCCACTGGAGAGTGCCTCCACACATAGTTGAGTGCTGGCTGGTATGGACTGCACCGCCTCTGCAGCCTCACCTCGCACCCCTCCCCACAGGCTGGGGCGGCGTGCCCACGGCTAGGGGAGGAGCTGTCTGTCAGCTCAGATCAGGAGCTTCCCTTCTGACCGCCAGCCTGCCCTCTTCAGCCCAGCCTCTTCATGTGGGGCTAGTCGCGGCAAGGGCGACGAACTGCCTTCGTGATGAAGAAATGGCCGAAAAGTGTGCAGGACCTGGCAGTGTGCCCAGCACGGAGAGTGGTGTAGCTCTCTGCGGAGACCATGCTGCACTCAGACCCTTGGGAAGGAAAGCAGTTGTGTCTCTCTGAGGTTATGTGCTGTCTTTACTCCTCCCCACCCGCTCTTTCTGCCTCCCTGGCTCCCTCCTGCTGGCCAGAGGGCCTGGTGGAATAGTGGTAGCACTGGTGGAGGGGACCAGGCGTCTTCTGTGCCCAGTTCTCCCCGTGACTTCTTTGAGTGGCTATGGGCAGAGGGTTAACCGCAGGAGCCCTGCCTGCCTGGGGGCCTCTGCACACTGCCTGCCGCACACCACCGCAGGATGGCAGTGCAGGTGTACGGCTCTGACCCTGCTCTTTTGTGCCCTCTGTTGTTGTGACTTGGGATGGGCCTGGCCCGTGAGTTGCATGGGCGCCAACGCTGGGCAGGAGCTGGCAGGGGGCCTGTGTGGGCCGTCATGGTAGGAGGCCTGCAGGTTGGCGGGCCCAGAGGATCCAGGCTCCTTCCTGCTCGAGGCTGGTGGCGCGAGGGCCGTGACGGAAGGCCGTTTCTGGTAGCGATGTTCAATCTGGTCCCGGTTGCCATCTGGGGGCAGGTCGCAGCTTGGCTCAGAGCGGCAGCTGTTGGGCACTGGCAGGGCTGTGTGGGCGAACAGGCAGGCGAGGCCGACTGGGCGTGCTGCAGCCGCTGCTGAGGCCGGGGCGTCCCTGGCCATTCTGATGATCGGACCGCGCCTGCCACCTTCTTGCGCCGTTCTCACTGCTTCTTCAGCGCTGGTCGAAACCTTCAGGGTGGGCGGGGGGAGACTACACAGAGGGAGTCAGGGCTGCGGCGCTCCACACCACCTGGCCCCTCAGCAGCGGAGGCTGCTCATCTTTCTGAGCAAAGAGCATTGCGGCGCCCTTCTTTTAGATAATGTCCGAGTTTTCTTTACATACCTGTAGCTGTTTTTACTTTTCTGTTTTTGAAGTCAGTTTGTGTCTTGACGTGTCCCTTGCAATATCCCTATCGTTATATATGCTGTGTGCCTTATGAAATGCTGGGATCTGGAAAATCCAACCAACCAACCCACCGGCTCCTCACCGTCTCCACCTCTGCCTTTGACTGACACCTCAATCTGTCAATCGGAACCGCCTACCATGCGATTGGTCGGATGGCGTTTCGGGGGGCGGTGCATGCAGAGAAGCCAACAGAGCAGTAAGCGCAGCAGCCGGAGTGTGGAAGATGACAAGGAGGGCCACCTGGTGTGCCGGATCGGCGATTGGCTCCAAGAGCGATGTACAGCCACCTTTCGTAAAACTTTACCTCTCTACTTTCTACCCCCCTTGTTAGATGAGACCTCTCCTGCCCGGAGCGGCCTCTAGTGCGCGTGGCGCCTTAGCGGGGCCACCAGTAATTGCCTGAATGACACAGACACTAGCAACTTCTACTATTTTTAAGAGTGTAGCAGTGAGAGAGAAACCTTTTTTGTTTTTGAGAATTTGAATGCTGTGAACTTGCAGGAGCTGCCGGCCCTCTGCTCTCCAGACCCTCATGCCCTGCTTCTTTTCTCTCCTAGATGAGATCGTGGGGAACCTGGGTGAAGGCACCTTTGGCAAGGTGGTGGAGTGCTTGGACCATGCCAGGTGAGCCAGCATACTAGGGAGAGAGCTAGCCCGAGGTGCTGCGGGTGGTGGCCATGAGAACGTGACCTTTTATACCCATACTGGGATCTTGACCCCCTGAAATAGAGGATCAAGGCATGGGGCACCCCTACTCAAGTCCAACTGGTCAGTGAATGGTGCTGTCCCCATTTCCCCGCTTCACCAGGGCCGTGGTGGTGAATATCAGCACAGGGCCAAGATTTGGGCCCCTCTGTGTCTGGATCTAGGGCCTGAGCCTAGCAGGGGGTTGAGAAGGACCCCTGAGGGCCACCCAGCCTGAGCGCTCCCCTGTAGGAGGTTGGCCTTAGAGGCTGTTCAAACCCGCATTGAGAGAAACAACATATTGGGCTTTTTTTTTCACCCAGCAGGCCACTGTCTGCTCCCCTGTGGCTAGGGTTGACCGTGGCTCCTGTGGGTGTGCTCAGAGCAAGCCAGGGTACACGTGTGCGGGTGTCATGGTGCTGCCGGAAGTACTACATTCCCCTCCCAGCCAAACTGAAATGCTTCTGTGCCTTGCCGCTCCTCGAATCCAGAACCCTTGCTTCTCCCCCACGCCCCTGAGTTGGAAGGCGCCTCCTGGAAACCCTCTGCATCCTTGCCTTAATGGCACTTTAGCACCAAAGTGCTTGCGCTCCTGTATGTCACTTGAGCCATGTGTTGCTTACATGTGACTCTTGTGCTTTTTCCAGAGATAAGAAGATACATGTTCAGGGCTCACCCTGTGCGGCTGGGGGCCACTCCCACGTTCAGAGGAAAAGGCTAGTTAAGCCAAGTCTAGCCAACCTCATAGCCCCGGTGGGATAGTGACAGCCTCTGAAAGGAAGCCTCTGTTG
Organism: Condylura cristata; assembly: GCF_000260355.1. Taxonomy (NCBI): domain Eukaryota; kingdom Metazoa; phylum Chordata; class Mammalia; order Eulipotyphla; family Talpidae; genus Condylura; species Condylura cristata. The sequence goes on from NW_004567124.1 coordinate 33,352,269, forward strand.
CTCCTAGTTCCCACTTAAATACCCTGCTCACCCTTTGTGACCAAGGGGTTAGGCTGGGACCGGTAGGCATAGGAACATGACAACTTTATGGCGACCGGTTGTGGCAGATTTGAGAGCCATCCCACATGGAAACAGCTCAACTCTGACAAGCTTCTAAAGTCCTTCAGGGGCAGGCACAGGATTTGGGGGACCTTGGGAGGTGTGGTATGGAAGGCATGGAGATGGCCTGTGGAATTGACATGAAGGGAGAGTTTAGTGCAGCCAAAGGAAAGGTCTTATCCTTGGTCATCCAGCCTTGGTGGTGGCAGTCCATGGATGTGCCAAGCTCCCCATGTTAGGGGTGAAAATGTTCTGGTGGGATCTTATTCTAGGATGCTGGAGGCTGTGGCCTTTCAAGCCCTTCCCCACCCTGATAACCTGGGAAAGTGGGGCTACTGAGAGCAAAGCTCTAGAACTGCCTCTCTGCTCCAGTGCCTGTGAACCTGTGAATCTTTTCTTAGGCACCTTTTCAGCTCTCCAGAGGGCCCAGTGCTAGGCCAAAGCTGTCTCACACCAGTCCCCTGGTGTGAGAGGCATCTGAACTCTGGCTATCCCTTCCCTGCAAAAGGCCAACAGGACCGTGGGGACTGGGAAGCGCAGAGCAGAACTAGTTAAAGTCCTCCCTGGAGCCTAGATAAGGGTGCTCGGCACTACGTGGTTATTAACTACATAGTGGCTGGGGCCAGGCAGGTAGGGCTGGACCTCCCAGGGAGAGGACCCCACTGCTGGCAACCTTAACCCCTTGCCAGGCCTTTACTCCATCCTGGAAGCTGCACTCCAGGGGAGCTGTTTGCCCAGACTGCAGCCGTGCTCAGGAAGGTCAAGAGGTGCTGCACGCTGCAGTGGGTGGGTGCTTTGTTTGGCCAGGGTCAGGGTTGACTGGCCTGTAGGTCACTCAGTGAGCTTGAGGGCTGACACTCATCCTTGGATTGGCTTCTACTCTGTCCACTCTCCCCTGGGAGCTGACAGTGGCTGAGATCATAAAGGGCTGGCATGGATGCCAGGAGTGTGAATTCTCGGATGCCAAGGGAGCTTGCTGTTAGGTGGCAGAGGTCTGTCGTGCATAGTGTTGGGATATCAGGCCCCGTTGTGGAGTGCTGAACGGTGTTGGCTGGGATTTGGGTTTGGGGGAGGGAGGGGTGAGGACTGGGCAGCCTCAGGACAACCTCTGCTTTCTTCCCCCGTCCCAGAGGGAAGTCCCAGGTGGCCCTGAAGATCATCCGCAATGTGGGCAAGTACCGAGAAGCTGCCCGGCTAGAAATCAACGTTCTCAAAAAAATCAAGGAGAAAGACAAAGAGAACAAGTTGTGAGTGTTGGCGAGGAATGGGAGGGAAGCTTTTGATGAGAGAGGGGGCTCTCTCTCCTCCCAGTAACTCAGTGCCAGGGGAATTTGGCAAGTGAATCTTGCTGGAAGGAGCCTTTGGATTTTACTCCATACTACACCCCAACCTGCTATTTGAGGCAGCCTCTGCTCTGCAATTGTAAGTTGGAGGCCACAGAGTTTTGGAAACAAGACAGGTTAGAAACCTGAGGTTTGGCTCAGACACCGAGCACTTGCTCTCCTCTAAAGCACAGTGCCGAACCCTGAACAGATGGGTAAACCAAGCACACCCTCAAGAAGCTCATGTGGGAGTGGTGGGACATCAGAAATGGCCATACTAGGCCAGTGAACTGCAGTGGCTGATTGTATCTACCTGGCTCAAATCCTTGTTCTGGACTGATCTGGGTGGTAGCTCATTCCTTCTATCTACATCCTGGTGTGGTGGGCCGGAGGACTGGCCTCTGAGGGAGGGAGTGGGACAGCTAGCTCCCGGCAGAGCCTGAACCCCACTCCCACCCCCCGTTCTCCCCAGCCTATGTGTCTTGATGTCTGACTGGTTCAACTTCCACGGTCACATGTGCATCGCCTTTGAGCTCCTGGGCAAGAACACATTTGAGTTCCTGAAGGAGAATAACTTCCAGCCTTACCCCCTTCCTCATGTCCGCCACATGGCCTACCAGCTCTGCCACGCCCTGAGATGTGAGTGTCCACCCTCAAGTAGTATGTAGCGTTTTCACCTCCCTCTTTGCTGCAGCACACTGCTGATCATCCTGCTGGGCCTGGGGAGTACCAGGGCCCCGTGGCTGAAAGGCCTTCAGGTGGGAATTGAGCATTGAGAGGCTGCTGTCCCCACCAGGGTCCTCCTGAACCAGCCTCTGCCCAGGCTCTCAGCAAAGAGCTGTCTAGAGTACCAACCTGCTCCTGTCTTTCTGCATAGGACAAAGAGGTGGGAGCCTGACCTTGCAGGTCTTGCCCACAGAGTCTGTCTAGCCATCCCCTCCACCTGTCTGCCAGCCTGGTCAGCCATGTGTGGGGTATCCGTGCTTGAGATTTGCAGTGGCTGGAGGAGGCGAGAGTGGCTCCCTGGAAGGTGCTAGATAGACTAGGGCTGGACTGCAGTGTCTGCAGAGGGTGGAGGAGGCAGTTCAAGATAAGTGAGTGGCTTGGTGAAGGCCCAGAGCCTGGCATGTGCTGAAACATTGAAGAATGGGCCCTATTAGGGAGAGGCGGACCCACCGGTGGGGTTGGGGAGGTGTCTTGAGTGCCAGATGGATATCTGGAATAGCAGGGAGCACATCCCAACAGGTTGGAGGGAAAAGGCAGACTGTAGGAGTCAGCACATGGAGTGGCAGGGTCAGCCTCCTGGGCTTTGCTTCCTAGGTGGCCCTGTGCTTGACGATGCTGTTGAGGTAATCCTGATGGTCTTAGTGATTTGAACAAAAGGACTTCCATCTCAGTTTGCCCTGTGCCCTGCATATTATGTAGTTGACAGTGGGGAGAGGGAGCCACCCTGAAGTAGATGCTGTGGCTTAGGTGAGCGGCTAAAGATGCCTGGCCACTGCAGGAGAGGAAAAGGGAGGTTTTTTGAATGGAAAAAGCTCCCTACTTCCTCTTCTGAAGTATCCAATATCTGAAGTGTGACTTCCCTGTGGTCCCAAGCACAGACCTGCGAGAGGGAAGCCAGAGCAGAGGCCGTTTGGCCTGCTTCCTCTGAAGGGCTGTGGCAGCGCACTCGGGAAGGGGCTCAGAAAGCGGCTCAGAAAGCCCAGGTCCTCAATGCCTTTCCCCCCCTCCTCTGCTGCTTCCCCAGTTCTGCATGAGAACCAACTGACCCACACAGACTTGAAGCCAGAGAACATTCTGTTTGTGAATTCTGAGTTTGAAACTCTCTACAACGAGCACAAGGTATTGCTGGGAGCGAGCGAGGCCCTGCTGTGGGGTGGGTGACCCACTGGGCCGGCCCCCTGACCCTGCTGCCTGGCTCTTCACCCCTCAGAGCTGTGAAGAGAAGTCTGTGAAGAACACCAGCATCCGTGTGGCCGACTTCGGCAGCGCTACCTTTGACCACGAGCATCACACCACCATCGTGGCTACCCGTCACTATCGCCCTCCTGAAGTCATCTTAGGTGAGCCACCACGTAGCCTCGGCTGGGATAAAGGGCGCGTTTGTGGGGAGGGTGCGAGCGGAGGCAACGATGTCACATTTGTGTGTTCCTGTGATGGTTGACTTGACGTTATCAGGAAAGGGACTTCTGCTGTTTTGGGCGAGAGGCCTGCCAGCCAGTGTGGCAGCTGCCACCACCTTCTAGGCTGAGCGCAGGGCCAGGTTTCAGTGTCTTCCCATCTTGACTTTCAGAGCTGGGCTGGGCACAACCTTGTGACGTCTGGAGCATTGGCTGCATTCTCTTTGAGTATTACCGGGGCTTCACACTCTTTCAGGTGAGGCCTCCCCCACATGCTCCACCACTTTGACAGGCTGTCAGGGTCTGATATGGGGAGCCCTTCTACTTCCACCCCTCAGCATGTGAAATTCTCACTGGAGGGTCATAGTAGTTCAGGAGGGATGAAGGCCGGGCAGCTGGTGCCCTACCTAGCTTGAGCGGGTGTGGAGATGGGCAGAATGGGACATGTACCAGGGGAAGCGACAGCCAGACCACAGGACGGCGTGCCTTGACAGGCGAGTTCACCTGAAGTGTCAAGGAGGGTGACCCTGACCCTGAGAACAGGCTGCTCTTCCCTGAGGTAGCCACCAGGGCAAGGACTGGGACTGCTTATGGTTGCATCGGTGGGGTTGCATCTTCTGGGGCTGGGAGGGTAGGTGCCTGTCCTTCTGTCCCTTCCCCATGAGGGGACCGAGTCTGGTGATGACAGCTTGCTCTATCCTTAACCGTCCATAGACCCACGAAAACCGAGAGCATTTAGTGATGATGGAGAAGATCCTTGGACCCATCCCATCACACATGATCCACCGCACTAGGTAAGGGGCCTGAGAGTCCTCAGGGCTGGTCTAGGGCCTTCCCCGCCTGCCATGGCACGTCCCACTTGACCCCACCCCTTCTCTTTTCAGGAAGCAGAAATATTTCTACAAAGGGGGCCTGGTTTGGGATGAGAACAGCTCTGACGGCCGGTATGTGAAGGAGAACTGCAAACCTCTGAAGGTCAGTTTCTGGCTTCCCCCAGCTCAACTCATGCCAAGGAGACCCAGGCATTGGGCAGACCTACTGAGGAGACATGGGCCAGGCAGCTAAAGGCCGCCGCCTCTCTCTGGCTCTATGGGAGGCAGGACCCCAGACCGCTGGGTGCTGGCAGTGGAGCCTCTGTCAAACTGCCCCAGAGGGCTCTTAGTTCTATCCCTTCCCCACAGGGTGGCTATGATGTAATTGGGGGAACCCCAGAAGAGCCAAATGTCAGAGCCTCCTGTCCCCTCTTTTCTCCATTTTTGAGAACTAGGCAGGACTGAGGTGAGGGGGGTGGTTAAGACCTAGATGTAAGAGCCTCACTGCCATTAGCATTTGGTGTTCTGACAACTGAATTTTTCAGAGGTGACTTCTGTCCACCTGCCATACTTTGCTTCCGGGGGGCAGAGGCACCAAGCCAGCAAGACACGTGCAGCTGCCAATTCACAGCAGAACGCTGTGCACAGGCGTGAAAGGACAGGAGCTGCTCACTGTCCAGGGAGGCAGCACGGCTGCCTCTACCCAGTCCAGCCAGGCTTCCTAGAGGCCAGGGGACCCGCTGCGGCTTCCTGTGACCCTGCCGTCACACTGAGGCGCCTTGTGTCCCTGAGCAGAGTTACATGCTCCAAGATACCCTGGAGCACGTGCAGCTGTTTGACCTGATGAGGAGGATGTTAGAATTTGACCCTGCCCAGCGTATCACACTGGCGGAGGCCCTGCTGCACCCCTTCTTTGCCGGCCTGACCCCAGAGGAACGGTCCTTCCACACCAGCCGCAATCCAAGCAGATGACAGGTGCAGGCCCCACCTGAGGAGATGGAGAGCAGGACTGGGCTGCCCGGCCCTTTTCTCCCACCTCTACCAACGGGCCCCAGGGCCAGAGCCACCCGATGAACAGTGCAATGTGAAGGAAGGCAGGAGCCTGCAGGGGAGGAGACTCAGTGCCCAGCTGCCAGAAAGCACAGATTTGACCCAAGCTATTTATATGTTGTAAAGTTATAATAAAGTGTTTCTTACTGTTTGTAACCCCTGGTACCAGTGTGTCCGTCTCCAGGCTCCTTGGCTTCTCTCCTTTGACCTTATTAATAAAGTCTTTCTTAGCAGTCCAGCTTGTGCAGAGCTAAGTGTGACCTGGCCAGCCAGTAGAAGGGCCAGAAGCCAGATGCTTAGAAAAGTTCTAGCCCAGAGGCTGGGCCACTATCAGGTGGATTCCTGAAGGAAACTCGAGAGCTCACTGCAGCGGGCCAGGCAGCACCTGGGTCCTCTCCTTCAGCCTTTCCACGGCCGGGCTTTGGGCTGTACATACGCATCGCGAAGGCTTACTGAGCACTGTCAAGAGGTGAGATGAAGGCTTAGAGGTCCAGGAATGAAGCAGTTCTTCACTGTGTCCACAGCTCAATTCACCACAGAGCACAGAATACCATCATTCAACTTTATTTTCGTGCTGGTTTTTGGTTCCCCCAAGAGCTGCATGAACAAGTCTAACCTGGCTGGGGCCCCCTGAGAACTGGGCACTGTGGGCAGGATGCCTCGGAGAACTGGATAGAGGAATCGTGCCTAACTTCAATACCACTGGGGGAAGCCCAGGCTTTAGGCAAAAAGAGGTTCCAGTGCCCCCTGGGGGGAGGGGGAGTTCAGGCACAAACTCCTGGTTGGCCCCTCCACAGAGCCAACCACCCCCAAGACAGCCACAGCTTAACTTGAGCAGATAGGTGGTCAGGGTTCCTTTCCCACTTATCTAGTTTTGGAGGAGAGGAGGGGAGGGGAGGGGCAGCTGGCTAGCCACTCTCAGGCAGCCAGAGCTGGTTTAATGTCAGGTACTAAATACCTTAATCCAGCGCTGCTCCAGATGATGGCTCTGCCTTGAGAAAGGGTCCATATAGGAAGCTGCCTGGCCCTGAGAGTGAGCACAGGCTCAGAGAGGACACAAACAGCACAAGGTTTGGAGTCCCTGCCCCTCCCAGTAAGAGAGGACTGAAAATTGAGGAAGAATGGGAGGAAAAGGAGGGACCAGCCCTCTAACCTGCCTCATCTGCTCCTGGCTATGTTCCTATAACAACAGCGATAGGCTCCCTGAAAGCCATGGTACGGGGCCTACCCTGTTGTCCATGATCCTTGGTGAGCCCCTCCCACTCGCCCTCTTAGTGAGAGGGTGTGGGTAGAGAGGCAAAGGAAACTTGAAGTCCTGAAAGACTTTAAAGCACGCCCCGTGCAAGAGCCCCTTCAGAGACTCCAGGGAGGGCTCCTGTTCTAGTAGCTGCTTGGGCCTGCGAGGGTCCCACACCTCAGTGCCTTAGGGTCTGAGCAGCAGTGTGTGCTTATGGCTGAGCCCCTCTAGTCCATTTTAGCATCTCAGGGAAGGTGCTGGCCCCCACCCCATTCATCTAGGGTTGACAACCATGAAAGGTTTGCCCAGAGACTGTAAGAGCTGAGGTGGGGCCCAGATGAGGGGATCGTCCCTGCGCTGGGATGACAGCTGCGGAGGACCATTTCAGGGGAAAGGCAGAGGGGGCAGGAGAATGAGGGTGTGTATTCGTGGGCAAGGAGGTCAAGGGAATGGTGGCCTTGGACAGGAGCACCAGGAAGCCTCTTCTGGCTCAGCACCAGGCTCCCCCAGGGGTCTTCCAAATGCTGAACATTAAAGCTGCACCCTGAGGGTCAGGCCCCAGACTAAAGACTTAGCCCCTAACTAGAGTGTGTACAGGGTTGGGGGGGGGGGCACTGCTGGCAAGATGGGCACTGTGGTTCTATAGTAACATGACCTTATGCTACCTGTACTGAAGACAACAGAAAAACAGTATAAAATCCCAATACAGTAAAACCACCCTGATGCCACCCCCTTCCCTGCCTCTCAGAGTGATGAAGTGGAAAGGAGGAAGGACCCTTATAAAAAAAGGCCCAGCGTAAAACTTGGATCAGCGCAGGAGAGGATCAAAAGCCCCCCATCAACTTGTCTGTTGGGCTAAGGGAAAGCCTCAGAGCCCTGGGAATGGAGAGGGCAAGTCTGCCCTCTAGCGGACAGCTGCAGTGCAGTCGGTTCTCCATGATCAGCGGGAGGGCTGCCTGGGTGGGGAAGAGACAAAGCCACACGCTCTGATAGAGAGCAAGTTCAGGCTCCCAAATAGAACCTGCCCTGCTTTGCAAGGCGCTTGCCCAGCCCAGTGGCTGTAAACCTGAAACACAGTCTGAGAGCTGCCTATATCTGTAAACAAAGCCCCATCTGGCCAAGCAGGGGGCCAAATGTAGAGATGCCTAGAACCACTGCACTCAGCCTGCCACCTGTCCTGCACACCCAGTGTGAAAGCCTTCTCTGACAAAGGGCAGGTGACAGGCTCCTCCTAAATATGTTGTCCTTTCACAGAAGAAACAAACCCAAAAGAAAAAAATTAACAATGTCCATGAAGTTTCACATCCTTAAGGCGTTCGTTGTCAAGTTCAGTGTCAGGAGCAGCAGGGACTGCAGGGTTCAGCATGCCCAGAGTCCCTCTAGGCAGAGTGCAGTGGGATGACAAATTTGCAGCCAAAGGGTGAGTGGTAGTTGATACCCACCTCCTGGAATACCTGCTGGGGAATGCCAATATCACACAAATAGATGCGGCCTGCATGCTCTCCTAGCGGCAGAGGCAGGCCCAGAGCCAGTGACCATTTGGCATCAATGCCCTGTTCGACTTCATGCACAGGAGGGTCTATGCTGAGGACTGGTGCCCGGTTCTGGTTGGCCCAGGCCACTGCGGCCTTGTACCAGGGCTGGTCCCGCAGGAAGGCGTTCTCAGGGCAGTCGAGGCAGTTGATCACCAGGTCCACAGGACTAGTTGGCAGATCTGCAGGTGGAGAATGCCAGCTGAACACCCCTGTAGCAGGGGCAGCCCAGTCTGGTTGCAGAGCTCAGGTGTGCCAAGACACAACTTACTCCACACCTTCCTGTAAGCCAGGTTACAAACCAAGCAACAACTCAGGCCCCGGAGTGCAGAGGCCATACTGCTCCAGGGGCTAGAAACCAAAGGCACCTGGGTCTGATGGAGGACTGTCCTCACGGGGATCCCAGACATCCTGATGCGTAGGCAGAGCTCCTCAGGGCTCAGGCCTACCTTCTCCGCCTAGCATGCAGCCTCTGGGCACATTTTTGATGAGCTCTGGGAAGGCAGGCTCTTCTGCCTAGTCAGACCTCAGGGCAGGCCTGCCCAGGCCCACCAGAATCAGGCTGTCAGGAAGTGTGAGCAGGTGAGAGCTGCTCACTTACTCTTCTACTCTGAGGTGGCCCCTGTCACTATGGCATGGGACTGAGTCTTAAGGACCTTAAGACAGGGAAGGAACCTATCACTTTCCCTGGCACCTGAAAGTCTCTGCTTAAACCAGTCCTTTACGACAAAAAAGAGATTGCAACCAATATGGAAGTCTTGACCATCCTTAAAGCAGAATCAGAGCAAACTCAAGGGTGGGCAGACTTGCCTTCTGGAGAAGTTGGGAAAAGGAGGCCTTCTGGGTAGCAGATGAAGAACTTCAGGGCCTCATGCTGAAGATCTCAAGAAAGGGAACTCCCACCAGCCCCCTTTCCCAGCTCTCAGTCCAAAGTCCATTTCTCAGTAAGAGACATATGGCTTCCTTACTTATTTTCTGCTTGCCCACAGGAGCCCGACATGAGAGTCAGACTCTAATTCTGGCCCAAGTCACCATCTGTTCCTGGCAAGGCCCTTTTCAGGGGCCATTATTGCCGCGTCTTGCCCATTCTCTCTCACACACTCCAATTAGACATTTCCACTAAGCCACTTGGAAATGCTGCTGCTGAGATCCCCTGGGGCCACCACAGCACTGAATCCAGTGGTTGATCTTCAGTCTTCATTTGAATGCAATGCAACCTACAGTGGCTTGCAGACAGCGCTCACACTCTCCACTTCACCCGCCTTTCAGACTCCTTCTTCCCCACTGGCCCCTCCTGTCCTGTCTCCTTGGCTGGCTTCCCAATCCTGCCTTCTGAACAGAGTTCAGTCTTACAACTTCTCTACTGTCTCTCTTCCTATTTGCTATTGTAACTGGACAGGTAACTCCAGACTGGATCCCATCACTTCAGACTCACAGCAGTATCTCCACCTGCACACCTACTAGATCCTCTGTTTTCTCCTCCCCCAAATCTTCCCTTCTCACTTTTCTAAAAATCTGGATGCCAAGACTACCCCTTCTTTCCTCATTCCCTACATCCAATCTGTGCACTCTTTTTAAAAGTGATTCACAAACTGACCACTTTTAACCACCTCCTCCACCACCATCTTGGCCAGTACGATCTCTCTGCAATTTATCACCCCTCTTTTTGTAGTCTACTCTCAAGCAGCGTTAGAACAATCACCTGAGCCTGAGCTGTATCATCTCACTCGTCTGCTTAATTCTCCAATGACACTCCACCTCACCTGAAGCCAGACCTAAAACACTCACTGTGATCCACAGGCCCTTCATGATGTGACCCTGAACCACCTAAGTCTCCTGCTGTCATATTCCCAGTGAAGGAACAGTGACTGTTCTGTAAATACTTGTAAAATGAGTAAATGGATCCCCAGCACTCCATCTGAATAGTGGAAGAGGAAGGAGGATGAAGGCACGCTCCCTGGCAAATTGGCAGCAAAGGTATCCCTTTACGCAGGGGTGCTTTTCCACCTGCCACCACTGGGTGGCACCACCAAACCACTAAGGAGGAAGAAGGCCTCTGGCCAGTCCCGCCACAAGTGCTCACCTTTGAGGCTAGACACTTGTTGGCCTTGGGTCTTGCTGAAGAGAGACAGCTCATTGGTGATGGACTCCAGCATCTTGACAAAGTTGGGTAGGAAGAGGATGACCTGGACATCATGATTGGCTAGGTGCCTTCCACAGCTGATACCCTGGGCCCCCTTCACATGGGGCCCACATAACAGCGCCACTGTAGGCCTCTGGTGAACATTTTTGGGATTCAACCTGGAACAGAAGGTAAAAAAGCATTACCAGCTGCAGATTTTGCTAACTAAGGGCCTATTGAGTTGATAGTCCCAGGTTCCAGGGAGGCAAAATTCACTGCAGGTCAGGTGTACAGGGTGACATTCCCAGTACCCCATGCCCTGGTGTCTCCTCACCTGCCAGGCCCTCACTGCGCAGTTCACCCACACCTCGTCCCACGCAACCTGGTGGTCAGAGCACTGCTTTCTGACCACGAGCACTTAGGTTCTTCACACTGGTTCAGTGTGTTTTAGGTTCAACTTCTGCATGGCAGAGGCTTGCCCCCCTGCAGTCCTGACATGCCTGCCCCAGCGCAGCAAGGCTGGGCTCAGCACTCAGCCGTACTTGCAAGGCTTTCTTGCTTCTGTTGTTTATGTTCCTCCCCAACATTCCCTTTTCTAATTCTGACCCATCTTTTCTCGTGAGATCTAGCTCTAGGTTCTCCTCTTCTAGGGCTACTTTGGCTCATGCTATTTTCCTATGAAATAGCAAGTATCAAAAAGGATTATTCTAGATTGTCTTCAATCAGTTGCCAGTCCAAGTTCTCTTACTGAGCTGCCAATAAGCTAGTAAGAAACTAACAGCACCTACTTCACGGCACGCTATGTGAATTGATGGGTGTACAGCATTCAGAACAGGGCCCAACACAGAAAGGGTTCCTGTTACAGTACTGCTCATAGAGGCGGCAGCCAGCTAGGAGCTACCTAGCCTCCCAGGCTGGTTTCTCCCTTGGACACCCACTTCGTGATGAAGCAGTCACTTCTAGTGTCCTATCATTCAAAGCTGGGACGCCTGGGGTCTTGGAGATGCCACAAACAAGGTTTGGCGATCTAGCCTTAAGAGCGCTGTCTGCACTCCACTGGGGCGCAGGGCAGCAGGCCCCCCAGGGCAGGGCGCTGGAAGAGATGGCCATCAAGAAACAGCCTGGGTGAAGCTAGACGGGCTACCTGGCCTAAGGGGGGGGGGAGGGCACTGATGCTCACTCGGTGTCCTCCAAAAGGGAGAGATGACAGATGCTCTCAAGTCAACGAGGAAACCGCAGTCCTCCAAATAAATTTTGGGGTATTAAGCAGTGTACGCTACACCTACAGCACACTTTTCACTTCCCCTACTATGTTTGTATCTCCAATGATCAGTACTTCTCCCTTCAGACATTTACCAGTGTTCTAGCACCTGATCACTTGTTCTGTTCCCTAAAAGGACTCTTCCTTTCTCAAGGCAGCCCCAGCAGAGGACTGAAACCAGAGTCTGGCATCTGAACACACAGCAGGGGCTGAGTACTGGTCCAGGAAACAGACTTAGCTGCATCCATCACACACCAACAGCAGCTCTTCAAGTTCCCTGAAGCTTGCTTGCACATTGTGAAACACTGGGCTACTATTAACCTTTGAGGTGAATTATGAGGGTCAAGTTAAATGTTGCCGTGAAAGCAATGAAAAACTGCACGGTCCTGGACATACATCACATGGATACTAACTGGTCACCTTTCTCAAAGAAAAACCAACAATTGCTGCAAGGACAGGAGACAGTCATGGGGGTTCAGACACAAGAGAAAAGACAAGCGCAAGCGCACCAGCCCCAAGAAGTTGGCCAGTGAACAAAGTGATTGGGGAGGACATTCCAATCCTGCCTCCCAAACTGCTGTTTCTGGGGAGCCACTTCATGGTTCAAATTCCCCCAGGAAGAACTTATTCCAGCAGCTGCCCCAATGGCTGCTCTGAGAGGAGCCATAACTGTCAGCAGACCCCAAGGCCTGACATGTCTTCTGAGGGCAGACTGCATTCCTCCCTCTCCACACAAGAGAGGTTGGGGAGCAGGCTCTATCAGAGGACAAGGTGAAATGGTCATTTCAGGGACTCTAAAAGGGAAACCTCACCTCCAGGTCAGCTCAAGCCTGCTTTTTCAAGGTTATCTCAGGACCGGGACTTCTGCTACCCAGATACAGCATCGCCACGACATGGGGTAAAAAGAAGCAGGAATCAAGAGCACCAGGATTCTGGCAAGCACCTCAAACTCCACAGCCAAGCTAAGGAAGATGTTCCACTTCCCAAACAGGAAAGGGACTCTATGGGAAACACGCCTTGTTCTAAGAGTTTCCAGGTCTGGGGGTGCTGCTCAGGGAAGCTAGGCTTTCCTGGGACCATTGAACGCATGAACACAGGTCTCAGCTGCCCCCTGGAAACCACTTTCTCCCTCCAGACATCCCTCTCCAAAAAGGTGACCATGCCCTCCTTTTTATTGAGCAGTCCAGCAGATTCTTGTCAGGCCCAGTTGTGCTTGATTGTTCAACAGTACCACTGCTGACCATTCCTTTATTCTTCAAACACTGTATGTGAACACCACGCCATTAGTTTTCCCAACTCCCTGGCTTCCTTTCTCAGCCATATGGAAGGCTTCTCATCATCTTAACTATGCCTTCAACACAGGAGCTCCCCAGAATGCTGCCCTAGGCCTTTTCCTCCATTTACACGCTCTCCTTAGCAGACTTTGTCTGTTGTTAAACCAGTCAGAGCTAAGGACTTCCCAATCTCTAGCTTCTGTTCAGGCTTTTCCAACTTGAGATCCATGTGGCAAGTAGTCTATTTGGATACCTCACAAGTCTCCAAATTCAACAAATCCAAAACAAGCCATCTCCCTCAAACCTGTTCTTCCTATAGCAAATCTTATCAATGTTCATCCAGGTGTCCAAGGCAAAAGGCCTGAAATTTATTTCACTTTAAATAACAACAAACCCTCCCCTTATCTACCTCTCTGGCCCAGTTTTCTGTTAAAAGTTTCCTAACTGGGGCCCTCCCCAGTGACGTAGTGCACTAAGAAGCTAAAGCCACTTCCGCATGAGTTCGATCCCCGCCTGCCCCGGGGGTGACCACATGGCATGGCAGACCTCTCCTGACCTGCCCGCGGCTCCCCTCAGCAGTGTACTTCGACGATCTGCCTGTTCTGCTCCCCACTCTGTCCCTGGTGAATTCTCTCACTCTCCACATCTCTGGCCTGTACCCCAGTTCTATATGAATAAAACCCCAGTTCTATATGAATAAATAAATAAATCTTTAAAAAAAAAAAAGTTTCCTAACTGGACTCACCACTTTTCAATCTATTCAGTCAAAGTCATCTCTCTCTGTCTCTATTTTTGTTAAACATTTATTTATGGGTACAGGCCAGAGGTGCAGGGGTGGTGAGATGATTCACCAGAGACAGAGTGGCGAGCAGCAGGGGGTCAGGAGAGGTCTGCCTCACCATGTGGGATCACCTCCACCATGTGGGATCTCCTCCGGGGCAGGCGGGGATC
>NW_004567124.1:33366426-33368990 GCF_000260355.1 Condylura cristata
GCTTCTGCACCATGAGGGTCAGCTCCCTGGCAGGGGATAGGCCTCAGGCTGCAGTGGCTGATGACCTCAGGCTGCAGTGGCTGATGATAGCACTGAGACTTTAAACCCTGCACCACCAGGGAGGACCCAAAGTCATCTCTTTAAAACAAGACCAGTCAATCACAGCCCTAGTGAAATCCTTCAGAAGCCCCTGATAGCCCAGTGACATCAAAGCCCTACTTCCCAGCCAGTCACCAAAATACTAAGGGGCCCCTAACACTTCTGTGGTCTCTCAATCCACTCTGTCCTTGCCATACCCAATCCCCATACACCTTATACTTCCTCCCCTTCTTGCTGCCCCCTGTTAATCCTCCTTGTTCTTCAGGACTCAAGCGTAGCTGCCACTGCTCTGGAGCAGCAATGTAGCTTCCTGGAGAACCTGTTTACTTCCTGGAGAACTCACAGACTACTGGAAGTCAGAAACATTATTTTATTCTTCTTTGTATTCCTAGTTCCATTACAAGGTCTGGCATACAATGGTATCAGAAAAAACCCACAAATAAAGATTAAATGCTGCTCCTGATATTATGCATCCAAGGGGCAAAGGGAAGGCACGAAGCTCCAGCTGTCCCACCTGGCTGTCAGGTACTAGAAGTTCTCAAGTATGGAGCTTGGGACGAATTTGTATTCCAACTCCCTTGAGTGAATAACGAGGTTTGTCTCTGAAGACTCCTGAGAAGGCAGCTTCCATGAGCAAAGGCAAACAGCTTTTATCTTTCCAGAAAGGGCCAAAGGGCCAAATGAAAACGCTAAAGCATCCGGGAAAGTGATATCCAACGAGCAGCAACTGTCTGATGACCTCCCATGCATGAGGTAGGTGGTAGTGCCCCAGCAGGGCACAATCACCCACACTCACTTCCTGTGACCCGTAAGCATTTACCTGTTGGGTCCTCCGAGGAGAGTCAGTGCCATCTGACTAGCACACACGCCTGTCATCTCCAGTCTGCGCTCCAGAGTTAATCCGTGCTTCTCAGCCACAGATAACAGCTTTTTATGCAGCTCATAGGAAACACTTGGGACAACCAGGCCAGAATCTGCAATTCAAGAGAAGGTAAGGAGAAAAAGGGAAAGTGATTACAGGAAGCCAGGTCCACAAATGGGTTTATCCAACCCAGGTTTCTGTGAAAGCCAAGGCTGGCCCTCCCAGGCCCACGTGGGAGGTCGAGGCATGCTCTGCAGCTCTCCGGAACTCAAGCACAGGGCAGGGGACTACGTAAACTGTTCTGCTCACAGAGCAGAGTGGACTTAAGTTCTCTTGGTAGGCTAGCTTTAGACCATTAAGGGTTAAATCATCAGGATGGATGAGATACAACCAAGAAAAGGCTGGCAGAGAGCGCGTAAAAGCAACCTGTCAATTACATCAGAAGAAAACAGGTTTTTTCCCTAAATGGGAGAAATGTCATCCCCGGCAGGAGTGTCCTTATCCTTCCTGAGATGTGGAACGGCCACTAGCGAATCCTGCTGACCTTCTGTGCCCCGCTGTTTCATTTCAAGGCAGGTTGAGTGACTTGTCCCATCTGGTCCCCACTTCCTCTTCCTACTCCTCTCTTCTACTAGTCTTCCTCTCTGCTTATTAACAAACTCAACTAGCATTTTGTCTTCTCAAATAATTTGTCATTTTCTCGCCTTTCAGGGTGAGTATAATCCAATAATCATACAAGGCAAGAATACACAGAAATAACCTATGACTTGCTTCAGGCCACCTAGAAGAATCATGAAAATATTACTTGTCATAAACACTATAAAAGTTAGGGAGAATTACAATCATGCAAAGTACCTGATTTTACCAAACTAAAATCTATAGCAATTGCCATACTTCATCTACCAGTATCAACACACATCAAATGCCACTTCAGGGGGTCCGGGCAGGAAAGAAACAGGAAAATCAAAACTTGTGATCTGACATGGGTAGTTCTTGCCCTTGACAACCAATGCTGCCGTCCAACAGGGAATGGCAACAGAGCAGATGCTTTACCAAACAGCCCCTTACCCTCTGGAATCGTGGATTCCAGCTAGTAAGTCAGCATGTGATAGCATGTAACCAGTTTTTGGCTGGCAAGATCAGAAGGCTTTTTAGATTCTGCGTCTCCATCTACACTATACTGTAAACTCAAAAGTAGGGAAATAAACCTTTTACTTCTCCAGCCTCTACCTCCTCAATTTGAATCAGCTATATTTATCAAGAGAGATGAGCTCTCATCAGATACTCAAACAAACATGATGCAACCCAGTGCTATTTCTAAGTCTGGCTTAACTCGAAGGTGAAAATTCTCGGGAAGTTCTCATCCCATTGGTTCAAAGGTCTACATAAAAAAAGTTGTCTTCCGGCTCTCCCTGGTGGCGCAGCGGGTTAAAGCACTGCACTACAAAGCTTAAGCATGAGTTCGATTCCCGCCTAGCCCCGGAGGAGTCCACATGGCGAGGCAGATCTCTCCTGACCCGCCCGCTGCTCCCCTCAGCAGTGTGCTTCGTCGATCTGCCTGTTCTGCTCCCCACTCTGTCTCTGGTGAATCCTCTCACCCTCC
>NW_004567124.1:33369474-33374653 GCF_000260355.1 Condylura cristata
ATGTACAAATAAATAAATCTTTAAAAAAAAAAAAACATGCCTACACATCAAAGTTAAGGCTCTCTTGGCTAACGGAGCCCCTTTATCTGCCTGAGCACAGCTCCGTCTCAGGCAGACTCGCGCCATCATGAGCGCCGTCTCTCCTCCCACCCTTTTCTGAAATGTTGGTCGTTGATGTTCCAGGTGCCAGTGCTGGAGGCTGCAGCCTGATCTTGCATGTCAACAGATGATTAAAGCAGCCACTTTTATGGCCTGCTCCAGACACGCACATATTATCAGAACTAATTAGAACCATTGATAGCAGTTTGAAAAAACTGAACAAATTCTCAGAGTCCTAAGCCACACTAACAACCCTAAACCTGCCAGACAAGTCACGCACCTGCCTACTTCAAACACCCTCTTTAGTTGCAAAGTCACGCAAGGTACAGCTTTCCCTCGAGTCTGTGCATTTTTTCACTTATTTTCTTTTTGGTGAACTTGAAACAGGGCAGGACAGTGAGTCTTGGGCCTGCCACCCTACAAAGCACGCTTGCTTTTCCAGTCTCGTCTTGTGGTGCTTACAGATAGCCCCCCCCCCCCCATTGTGAGAGCTCTCTAGTATGTGAGAGCCATCTTTCCCTCACAGTCCTTAAGGGTACAAAGAGAGCAGAACTTACCCTACACTGGCAGGCTAGATGCTGCAGTTGGAGACTGTCTATCTGTTACCATCTCCCCAGTAATCTGTACCGGAGTGAGGGTGGGGCAATACTGATAAACTGACATAGTTTGTAGTCTAGGCAAAGACATGGCCAAGAATCCATTCTGCAGTCTGCCAAGTGCAGCATTATGACTCCACTATACTCTGATCGTTTTTCTGAAAGGAATGTGAGTTCCACAAAATGTTCCTTTTCAACATTTACACGAAGTCCGACCAGTCAGACTGGCTTATCAGAAACAGGCAGAGGGAATAAAATAAACTCCAAAGGAAGGGAACTAAGAACATAGCGTGTAAATTGCAAACAATAACATTGTCAAAGTCTGAACAGGGGCCAAACCTAATTATGTTTGGGTTGGAAGATGGATCTTTATTGTTTGGGTAGCAAGGCAGTAAAGTCAGTCAGTAGGACTTCTTTTAATATTAGTATGTATTTTACAGCTGTCGGTGAAACAAGAAAGGGAGATATAATTATAGCCAGTTCGTGACAAGCAGAGCACTTCTTAGGATCTGATTAACCCTGGGGTATTAAGGAGAACGACTTAAGTACACTCAGTACAGGCCAGGAGAGAGGACTCCTCCCTGTACAGCTCATTGCACAGCAAGAGGCTGGGGTCAAGGGAGGCGCCGTGGCTGACCTTCCTCATGTCCAGGTCACTTGTGCACTGCCTGTTCTATGCATATGGTTCGGGCAGCTCCCTACCTTAAGTACACACACGTACTCTCACATCTCCATCACCCTACCTGCCTCCAGGTGTCCTCTGACACCTTGTGTTTGATACCAAGCCTTCTCCGGCAGCTTCTGCATGCACGCTCCTCCCTGTCCTTCACACCCCCAGTTTGTGTGTAACAAGTGTCACTTCCGTTTGACACTCAGTCCTCACACTGATAAGGCCCTTTAGGTGGAAAGGTTGGTTGTGTGTGTTCCATGTCTTTGAGGCACACAGCTCTTTAACGGGCGTGGGGATTTCTCCAGGACTAGGAATTCTGATTTTAGTCTGGAAATCACACCATTGGGTGGCGGTATCACACTAGTTCTTTCTTGGGATTATAAAACCACTCTCAGTTCTTATCCTCAGACACATAATGTACAGACAACTCTTGCAGGGCTAAACAAGTACTATGCCATATGGATAGTTACTAGATGCTGAAACACTCCCATCCTGGCCTTGGGGATCACATCCCCTCACATGCTCTCCCTGTCCTGGTGCTCTGCTTTTCTAAGGCTACCTGCAGTACGTGGCTGGTTTCACAGGCCTCTGGGCTCAGGTCTTACTAGTGCAGCTTGTAAATAACAGCCTTTCTCCACCACTAGACCATCAATTCCAGGGGCAGTCCTGTGTTGTCCTGTTCACCAGGCCTTCAGTGCCAACAGCACCTGGTAGAGGGGACTGTGCTGACGTGATTTACAAATGGGAAGACCCCCGCCCAACAGCCTCGGGCACACCATTCTGCTGCTGGGTAATGTCCAGCCACCAGCAAAGGCAAGTATGGGTAAGACTTCCCTGACTCTCCCGCCTCTTCCTTCCCACATTTACAACACACTGCACTTTATTCTGTTAAAGTTAAAGCCCCACTGGGACAAAGGACTCAAGAGGTAAAGGACTTCCAGAGAAAATTACCTATTCATTACAAATATTTTTACAAGGAAGAGATATGGTAGACAACATCTTATCAAGTTACCAAGCTTCACAGGTGCTGTACTGGGACAAACTGATATCATACTCTCTATTATGAGACACTCTGAGAAACTGTATATTTCTTTACAAAAAAAAAAAGATATATTTATGCACACAAGAACTGGGGTAAAGGCCGGGGTACAAGGGGTGAGAGGATTCACTGAGACAGAGTGGGGAGCAGAACAGGTAGAATGACCAAAATACACTGCTGAGGGGAGCAGTGGGCAAGACAGGAGAGGTCTGTCTGCGCCATGTGGGTCAGCCTCCTGGTTGGGGATCAAACTTGTGCTGCAGTGGCAGCAGACAGCTTCACAATGCTGTGCTTTAACCCACTGCGCCACCAGGGAGGGCCCAGAAATTTTAAATTTCTTTCTTTCTTTCTTTCTTTTTTAAGATTTATTTATTTATTCATACAGAACTGGGGTACAAGTCAGAGATGCGGAGGGTGAGAGGATTCACTAGAGACAGAGCGGGGAGCAGAACAGGCAGATGGCCAAAGTACACTGCTGAGGGGAGCAGGAAGCAGGTCAGGAGAGGTCTGCCACGCCATGTGGTCACCTCCGGAGCAGGCAGGGATCGAACACTCATATAGAAGTGGCTTTAGCTTCTCAGTGTTGTGCTTTAACCCGCTGCAACACCAGGGAGGGCCAGAAATTTTAAATTTCTTAATAGCAATTTCATATGTGGTTGTATAGAGCAATGTCCCACTGAACATATATGCAGAATTTAAAGGTGAAATGTAATGAGTACAACTAAATCTCCAATAGTTCAGATGTGTGTGTATTTGTGTCGGTTTCAAGGATACAGGGAAAAGGATGGTGGATGAACTGAAATCAAGCTCTGTCCTCACCCTGGTTAGAATGCTGTGGCTATGAGAGGGCAAGAGGACACAAACTGACAAAGTGATCATGCTCACAGAAAATGACTCAGTTTACAGAATGACCCATGGGCAACTTTATCAGGTGTTGGGCCACAATGTGGTAGGCTTCAGCTACTCTAGCCCTAAGTTGGTGCATAAACCCTTATTGACTTATGCTAACATTGGTCTGCAACACTGTATATGATTTGGAGGTTTAGGATCACACCCTTCAGGTGTATTGGGGTGTAAACTCTTTAAGTAAAACTCTAGCACAAGTTGCATGAGACTCTGCATTCAGCAGAAGGTAATGCAAAAAGCATTAAGTTCCTTACTGGAGGCAGAGGCCAGTCAAGATACCTTTGTGCTCTAATGTCTCACGAGCTTGTCAATGACTACACCCAAGCACTTTGGGCCCAGAACAACTGTCCACCTTATCACCCAGGCCTAAAAATTCTGAAGGATTCAGAGGGACTGACTACTCCTGCCTCTCTTAGCTCTGGAGGATCTATTAGAACCTGCGATTCCCTGCTGGTACCAAGGTCTCTTTTTGCCTGCAGAGAGATTATTTCAGAAACAGGTCTCCTTGGCTCCGCTGAGTACAAAGCTGCAGCGCTCACAAGCTCGCAGCTGCAGAAGCTCGCAGCTCGCAGGCATATGACTGCAGGTGGTCTGGAGCTTAACAATGTCCCCCGTGCAAGGGTCACAGTGCAGAAAAGGTGCTTCTCTGGGAATGATATTCTCCGAGCACCTAGACTAACAGGATGGGGTGTGGTGGGTTGTGGATGGGGAGTGGGTGGGGTTTCAGCTGATGAAAGCAGGAACCATGTGGGCTGGTCTAAGGTAATGAGATCATGAACAGTCCCACTGCAGCAAACACTTGCTTCTCTGAATGAGAAATTTCCTCCTCCAGAGCATAGCATCTGCCTAGGAAAGCCTCAGGGTAAAATTCCTCAAAGGCCACTTCTAAACTCAAAGATTTAATTCTTCCTGAATTCCTTTTGATCACATACACAAAACCAAAGCAGGTTTCCAGACTACCTGTTCTTTAGAAGATAAAAATGCTGCTGGTCTTGAAAACAACTGAACACTTCTTTTTTCTTTTTTGCAGTTTTATGTCTCTCAGCTGTGCAGCCTGGCATTCAGCTGAGTGACTCGGATGGCTGGCTGCAAGCTCTTTACACAATGACTCTGCGATTCTTAGGGGGGTAGACATGGTGAGTGATCTCAGCACAGGAAGATCGCTGCACATCAGCAGTGCTTCGAGCTCCTTGACACGGTGTGCCAGGAAGTTGTGGAAGCCTCTTGCAGCATGTGCTCTGTTTTCTTGTTGCTCCAATAACCCACATTGGGCATTAAAATCTGGTCCTTGAGCCAGGGGAGAAACTGATAATAATAATAATGAACAACAATATATCAGAGACATTTTATGGGGCTGAAGTGGGGAATGGGATCAAAAATAGCGGGGAATGCACTGGTCCATGGTGATAGCACACAGGTGATTTGGTGATGTAATCCCACGGGGATTACAACTGAGATGGAAAAAGGCACAAAATAGTGTAAAAATAAACTATTACATTATTAAAAACAAAAACAAACAAACAACAAAAAAACCTGGTCCTTGTGATGGAGGAACGCAGGGGAGGCATCACAAGATTGAGTCGCACAAAGGGGACAGATAGAAGGGACTAGTGCAGCGACTGACAGAGCCATAAAATCAAGGTCCTCCCTCGGGCACCAAAGCCCAATGTCCAGGATGACCAGGATACCTGAATGTCTCCAAGAGGTCCCAGACTGTTGGGGCTATGCCTGAAGCTCAGACCCAAAAGGGAAAAGATAAGGACATGGAGATGAAGCTCATCAGGAAATCTCGGGTCCTCTCAAGATCCACCCAGGCTCACAGGGAGAGAGCCCCTCCCAAGGAGAAACTGCCTATATCAGGGCAGTCTC
>NW_004567124.1:33374833-33383576 GCF_000260355.1 Condylura cristata
AGGCCGTCTGCCTGCACTCATGCAGGCCTCTCCCTCTGCAAGCCTGTCCCTTTCCTGGCAGCTCCTCCTGCCCACTTGCATCTGTGCAAGTGTCTTTTCCTTGCCTGTCTCTTTCTAATAAACTTTCTCTTTCAATATAACCGAGTCTCTGTCTCGTGAAGAATCTCGCCGTGTGCTGCTGAAACGGGAGCTTTGGTGAAACCTTTCCCAGGGTGAACCCAAGGACCCTGGACTCAAAACGACATCAACTGAACCTTCTGAGCACCCTTTATTGATGGCACTGGGATTCTGCCAGCTATTCCTAATTTTGACATATCAGTCTGACTGGTGCAGGATGAGCATGCTGGCCCTCTTTTTGATGATTTCAGGTTTCCTAAGGAACCTGAGGCAGCCATAACACCAAATGGGAGACGGCTACTACCTCAAAGGCGAAGGAAGAGAGGAGAACTTAAACACTCTTGGGTTTCTGCAGGACTCTTGATTCCAAAAAGGAGGAGGAGGGTAGCTAGGGCTCAGAAGCAAACAAGAAATGCCAGCTGTGAAGACAACAGGAAGCCTGGAATTGTGGAATTGTGAAAACGAACTTGTTCTGAGAGCAAGCTACAGCTCTACTGAAGACTTAGCCAAAAAGAGGCAAGTCACAGAGCTACAGGAACAACTAACTGCAGCATCACCAGCTGCTCCCTGCCAGAGCAGGAATCAGAACTATTTTTACCATGAGAAATGGGGATGGAAAAGTGGTGCTGGCATTCCGACCAGAAAATTGCATACAAGCTCTGACTTGAATCCTCTGCAAGCATGTGAACAGTACCTGTATTTCAGGTCACCCACATAGACTTGCAGTGCTCCCCAAATCTCCATGGGGTGTGAGATAAAGGAACACCATTCAGGCAAAGCAGACAGGATGTGGAGAGTCACTGTCTGCATCAACAGCACCTGCTGACTCCCATCTGGATGTCTATATATTTGAGAACAGAAAAGAGCCACACAGCAGGAGACAAATGGTGGGATTTTAGAATTCCAAAAGGAATTTTAGCATTTGAAATTGTGCTAAATTTCAGCCTCACTGCACAGGCATTGGCACACTGTATCAAAGAGCTCAAAGCAATGCTGATGTGCTACGATCTTCCTGTCTGAGGTCACTCACCATGTCTCCTCTAAGCACTTGAGTAAATGTACCTGAGAAGAATTTATTAGAATCCAGGAAAGAAGAATTCAATTTTTGAGGTCTCTGATGAAAGACTTACTGGAAAACTCAACTCCAGGTGACTGGGACAACAGTGTCACCTCACAGAGAGGCCATGAAAAGGCACTGCAGCTAGCACAGGAAGTGCTCGGCATGGGCTCAGGCCTAGTAAACAGACTATGAGCACTCCATGCTATGACCATTACAGCAGTGTTGCTTGTTCTGAACGGGCTCTCTGCCACTTCTAAAATTTGTACACATTTCTGTTATCTGTTTGTACATTTTGGTTACCCTATACTTCAAAATCAAATCCCTGAGGTGATGGACCATGACTTACCCAGAGTACAGTGCCTGGGACATAGTAGAAATCCTATAAATGCTGATGCTTTGAAATAACCTTAATGAAGCATCTCTGCAACTCACATTTGAAATCAAATACTGACTTGTGCAACAATTATAAGCTGGGCACTGTGCTAGCTATTTCTCCACATAATCTCATTTAATTGACAAGTATTAATCCACTTTACAGATAAGCACACAAGTACAGTAGTCTACCTTTTGCTCCATAATTTGAAGTCCTCGATAAATAATAACTCCCTCATTTCTCCATCCCTCAGTGAGGTGACATTGTGCTTTCTCTGGACTCTGCCACAAGGCAGCGCAACAACAACAAAACACAAAATCATGGCAATGTGGCCCGCTACAAGCCCACATACAACTACTCTCACTGACATTCTCTGGGCCCACAGGTTTAGTGCTTCTGAATACTTTTGGCAGCTAAACTTCTTCCCACACCCCCATCTTCAATCATCAGATGCAATCAAGTTCTCTTTTGTCACTTCTCTCATATCTTTGTCTTCCTTTTCATTCAGACGTTCACTTTGGTGCATTAGTATGTCACCAGTCTAACTGGCCTTTCTGCACTGGTCTCTCTCCTCTGATTCTATGCTGAAACCCATCATGAGACCAGACTTCCTAAAGACTAAAAGTCTTCTTAAAGGGTATTTTGAGTCATGTCATTTCAAACTCCTTTACAGTCAGTCCCTGAGGCTGTCTGTTAAGGATAGCAGTGGCACACGAGGGTCTCTATGCTCTGGTCCAAAACTATTTCATTCTTACTGCTCCATAAACCAGCTCCATGCCTTGGCCCCACCAGCCAATGGCCAGTTGGCTCCTTACTTGTGTTAATGACCAGAACCTGTCCAACCCACTCTCAATTATCCTCTTTTTCCCCTCTACCTGGTGAAACCCTACCCACACTTTGAGGTTTTCTGCTTCAAGCTTTCCAGATCAGACGTCTCCTAAATCTAAACACCCAGTGTACTTGTCCACAATCTTGCTGGGGACCTCCAATTTCTGAGAAAATTTTGTAAACTTGAAGGCAAGTGCTATCTTAAAGTAACTTACATGTAATAACCACAGTATCTTGACGGACATAGTGAGCTTAAGCCTTCCTTTTAAAATATTATAAATACTAAACAAGGATTCTTCTTTGAAACCATAACACTCTCTTAGCCAGTGTTTTCGTGGGACCTCACCACTGAACACAAAGTGCTCACACACACCTGGTATTTTATAACATAGGGAGCACACATGTGTGCATAAACACACGCACACACATAACCTGTCTTCAGAATTTCAAATTACAAGTCTGCATCTGATCAATTCAGGGCGGACCACTGGATGTCATTGTTTAGGTTCATGTTGAGGAGTGTTTGACAATTTGTGACTGCTGGAGATAGCAGCACTGTCAAAAGGCCCAAAAGGTCCTTCCAGAGAAAAAGGATTTGGGTTAAACAAAAAGCTAAATTTAGTTGCTTCCTGAATGTGTTTTTCTAATCAACCAAGAGGCTTCTTACCCACCCCACCCCCCCCAACACACACACACAGTTGGCAAAGAGTATTGCCAAGAGGAATATTAGCAATTAGAGAATATGGCTGAGAAACTGTTGACACTGTATGTCAATGCGTAGAACACCAGCAGCAAGCTGTTCAATTCCTAAAACTCACCCCATTACTAAATGGGTAGTAAAAAGGTTCTTTTGCTACTTTGGGGATTAGTAGAAAATATAGTGCCTGGGCTTCTGGGATATGAATACCATGAGGCTACACTGGGGAGTTATCCAGGTCACTCTCCACACTGCTGATCTGTATTGGTCCCTTTCTGGAGCGTATACTAAAGAGACAAGACTACAGTCTATTTTGCCTTTCACTGACCCTCCATTCTTACGCTGTAAGTGTATAAATTATATACTCTGAGTATCCCTCCCCCCCCCCAACTTACCCACAATCAGAAAAGGAAAGGAAACATGAAAGGTAAGTTCATCTGTAAAATGAGACCCTTAGAGTAGGTGATCAAGTAACCTTAACAGTACTATTTTGTGGTGTTTCCCACATATTCCAGACAGTTGCCATATTCTGATCTTAACATTGGAATAGCAGATCCAACTGGAAAAGTGTCCCCAGTTCAATCTATCTAATTACCACTCAGTAAAAACCGGCTTTGAGTCCTGTGTCTTAGGTAAAATTCACCAATAGGAGGAAATGCTCCCCAAGAGCAGTTCTATTTGCTGGCTCCATTTCCATGGTGAATGCTGCTTAGTGAAAGGGATTTACTTTCACTTCCCATCACTGAGAACGAAGAGAAAAAACAGACAGCATCAGGTCGCAGGGCCCTTGCTTCTCAGTCCTGTACCAGTGCAGCACAATTTGTCGCTCCCCACACCATGCCACATGCCTGAGTTCTGGGCCAATGACAAACATATGTGGTTTGCAGGATATTGCTGATGACAAGCCATATGGAAGAGTGAACTTTTTATTTCTATCATTAAATTAAGCAAAAAATCAGTTGGAGAAAACCAAGTCCTTAAATAATGTTGCATCCAGTGAGGCCATGATTCTTTTGTTCTCATCAACAACATAATGCAATGGTGTTCAACAAAACCAATGTTATCTGAGGGCCTGCTGTACAATAGGCCCTGCTGCTGTCTACAAAAACACATGCCATATCCATTTTTCCACTACATGCTATGAAGCTATCTTTATAATTCTCCTTAAAACGTCTAGTGTTGGGGGGTGGGTGGGATTCCGGCAAGATGGTGGCAGAGTAAGGACACTGAAATCACTACATCCCAGCTCACACTAAAAACGGACTGTAGACTTACATACTATGAGTTTCAACCCAAATGAGAACACCCTGCACTCACTAGAAGGAAGATAACTGAGGGAGACTCAGCAACTGGAGAGCTCTGATAGGGGCGCTCTGATCTGGGAGTGCCCAGGTGCCCGGAAGTGCCTGAGACAGGAGGCTTGCTGTTCTTCTGCCCTGCTAAAGCCTTGGAAGTAAAAGAAACAACTCAGTTCGGTGAGTGGAACCCCCAAGCTGAGGGGAAAGACTGCTTTGAGTGGGCACACAGAGCCCTGGAGGTGGGAAGGAAGAACGTGTGGCAGTCATTCCAGTGCTCCCTGCACCCCATGCTACCACAGCAGAGGTCTGGAGGCATATGTATGTGCCATTAAGGTGGGGCCCAACAAGCCTTACAAAGCGCTAGAGGTAAAAGGGGTAAGGGAGGAAACCGGTTAGATAAATCAACTACGGGCCTAGCCCTGGGAAACTGCAACACTTTTAACAATCTCCTGACCCTCCACAGTACATGCTAGCATAGAGAGGCCCTGAGAAGTGCCTCAGATGGGAGACTTGCTACTGACCTACCTGCTTATCACATCTATCCACAAAACCTGCAGTAAAGCCCTAGAGTTAAAGAGAGACAACTCAGTTCTGTCAGTGGACCCCAAGCAGTGGGGAAAGACAGCTCAGGGAGAGACAGATGGGAGTGGGTACAAAGAACCCTGGAGGCACTGAGGGAGAACTGGCAGCCTGCACAGCTGGGAGGCTTGCAGCCCTTCTGGTGCTCCCTGCATTCCCACCCCCACAGCAGAGGCCTAAGGGCTTGTGAGCCAGTAAGGCACTTTCCTGCAAGGCTCACAGTGCTCAGAAGTAAACAAAACTAGTGACTGGCTCAACCCCAGGCCCAGCTGCAGGGAGACCTGCAACACTTCTAATGCATACCACCCACCCCCCCGACACATCCAAGCATAGAGGGACCCCGGGACATAATAAGGCTACAAAGATCAACAGGCACCTTCCAGAGACTAGGACTCAGCGTGTTACTGGAAGAAGCTGAACACCACAAGATAACACTGACTGTTACTGGCTGAGAGGACAGACACAATTCCACACAGTGGGGGGCTGGAAACACAGGAGATATTTAAACAAAGCACAGTTCAGAATATCCTCCACAACTGAAGTATCTGGAAGTCCCTGGGCCATCCCAGAAAGAACATCCAGAAAGAATGCCGGTCAATAACAGTAAAACCATGTCTGAACGAGTAGAAAGTATTAGCAAATACACAACAGGAAAAAGAAAACAAATACTCAAGCAAGTCCACAGGGGAAAAATTCACCAAAAAAAGATCAGTCACCAGAAATCACCAAAGAAATATAAGAACTGCTCACCCTACCAGATAGAGAATTCAAAATCATCATGATAAACAAACAAAAAGAAGATGAGAAGGAAAAAAATTAAATGAGGCAAGCTATCAAGGAACTGAAGAATGCAAACAAGCAACTAAAGAATGCAAATGAGGAAATGAATGAAAGAAATGAAAAAGAAAAAAACAATATGAGGCAAGCAATCAAGGAACTGAAGAACGAAAATGAGACTGTAAAAGAGAAAACAGAAAAAATACAGGAGATGAAAAAGACACTAGAGGAGATAAAGATTGCTGGCAAAAGTAATGAAAACAGAGTAGATGAAATGGAAGAACGAATTAGCACCCTCGAAGACACAGAAATAAAGAGAATTAAAACATAAAAAGAGAGAAGTAAAAAGGAATGAAGAAACACTTCAAGAACTATAGGATAGGAAATCTCAGAGTTATAGGTATACCAGAAGGTGAAGAGAAAGCCCAAGGAATTGAGAAAATATTCACAGAGATAATAGAAGAGAACTTCCCTAATGTGAAGAAGGAGATGGAAGCAGACATCCAAGAAGCAAGAAGAACACCAAGCTACCATGACAACAGGAGAAAAACAGCAAGACACATCATAGTAAAACTACCAAGAATACAAGATAAGGAAAAGATAATGAGAATGACAAAAGTGAAGAAACAAATAACCTATAAAAGGAAACCAACCAATCAGGCTGACATCAGACTTCTCCGAAGAAACACTACGGGCAAGAGCGTGGAGGGACATACTCAACAAACTGCAAAGCATTAAATGCCAACCAAGAATACTCTTTCCTGCGAAACTCTCCTTTCTCTATGAAGAAAAAGGACATGTTCAGACAAACAGAAACTGCACAATTTTGTAAAGACTAAACCCCCACTCTAAAAACATACTACAAGAAGCCCTCAAACCAAATCCAACAGAAGAATGAACAAGGACAGTTCAAAACAAGGAATAAAAATACAAAAGGACCAAAAAAAGGGGGGCAAATATAGGTGCCATCTGATCAATATTTATCTCTAAATGTAAATGGCTTTAAGCTCATCAATAAAAAGACAGAGTTGCAGGATGGATTAAAAACAACCCAACATTCTGCTGTCTACAGGAAAACACATCTAACTACAAAAGATAAAAACAGATTGAAAATAAAAGAATGCAATCCTACAAGCAAATGGACCAAAAAAACAAGGCAGAAACAGCTATACTTATATCAGACAAAACAGACTTCAAACTAAAAAAGGTTAAAAGAGACACAGAAGGCCACTACATTATGATTAAAGGAATAATAAAACAAGAAGACATAACAATCATCAACATATATGCACCAAATGAAGGAGCATCAAAATATATCAAGAAACTACTGTCATCTATGAAAATGTATATCAGAGAAAAAACATACATAATAGGAGACTTCAACACGCCACACTCAACAATGGACAGATCAACGAGACAAAAAATAAGCAGACACTAAAGCTCTGAACAAGTACCTGGACAACATGGGTCTAACAGACATCTACAGAATACTGCATCCCAAAAAATCTGAGTACACATTTTTCTCAAATCCACATGGTTCATTCTCTAGCATTAACCAAATATTGGGTCACAAGACAAATATCAATAGATACACTAACATCGAAAACATACCAAATATTTTCTCTAACCATGAAGGAATCAAATTAGAAGTAAACCATGTGAAGAAGGCAAGAAGCCCACCTACCACCTGGAGATTGAAACACACAGTACTGGAGGACCGTTGGATCAATGAGAAGATCAAAAAAGAAATTAAAAAATACCTTGAGAAGAACAACAATGATGACACAACTCTCCAAAACTTATGGGACACATTAAAAGCAGCTGTAAGAAGAAAATATATAGCAATACAGGCTCACATAAAGAAACAAGAAATACCTCAAAGAAACAACCTAATGTCCCACCTTAAAGAATTGGAAAAAGAACAACAAAATAACCCAAAAGCCAGTAGAAGACAGAAGATAATAAAAGTCAAATCAGAAATAAATGAAATGGAAGTTAGGAAAACAATCCCCCCCCCCAAAAAAAAAATCAATGAAACCAAAAGTTGTTTCTTCAAAAAAATAAGCAAGATAGGTGCCACTAGCCAGGCTCACAAAGAAAAAAAAACAAGAGAAAGCACAAATAAAAAGAATCATAAATGAAAGAGGAGAAATCACAACAGCTCCAGCAGAAATCAAAAGAATAATCAGAGAATACTATGAACAACTTGAACAACTATATGCAAACGAGTTAGACAATTTAGCAGAAATGGACAAATTCCTATAACTTTACAACCACCCAAAGCTAGATGAAGAACTAGAACAACTAAACAGGCCAATTACAGGCAAGGAAACTGAAGAAGTAATCAAAACCCTCCTCCCAAATAAAAGCCCAGGGCCAGATGGATTTACAAATGAATTTTACCAAACATTCAGAAAAGAACTAGTGCCTATTCACACAGACTCATACAAAAAATTAAAAAAGGAAAACTACTACATACTTTCTACAAAGTCAACATCACACTAATATCAAAACCTAACAAAGAAAAACTTCGGACCAATCTCCCTAATGAACAGTGATGTAAAAATCCTTAGCAAAATCTTAGCGAACAGAATCCAACAATGCATTAAAAAAACAATACACCATGACCAAATGGGCTTTATCCCAGGAGCACAAGGATGGTTCAACATCACAAAATCAATTAATGTAATCCATCACATCAACTGACAGAAAAATGAAAACCATATAATCATATCAGTAGGTGTGGAGAAGGTATTCAACAAAGTACAACATCCATTTATGTTTAGGGCCCTCAAAATCCTCAGAATAGAAGGTACATACCTCAACATGATAAAAGCCATATATGATTAAACCCACAGCCAATATTATCCTCAATGGAGAAAAGCTGAAAGCCTTTCCTTTGAGATCAGGAACAAGACAAGGGTGTCCACTATTGCCACTGCTCTTCAACATAACACTGGAAGTTCTAGCCAGAGCAGTAAGACAGGAAAAAGGCATACAAGGAATCCAAATAG
>NW_004567124.1:33383676-33408197 GCF_000260355.1 Condylura cristata
GATATGTTAATTTACATGGAAACCCTAAAAACTCCACAGAGGAACTAATCAAAACCATCCACCAGTTTAGCAAGGTAGCAGGATATAAAATCAACACACAAAAGTCAGAGGCCTTCCTATACAAAAACAACCAATCAGAAGATGCAGAAATAATAAAAAAAAAAAAGCCCCTTTTCAATTAAAACAAAAAGAATCAAATACCTGTAAATCAACCTAACAAAAGAGGTAAAAGACCTATACAAAGAAAATCACAAAACATTATTAAAAGAAATACAAGACACCAATGAAATGGAAAGACATCCCCTGCTCATGGATCGGGAGAATTAACATAATCAAAATGGCCATCCTGCCAAAAGCGATATACAGATTTAGTGCCATCCCAATTAAAGTCTCAATGATATTCTTCAAAGAAATAGAAAAAATGTTGATGAGATTCATAATGAACAACAAAAGACCTCAAAAAGCCAAAACTCTCATGACTAAGAAGAAAGAGAACAAAGGCATTACAATCCCAAACTTAAAGCTATACTACAAAGTCATAATAATCAAGCTGCATAATAATCAACTGCATGGTACTGGAACAAGAACAGATACACAGACAAGTGGAGTCAAATAGAAAACCCAGATATAAACCCACAGGTTTATTGACCGCTAATCTTTGACAAAGGAGCAAAGAAGATACAATGGAACAAAGAAAGTTTGTTCAACAAATGGTGTTGGGAAAATTGGGAAGCTACATGCAAAAAAATGAACTTAGATCACTACACCTCGCACCATACACAAAAATCAACTCAAAGACATAGACATAAGAATGGAAGCCATAAAATATCTGGAAGCAAAGATGGGCCAAACACTACACGACATACACATCAATAACATCTTTGAAGATACAGCACCCAATGCCACAATAATGAAGGCAAGGATAAATAGATGGAACTACATCAAGTTAAAGAGCTTTTGTAGTGCAAAAGAGAAATTACAAAGATATACAAAAAAACTAATGAAACTCAACAAAAATAAACAACCCAATTAAAAAATGGGCAAAAGAGCTAAAAGATACTTCTCCAAAGAGGAAATACAGATGGCCAACAAGCATATGAAAAAATGTTCAACATCACTTGTAATAAGGGAGATGCAAATTAAAACCATGAGATACCACCTTACACAGTGAGAATGGCACATCTTAAAACAACTAACAACAAATGTTGACAAGGATGTGGAGAAAAAGGAACTCTCCTGCAGTGCTGGTGGGAATGCAAACTAGTACAACCACTATGGAAAACTGTTTGGAGGTTCCTCAAACTGCTACAAATGGAGGTTCCATATGACCCAAGGTAGATACCGAGGAGTTAACCCCACACCCCACTCCTAGGTATCTACCCAAAAGACATAAAAAAACACTGACTCAAAAAGACATCTGCACCTCCATGTTTATTGCTGCTTTATTTACAATTGGAAAGACATGGAAACCACCCAAATGCCCAAAGTGGATGACTAGATTAAAAAGATGTGGTACATATATACAATGGAATATTACTCAGCAACCAAAAATAAATAAATAAACACATGCCTCCTGCAGCAACATGGATGGAGCTGGAAAAGATCATGCTTAGTGAAATAAGCCAGAAAGAAAAGGAAAAATAATGGATGGTTTCACTCATAGCAGGAGTATAACGGGCCAGGCGAGAAAATAATAATAATGAACAGCTATATATACCAGAGACATTTTATGGGGGTGGAGTAGGGAATAGCATCAAAAGCAGTATGGGGAGGGAAATGCACTGGACTATCTATGGTGATGGTACACGGGTTATTTGGTGATGGGAAGCCCACAGGGATTACAACTGAGATGGAAAAAGGCACAAAATGATGTAAAAATAAACTATTATTAAAAAAAAAAAACTTCTAGTGTTCAAAATTTATAGTCCCTATATTAAAAACTTCAAACTAAATTAATATTATGTTCAGTTAATATTCTCATATACTGTTATGATTTCCTCATTTAGCTCCTGAGAACATTCAATAGCAGTTGTTCCCAAGTAGGATACCAAGAAATTGAATCAGCAATGTGCTTGGGGGAAGGAGAATGATGAAATGGAGCATGTCTTCCACATTTATCTGCTTCAAACATCTAATGCTGAAGAAAAGGTCATAATGCTTAAAATAAAAGAAACTTAAAACCACCAAGTTTCCTGGATAAAGGAAATCTGTTGAATCTTCTTTGCACAGTTGTTTGGAACTATGGGTACCCAAACCAGATGACATATACCAATTCTTCCAGGCTTCTTTACAACCAGAAGAATAGCTTAGGGTATTTTTTCTTAGTTTCTCTTTTCTACCCTATCCCCTACAATATAAGCTTCTTTCCCCCTTATCGTTAAAAGTTCTTATTTCTGGGCCCTCCCTGATGGTGCAGCAGGTTAAAGCGCAGCACTGAAAGCTGGCCGCAGTCACTTCAGTGCAAGTTTGATCCCTAGCCCAGGTGATGACCCACATGGCACGGCAGACCTCTCCTGACCCGCCCACTGCTCCCCTCAGCAGTGTACTTTGTCCATCTGCCTGTTTTGCTCCCCACTCTGTCACTAGTGAATCCTCTCACCATCCCTGCACCTCTGGCCTATACTCCAGTTCTGTATGTATAAATAAATATTTTTAAAAATTCTTATAACCCCATTACATTAAAATTTCTTTGCAAATATTTCTAATGGCTGTAGAAAATCCCCTAGAATGGATATACTCTAGTTCTCCACCCATTGATTCTGTCGCTAAAAACAAAGTCACTGAGTTATTGGTGATTCATATTCAGGGATCTCATGAGTACAAATGCATGATTTTGTTTCATGAAATTATGACTAGTCAATTCTCAATGACCAGGGCCAGCAAGAGATGAGGACAGTGTAGTAAACAAATGTAATTTATTAAAACTCTAATTTTAGCCAGTGTTCTCAACTACCCAATTGTATTTTTTTAAAGATTTACTTCTATAAATTTATGCATATAAGAACTGGGGTGTTGGCCAGCTGTGCAGGGGGAGGGGATTCATTAGAAACAAAGTAGGGAGCTGAACAGGCAAATCTACTGAAATACACCGCTGAGGGGAGCAGCGAGCAAGAAAGGAGAGGTCTGCTGCGCCATATGGGTCAGCTCCCTGGCTCATCATATGAGGATCAAATTCATGTCGTGACTAGCGATAGCTTGATAGTGCTAAGACTTAACTCCTGTGCTACCAGAGAGGCCCCATCCAAGTGTTTTTAACCCCAGCAAACAACCTATAAAACAGAGTTAAGCTCCCAATAAAATGTACAGGCAGTAATAGGGAATTCTAACTAAAACAGAACTGATATGTGAATCTAGGTCACAGGTCTCCATGCCTTTAACTTCTAATTATGACATACCTAAGAAAAAGCAGACCAAAACCTGCCAGATGTAGAATATCTATAGACATAGAGAGAAATCAGTCCCTCCTGGTGGCAGGCAGGATGCTATGATGACAACAATCCCATGAGAACATAACAACAGGCCAGCTGCCGAGTCACTTTAGTTAATTTCTACTGCAAGACCTGACTCAGAATCTGGGTCATTCTGTTTTAAACACGATAGAATGAAGTCAGTGGCGTGTGGGACATGGTGCAGCAACTCACCTGTGCAGAACTCTTTGCTCATGCTGTGGGGCACAGTGATCCGTCGATAGACAATGGGTTCTGACTCTAGGATGTTCTCATCGTGGCGATACCGAGTAGGCCTTTCATTTGGGATGCCCCTGGAACGGGTACCACTTCTCCTCTCATATGTATCAATCTCCTCAAACACAGCTGCTTTGTCAAAAAGAGCCAGGTTCCCTTCAAAATCAAAATCTGTGTCTGGAATCTCCTCAATATCATCCCCAAAGCACTCATCATCTTTATTCTTCATCTGGCCATTCTTTAAGCCACTTTTCTTTGGAGTTGCTTGGTTTGGGTGTCTGCTACTAGAGGACCCTGGAGAAAAAAATCAGAGACTAAAGTCAGTATGCCTACAAAAAGTGCTCAGCGGGAGTAGCACTAGTCCTTTATGTGGAATGCTACCATACTTAAAGTGAAATGAAATGGTAAGCTAATTCTAAACCATTAAGCAACACAAAATAGCACAAATCTCATAGGAGACTAATATAAAATTTCATACGTTATTTAAGTAATATAAAATGAGCAGTATTCCTGGGAATCTTAACAAATTTTGTACTTCCTAAGAAAATTAGTAATAACAAAGGCTTTTTTGGATAAGTGACTATCAAAAATGTAGGACAATAT
Source organism: Condylura cristata (assembly GCF_000260355.1). NCBI lineage: Eukaryota > Metazoa > Chordata > Mammalia > Eulipotyphla > Talpidae > Condylura > Condylura cristata. The sequence goes on from NW_004567124.1 coordinate 33,387,963, forward strand.
AGTAAACTCTTTTCCCACAGATCAAAGTAATTTGACACTGAATGCCTGCAATTGTTAAAGAGAAAAAGATCCCCAGAGTAAAAAGAAAAAAAAAAAAAAAAGGTCAAGTTTCCATAACCTGAAGTTCAATGAAGGTACTATTCAAATGTCTCTTAATTCTTTTTTTTTTTTTAATTTAACCTTTATTCCTGGAAGTCTGTGTTAGATGGCACAGAATATATTAGTGTGGTAGAGTGGAGTCAACTGAAATTTTCTTTTTTTTTCTTTTAAGATTTATTTATTCATACAGAATTGGGATATAGACTAGAGGTACAGGGATGGTGAGAGGATTCACCAGAGACAGAGTGGGGAGAACAGGCAAACTGACGAAGCACACTGCTGAGAGGAGCAGTGGGCGAGGCAGGAGAGATCTGCCACACCATGTGGATCACCTCTGGGGCTGAGGATCGAACTTGCACTGAAGTGGCTGTAGTTCACTTGCAGTGCTGCTCTTTAACCCACTGCACCACCAAAGAGGACCCTCTCTTAATTCTAAGCTTACAAAGCAAGTATCTTCCTGATTATTTATTTGGTCTCAGGCTACACCAGCAGAAGGGAATCTTTAGGTTTGGACAAGAGATTCCAGATTTTGAGCGAAATGCACACTTTCCACTACAAGTTGGTATTTTGATGTATAAACTTGTCTTTAGTGATCTCCTGTCTCAGACTTTTATCACTTCTGAGTATGCAATTTCTGAACCATTAAAACCAGTGTGTAGATACCACACCAAAATGCACATCCATACAACAGTCAGTCGCTCTATGTAGCTGAATCTCTAATGTTGTAACACACCCTATCAAATACTAGTAAACAAGGAAGAAGATCCCACAGAATTCTCCAAACTATCCATTCCCAAAGAATCCTTGAATTTATATTCAACATATTTATATTGATTCCTCATCTGACCATCCTGAAAGGGTGAACCAGGTGACTGATAATAGTAATGTACTTTCCTTTGAGATACTGAGTTTCTTAATTATTGAAAATACTCAAGTAGAGGTGCAAATGATCACTAGCAAACCCCTTAATACATTACCATCCAAACCATACTGCTCAAACTCTTTCACAACAAATTTCTACCCAATGGGCGATGTATGAGTCAGGAGACCTAGGATCTAGTTGTCATTTTTCAATGACATTTATGCCTGTCACTCAATGTTTCTATGTCTTGCATGTAAAATGCTCACTTACAGTCTTCCCAGCACAGTTGGCAGGCAATCTGTAAATAGCTGTTTAACACACATTAACAAGTTAATTAACATCAGAAAGATCAGTTACAGTAATTATTCTGCACAATATGTACTACACAAATATATCTCATGTCCAGGTCTTTCTAATGCCAAATATTGGTATGAAAGAGGGCTGTACTGGGAGTAAAGATGAAACTTAGACCTCTGAAAAACAGCAAAGCTGACCAAAAGAACTTGTTGGAACACCATAAACAGCCTGGATTATGAACTTTGAGAGGCAAAGGCTGAATTAAGTTCAAGTTCCATGGTGAAAACATGCCATATACCAGCTAAGTGCTAGAGTATATAGTATTATAATATATAACCAAGATATGTTACTCAAAGAGGGAAGAGAGATATATAAAGCAAATACTAAAATACAATGTGGTAAAAAACCGAAGTTTAGGGCCCTCCCTGGTGGTGCAGCGGGTTAAAGCGCAGCATTAGGAATCAAAGGGCACCTCCACATGAGTTCTATCCCCGCCTGCCCCAGAGGTGATCCACATGGTGTGGCAGACCTCTCTTGACCCACCCGCTGCTCCCCTCAGCAGTGTACTTCGTCGATCTGCTCCCCACTCTGTCTCTGGTGAATCCTTTCACCCTCTGCACCTCTGGCCTGTACCCCAGTTCTGTATGAATAAATAAATTTTAAAAATATATATAAAGTCAGGTAACAATACATGTAGGTATGGGAAGAACTAGAGGAAAGCCCAGTTTGCAGAATTATTCATGCACTGCCTCAGTATTAAATCAAACCTTCCTACTAGGAGACAGGTTTCCAGTCCAATGGTTGGCTTCGGGTGGGTTATGTGCACACCCAGTAGTATACAGGACGATCTAGTGGACATAGGGAAAAAACACTGAATATACGTTTTACTTTACCTTTTAACTAAAAGTGGTAAGAAATTAAATTTCATTAATTAGATTCCATTAACATATAAACAGAAACAGAATCTTTATCAGGTTTTATGCCAGCCAACCACTGCCAATATTTTAGATATCTGAGGAAGAGCAAAGTTCCATAGTGAACATATCCATACAATATGATATTTTTAAATTGTGGTAAAATAAACATAACACACTTCAGCATTTTTAAATGCACAGTGGCATTAAGTATATCCACACTGTTGTGCAACTATCAATTTTTTTTTTTTAAGATTTATTTATTTGTGCATACAGAACTGAGGTACAGGCCAGAGGCTCAGGGGCGGCAAGAGGCTTCACCAGAAAAAGAGTGGGGAGCAGAACAGGCAGATCGACGAAGTACACTGCTGAGGGGAGCAGCAGCCAGGTCAGGAGAGGTCTGCCGCGCCATGTGGTCACCTCCAGGGCAGGCGAACTCATGGGGAAGTGGCTTTAGTTTCTCAGTGCTGTGCTTTAACCTGTTGCGCCACCAGAGAGGGTCGCCAACTATCAATTTTTAATCATAGCATATAAAACAACTAAGTGACTCAAAAGATTCTTGTAAAGAAACTGAATTAAGATAAGACTAATGATGCATTCATAAGTGAACAAGAGAAAAGCAGAGCTAATATTTCCACTATGTCTCTTAACAGTCATCTTTAGTCAAAAAGAAGCTAATTAAGAAAAGTGTTCCCAAATTAAAAAGTATTTTTTTCCACACACAAATCCATACGGTGTATCACAGATTCATTTCACCCAAAATGTATAAGCATATTTCTGTAAACTTCAGCCTTGGGCCCAAACCCAGTCTAGTTCTAGTATCTGCTTCTATAAATAAAGTTTTACTGAAACACATACTTGTTTACATATGCCTAAGCTGCTTTTGGGCTATAAAGACAAGGTTAAATATTTTGAGACAGAGACCATTTAAAGCCTATATTTAAAAATTAACTGAATAAGGAGCCAATTCTTTGATCAGTTTCATTCAAGATGTTAGTTTGTCACTAACTAAGCTCTTGTCTTTCACCTTCACACGCACACTTTATGATATGGGGCTAGAACTCTACAAACTACGTTTTTCCTTCCTTAGCTGGCTTCCTGTTAGGGTCCTACACCAGCAGTGGGTACCTGAAAAGACTGGAAGGGAGAAGGAAGTGGGAAGAAGGAAGACAGGACTTCTGCCTTGTTTATGTACCCTGGCTGTTAGTTCCAGTCTCCAGCTTTTCTTCATGGTCTAGACAGAACCAGCTTCACTGTATCCAAGAAGTTTATAAAGCCCCTCTTCTGAACTCTTAAGGTTCTGATAACCTACCCACTTTTCCTTCATTTCTCGTTCCTTAATGTCTTTTCCTGCTCTGTTTGGTCTTCCAATACCTACAAAATCAATTCTCTATGTTAAAATTTCTCTAAAATTACTTTTCCTTAGTGGTATGTCACAATTTAAGAAATGATTCCAAATTAATCACCATCCTAAACAAATTTTTATTTTTTTTTTCAAATTAATTTTTAATAAGCAAAAAATATTTGGAGCCATTAATATTACTATAACAGAAGTTTTGCTGATCTAGCCCCTTTAAATTTGTACATTTGCCTCGTACTTACTCTATATTATTACATAATATATACTGCATATAATACAACTATAATATTACATATTGTATATAATGTGTAGGTAGAAGTCAATGAACTGATGAGCCAATATATGTTCTTTTTTATTCAGATTTTTTAAAATTTATTTACGCATATAAGAACTGGGGTACAGGCCAGAGGTACAGGGAGTAAGAGGATTCACCAGAAAGAGTGGAGAGCAGAACAGGAGGACTGACAGAAATACACTGCTGAGGGGAGCAGCAGGTAAGACAGAAGAGGTCTGCCGCACCATGTGGGTCACCTCCCTGACAGGGGATTGAACTCAGGATGCAGTGGCTGGTGATAGCTTGATAGCTATTATGCATCACCAGGGAAACCCTATCTAGACTACTTTAGATATCATAGAAATTTTTAATTTCTGGAAGAGGAAGTACAAGAAACCTAGTAAAACAGTATCAACATTATGAGTCAAATACTTCAAGCTTATTTTTTTAAATTTTTTTAAAAGATTTATTTATTTGTGCATACAGAACTGGGGTACAGGCCAGAGGCTCAGAGGCGGCGAGAGGCTTCACCAGAGATAGAGTGGGGAGCAGAACAGGCAGATCGACGAAGTACACTGCTGAGGGGAGCAGCGGGCGGGTCAGGAGAGGTCTGCCACGCCATGTGGTCACCTCCAGGGCAGGCAGGAATCGAACTCATGTGGCAGTGGCTTTAGCTTACTTAGTGTTGTGCTCTAACCCACTGCGCCACCAGGGAGGGCCACTTCATGCTTATTTTAAGGCACTATTTAATCCAAAGCCTAAATCTCTGAAGTTGAATATAGTTTATTTGGTAGAAAGGAATGAGGGTGCTCTAGACAAGTCTCTTCATTTCAGCCAACTGCATTTATAATCACACCAACTGCTCCCTAAATCCAAAACACAATTTTACTCATGTCTGTATTCTGATCAGCAACTTTCCATATTTACTAATTCAAAAAGTATGTATTAAGCACTTGCTATCTACTAGTATCTGCATTAGGTGTTGGAGATTCAAAATAAACAATATAAGCCTATCACTAGGCCTCTCCTGTCATACCCACATACTCACCATCATTCCAAATCACTGCTGCAGACCCATTAGTCAAACTGCTAGTATTTTTTCCAACGTGGCACTTTAAACTGGCTTTTGCATACCATTTGAGTTTTTTCACTTTAGAGAACAGTCATTGCCTAGCCAAAATCCAAACCCCTCTACCCTTAGAACAAAACTTGTTTTTGTTCAGACAGATACCTTCTTCTCGGGAACTAGTTTCTAAAGTATCATGGTGGTACTCAAGCCAATAAGTGATTTAAGCATGGGCATGAGGAGCAATAATTAGCCTAAAAGACATCATGAGGCAAGGGATAGGGGGAGGAAGGTCTTACAACAGTGTTGTAACAGAAATGTCCTCATTCCTAATAATTCTTTTTTCTTAGTCAGGGACAATTTTTGCCCCCTCCCTCCAACACCTGACAATGCCTGAGGTGGGTTACTGGCATCCAGTACACAGAGTTCAAGGATGCTACTAATTCTACAATGCATACGACAGTCTCCCACAACAAAAAGTAAAGTGGCTCAAACATCAAAAATAATGGCTGAAGTTAAGAAACTCTGATGACGCACTGGAAGAAAGGTGTCTTTTCTCTTTCTGAAGAATGTTAAATCTGGATGAGCCACACAGAACTGCTGGAGTCAGCCAGTAGCAATGTAAGGTGAAGCCAACACACACAAAAAAGTAAGGTTGAAGCCCTGATTATTTCCTGGTTGGAAATGTCCGACCTCTGAGCTTACTTACTATCACATAATTTAAGACACTGATAGGATTTTCTATTACTCATAGAATACTTACCATCAACATTTTCACAAAGATTAATTCTTATAATACCTTCAGGTATTATAAGGTATTAGTAGAAAAACATGAAAATACTTTATAAATGGTTATTTGTCTATGACTATTTACTTGCCAAGAATAAAAAAGATCCCTATATAATTTGCAACTACAGAATCTATGAGTCCAGCACCAGCTTAGCCCTTGGTACATACATTACCTGTTATCTTAAAACACCTGAATAGGGCCCTTCCTGGTGGCGCAGCGGGTTAAAGCAAAGCACTAAAAGCCAAAGCCACTTCCGCATGAGTTCAATACCGGCCTACCCGCCTGACCGGAGGTGATCCACATGGCATGGCAGACCTCTCCTGAACCACCTGCTGCTCCGCTCAGCAGTATACTTCGTTGATCTGCCTTTTCTGCTCCCCACTCTGTCTCTGGTGAATCCTCTCACCCTCCACATCTCTGGCCTGTACCCCAGTTCTATATGAATAAATAAATCGTGAAAAAAAAAAACCTGAATAAAATTATCATTCTACAAATGAGGAAACTAAAGGGAAGTTCAAATTTGAAAACTAATGTCTGAGTTAGAATTCAAGCTTTGGTCTGTGATATTCCAAATACCACATTATCTTCACATATAAAAATATGGAAACAAAAGAAGGGAAATCATGTAATTCTGATAGATACAAACAAGTGAAAAGAATCTGTAAAAAGAATGTCTAGGAAATGAGCATATGAGGTAAAAGCAAAAAACCTGTTTGTATTCCTTTTTAAAGAATAACTTTGTTAATATATGTTCATAGTAGATGTTGTATGAAATAAAAATTTTAAATATTTGCCTAATAGTTAAAATTACACCAATCTTCTTCCTATTTCCTAAGACATCTTCAAATGTCTATCTACTTATTGCTGCATTAATTACATACTGATGATATAACTACTGGTCAACTTTTAAGCTGTTTGTCATATTTGTTGTTATATACTCAGCCTAAACAAACCATCACTGATTACTTGTGCCGAAAAACCACTCCCATTTGACCACCTGCAGTACTACAAATGCTATTTACCTAGCACCTACCCTATGCTACCTGCTTTGTCCTGTATTTATCTGTGTTCTTATGCTAACTCCCCAAGGAGCCTGTAAGCCAACAAAGAGCAGAACCATGTTGTTCATACCAATCACACAATTTTATGCCTGGTCCACCAAGAGTACACATCTCTGTTGAGTTAATAAGAACAACAATTTAAAAAAAAATCCAACCAAGCAACAAAAGTTAATATTCTAAAAAGGTTATGAAAAGGCAACTTGAGTAACCCTGAGAAAGAAGGGAGTCATCAAAAATTATGCCAAGTGTGTAGCGTGACTGAAAAAGACAGGAAGATAAAGTTGTCAACAACAATATAAGAGAGAATATGAAGCAAGAACTTCAGAAGAAAGGAGTTCAGTCATGTCCAATATGAACTGACAATGCCCTAGCCCAGACCTATCACAGTGCCATAGGAAGACAAGCAATTAATCAATGGGAGAGAATAAGAATACACAGTAGAAGCAACAAAATGGAAAACCACTTTGGCTTGGCCACAAGACTCGACAAACAACTTACAACCAAAGCCAGAGCTATATCTTTAGAGGATATTAGGCATTTCCTTGGGCTGAATACAGGATCTTCCTGTATTCTTCATTTAACAAATATATACTAAAGCTAGCTATCTTCCAAATACTGTCAGGAAAGCAGAGTGAAAAAAAAATTTCCAAGAGGAAATACCAACATCACAGTTCAGCAAGAAAAAGATAAGAGAATATAAAATAATGAAAGGCAGGCCACCATGTTCAGTTGTCTCTCATTCTTCCCTTTCCTCATCCTTTAATATAAATACTGGGGCATCCTGACTGGAGTAAGTTTCCTCAATCTTTAGCTTACTCAGCCTAAAGGGCCTCACTTTGTAATAAATTGGCCTTTGGCCACTGGGAGAGAAAAGAATTTCCCTTGGAAAAGATAAACGGTGCTTCCCAGATTTCTTTAATTTTCAAAGGGCCAAGTATGTGTTAAGACTGGAGGCTGGCTGTGTTCTATGCCATTTTGCTGCCAGCCTTTGGCACATGGTCCTTTGGCCAGGATAACTAATAACAAAACCATTGTTGTGAAACCCTCAGTGCCACTTATTTATTAGCTTTTGTCACACACATATTGTGAAGTGGAACCCTGTCCAGGATTTAAGCACACTAAAGGGCACCTGCAGGTCAAACTGCAAATGTTTTAGTGCCAGGCTCAATGGACTTTGTGAGAAGGTGCTTTCAGGTAGCTGAGATCTTTCAGTTAGAGGGCCTCGTAAATAGTCAACTTCTTATATTCTAGCAGCAGCTCTAGGGTTTAAGTTTGCTGGGTATACATGAAGAACATCCAGGGAGATTAAGATGTTACAGCTGAACTGTGAAAACTTGGCAAAAAGTAAGTTGTAATCTCAGATGGTGGGATTACTCCTACGCTGACAGACCATATACAGATCTGTATCTTACTGGGAAGTTTCCTTGAGGAAAACCTCAACTGGTCTTCCTCCACTCCCTGGTCCTCATGTTCCACTTCATACAAATAGCAAATATTCAGAGTGGTCAGTTCAATGCCAAGGTCACAGAAACACTTTTTATAACTTTTCCACCACCATCCACAACCTAAAAGAACAGATTATAACCTGTTTGTGCTACAGCTCTCATCAATGTTACATTAGGTAGCTAGAAACCATAAATACCTCAGCAATTCATTTCTAATCTGGAGAGAATACTTAAAAAGCAAAAACAGAAGATATTATATCCCAATAGTTTTATCAATTTAAGAGTCTCAATACCAATGCACCCATAATGGAGAAAATTCTACTTACAGATCTCTAATGAGAAAATACTAGTAACCTACACTATAATTATCATGGGAAGAAATACCCTTATATCCTGTTATATAGTGCTAAATAAGTTAATTTATTCAGCCCCTTCTCTGCATCATACAGGGCTCACTATAAAAAATGTAACTCTACCTTCTATCAGAAATCAATACTGAGCCACATCTCATCATCAGATTCCCAGGCCAAAGTCTTTTTCCACACTAATCTGGACTTAAAAGAAGTTCTCTGAAAGAGAGTTAACAGTTTACTGCCCATGATCTCTTTAGCTATACATGGAGTTAGTAATCTAGGTAAAGAGAATGGGTTAAGCAGTAAAAGCAGAGTAAGCTTCAACCAGGGAGGGTGTATTTTTAAAAGTAATTCTTAAATATAACAGTGACAGGCCCTTCCTGGTGGCGCAATGGGTTAAAACACAGCACTGAGAAGCTAAGGCCACTTCAGCATGAATTTGATCCCACCCGGGAGGTGACCCACATGGCTGGGCAGACCTCTCCTGACCCACCCGCTGCTCCCCTCAGCAGTGTACTTGGTCAGTCGGCCTGTTCTGCTCCCCACTCTGTCTCTGGTGAATCCTCTCACCGCCCCTGCACCTCTGGCCTGTAAGCCCAGTTCTGTATGCATAAATAAATCTTAAAAATAAATAAATAAATAACTGACTTGTTAAAGAACAAATACATGACTTACTTTGAAGTTAACAGCCATCTTTAAACAGAGTTGCTATAATTCTTAATAAAGTGACGATCTTACTATACTATCCAGCAAGTGCACTGCTAGGAATTCACCCAATTGATCTGAAACTTACGTCCACATAACACCTGCACACAAATGTTTACAGTGCTTTTATGCACAGTCACCAAAAGTGGGCCGTAACCAAAATGTCCAATAGGTAAATGAATAAACAAGCTCTGACACATCCTTACCAATGGGATATTTATTCAGAGAAGTGAACTATCAAACAACAAATGACATGGACAAATCTTAAATGCATACTAAGTGAAAGAAATCAGTCTGAAATCTGTTGTGATTTTAATTACATGATACTCTGAAAATACAAATGGGATGGGGTAGGGATCATGGAGTTAAGGGAAGGTTGAGTGAATTAATACAAGGTTCTGTATAACACTGCAGTGATATATACAAAATTCTGTGTTTTTAAAAAATGGTAGAGCTTTAGACAGCATGAGCCTTAATGCATGCAAATTTTTTAAAAAGTCACTGAGTAGTTTGGAGGATGAAATGCAAAATTTGACAAAACAATCTGAAAAAAATGTATGAAGTAAGTGAATGGAGGGGGTGAGAGTAGGTGTTAGTGATTCTGATCCTGCTTTACTCATACAAGAATTCAGTAATTTAAGTCAATGAATGGTAGATGGTAGGAGACAGGCTTCTCATTGTTGGATAAGAAATTACATCAGTAAGAAAAGTGGGGATGCCACCTGGGTGGCACAGGAGTTAAGTCTTAGCACTATGAAGCTATTGTCAGCCACTGCAGCATGAGTTCAACTCCCCACCAGGAAGCCAACCGACAGGGCACAGCAGACCTCTCCTGTCTTGCCTACTGCTCCCCTCAGCAGTGTATTTCAGTAGATCTGCCTATTTTGCTTCTTCCTCTGTCTCTGGTGAATTCTCTCACCTACCCTCCTCTTCACCTCTGATCCACACCCAGTTTTTGTATGCATAAATAAATAAAAATAAATCTCAAGAAAAAAGAAAAGGGGGTCCCTCCTTGGAATGCAACAAAGCACTAAAAGCTAACTGCAGCCACTTCAACACAAGTTTGATCCATGGCCAGGGAGCTGACCCACATGGTGCAGTAGACCTCTCCTGTTTCGCCTGCTGCTCCCCTCAGCAGTGTACTTCATCAATCTGCCTGCTCTGCTCCCCACTCTGTCTCTGGTGAATCCTCTCACTTGCCCCTGCACCTCTGGCATATACCCCAATTTTGTATGAATAAATAAATCTTAAAAAAAAAAAAAAAAAAACAGAAAAGAAAAGGAGGGGCATAGAATGATCCATGAGGCAATGGATTAGAACTGGAGACATGAATATGAACTTAGTTTTATATAGTTACACACAGAAATATTTATAGATATGTTCACATACACTGATTTGTATTCACTTAGGTATCCCCCTATGTGTATACATTTGCCCCTGCTTTGCCAGCTGAAGGGGTAATACCCAAGCCAGATCTTGGGTCCTAATACCATTCTCCAACAAATGGCAACAGGGTTCCTTGGAGACAAAGGCTAATTCTAGGGTTAGAGCAGGAAATACTGAAGATAAGCCTATAGCATCTTTAGTGCCAGAAAAGGAAGTATTAGGGGGAAAAAACTCCACAATGGTGGGTCATGTCAAAAGAATACAGTAGCCAACTGCCAAGCTGAAACACTCTGAGCATCAAAATAACACAGTATTGATTTATAACCTAGAGTATGAAATAAATACCTATAATAAATACTGGTTTCAAAATGACTGAAGAAATAAATGGGGGCAAAAAGACAGATCGCTGGTACAGAAGATTTCCAAATAATTTCTGTAGATACTCTGCCTTCCAGAAGAGAGAATCTAATTTTTTTCCCCCTTAGGTGTTGGTTATACACAATGACTCCCTTCCAAGGAGCATAGCACAGAAGCAAACATTCCATTCATACTACCATAAGACCATAAAAGGGGAAAATATATAGAAAAAGATGCAAATTCTAATGATTATCTCCAAGTGCATGGATAGATTATAAACGGGATATCTGAATTTAAGAGGATAAAAGTAGAGAAAATCAAAGGCTAAATGGGAAGAGTCAGTTTTCATCCAAGCATTGTACAGGATATTAAAAAATATAATAATGTAATTTTAGTCTCAAGTTTTCAACCATTCCTTTCAATCTGTCAGTTCAGACAGTTACTGGTATCTGGGATCTCCAAAAGAAAGTGCCCTGTTTTAAATACATTCACTCAATTTTTGAAATTTTAACAGTTCTATAATGAACAAACGGCACTCAACAATCTACTAGGACCAAACAAGACATCAATTTTCCAGCTAGTGCATTATCTCCTTGCTGTGTCAGTAGGGACAGTGAATAAAGCAAATTTTAAGTTGTCAGAAACTCTAAGATACAGAGATGCCCAGCCCTTAATGGGTGGGAGCCAAATCACAAGAAAAGTTATCAAGTATCCCCTGGAACAGTTCAAGCCCAGATTCAACTCAGCCATTAGCTTCACCACTAGTTACCATATTAAAAATGCCACTTTTCTCCATAAGAACTCAAGGCAGATAAATTACTTTTCTTTAAGGAAGGGACGTGGTGAGAAAGGGCAAGGAGCTGGTATGAGACTGTTAACAGTTCATTTCCTTTTCCTTAATACTGTGACAGAATAGTCCTGCATTAAAAGAACCAGGCTATTTTTTTCTGTGATGCTCTGCCAGCATCCTTTATTATTAGGATAATAAAGAACCTATTTATAAAGCAGCAGTGGAGAGGTGCTTACAGTCCTCAAATACCAAGTTACAACAAAATTATCAACTTGAACTACTTACACGAGTTGTGCCGACGACGGAAACTTTTAGACTGACTCAAGGATTCCATGTGCCTGTCCACATAGCTTTTTGAGCACTGCTGCTGTTGTGGGGAAATGGCAACATCTTGGCTCTTCACATCTGTCCTCCTAGGGATATTCTGAGGGGCACTGCTGGTAGACGCTGGCTTCTTGACCAATTTGCCTGTGCCATTCTGATTGATACCTACTTGGAACCCAATACCAGAGGGGCCTAATTCCGTCTGATGAAGATCTCCAAAATGTTGGTTGTCTCCAGGACCTGGTATCTCCAGAATTTTTAACTCTGTAATGTCACCTGCCCTGAAATACACAAAAAAGAGTCCAAATCACAACACTATTAACAATGATTCAGTGATGAAACTGGAACCAACAGCAATCAGCTACACCTTTGCAGAGCTACATATCACTGAGATATTAAGGCAAAAGCTAGAAAAAAAAATGGGAGAGCAATTAAAGTTCAGCCACAACATTCAAATGCCAAAGCAACGGCTTTTAATGAGACCTATTATTAATCATAAAACGATCCTTAGCATCTTAGATTTCCAGAATGCAAACAGAGAATAGCAGGGAGAAGAGTATTTGAAGTCAAAGCTTAGAAATTGAGCAATATGGCCCACTTGAGGAAATGCAAATCTTGTGGTGATGCCCGAAGGGAAGGGTGCTCAAAAAGGATCACTAGGAAGTAATCAGGGGCCACAGAAGCAGCCTTAATCACTAGCTTTTTCTGGTGGGTAGGAAGGTAGAGAAACTTAAAGAGGCAAGAGCACCAATTAAGAGACCAGACAAGGGCCCTCCCTGGTGGCTCAGTGGGTTAAAGCACAGCACTGAGAAGCTACAGCATGAGTTCAATCCCCGCCCGCCCTGGAGGTGACCACATGGCGCGGCAGACCCTTCCTGACCCACCCACTGCTCCCCTCAGCAGTGTACTTCGTCAATCTGCCTGTTCTGCTGCCCACTCTGTCTCTGGTGAATCCTCTCACCCTCCGCATCTCTGGCCTGTACCCCAGTTCTGTACAAATGAATAAATAAATCTTTAAAAAAAAAGAGACCACATAAGAAACAAGAGGGTATGAGGAGGCCAAATGACAATGCAGAGAAAGGGAAGAGAATGGAACCAACAGACCTTGGTAATCCCCAAGATTTTGCTGACTAACTGAACTTTAGAATTTACTATGATTCTTAAGCTCCTAACTTGGATGAACAGCATCATTAGTCACCAATTAAAGGCAAATCTTTGTAAGAAGAAATCTGCAAGTAATAAAATAAGTTTAGCTTTGAAAATCTTAAGTTAAAGATGTTTTATGGAATATCCAATGGGAAATGACTAGTTGACAATTAAAATAGTCTCTAGAGCTGGCCCTCCTGGTGGCACAGTGGGTTAAAGAGCAGCACTGCAAGCGAACCGCAGCCACTGTGAGTTCGATCCTCATGAGGCCTTGGAGGTGACCCACATGGCGCGGCAGACCTCTCCTGCCTTGCCCACTGCTCCCCTCAGCAGTGTACTACCTCAATCTGCCTGTTCTGCTCCCCAGTCTGTCTCTGGTGAATTCTCTCATTGCCACTGCACCTCTGGCCTGTACCCCAGTTCTGTATGCATAAATAAATAAATCTTCTAAAAAAATAGCTGGAGCTTAGTTAATGGGTCTAAATTAAAAGATTTGTGGTGGCATTAGCCTATGGAAAGGTTCATAAAGAGATCTGACTAGAGAGAAAGCAGACTGAAAAAAGAATCAAAGATAGAACTGTGAGTAAACTTAAGAAATGAGTAGAAGAAAAGGAACGTGTGGGAAGGGGAGAATGTAAAGAAATGGAGGAATATATTAAAAGCAAATCCAAAAGGGTGACAGAAAAACTAAAAGAAAAGAGAATTTCAACAGTTAGGGAACAAGCTCTAAACCAAAGGGAAAAGATTATTCTGAATTTGACTCATCAGATAATAAAATACTGTGTGCTTGACAGAGACAAGAAAAATGTTTCATGAAGCCTGAATCATTAGGTGAAAGGTAATTATAACACAAAGTCTAAGCTGAAACAGATCTTGGACTGTAAGTCCTAAAACTAAAATCTCACTCCTGACAAGACGATTCAAAAACAACTCTAGAAAGAATATTGATAATTAAAACTAAATGCAAATTCCAAAGACCACAAGATTAAACAGGGGAAAATCAGGATACTCACCTGAAGGTGACTTCTGGCACGAGGCACTTCACTCCATTGTGGAATGGCCGGGTGAGAGAAATGGTCTGGCTCACCTGATCCACTGCTGACACTCTTCCCTGATAGACACCCAAGCTATCTCCACAGTTGATGGACACAATACTCCCTAGCCAATCCGTAGCCATGTTTTAGATGTGAGACTGCCGAGAAGAGAAGGAAGCATGCAGTGTACCTTAAGAAACAGACAGTTTTAATTAAATTCAGCATACTTGTTAGACTCTATACTAAGTGTTGCTTAATCTCATAGTCTGTCATATTCTTAACTGAGGTGCTAAAACAAAAACCCTATATTTTCAGGCATATGCATATAAATGGTAAGCAATATCATTTAATATATAAAGACCTTGTAATTAAAGTACAAGCCTTGTACAAACATAATATTAAGCTAGAAATCAAATCACACAGAAACTATAACTGTTTACAACCTATTACACTATAATACATCTGCCATCACAATGTTTTCAAAGAGACTACTATATTATAAAGAAATCACGTAAAAATATGGATTTTGTATCAGGCAAATCCTTATTGTTAATAACGATAAACTGTGGACAAAAAAAAATTTTAAAGTTGGAGGCATTATATAAAACTATGTGTCCTATATTTCTGAATCAGAAACAGTGCTGTAAACCAATGTTACCTTAATTTAAAAAAAAAGACAACTACATAAACATGCTTACAGAAAACTAATCACTACAGAATATACTTTTTTTTCAAATTCACATGGACTGTTCACCAACATCAGCTGGGCCTTAACTATCAATAGTATCAATACATTTCAAAGGATTGAAATTAGAATATATTTTTTGTCTATAACAGAATTAAGTCTGAAATCAGTAATATTAAAAATATCCCTAAGTTAGGGAAATTCAGCAAAAATCTCTATCCTGTGGATTGAAGAAGAGATCAAAAGGGAAAATAGAAAATAACAAAACTCAATAATAATGAAAATATGACGAATATCAACATTTGTTGGTTGAACTTAAAACAGTGCTTAAAGGGAAATTTATACCTTGAAATGCTTTTATTAGAAATGGGGGAAGGTTTAAAAAAAACAATAATTGAAACTTCCATGTCAAGAAGCTAGGAAAAAAGAGCAAATTAACCCACAAATATTACAAAGGAAATAAAGAACACAAATCAATGAAATAAGAAATAGTTGAGAAAAAATAAAGTGAGTTCTTTTAAAATGTTAATAAAGTTGATTTTCCCCTAATTAGTCAAGAGATATGAAACATCAGCTAACAGCATGCAGATATCAGGATTGGACAAAAGGGAATTACAGGCATTAAAAAGATAAATTTATGGGCCCTCCCTGGTGGCTCAGCGGGCTAAAGTACAGCACTGAGAATCTAAAGCCGCTTCTGCATGAGTTCCATTCCCACCTGCCCCAGAGGTGATCACATGGTGTGGCAGACCTCTCCTGACCCACCCGCTGCTCCCCTCAGCAGTGTACTTCGGTGATCTGCCTGTTCTGTTCCCCACTCTGTCTCTGGTGAAGCCTCTCACTGCCCCTGAGCCTCTGGCCTGTACCCCAGTTCTGTATGCACAAATAAATAAATTTTTTTTAAAAAATGATAAATTTATGCCAATAAATTTGACAACTTAGATGAAAGAAATTCTTTCAAAGACAAATTACCAAAATTGATACAAGAAGAAATAGAAAACTTGAGTATCTTTATATCTATTCTAAATTTGAATCTGCCATGAGAATGAGAAGACAAGTCATATAGACTGGCAGAAAATATCTGCAAAAGACATCTGATAAAGGACCATTGTTTCACATATACAAAGAATTTGGAAACTCAACAATAAGAAAACGAACAAGTCAATTTAAATATGGGCCAAGTTTTTTTTTTTTTTTTAGATTTATTTATTTATGCATACAGAGCTGGGGTACAGGCCAGAGGCTCGGGGCGGTGAGAGGCTTCACCAGAGACAGAGTGGGGAGCAGAACAGGCAGATCAACGAAGTACACTGCTGAGGGGAGCAGCGGGCGGGTCAGGAGAGGTCTGCCACGCCATGTGGTCACCTCCGGGGCAGGCAGGAATCGAACTCATGCGGAAGTGGCTTTAGCTTCTCAGTGCAGTGCTTTAACCCGCTGCGCCACCAGGGAGGGCCAGGCCAAGTTTTTATCTCAGCAGATACCTCACTAAAGAAGATGGCAAATAAACATTAAGTTGTCTCACATCATAAGATTAGGAAATACAAATCAAAATTACAATGACCTATTATTACCTATCTATTATGAAAGCCAAAACACTGAAAAAAAATCAAATGCTGGTGAAGATGTGGAACAGAATTTTCATTAAATGCTGGGAGAACACAAAATGGCATATAACCATACAGCCACTTGACTGTCTGACATTTTTTTACACTTGTAACATATAGCCCAGCAACAATATTCCTTGGTATTTATCTAAACGAGCTGAAAATGTTATGTCAAAAACCTGAGTATAGATGTTTACAAAAGCTTTATCAACAACTGCCAAAATTTGGAAGCAATCAAAATCTTCTTTATGAATGAATGGATAAAGTGTGGTAAATGCAGATAATGGAGACCAATATTACTAAATGAAAGAAGTCAATCTGAAAAGGTTACACGCTATATATATTCCAGTTATATGACATTCTGGAAAAGTTAAAACTATATAGACAATAAAAACATAAGTGGCTGCAAAGGTTTGTCAAGAAGAGGTCGAACAGGATAGATCACAGGGGATTTATAGGGAAATACAACTATTCTATATGTTGCCATAAAGGCAGATACATGTCATTACACATATGACAAAGCCCAAAGAAAAAAAAAACACAAAGAATGAAACTTAATGTAAAATTTGAACACTGGGTAGCAGTGATGTGTCAATGTATATTCATCAACCATTATGACAGATGTGTTCAACCCTGCTGCTGGAGGCCAGGTGTATGGGGTCTAGGGGGCAGGAATATGTATGGGGGTATAGGTCTGTTTCCGCTTGCTCTATTTTGCTATAACCCTAAAACTGCTGTAAAAGATAAAAGCTTATTTTTAAGAAAAATGACAGAATTTTAATTTAATACCTTTGAACAAATAAAACTCCAGGCCTTGGTGGCTTTACCAGTGAATTTATCAAATATGTCAAGAAACAAGGCCAATCTTACACAAACTTCCAGGAAATATCGGTGAATAAAACACCTCCTAACTTGTCCAACAATGGCTGCATAACACTGATAGGAAAGCCTGGCAAAGGTATTATGAGTAAACAAAAAGAAAATCAGCATTCTGTACAAATACAGACCAAAAATCTTATTAAAAAATATTAAGAGGGCCCTCCCTGGTGGCGCAGCTGGTTAAAGCACAGCACTAAGAAGCTAAAGCCACGTCAGCATGAATTTGATCCCCGCCCTGGAGGTGACCCACATGGTGCAGCAGACCTCTCCTGACTCACCTGCTGCTCCCCTCAGCATTATACTTTGTCAGTTAGTCTGTTCTTCTCCCCACTCTGTCTCTGGTGAATCCTCTCACCGCCCCTGCACCTCTGGCCTGTACTCCAGTTCTGTATGCATAAATAAATAAATCTTTAAAACAAAAATTAACAAATGAAATCCAGAAAAATATTTGATTTAGGATTACTCCAGGAATGCAAGGTTTGACAAATTTAAAAAAAAATCAATGCATTTCACACATTAACAGAATTAATTAAAAAATCATAATTTTTATATTAATAAATGCAGAAAAGTTATACTGATACCAAAACTAGACAAAGCCAACACCAAAATGTATAAAACATCCCTTACGTATATAGAAATAAACTTCTTACCAAAATATCAGCTAACAGAATCCCGCAATATATTAAAAAAACCTCTATATACCATAACAAAATGGAGTTTATTTCAAGGATTCAATGCTGATTCAATGTTAGAAAACCAAACAATGTAATCTACCAAATTTACAGGCAAAAAAAAAAAAAAAAAAGCACATGATCAGGGAAAAAGTATATGACAAAATTCAACACCCAATAATGGTAAAAACTCTCAGAAAAACAATGTCATCAAATTGATAAAGAACATCTATGAAATAGCTATTGTTAATATTATACTTAAAAGTTAAATATTGAGTGTGTTCCCTCTCCTGCACTGCTGGTGGGAATACAAACTAGTACAACCACTATGGAAAACTGTTTGGAGGTTCCTCAAACTGCTAAACATGGAGCTTCCCTACGACCCAGAAATCCCACTCCTAGGTATCTACACAAAAACACTGATTGAAAAAGATACCTGTACCCCCATGTTTATTGCTGCTTTATTTACAATTGGAAAAACATGGAAGCAGCCCAAATGCCCAAAAGTAGATGACTGGATAAAAAAGATGTAGCACATATATACAATGGAATATTACTCAGCAACCAAAAAAGAGAAACACATGTCTTTTGCAGCAACTTGGGTGGAGCTGGAAAAGATCATGCTTAGTGAGATAAGCCAGAAAGAGAAAGAAAAATACCAGATGGTTTCACTCATAGCAGGAGTATAATGGACCAGGCGAGAAAATAACAAAAATAATGAACAACCATAGACCAGAGACATTCTGTGGGGGTGGAGTGGGGAATGGAATCAAAAACGGGGGGGGGGGGGGTAGGGAGGGAAATGCACGGGACTATGGTGGTGGCACACGGGTGACTTGGTGATGGGAAACCCGCAGGGATTACAATTGAGATGGAAAAAAAATGTACAAAATGATGTAAAAATAAACTTTTGTAAAATAAAAAAGAATTAAAAATAAAAAATAAAAAAAATATTGAGTGTGTTCCTCCTAAAGTCAGGACCCAAGCAAGGATGTCTACTCTCACTAATTTTACCCAACATAGCAGTGGATTTCAGTCAATACAGTAAGAAAAGGAAACAAAAACATATAGATTTGACAGTAAAGAGTCATATGAAAAAATGTTCAACATCACTTGTTGTCAAGGAAATGCAAATCAAAACCACACAATGGTGAGGGACTATATTAAAAAAATAAATAAATGGAGGGCCTCACCGGTGGTGCAGGAGTTAAGTATCAGCACTATGAAGCTACCACCAGCCACTATCATGAGTTCCATCTCTGGCCAGGGAGCTGACCCACAGGTGCTACAGACCTTTCCTGTCTTACTGGCTGCTCCTCTCAGCAGCGGATTTTAGTAGATCTGTCTGTTCTGCTCCCTACTGTCTCTGGTGACTCCTCTCACCTCCTACACCTCTGGTCTATCCCCCATTTCTTGTATGCGTAAAATTAAAGGTTTTTAAAAAAAATTGGAAACAACAAATGCTGGCCAGGATGTAGAAAGAAAGGACCCCTCTTACATCATTGGTGGGAATGCAAATTGGTCCAGCTGTCACTACAGAAATATGTGTGGAGGTTCCTCAAAATACTAAAAATGCACCTACCATATGAGCCAAGGATTCCACTCCTAGGAATCTACCCAAAGGATACAAAAACACTCATTGGAAAGGAAACCTGTACCCCGATGTCTATTGCTGCATTATTTACAATAGCTAAGATATAGAAACAAGCTAAATGCCCAAAACAGATGAATCAAGAAGATATAGTATATATACACAATGGAGTATTATTCAGCAATCAAAAAAGATAAACTCATGCCATTTATAGCAACATGGACGAAGCTGGAAGTGATTATGTTAAGTCAAATTAAGTCAGAAGGAAAAAGGATGGTTTTACTTATAGGTGGAATACAGGGAAACAGAAAAAAAAGTTCAGAAAAAAGACAAAACTAGCAAGCTGATCACAGATCTGTGGCATACAGCAAGGGAGGTGGAGGGATATTGGTCATGATGAGGGAGGGAAGAACACTAGGGACATTGGTGACACAAGCTATGTGACAGCTATCGTCTGACAGATTCCGGGTAGCTCGGAAAAGCTCTGAAAGATCAGACTTTCCATGCTAACTTATGTTATGACCTCCCTTTTTTGTATAATC
>NW_004567124.1:33408997-33413556 GCF_000260355.1 Condylura cristata
TGACGCCTTCCCATCTTAGGGTCCTGCCTGTGTTGCCTCCAGACACCTCAAAAGTTGGAGCTGGTCTCCGACACATTGGTGATGGTTGCTATGGTTGACTGATATGATGGATGGGTGACATGGTAGGGGAGAAAGTCCAGGGACTACACCTGAGGGGAGAAACCAAATACTGTACAAAAATGAACAATGATGAAAGAAAATAAATAATGTTAAAAATAGAAGGATAAAGGGCATACAGATTTGAGAGGGGAACAAAAAAACTGTCCCTCTTTGCAGATGTTATAAAAGTCCCAAAGATATACAAATAAACTCTTAGAGCTAGTAGGTGAGTGTAGAAAGGTCTCAGGACACAAGATAAACATACAAGAGACCACCTTAGTTTAATATACTAGGAATGAACACATGGACACTAAACTTTAAAATGCAGGATTATTTGTAATTGTTCAAGAAAAAGAAATACCAGGTGTAAAGTTAAAACATACACAGAAAAAAAAAACATATACAGGAGGCCTCCCCGGTGACACAGGGGTTAAAGGTCTCAGTGCTCTCAGGTTATCACTAGCCACTTGGGCAGTCACTTCAATAAGAGCTCTATCCCTCGCCTGGGAGCTGACAACCACAGGGTGCAGTAGACCTCTCCTGTCTCACCTGCTGCTCCCCTCTGTGCTCCCCACTCTCTCTGGTGAATCTTCTCACCCCTCACACCTCTAACCTAGACCCCAATTCTTATATGCATATTTAAATCTTAAAAAAGAAATAAAGTTAAAACATATATAGTATTTGTATGCTGAAAACTATTTGATATTTATGAAATAACCAACCAATATATAAATGGAGAAACATACAATATTTATGAACTGAACACACAACGTAGAATATGTCAGTTCTCTCCAAATGAGTATTCAAGACTAAATCAATTCCTATCAAAAATCACAGAAGGATTTTTTTGTTAAAATAGACAAGTTAGGCCCTCCCTGGGTTAAAGCACAGCACTGAGAAGCTAAAGCTGCTTCCACATGAGTTTGATTCCTGCCTGCCCAGGAGGTGACCACATGGCGTGGCAGACTCTCCTGACCCGCCCGCTGCTCCCCTCAGCAGTGTACTTGGTCGGTCTGCCTGTTCTGTTCCCCACTCTGTCTCTGGTGAAGCCTCTCACTACCCCTGAGCCTCTGGCCTGTACCCCAGTTCTGTATGCACAAATAAATAAATCTTTAAAAAAGAATCGACAAGATTAATTACCCTAAGATTTATATAAATGGAAACAGAGGAACTAGAAGGGGTAAATAAAATTTTTTTAAGAATTATTTGTTTATGTTGTAGAAGAACTGGGGTACAGGCCAGAGATGTGAGGAGAGGATTCACCAGAGATGAGGAGCAGACAGGCAGATCTACTGAAATACATTGTTAAGGGAGGCAGCTGGCAAAACGGGTCTGTTGTGCCATGTGTGTTAGCTACTTGGCTGGGGATCAAACTCAGGACATGGCAGTGATAGCATTACTCAATCCCGAGGCAACCAGGGTGGCCCCAAGTTAAATAAATTTTGATGTGAGGAATCTGTTTAGCCAACTTTAAGACTTGTTACATAGGTATTGCCAAGATTGTGGAATTGGTCAATCTTGGCCACCCAAAAAGAACGGACCAACTGAATTTTGATTGAATTGAAAAGCAACTCAACAGAGGCAATATAACTTTTTTTTTTTTTAAAGATTTATTTATTCATACAGAACTGGGGTACAAGCCAGAGATGCGGAGGGTGAGAGGATTCACCAGAGACAGAGCGTAGAGCAGAACAGGCAGATGGATGAAGTACACTGCTGAGGGGAGCAGCGGGCGGGTCAGGAGAGGTCTGCCGCGCCATGTGGTCACCTCTGGGGTAGGCGGGGGTCGAACTCATGCGGAAGTGGCTTTAGCTTCTTAGTGCTGTGCTTTAACCTGCTGCGCCACCATGGAGGGCCCAATATAACTTTTATAATAAATAGTGCTGTAGTCAAGATCAAACCTGAAGACACTACTCTAAGTGAAATAAATCAGAAATTAAGGAATGAATATCTTATATCACTTCTCTTGTGTGAGGTTTCTAGAGTAGTCAAACTCAGAGAGAGATAGAATGGTAACTACCATGATCTGGGGGAGGAGGGCAAGGAATGAGTCATTGCTCAATGGGTACAAATTTCAGCTTGAAATGATGAAAAAATCCTGGAGATGGATAGTGGTGATGGTTTGCACAACACTATGAATATACTCTCTGCTACTGCAATGGTACCACTTTTTAAGGGTACATCCACAAAATTTGCCACTTAAAAATGGTAAATTTTATGTATATTTCTCCCACAATAAAAACATCATCATATTGGAAAAACTAAAACTCCCTAACATTTCTGATAGTGCAAAATGATACATCACTTTGGAAAACAATTCGTGAGTGTCTTACAATATTCAACACATTTATGACCCAAAATCTTATTAGTAAGATTTACTCAGAGAAATGAAAATGTCTATTTACAAAAACTTTTATACAAACGTGCACAGTAGCTTTGTTCACAAGAGCCAAGACTAGACATGAGAGGAAATAAAGAAATTAAGAAATAATTATATAACAGAACTAAACACAACTAAAACAATAAAAAGGAAAAACAAAAACCACGTATGTAACACAGATGATTCTCAAATCTGAGAAGTGAAAGAAGTTGCACATCTTATGAGTACATCTCATACGAACCTATTTATAAAAATTTCTACAAAAAGCAAAACCACTTCATAGCAAGACACATCAGAAGTGGTTGCCGTTAGCATGGAAGAACTGACTGGAAAGGGGTACAGGGTATACTCACGGTATAATGGAAATGTTCTACCTTTTACTGATGTTAATAACTACAAGGATGTACACATGTATCAAAGCTCACTGGACCTTTAACATCTCTGTGTGTGTGTGTGTGTGTGTGCATGTAAACTCTATGTCAAACAAAAGAGAAGAAAAGAGTATATAGCCAACATAACCACTATATAACACCACATTTTGTATATAATACAAAAATTTTAATTCCTTAGAAAAGTTTTCCCCAAATCATAAAAGGAAAACTTGCATAAAGGACAGATCCTAGGACGATCGATGTCCATTAGGCATTCATAAATATCCAAAAGAAATTTCTGATTTCTTCAGCCACACATTCCATATCCCTCAACTTGCTCCTTCGCATGTCTTTCACATCTCAACAAATGACTCCAAAAGTCACCAAATTGCTTAGGTCAAAGAAAAGGAGGCCACTCCTTGATTCCTTCCTGTCTCTCATCCTATACATTCAACCCATCAGAAATTCTTATTATCACATCTCAAAATAAGTCCACTTCTCTTCATCTCCACTATTCACTTTCTGGTCCTAGTAACCATCATCTCTTCACTGCAGGAGTTTCTAGCTAGTCCCGCTCCTACTCCTGTGTCTTTTTCAATTCCTTCTCTACACAGCAGGTAGAGCAAATTTCAAAATATAAAACATGCTCCCACTTCACAGCTATACTTATAATCAATCCAACTTCTTCTCCAAGGACTATAAGACCTACATAATCTGATTCTAGCTTCTACAACCTCATCTCTCATCACAACTTTGCCATCATTCTCCAGATATGTGGCCTTCATATAAACATACAAACATACCAAGTTTGTTCCCTCCAAAATTCTGTACCAAATAATCTCAGTGATGATTAATTCTCCCTGGTCTTTCTGTTCTACTAAGACGTTACCAACACAAGTATTTCCTAGCTACCCAATCTAATCAGCTACCTCCAATCACTTTCCAACATCTCTAATGTTATTATCACAAAATAAACATTACATGAATTATTTGTTTACACTGTGTGTGTAGTGTCAGCCAACTAAAATGTAGGCTTCACAAGAGCAAGGAATGTTGTCTTGTCCAGTGAATATTTAGAATGAAGAAGAAATTCAATTGATGAAAGAAAGATAGATAGTAAATCTAACAGCATTAATCACTCGAAATCTAGAGTATCATATTTACCTCTAAATGTCTGGATCCTTCATGGAAATGGTTCTAAAAGTGGAAAATTATTTAATCAAAATCCTACAGGAAACAGCTAGCAGATAAGTATAAATATATAAAATTAGCCAATTACAAGCAAGGAAACAGAAGAAATAATCAAAACCCTCCCCAAAAATGAAACTCCAGGACCAGATGGATTTACAAATGAATTTTACCAAACATTCAGAAAAGAACTAGTGCCTATTCTACACAGACTTGTCCAAAAAATTGAAAAAGAAGGGAAACTACCACAAAAGTTCTACGAAGCCAACATCACACTAATACCAAAACCTAACAAACAAAACACACACACACACAAATTTCAGTCCAATCTCCCTAATGAACAGTGATGCAAAAATCCTCAACAAAATCTTAACTAACAGAATCCAACAATGTATTAAAAGAATAATACACCATGACGAAGTGGGTTTTATCCCAGGAGCACAAGGATGGTTCAACATCACAAAATCAATTAATGTAATCCATCACATCAACTGACAGAAGAATAAAAACCACATAATCAT
>NW_004567124.1:33415476-33430937 GCF_000260355.1 Condylura cristata
TGGAGGTTCCTCAAACTGCTAAACATGGAGCTTCCCTACGACCCAGAAATCCCACTCCTAGGTATCTACCCAAAAGACACAAAAACACTGATTGAAAAGATACCTGCACACCCATGTTTATTGCTGCTTTATTTACAATTTGGAAAACATGGAAGCAGCCCAAATGCCCAAAAGTAGATGACTGGATTAAAAAGTTGTGGTACATATATACAATGGAATATTACACAGCAACCAAAAAAAGAAACACGTGCCTCTTGCAGCAACTTGGATGGAGCTGAAAAAGATCATGCTTAGTGAGATAAGCCAGAAAGAGAAAGAAAAATACCAGATGGCTTCGCTCATGGACCAGGAGAGAAAATAATAAGAATAATGAACAGCCATATACCAGAGACATTTTGTGGGGGTAGAGTGGGGAATGGGATCAAAAATGGAGAGGGGGAGTGCATGGGACTATGGTGATGGCACACGGTGATGGGAAACCCACAAGGATTACAACTGAGATTAAAAAAATGTACAAAATGATGTAAAAATAAACTGTTATATTATTAAAATATATATATATAATTACCTGCTTAATGTTTTCCATGAAAAACAAAATAGCACAGCATTTTAAGTTCTTTTAAAATATTCATTTCAGAAATATACCTACATATAATCTAAAAAAGAAAAGGTCAAAAAAAAGCAAAAACACTGCTATGGTAAAGTTATGTCCCATCAAAACACAAAGACATAAAAACAAACTCTGGTGACTTAATTAAGCAAGTACCACAAAGCTATGCTGACAGAAAAGAAAGTAAAAGAAACAATGCATTGATTAGTAAGCTTATTCAAGACACTTTTTTATTATTTTATAAAAGAAAATTTCAAGCATAAAAAAATGCAGGGAGAATAGCAAAAAAAAAAACAAAAACAAAAACAAAAAAAAAAACACACACCCGCTGAGTTGAAAATCCATAATTTCTAAGAATTTAAGACATGAGGGTGAATTTCCAAAGCCACACAAATTCCACACTGATGATGGTAAAAGTCACAAAATACACACTTTAAGCATGTCACAGAAGCATGAATTTCCTTTCTTATTATTTATATTCCATCATAATCCTACCCTGATATTAATTTCAAATGCAAAATGAAACGCAGTAATAAGAACTTTCAAAATACCAGAAATTAACCAGGAGTGAGGAATTACCTCTTGAAGACACTACCGTTGTTCAAGTTTATATTATATATCACTATTAACTGAGTAATATTTTTAATATTTTTAAAATGTGACTTGCTAGCTGGGTATTTTTAAAATTTGGTTCTGTATCAATAAACTTTAAAACAAGTAATCACTCAATGTGCAACAAACTGCCTTTTCTATTATCAGAAACTTTCCTCTATGTAAGATGCCACATTAATATATTATTTAAAATTCAACAAATAGATTATTCCATAAAGAAGTCATTCTCTACTGAAAATAGTAAATCTAAAAAAATTAAAAGAGTGTTATCAGATGAACAAACTAAAGAAGGGGACTTAATTATAGGATTAACACCTATTGTCAAAAGAAGAGCTACAGCTCTAGCAGAGATGGAGGAGATTACAGGGGGACAAACAGGTTTTCATTTTCTAGTTTCCTATCAAGGTTTATAATACATAGAGCAAATCCACATGGTTTAATAGTTCAATTTAGTGAATCTTATTAATTCACCTGCCTAATCATCACTTAAATTTTTAAAAATTTATTTATTGGGCCCTCCCTGGTGGTGCAGTGAATTAAAGCATAGCACTGAGAAGCTAAAGCCACTTTAGCATGAGTTTGATGCCCGCCTACCCTGGAGGTGATCCACATGGTGCGGCAGACTTCTCCTGACCTGCCTGCTCCCCTTAGCAGAGTACTTCATCAGTCGGTCTGCTCTGCTCCCCATTCTGTCTCTGGTGAATCCTCTCATGGCCCCTTTATCTCTGACCTGTACCCCAGCTCTGTATGTATAAATAAATAAATCCTTTTTTAAAATTATTTATTTATGCATATAAGAACTGGAGTATAGGCCAGAGGTGCAGGAGGGTAAGATTTCACCAAAGACAGAGTGGGGCGCAGAACAGGCAGATCAAGTAAAATACATTGCTGAAGGGAGCAGCAGGTGTCTCAGGAGAGGTCCACTGTACCATATGGATCACCTCCCTAAGAGGTGCTGCAGAGTCTGTGGACAGCTACACAGTGCTGCACTTTAACACACTATGCCACCAGGGAGGGCCCTCATCACTTAAATTGAGACAGAATATTCAGAATAGTCCAGGAGGTTCCACTGTGTTCCCAGAAAGTAGCCACTATTCGGGTATCTACCACAAAGTACGGAATCATAAAAGTTCCCTTAAAGTGTTTGGTTTGTTTTGCTCCATGTTACATCTGTGAGATTCACCCTTGTTCCATACGTCAACAGTTCATTTTTTTTTTCATGACTATCTAGTATTTTATAAGACTTTTTATCCTTTCTGCTATTGATAGACAGGTGGATTATTTCCAGTTTGGAGGCTATTATGAATAAATAATAAAACATTTTTGTATATAACTTTGTGATGGACAAAAGTACCCATTTATGCTGGCATATTATATAGGAAATTAGACTATAGATATGGAACTATTTTGCTAAAATGTAGAACTATCAATATTCCCAGATTACTTAATGTCATGCTAAGTATAGAAATCTATTGTATCATTTCTCTTGTAAGAAGATTTTAGGTTAACAAATTCAGGTAGACCTAAATGATTTTTGACCATTATGTAACTGTGGCAGTTTCCAAAATAACCTATAAACTACAAATTTTAAACTAATTACAGACCTACCGAATTTCATCTCATCTGATACACCAGACAGACCTCACAGCATTCAGATCCAAGGAGCAACCCCTTCTTCTGCTAAGGAAAACTGTAACTAATGGCTATAAATGAGTGAGAGGTTAGTACAGATTTCTAAAACAAAAACAAAGCAAAACAAAAAAACAATCCTTTTATGCACCTATCTGGGAAAGTTTTTGTAGAATTAAAATCTCGGGAAAAGCAGAGTTCTCAAAGGTAAACATCTAATACCGTAGTACTATGTCCATATCTTCCATAAAAAGTAGCAGCATAGAAAGGGCATGGACTTCTGGAGCAGCCATCACAGGCCCAGGTCACCACTTCCCAGCACTGTGACCTACACTAATTATCTTAATCACAGTCTCAACAGCCTCATCTCCAGAAAGAGAAAAATACCAATTGTGACACTACCTCATAAAATCACTGTGAAGATTAAATGAGGTAATCTATATAGTTTCTACTACATAACAAATTTTATTTCAAATGTCTCCTTTAAGCAGAAAGAATATTGACCAGACAGAGAACTTGAAATATGCCCTAGAAAATCATAATGTGAGGGCTACAGCCCTTCTCACCTAGGCAAAACTACAAACATGCCTGAATTACCTCTACATTTTCAAGATGAAGTCCAAATTTCTAAAATGGACCAGGGATGCTAAGGATACTCAAAGATATGCCAAACAAGGGCATCAGTTTCCACATGACTCCATCATAAACTTGATATGCCTAGATAACTGAATTATCAATGAAAGATTCCCAACAACAAAATTTATTACTTTGGGAGAGAAGTCAGAAAACAGCCGATAGAGCAAATCTGGCCCTCTTCTAACAGTTTTATTAGAACACTAAGTTGTTTACCTATTGTCTATGGCTGTTTTCCCATTATAATGAGAGAGCTAAGTAGTTATGCAGACAACACATGATTTACAAAACCCGCCATCTGTTTGCTGACTCCTGCTTTAGGGAAAATTCTGTGGGAAAAGTTGAGCAGACGAGTTTAAAAAAGAAAAGGGAAAAATATGAAAAGAACAAATTCCCATGATGAATCAAATTACCATAACCAATTCAACAAACAAGAGAATATCTACATAAATCCACATCAGTAAAGAAATTGAATTAGTAATTAAAGGTGTTCCCACCAACAAAAGACCCAGGCTCAGAGGACTTCAATAGTAAAATCTATCAAATATATTATATAATCAACAATTCTACACAAACTCTCAGAATAATCACACTTTGTAAATAAAGCTTCAAATACATAATGTGTATAAAGTGATAAAGTTTCAGTTCAGATCACCAGAATCACACCTCTCCAAACACAGAAAGTCATGACTACACTTAGTTTTACCACAATCCAGCACATTTCCCTATCCCACCAAGTAAATTCTGACACTATCACTGAAACTATACTCCTATGAGATGTAAAACTGGATGTCCTATTCTGGCCTTAAGCAGAATTTAGAAGAACGTCTCAGTAATCCTCCCCCTCTGGTTGATAAAAAACAAACAAGAAAGACATTTTCTACTTTGCATTAATTACTGAATCTTAGGAATCACGAAGATCAGAAGCATTTTCTAGTCCACTATTTTTAAAACTACACATCTTCAGCAGTCAGACTCACTGTTAGAGTCAACACAGTGATGTGCAAGCAACTTTTTTAATGAAATAGGAATGTAAGAGGTCATTATTTGTAGAATGGGTAAACTTTTGTTTCCGCTGTGTGTCTGTGTTCACACTTTGGGCATGTATAGTGTACACTGAGTCATGAAGTAAAATGTATCTAACTGTGGGTCAGATGTCAAACAATTTTGAGACACACTTGCTAATTCCACAACTCTATTCCCACAAATAAGTTCTAATCACAAATTCTTAACTAATCAAAAAACTGTTATCTGTAACCATCTTCACTTAACAGAAAAACCTAACAAATAAGAATTTTACACTCAATATTCTTAGTCTGCCATTCACAAATAAGATTAGAATCCAGTTTAAATAGTGACCTGCTTTGAGTTGCTTACATTTTGATGGTATTAAGACCTATATTTGTCAGACAACAGACGGAAATCAGTCTACTAGGAAAGACAACAAAAAAACCATTCCAGGTTTCTGAGCTCCTCATCTGTAATCAGTACTCCAGTGGGAGATTTATTGATATAACTGACCAAATCAGGGGGATGACTATCCACACAAGACAGTACCTTCATACCTCAACAAATCCATTATCGATAAACTCAATCAATAAGGACTACTGATAAAGAACTCAGATTTACACCAACGACCGGAAAGAATCAAGGGAAGTCCCCTGGATTCTCAGTCTGCCTGACCCCAGTTCACCTCTGTCCTTAAGTTATCTGTCACAGAGGTGGCATTCTTGGTGTTCCCTGACACCCTGCTCCACTGTGCAAAAAGGAAACGGAGACCGGGGCAACGAGTGAGCGACCTGCAGCAGTCATTCGGGAGGCTGCCCCAAGAGCCTAGGCCGCTGAGGTCTCCCACCTCCCCCAAACCCCACGCGAGGTACCATTCCTCTAGCCTGTCTCCCACCTCATACTATGCTCTGAGAAGACGCCCCTAGTGTCCGGCTCCCCGCGCACCCATGCGACCCCCCCCCACACACACACACACCTGGGGACGGCTGTGAAGGTTTACAAGGCCTAGAACCCTGAAGCCTAAAAGCCAGACGTGCCGGCATCCCCGGAAGCCCCCTCTCACGAGCTTCCGCCAAGCAGCCGCCTCCCTAGCTCCCACCTCCACGTCGTCGGGTCTGGCTGCCTCTGTGCTCCGCGCAAAGCCTACCCTGCAACACAACGCCAGAGATGCAGGGGGGTTCCTCCACACCCACCCCCACGGCCCCTGCCGCCGCCGCTGCCGTCGCCGGAATCGCCCCGCGTACCCACGCCACCGTCGTAGCGTCACTTCCGGCGCGACGCCTTGGCAACCCGAAGGCGGGCCGTTAAGGGGCGGGGCGCCCGGGAAATTTAAGCGTTTGACAGCCGCGGCGTTGGCAAGCTAAGCGACCTTTCAGTCCCCGCTATGCTTTCACACTGCGTTCTCCGCCTGCTTCTGCCGGCTGGCGTGCCGGGTCTGACCACCTACCCCCCGCCACCCACCTAGGAGATCCCGTTATGTGCTGTCTTTTCTAGTCTTGATGAAGAAAGCCGAGTACTTTGGGGCGGCCTTGGGGGTGGGGGTGTAGGGGGGGCGATAGGTAGTCTGGGAAGGGAGGAGGGGACAGTCGAGAGGAATATCATCCTTGATTAGTCAAAGCTCTGGAACCCAATATGTAGACCTTCATTGGTTTCAGATAAACCCAGTTTGGTGTCAGGACTACTTTGGGGTTCTTGATTAACCCCGTCTCTTGTGGGCATGAAAGTGCCACTCTCCTCCACAAGGCATCAGAGCAGCCCCTCTCAGTTGATGTTTCAGGTATTCTTCACGTTTAGTCCCTAGAACTTAACCAGCCTTCTGGTTATCTCGACCCTGGCCCATCTGATGAGGTCAATGTCCAGCACCCCTTTGGGCTTCCTCAGGGCAGGAATCTCAGTTCAAAGCAAGAATTTTAGTTTAAGAAAAACAAATCATCAGTCATAGAGTGTATATATGCCACCTATATTAATTATGTATGTGGAGATTTCTATACTAGATATCCTTCCCTTCCTCCCTAGCCCTCTGTACATTCCCCACTGTTAGTTATGACCCTTATCTCTATAAGGCTTATTTATGATTAAAGAAAACTTAGAGGGGGGAAATGGTTGTCTCACTCCAAAGCAGGAGAGTTATTATGTCATTGCATTTAGGGCCAAGTTAGTTATTGAGTGTAATAACTAATTTTTTTAAGATGTATTTATTTATGCGTACAGAACTGGGGTACAGGCCAGAGCTGCAGGGGCAGTGAGAGGATTCACCAGAGACAGAGTGGGGAGAAGAACAGGCTTACTGACGAAGTACAATGCTGAGCGGAGCAGCGGGCGGGTCTGGAGAGGTCTGCCGCACCATGTGGGTCACCTCCAAGGTGGGGATTGAACTCATGCTTAAGTGCCTTTAGCCTCTTAGTGCTGTGCTTTAACCTGCTGCACCACCAGGGAGAGCCCTGTAATAACTAATTTTAAAGTATGTCAGGTCTTGAAACATGGCATTTAGTTTGGGTAGGCAACACAGAGCAGGGTAGTAGTTCCAAAATTGGCATCAAAGAGTAGGGTAGTGGTTCCAAAATTGGCTCTCCAAAATCAGTAGAGTTACTTTGTAAAACTCCCCCTTTCCAGGGGTTCTCCTCTACCTTTCCCCAACACCAGAGATTCGATTTTAGTACATCATGAGTGACTGTCATCTACTGCTTTAAAAGTTCCTTCTAGTCAATTCTGTGCACACCCCAGATTTGAGATCCATTGGTGTATCAGACTTGGGTGTATCTTCACTCTTCCTTTTTATTTATTTTAGAAATGACTTTACAATTCTGGAACTAATAACTGAGTTACTGTGAGATTAAATGGTAACTCAACCACCTTAATATGGTTGACAACTATTAAAAAGTGGTTCTCTGTATCTTCCTTTGGTTATAGTCCTGTAGTCTACTCCAAATGATTTTTTAAGCCCACAGGAAAATCAATCTTCCATCATGATGTTGTTACCAAATGCAAATACTGCTGTGGTTATGGACCTCAGCATCCTGCACAGTGTCTGCAAAATAGCAGGTTTCTGTTGAGTGGATAAAAGGATTATACTGAAACCTTCTACATGGGCTTTCCACAAAGCTCCTACTGGAAAGCCCTAGTCAGATCTGAAGTTCCGGTTAATCACTCAAACTTTGGAGATGACATCACCGTCTTAACTCCAATGATGATTTGATCTTCTTAAAGAATGACACTATATTATTTTTTGAACTTTGACCCCATAGAAGGCTCAGTCATCTAATCTTTTAGTGTTTTTTAAGCACTGAGTTTTTCATTTGGCTTATATGGTATGGCAGATAGATCCAGAATTGAAAAAGGAGTCATTCTTTTAAAGTGTGTCTCAATTCTATCTCTGGGGCTGGTCTTCTGAGAATCACAGAGTCTCTCTAAGGAGATTGTTTTCCTTTCTCAGAGCATAAAAAAGTTGCTGTTACTAAGTTCTCTCAGAAAGGTGATGGCAGCCTACAAAAGTTGTTAAAAATACATGTTTTAGGGCTTTCCCTAGTGGCGCAACGAGTTAAAGCACCACACTATAAAGCTCTTCAAAGCAACATGAGTTCGATCCCCCTCCGGGGAGGTGACCCACATGGCGCAGCAGACCTCTCCTGTCCTGCCCGCTGCTCCCCTCAGCAGTGCACTTCAGTACATCTGCCGGTTCTGCTCCCCACTCTGTCTCTGATGAATTTTTCCACCCACCAAACCTCTGGCCAATGCCCCAGTTCTGTAAGCATAAATAAAAAATAAATCTTTTAAAAAATACATATTTTAGGGGCCTTCTTGGTGGCTTTGGGGTTAAGATTCAGCACTAGCACCACAATGGCCTGAGTTCACTCTTCAGCCAGGGAGTAGACCTCTCCTGTCTCGCCCACTGCTCCTTTCTGTCAGGCCCCAACTATGGAGCTGTCAGGATGGGAAGGTGTCAGCAAGTGGAAATTCCAAAAAGCGGAGTGGATGTGAGGAAGACACGGGAGTCAGAGTTGGGTGCAAGTCTTCCTGCTCATTATCTCAGCAGGTCTTTATTTATACTGTGTAGCAAGTAGTTAGTTACAATAATGAATAGGGTAAGTTAATGAGAAATTGCCATAAATTGTCATAAACGTTCTCAAGGACAAGGGGAACAAAGCATTTTGTTCCTAACATTTTATGTATGGTATACTAAATTATATATATTTGTGATAATTGTCCTGTATACAGATGTTTAACTATAACTCAAGGGAAGAGGAGTCTGGGAAAGGATGAGCTGTTAGCAAAAGATTATCAGAGGTCTTAGGGAAGTAATAAATTGTGTTAGCAGAGTTATCAGTGATTGTCTAAAGAAAAGCTAATGGCTAATTTAAGGCTAGCAGAGAGTAGTTAGTGTTTGTTTAAGAAAAGGTAGGTTTAAGGCTAGGAGAGAGTTGTTAGTGGTTATTTTTAAAAGGAGTAAGTTAAGAAAAAGTTGTACAGTCATTTATTAAGCAACACCTGTGTAAACAAGGTTAAAAAATTGCCCATGAGTACTTTTACCCTTGGAGTCTTACCTGAGATTTGCTTTTTTGTTTAAAAAAAACAAGGAAGCTTTCCAGGAGTTTTTATGCCCTGGGGTTCTTATCTCTTCTGGGGCTAGCCTTTTGTCTCAGGAGCTGTCCCTGGGGCAGCGACTGCTTGCCTTATGGGCTAAGGCAATCCAGTTGTAAACTGATGGTTGCTGAGAATATTTTGATATCATGACTATACAAAAAAGGGAGGCCATAACATAAATTAGCAATGGAAATTCTGATTTTTCAGAGCTTTTCCGTTCTATCCAGAATTTATTGGTCGACAGAAGTTGTATAGCTTGTGTCACCCCTCAACAGTGTATTTCAGTAAATCCACCTGTCTTGCTCCCATTCTACCTCTAGTGAATCCTCTCACCCTCCTACACCTCTAGCCTACACCCCAGTTCTTGTAGGTATTAAAAAAATTCTTTTAAAAAATAGAGAGAGGTCCTCCCTGGTGGTGCAGCGGGTTAAAGCACAGAACTAAAAAGCTAAAGCCACTTCTGCATGAGTTCAATTCCCGCCTGCCCCAGAAGAGACCACATGGCGCAGCAGACCCCTCCTGACCTGCCCGCTGCTCCCCGCAGCAGTGTACTTCGTCGATCTGCCTGTTCTGCTCCCCACTCTGTCTCTGGTGAATCCTCTCACCCTCCGCATCTCTGGCCTGTACCCCAGTTTTGTATGAATAAATAAATAAATCTTTAAAAAAAATAGAGAGGTCCTCCCTAGTGGCCTACAGGTAAGTCTCAGTGCTATCATTGCTAATCAGGGCTTGAGTTTGATCCCTGGCTGGAGAACTAACCCCCATGACACAGCACAACTCTCCTGTCTTGCCCACTGCTCCCTCAGCAGTGTAATAATAAACCCATCTGTTTTGCACCCCAATCTGTCTCTGGTGGATCTTCTCACCCCCTGCACCTCTGATCTACACCCCCATTCTTCTATACAAAAATAAAAAAATCTGTAGATAGATAGTTTATAGCCCTCATTCTCAAATGTAACTGTAAACTCATATAAAGGGGAGGTTCCCCTGTCCAATCTAAGAAAGGGTGGAGCTGAGTAGAGAGATGCTATGAAAGAGAGGGAGAAAATAAGGAGAAGATCAAGAAGGAGAACTGGAGGTGGCACATGGAGCAGAGAACACGTGAAGAAGCTGCACTTGCTTCTCAGCCTTGGACTGAGACCTATGGGGAGGCTGACAATGGCAGCTTTTACTTTGACATGTATCTTGATTTTGCTCCATTCCTTCTAGATTTTCCTGGCCCCTTCAGCCCTCTCCTCTGGTTTCCCATCAGAAGTTGCCTTAGACTGTGGTAGGCTTTTGAGCTTCAGAAGTCCTAGCTTTGGGCCAATCCTGTTTGGTTGGGCTTTTACCCATGAGGGGATGAGTAGCTTTGGGTAGTTCACAAAGAAACTATTTTATCTATTCTTTCCCTTCTTTTTACTGCACACTAATTGTATTAAAGTTCCTTTCCATTGAACATTCTATGCACTAGAGTATGTTTTATATTGATACAGGGAATGGCAGAACCTATTTGGAGCAAGTTTGGAGGTCCCAGGATGCCCCTGCCTTACCCTGTAGCACAAAGACTCTGATGAAGCAAGTGAAGTGTAGTGAAACCTTGACCAATCCCTGTCAGAAGGAACTGTTGAGTGGTTCACTATCTTTTGAGCATGTCTTCATGGAAGGAACAGAGTGTGACTCTGCCATAAGTCACACAGCTACATAAGCAGAAACAATGGACCTTAAAGTTAAACTCCCAGAACCAAGAGATTGTTAACAAAGAAGTAAGATGATAGACAAAAAAGGACCACTAGGATCACCCTCAGAGTGAGGGGTCTAGGCTCCAGAATGACCCAGTTATGTGAAAAGGCCCTATGAGCCACTTTATAACTATCCAGTGGACTTCAGCCAAGTCCACATCCCTTTGCCCTTAACCAGCTCCTTAGCCAACAAAATTTAACTCCTCCTTTCTCAATCTTAATCCTCCCAAGTTAATATAAACCTCTTCCCTTTTGTGAGCAGCAAGATAGATTTAAGTTTGGGCTCTTTTTGGACAGTAGACTTGTAAATACCCCATTTCGTCTTTCAAAATGCTGGTGTCATAATATTGCTTTATGTATATCAGGCTACTGGAACTCCACTCAATATCAATAGGATCCAAGGATCTACATTTTGAAGAGCTCCTCTGTGAGTATTGGTCCTAGTGTCTAAAACAAGGCACATTTGGATCCATATCAGACTCTTGACATTAGAAGGAAAAGCCTGAGAACTCCATCATTCCTGCCCCAAGCCTACCTGCCCAAGTCACACACAGAAATCGACAAGTTTCAATCCTCCAAAGCCTTATTTAGTTCTTACCAGTCCTACCTTTTTTCCCTGACTATGATTTAAATTAAAAATACCTTTCATATCCAAACTGAGTTGCAAAATTTTAGAGCTGGTTCCAAATAATGAAAATAATTGCCTTTTTTTTTTTTTTTTTTTACAGTTACAATGGTTTCTGTTTGTTGGTCTTATGCCTTTATAAGAATGCTTTAGGGCCCTCCCTGGTGTTGCCGCAGGCTAAAGCACAGCACTAAGAAGCTAAAGCACTTCAGTACGAGTTCGATCCCCGCCAAGGTGATCTACATGGCATGGCAGACCTCTCCTGACCTGCCTGCTGCTCCCCTCAGCAGTGTACTTCGTTGATCTGCCTGTTCTGCTCCCCACTCTGTCTCTGGTGAATCCTCTCACCACCCCTGCACCTCTGGCCTGTACCCCAGCTCTGTATGCATAAATAAATAAATCTTTTTTTAAAAAAGAAAGCTTTAAAGTAATTCTCATTACTACTCTAGAGGAAGTAAGTATAAAAATGCACCTCAAAAAATTTTTAAATTTAAATTAATGTGTATAAATATAAATAACTAACCATTGTCTAACTTTACTGAGTCTAATGCAGTCTCATTTGATGTATTAATATAACTCAAATAATGTTAAGTATAAATGGTTAAAATGGGAACACACCGAGCTTTATGGCAGCCATGGAAAAGTTTAACACTGCTTCATACTAAATGTGTAGTGGTGTTAATATCATATGTGTGAGACACTTTGGAATAAAATTTTTTAATGACTATTAAACTGTAATAGTGAAATGTAACTAAAATATCTATTGTAGTAAAGAAAGTTAGTCAAAAAAATGAATTCCTAGATTTCAGAGAATTCTTTAGCTTTGGGGGAGCAATGAGGGGATGTAACTGGCTAAGATCTCACCTCAGTAAAACTAAAACTAGAGTATCTGGTTTGATAAATTAGCTCATTTTGGGAGCTTCAAGCTTACTCATCAACAACAGAATGGTGTGCAACAACTACATGTTTATTAGAAAAGAATTCTATGTGCAAAAAAGCAAGTCCAAAAGAATAAGTATCTTGCAATCTCATTTGCCTGAAAATAAGCTACATATGTTATAATTCCAAAACAAAGGAAAAAACCCCACATGTCCAAAGCAGGCATACAGATGGTCAACAGGTATGTGAAAAAATACTTAATATCATTAACCCTCAGGGAAATGCAAATCAAGCCATAATGAAATGTCAGTTAATGTCCATTAGGATGACTATTATCAAAAAAAGTAAAACTAAGACATATCAAGCATTGGCAGGGACTTAGAAAAGAGGACACTTGTGCATTGCTGCTGGGAATGCAACTGGTGTGTCCCCTGTCAAAAATAGTCAGCAATTCCTCAAAACCATGAAAGTGGAATCACTATATAACCCAGCAATTCCATTTATTTGAAGAAAACAAAGACTCTAAAAAACATATGCACTCCTATGTCCATGGCAGCATTATTTGGAATAGCCAAAAATGTGAAAACAAAGTGTTCTTCAATGGACGAGTGGATAAAGAAAATTTGATATGTATCACTTGGAATAAAAGTCTCAATGACAGTTAGGCAATGTTTATCAGATAATCGGTGCAAGGATTGGAACCCAGGGGAAGTGACTAGTGGGAAAGCTGCTTTTTCAACCCATCCTCCCCAAGTAGGGTTTGGCTTATAAAGTTTTGAGGTACGCAAGGTTTCTCAGGAAAAAAGGACGAGTTACATTTGAGGCAACTACATGGCAGAAACAAAGATTTGTTTACTTGGGCATCTTTTTTTTTTTTTTTTTTTTTGGACATCTGTTAATTCCAAGCAGGGGAACATACCTACCCTGAATTTATTATCTTTGATAAGTATACATTGCGTGTGAGAAAGGCAAGAACTTAGTAGATAAAAGATTTTATCATAAGGAAATGCCTGTTCAGTCTTACATCTGTGGGTCATTCCAGGGAGGGGGAGGCTTTCAGACAGCAGTTTCTGTTGATGTGTGACAATGGGCAGGGCCGACCGAAGGGCACCTTCACAGTACTTCTCTTTGATCTGTGATTTCTGTCTCTGTAAATCCTTTTCCTTTGCCCAAAACTTGTTAATTTTCTTTCACACATATATGGTGGAATATTATTCAGTCATAACAAAGAGTAAAATCTTGCCATTTGTGAAAACTTTGATGGACTCTGAAGATACTATGCTAAGAGAAATAATTCAGACAGAGAAATACAACTACTATATGACTTCACTTATATTTGGAATCTGAAAATATTCAAACAAACAAAAAAAAAGAAAAAATCAAGCTCGCAGATACAGAAAACAGAGTGGTGATTGCCAGAAGTGGGGGAAGAAATGGGCTAGGGAGGTCCAAAGGCACAAATTTGCAAGGGGCAGGGAATCTCCTTGTGTAAATGTATGGAGAAAGGTCCAGAAATATGTCCTCTAACCTGTACTGTATCTATCTTAAGGGACAGGTTTGGCATAGGAGTAGGAGAGTATTTTCACTTTAACTTGCATACTTGTGCATTATCTGAACTTTCATAATTTTATCTTAAATAAACCACCAGCTACCTTCATCAGTGTAATGAGTTTATTTAGGAACAATAGTAAAGAGCAATTCAGAAAACTTATGACAAAACACAGGAATCCTCCTTTAGAACAAATAAAGAGAGGTCGTGTAGGATTTAGAGCATTGAGGTAAAGAGTCCATGGAGGAAACAGTTTGAAGGATCACAGCTTCTCACTGATGATTTCATCCTCTCATTGACTGACTATTGCTGGGCAAGGAGGAACTTCCTCTTTCCTCCTGCTGAGATAGCAAAGCCCACATCACTTCCCACAAGGCCTGCTCTTCTGATTGGATTCTGTAGTGTGCAGTGACTGAAAGTATGCTAAGAAATCTTTTCTAGGCTCTGCAATTTAAATAAGAATCATTTAAATGAAAATTGAAATAAACCATCACATTAAATTAAAAAGCATGCAATATAAAGCAAATTAATTTAAAATTAACAATATTTAATAATCAAACTAATTGCATTTCTATTATTTAAAATAAGTGTTTGTTTTAAATAACATTTAAATAATTTATTTCCTAAATAATAAATAAAATTTTAAATTTTAACTAATTAAAATGTTAAAGATTTAGTTTTACTAATTTATGTATACAAAAACTGGGCTGTAGGCCAGAGTTGCAGGGAGTGAGAGGATTCACCAGAGATTGAGTGGGAAGCGAAACAGACAGATTTTCTGAAATATACTGCTGAGGGGAGCAGCGGTCTGCTGCCACACATGGGTAGCTCCCTGGCCAGGGATTGAACTCAGGCCTCAGTGACTGGTGATAGCATGATAGCTTAATGGCACTGATACTTTAATCCCTGTGCCACCAGGGATACCCTTAATTTAAAATTTTTTAAAACTTCAATCCAAACTAAGGCATCAGCAAATGGAGTTGATGATGAAGACAGACAAGTTATAAAGATGTTTAGAAGATAGGATCGGGGACTTCCCTGGTGGCATAAGGAGATAAGTCTCAGCACTGTGGGGTTCCTCCCTGGTAGCTCAGTGGGTTAAAGCACAGTACTATGAAGAAATCCACAGCCACTACAGCACTAGTTTGATCCACAGCCAGGGAGGTGACCCACATGGTGCAGCAGACCTCTCTTGTCTCACCCACTGCTCCCCTCAGCAGTTGATCTGCCTATCCTGCTCCCCACTCTCTCTCACCCCCTGCACCTCTGGCTGTACCCCAGTTCTCACATGCATAAAAAATCTTCTTAAAAGATTTTTTAAGTAGTAATTATTTTATAGTCCAGTGTTGGCATACATAAATTACTAAAAATAAATCTCTATTACTGCCTATCCACTACCTCTTCATCCTCTTCCATTCCATATCTGAAATAGCACCACCATCAAGCAAATTATTGCCTTTTTCATAACTCTGGGAGTTGAACCTATCTTTTTTAAAAACATTTTTTAAAAGATTTATTTTGGGCCCTCCCTGGTGGCGCAGCGGGTTAAAGCACAGCATTGAGAATCTGAAGCCACTTCCGCATGAGTTCGATTCCCGCCTGCTTCCTGCCCCG
>NW_004567124.1:33431897-33442008 GCF_000260355.1 Condylura cristata
TTAGATTTTTTAAATTAATAATTACTTAATAATCAAATTAATTAGATTTCAATTATTAAAATTATCCCACGCACACACATTTCATTCATACCTCATGATGTATACCCATTGCCCCAGGGTGACCAAAAAGTCTTGCTCTTGTTTACTTAAAGGAGCCTTACAGGGTCTAGCATGCTACATTTAGCAGACCCACACATCTGGAGATAAGTGACATGCAATACTACAGAGGCACGTAGAATAGGTTAGAAGTTCAGTGACAGAATTTACTACTCACCAAATCTCTTGAAACTTTGCTAAACTCCCAATTTACAGAACTCCACCATGTATAGCTGGCTATAGATGGTTACCTGACCTGGCTGGACTCAACCTCACCGCTAGAGTCAAGTTTCTGGGAACCACTGCAGAGAAAACCAATGGACAGCTCCCAGTGGCCTCCCAAGGAGTATGGAAGGGAGCGTCTGTGGTAATCAGACTTGCTCTATGTCTTCAAGCCACTCTAACAGTCTATCAAGGACACAAACCAGCAATGCAAACCAGCAATGCAAACAAGTACTGAGGTCAAGGACAGCACAGCATTAATCTACAGTTCTTGAGGACAGTATGTCATAGAGTTCTAGAATGGTAGAGCTGAAAAGAACCTTAGAAATTGTCTATTTCACTACCCACTGAAACTCCACGGTGAGAGTTTTTAGTAAGTCAATGGATCCAATGCTGAAATCCTGCCCATTCTTTATAAGAATTCCAGGAAAAAGTGTCTCAATTTGCCTGGAAAAGTCTCATTTCATGGCTGTAATAATAACACTCTTTTTTATTTTCTTTAATGTCAAATGTGTTTTGGTATAGACAATAAATTCTATAGCCATTCCACTTACATAGCATAGGTTTGAGGATAGCATTACTAATTGTTTAAGATTTTTCTTTATGTGATCTCAAAGGTATAATTGTCTTAAACTCTTTTATGTCATTTTATTAGTGAGGTAATGGACATGAAAACAGGATGAGACTATAAAACACTAACCAAAGGTTGGGAATAGAAGGATAATAACCTTGAACTTGGCAAGAGATTCTCAAATATGACATCAAAAGCACAAGTCACAAAAGAAAAAATAGACACTCTACTTGAAAATTTAAAGTTTTGTGCTTTAAAGGACATCTGAAGAAAATGAAAGGCAACCCCAGAATGGGAGAAAATGTTTAGGGCTCATATACTTGATAAGGACTCTATAAAGAACGCTAACAACTCAATAGCAAAAAGACAAATAACTCAATTTTAAATAACCAAAGTATTCAACAGATACTTTTTCAAAGAAAACATACAAATGACCAATAAAGGGCCTCCCTGGTGGTGCAGGGATTAAAATCTTAGAGCTATCAAGCTATAGCCAGGCACTAAGGCCAGAGTTCAATCCCTGACCAGGGAGCTACCCACATAGCAACAGTAGACTCTCCTGTCTTGCCCATCACCTCTCCCCTCAGCAGTATATTTCAGTAGATCTGTCTGTTCTGCTCCCCACTCTGTCTCTGGTGAATCCTCTCTTCCCCACACCTCTGGCCTCAGTTCTTGTATGCATAAGTGAATAAAAATAAATCTTAAAAACACATGACCAAAACATGAGAAAATATTCAGCATTATTACTCAGCAGGGAAATGCAAATCAAAACCACAATGAACTAACTTTTAGCACCCACTAAGTTAGCTGTAACTTTGCTTAATTGAAAATAAATGTTGGTGAAAATACAGAAAAGGGGGATACTCCCATGTTGTGCTATTGTGAGAAAACATTTGGTTGGGCCTCAAAATAAATAAACCTACAGTTACCATACAAGTCAAAAATTCTATTCCGAGTTATATGTCCTGGAAAATATGTGTTCAGACAAAATTATGCATATGAATATGCATAGCTGATCACAACATTATTCACAGCACTATTTACAACAGCCAAGGGTGAAAACTTAAATGCCCTTCAACAAAAGAATGGATAAACACAGAGACAGAGAATTAATTTGAGGTTGCCAGGTGCTGGAGGGGAGAAATGGAAGTGACTAGTGGATGCAAGATCTCAATAGATTTGCCAATCTAGACATCTCATATACATGAAATCATACAGCACGTGTTCTTTGGGGACTGGCATCTTTCATTCAGTTCAACGCTTTCAGGGTTCATCCATACTGAAGCATGGATTACTCTCTCTCCTTTCTGTGGTCCATAATATCCCACTGAATGGATATACCATGTTTTCTATACTGCTTCATGTACTAGTTTTTATTTGAACACCTGTTTTCAGATCTTTTTTTTTTTCAAGAGGCTTTTTTAAAAAGATTTATTTACTTATGCATACAGAACTGGGGTATAGGCTAGAGGTACAGGGGCCATGAAAGAACCCACCAGAGACAGAGTGGGGAGCAGAAGAGGCAGATTGAAGAAGTACACTGCTGAGGGGAGCAGCGGGCGAGACAGAAGAGGTCTGCCACGCCATGTGGGTCACCTCTGGGACTGGGGATGGGACTCACAGTCAAGGGGCTATGTCTAGCTTGCAGTGCTGTGCTTTAACCTACTGCACCACCAGGGAGGGCCTGTTTTCAGTTCTTGTGGTTATATATCTAGAAGTGGAATTGCTGGTTCACCTGTAAAATGTCTGATTTGAGTTAACAAGCTTTCCAGTAGCTTTCTCCTAGCAATTGCACCATTTTACACCAGCACCAGCAATTTCTCTACATTGTCACCAGCATTTGTTTTCTGTTCTTATTACTATTATTGTTGTTGTAGTCATGCAGGGTGTGGGCTGTCCCTGTGCTGTTGACTTGCATTCCCCTGAGGGCTAATGATGTTGAGCATCTTCTCAAGTGCTCTTTGGCCATTTGTTTATCTTCTATGGAAAATGTCTGACCAAGTCCTTGACCCATTTCTTCATCAAGGCATTTGTCATTTTGTTGTTGTTGAGGAGTTTCTTTTTGGGTAATGAAAATGTTCTAGAATTAGCAGGAGAGGGTATTGCACTCAGGAGAGAGGTTTTGGGGGCTAAGTGTTACACACATTCTTTGCAGGGCCCCTCCAGGGCAATCTCATCTGCCAGGACTTCTGATTCCTGCCTAAGCTGATGTCACCAGAATGAGGCAGAAAGGGAAGGCAATTCTTAGATGATTTCAGCCAAAACATAAAGCTCTCCCTTGACACATCTGGGTTCATTTATTTGGGGAGTTCTTGCTTAATGGTTGGGAAAATGTTATTGATAAGGCTAATAAATGCACAACCAAAAAATATTACTCAACTGTAAACTTTAAGATGGTTCAAAGTGTAAGGTTTATGTTATGTGACTTTTGTATCAAAATTTTTTCAAGGCTAATATATGAAAGGCAGAATGAGTACCCAGTTTTTTTAAAAAATTCTGTTAGCCAGTCTGTATGCATAAATAAATAAATAAATAAATTTTGTTCCCCTAATTTTGTTCCCCTATATTCCTCCTATAAGTGAGACCATCCGTTCTTTTTCTTTTTCCTTCTGACTTATTTCACTGAGCCCAATCCTTTCCAGTTCCATCCATGTTGCTTTAAATTACATGAGTTTATCTTTTTGACTGTGTCACAATTATTATTTTGCTTGAAGAACAGAAACTCTCCCTAAGTTGACGCCATTAAAATGGTCATGGAAGTCAACGGGGGTGGGGGTGGGGGGTGGATTTAAGTCATAGAAACTTTGCTTGGCTGTCAAACTTGTCTCTATTTTCCCACCCATTTAATAAATTTTAAAAACCCAAATAAATGAACCCAGATTTGTCAAGGGAGAGCTTTATGTTTAGGCTGAAATCATCTAAGAATTGTCTTCCCTTTCTGCCTCATTCTGGTGACATCAGCTTGGGGTCGCTGCAAGGAGTGTGTGTGTGTGTGTGTGTGTGTGTGT
Source organism: Condylura cristata (assembly GCF_000260355.1). NCBI lineage: Eukaryota > Metazoa > Chordata > Mammalia > Eulipotyphla > Talpidae > Condylura > Condylura cristata. Next base: position 33,435,795 of record NW_004567124.1, read on the forward strand.
GTGTGACCCAGCGCGCCAAAACCTCTCCTCTCACTCCCCCCATCCCTCCCTTCCGAAATACCCTCTCTCCTGCTACACCTGCCCTACCCCCCGTACCCCAATACCTTGTCATCCAAAAGCTTCCTAGAACTTTCTCAGGCTCCTTTCCCGTAGTCTAAACTAGAGGGAATAATCTTAACTTTTCAAATGGGTAGGGATACATACTGAGCGTAAACAAGCGCAATGTAGAACTCTGCTGGGTAATAGGAGAGGGTGTGTTGCTTCTTCAAAAAGAAGGCAGAGAACTGTCGCTGGCAGGGCGGCAGCCTCGCCTTAGACGCCTTAGGCGTGGGGGTCCCTCCCAGCTCCAGCCCTCAGCCTCGGTGTCCACCGCCCCCTCCTCCCGCCCTTCAGCCTCTTGGGATGCTCTGAGAGAAACCGGCTGAGCAACATTTGCCTTTTCAGATGCTGCCGCTGAGCTGTCTCTTCTTACTCCAGTCCTGGGGCTCTAAAGTGTTTCAGGAATGCCAGCTTCACCTCTCTCGAATTCCCAGACAAGCCTAAGGGGTTGCGTGCAGACGCAGAGGCTCCACATTCACCGCCCCCCTCAACCGCCCCCACCCCACCCCACACACACCTGCAAGCCAGGTACTAGAATATTCGGGAGGGGCGAGCTCACAGCCAGGCACGAAGCTGGACCAAACGAATGCTGAGACCCACATCAACTCCAGGGTTTACCCTCTTGAAAGGTCACCCCAGTCCCACACCCCGAACAATATCCCCTGCCCGGGAGCTCACCACTGGAGACATTGCCACAGACCACATCAAGCCTCCCATAACCTCACTATGGAAAATGTCCTCACCCCTTAGGCTGGAAGCAGCTTCATCCCAGACACTAGAATCCATTCCGTGGTGCCTGTGGACTTGATTTCCTCAGGGAGAAATTGGACACAAGACATTGTTGCTTTTCTTCTTTTGAGGAAATATTTTTTGATATTAGGAATTTGTGGTGTTTCTGAGCTTGCTGCCAGGTTAGGCCCCAATCCTGGTTTTTCCCTCATTCTCTGCCAACACATGAACTCTTCACTCCCATTCTGCGCCATCCTTAAAAAATAATGAAGATTATAGCTTTGCCCAGGAAGCACCTGTCTCAAGCCAGTAAACCCTCAATCTGTTGGGGACAGGACTGCTGACTGCCTGTGCCTTCTCCTTCTACTCCCCTCCACCTTTCCATAATTTCTGCCCTTGACTTCTGAAAGACTCCAAGATTTGACTTCCCCTTGAGTCCACACATACCATTTGTCTTTTTAAAAATTTATTTTAATAAATTTGTTGTATTGGGCTTCCCTGGTGGTAAAAGGGGTTAATTATGAGCATCATCAAGCTATAACCATCCACTGTAGCACCAGCTGGATCCCCAGCCAGGGCAGTGACCACATAGGGCAACAGACCTCTCCTGTCTTGCACGCTGCTCCCCTCAGCAGTGTATTTCAGTAGATCTGCCTGTTCTGTTCCCTGCTCTATTTTGGGAGTCCTTCCCCCATCCATGCCTTTTGTCTACATCCCAGTTCTTATGTGAATGAATGAATGAAGTGTTTTTTTAAAAGATTTATTCATTTATGCATACAGAACTGGGACACAGGCCAGAGGTGCAGGGGTAGTGAGAGGATTCACCAGAGACAGATTGGGGAGCAGAACAGGCCAACTGACGAAGTACACTGCTGAGGGAAGCAGTGGGCGGATCAGGAGAAGTCTGCCACGCCATGTGGTCACCTCCGGGGCAGGCTGGAATCGAACTCAGGCTGCAGTGACTTTAGCTTCTTAGTGCTGTGCTTTAACCCACTGTGCCACCAGGGAGGGCCCGAATGAAGTATTTTTTAATTATTAAATTTATTTTTCTTTTTAAATGAAGTACCATTATTTAATATCCTTGTAAATCCTATCCTTGACAGTATAGGATTTCTCCCTCTAGGTAAGGTCACTATAGCTCTCCCACCACCAAAACGCCTCCCCACCAGCCAGTCCATTGTTCTCTCCTCACCCCTCTCTTCCTGAATGGCTCAGGTCTATGGTCAGTTTTGAAGGGTTGGTTTTCAAAGTTTGTCTTTGTCTGATTCTTTGCTTTCTTGATGTTCCACACAAAAGTAAAACCTTCTGGTATTTGTCTTTTTCCTTCTGACTTAGTTTGCTTACCATTGTCCTTTCCAGTTCCATCCATGTCGCTGCAAATAACATGTGTTTATTTGATCTGTGAGTAGTATTCCACTGCATGTATGCAACATCCTCTTGATCCATTCATTTGTTTGGGGGCATTTAAGTTATTTCCATATCTTGGCTATTAGATATGTTGCTATAAAAAACATAAGAGTGCAAGATGGAAAAAAAAATGTGCAAAATGATATAAAAATAAACTTTGTAATAATAATAAAAAATAAAAAAAACATTTAAGAGTGCAGAGTTCCTTTCAAGTTAGTGTTTTTGTGTTCTTTGGTAGATTCCTAGGAGTAGAATTGCTGGGTCATGTGGCAGCTCCATTTTCAGTCTCTTGAGGAACCTTCACATTGCTCTCCATAGGAGCTGGACCAATCTACGTTCCCAGCAGCAGTGCAAGAGGTTTCCTTTTTCTCCACACTCACCAGCACTTTTTGTTTCTGTTTTTTAATTTTTTTAAGATAGGCCATCCTCACAGGTGTGAGATGATATCTCACTGTGGTTTTGCTATGTGTGTCCCTGACAACAAGTGATGATGAGCATTCCTCATACTCCTGTTGCCATCTGTATGACTCCTTGGAGAAGTGTCTGTTTAGCTCTTCTGTCCATTTCATGATTGGGTTGTTTTCCTTTTGTTGTGCTGACCTACCACTAATTTTTATAGATAATTAACTCATTAATTCATTCTCCAGCAACATCACTATCACTATCAGACCTGACCATACATATTTCTAGTATTCTTTTTTTTTTTTAACGATTTATTTATTTGTGCATACAGAACGGGGGTACAGGCCAGAGGCTTAGGGGCGGCGAGAGGCTTCACCAGAGACAGAGTGGGGAGCAAAACAGGCAAACGAAAAAGTACACTGCTGAGGGGAGCAGTGGGCGGGCCAGGAGCGGTCTGCCGTACCATGTGGTCACCTCCGGGGCAGGTGGGAATCGAACTCATGTGGAAGTGGCTTTAGCGTCTTAGTGCTGTGCTTTAACCTGCTGCGCCACCAGGGAGGGCCTATTTCTAGTATTTTTATGATTTCACCAAGATTGTTAGAAACTCACAAAATTTGAGACCTATTTTCTTGGCTAATAACATGTAAATGGAAAACTTACTCTCGTTTCAATAACGCTTTTTATTCTACTTGTATTCTTCCTTTCTCATTCTCTTAATGAAACATTATCCATGCTGTTTGGGTAATTTATAGCTTTGTCTCCCTAATTGCTATCACTCCAAAGTTTCCTTAAAATATTGCTGAAAAGCCACACAGCCATTTGTTCTACCTCTTTTCATATATTCTATATGTGTCTATTTGGCATCCATTGATCAATTGCATTAACTGTATTTTCTAATTTTCTATATGCTTGATATGCTGGCATCTAGGAGCCTTCTAGATCCCAGGAAAGACTGCTTTCCTAGGACTAGCCAATTCTTACAGATAGCCAAGGCACACTTTTCACACACAAGCCTTTCAGTCCAGAGTCTATACCTTCCAATTATCTCCTTATTTAATTTACACACACAAAGCAAATATTTCTGCTGTCCAAAAGCATCCCCATACCAGACAGCAATCAACTAGGAACATCCCACCCCATGCCCCAAATACTGCTGGAATCATTCAAACTAGGATGACCTAAGATGTTCACCTTTTTCTGCCTTGTTTTTCCTGCAGAAACACAAGTAAAGGCTCTGGTCTAAGCCTTTCCCTTGATCCTGTCTTCTGCCTCCTGACCAAAACCTGCACTTCCCCCATGGGCCTGCATAACACGTAGTACTCCCTTTCTGGGACCTGAGCATATACTGGCGCGGGCCAAACATCTCATACCATCCAACAAAGTCCGGGTATGAGGGGGGGCCCCTGAAAAGTCAGGGACCCTGAAGATGGTTCCTACTGGATCTCTTTGTTTTGTTTTGGCCACTCCTGTATTTGCAACCATTTTTGCATTTGGATGCATTTGATAAAGTAAAAATTGATTTTCCATTTGGCTGTTCTAAGAAAAACAATTGGCTATTACTGTAAAGTTAATACAGCAAAATTAGACAGTGCTAAACACATATTGTGATAACATGTTCCTGTCCAAACCAATAATTCAAACCCGCTTATTCCACTGTCTTCCAGAGCACCCTAAATTAAGCTCTGGAGGAAAAAAGCTTTTGGAACCAAAAAGCTTAAGCCTTTGTTGTTCGGCCTTCAACTCTACTACCTAATGATAGAACTGAGTACAGTAAACTTTTCACTCCTTACCCTGGCCTTGTTTTAAACATTTCTTAGGATGCTTTAATGAAAATGAAGATCCTTAGTAACTAGTGATAAAAGAAGCTTTCCTTTTGTTTTGCTAACCTTTTATTATAATATAAATAGAAATGTTAGTTATAACTATATAATAAATTCATCTTCCTGCTTTATCATTAGCAAATGTATGCCCAGCCACAAAAAATAATAATAGTAATAACATTTTGCTTGTTAGCAGTGTTTTCCTTAAAAATAATAAGTGTTATAGACTTGGCTAAAGATCAAAAGACTTCAAACTGTTTTTAGGAATATGTAATAGTTGTTATTATTATTTTTTTTTTTTTGGTCAATGCATATGCTGATGTAATCCCACTGCTTGCTAACATAAAATAAAAAAGACCTGCTGAGACTGGCAGCAGATGACACTTGCACCTGAATGAGTGTTTGTGTCCCTCATTCACCTTTACCGAGACCCCGTCATTTCCTACAGGAAACTCTGTACCCATTTGCTGGAGCTGGTCTCCGGCAATATACTAAATTTCTTCCTTCCACATCTTATTCTTGTTTCCTGTTGCAGCCTCAGTAACTTTATCATACCATATTCAGTATGTATGTTCTTACAAGTGGAAAGTTCTGTCCCATCTTATAGTTAAAAAATGTGGATTTAAGGAGCTTAAGTTACTTGCTAACAATCACACAGTAAGTAGAGGAGGTATCTGTATTCATTCAGAAACAAGTGTCTCCCAACAATGCTTGAGGAGGTCTGAAAGATGTTGCAATGAGTAAATGCAAAAAATTTTTGTTTGCCTTAACAGAAGCAAGGAAAAAATTTTGACTGGCCCAAATTTATATATGGAAAGATTCTCTTAAACCAAGAAACTTCAGCATTCTATAAGGCTGCTTTATCTCTGACATATTACTCCCCAGTATGAATGTTTCTTTACATTTCTTAAGTAATTTTTCTATTCTGGTAAAATACACATAATGTAAGATGTACAACTAATTACATTTAGTATAGTACAGTGTTGTATAACCTCACCAATGATTAATACTAAAACATTTCATCATCCCAAAAGGAAAACCCACATCCATAACGATGTTACTCCTCATTTTCTCACTTCCCACTAAATCCTATCAATCACTAATCTATAGATTTGCTGACTCTGAATGCTTAATACAAATGGGATCATATAATATATAGCCTTTGGATCTGGCTTCTGTCACTTAAAATAATGTTCATCTCTGTTGTGGCACAAACCAGTACTTAATTCCTTTTCATGGCTGAATAATATTTCATTGAGTGAATATATCACATTTTGTTTATTTTTTCATCAGATGAGAGACATTTGGACTGTTTCATGTTGATCTATCATGAATAGTGCAGCTATGAACATGAAAGTGCAACTTCTGTTTGAAGACATTTTCATTTCTTTTGGGTATGTACTTACAGGTTCAATTGGCAATTCTATGCTTAACTGAGTAATCAAAAATCTGTTTCCACAATTGGCTCCAACACTTGTTATTTTCTTTTTAAAGCTATTATTATTACAACTATCCTAGTGAATATGAGGGAATATCTCACTGTGATTTCAAATTGCATTTCTTGGATGATTAGAGATGTTGAGCATCTCTTTAAATTCTTCTTGCAAAAAATGTCTACTTTCCTAGTTGATTAATTGGGTTGTCTTTTGCTATTATGTTGTAAGAGCTCTTTATATATTCTAGATTATAGCCTCTTATGTGCTTATCAAGTATTTCCATTTTCTGCTGTCCTTTCATCTCTTTTTTTCCCTTTCCTT
>NW_004567124.1:33443445-33444992 GCF_000260355.1 Condylura cristata
TACATCATCAGGAAGCTTATTTTTAGATTTTTTAATGCAAAGTCCTTTCTACTTGAGCAGAAGTATATATTCAAATATGCAAGAGGCAGTATTTATTAATGGACAAAGAATACTTTACTCAGTCAACATGGAGCTCAGTTTAAATCTACAATTTAAAGCAATGATGACAAATGAATCAAGGCTCTTTTGTTGGGCATCAGCAATAACTGGGATAGGGAGGGGAAAAATTGATTATAATGTCAAATGAAAAAGTAAAATACACTTATAAAGCGTTGGAAAGAAATTTCTTTGACTCCTGTTTGATCTGCACTTGAACAAACACATCAATAAGAGCGGGTTAAGTCATTTGAGATACTATAAGAGGGTGGAAATGTTTTAAAGCCCAAGAATGACAAGAAAAACATTCCTATGTGGCAGGCTTTTCCCTCCCTTCAAAGTCCACATTGTGTAACAATATTCATTTGGCATAATCACACTAATAATTTTATTAACATCCTCAGTTGTTCAGGAATTTCTCAGTTGTTTAGGAATCATTATAGCTAAATATGCTTAAAGTGACAACCCAAAGGGTGCAGTTAGTCTTGTCAGCACAAGGATCATTTCCTTGCTCAATTAGCTGAGTGCAACAGTGTATTGGTCATTTCCTGTGACGTATATGGCATAATCAGCAAGATTTTGTATGATATGACTTTATATAGATTTTGTATTATATGACTTTATATATGACTTCATACTTTATAACTGAGGTATTATGTGATATATACATAAGTTATCATAACATAAGCCATAAATCTAAGCACTTTTGAACTGCTATAATTAAGTAGTTTCATATCCTTGATAGAATCAGCCTGTATAACATGCTATGTTTTTATATTAAAGTTATTGATTGTCAACCAAATTCATTTCCACAAATGAACCTTTTCACAAGGCTAGTGGCATCTCTAGCAGAATATCCTAGAAGAGGAGGTCTCCCTTGTGTTCTTGAGGACAAATGACAAAAGGAAGAACAAGTTAAATTAATTAAAACTACATTTCCTGAGATAGCTAGTGAATCTAATAAATAAGTTGTTTATATATAAAGAATTAGTCATAGAATTAGGATGGTCAAAAAATTAAAATTTTAATTTCATTGTTAAAAATGATTAAAAGAATCAAAAATGATTCCTCATACTCAATGGTGAATATAGTACAGTGTTGGAAGTCCTAGCTAGAGCAATGAGGGAATAGAAAGCTATAAAAAAATTCAAATTAATAAAGTGTCACTATTTGCAGACAATATGATAATATACATAGGAAAGACCTACAGACTGCACTGAAAAAAATTTATAAACAATACATCAGTACAGTCAAATGGCAGTTTACAAAATCAAATAAAAATCTATTGTATTTCTATATGTAAACTACAAACTAGAAGAGAAAAATCAAGGAAACAATCCCATTACAATCACATCAAAAGGAATAAGTCTAGGCCCTCCCTGGTGGCGCAGCGGGTTAAAGCACAGCACTGAGAATCTAAAGCCGCTTCCGCATGAGTTCAATTCCCGCCT
>NW_004567124.1:33445936-33447454 GCF_000260355.1 Condylura cristata
GGTGGGTCAGGAGAGGTCTGCCACACCATGAGGTCATCTCCAGGGCAGGCGGGAATCGAACTCATGCGGAAGCGGCTTTAGATTCTCAGTGCTGTGCTTTAATCCGCTGCGCCACCAGGGAGGGCCAGTCAAAACAATCTTAATAAAAGAATAGAGGTATTCACACTTGTAGGTTTTAATTATACTACAAAGTTATATTAATCAAAACAGTATGGTACTGAAATAAAAATTGAATCACAGATCAATGGAATAACACTGAGAACCCAGAACAGTTAATTTATGACAAAGGAGCTAAGACCATCAGTAAAGAATGGAGAAAGTAAAGTCTCTTCAACTAATGGTATTAGGAAGACTAAACAGCCACATACAAGAGTGAAATTAGATCATTCTCACACCATACACAACAATTAATTAAAAATGGATTAAAGGCGTGGGTGCAAGACCTCAAACCAGAGAATATAAAAAGGAAAACACAGGCCCAAAACTCATTAATGAATTCAGTGATGTCTTTGGGACCTCACTACAATTATAAGGTAAACAAAGGCAAAAATAAACAAATGACACTACATATAATTAAAAAGCACAGTGAAAGAAGCTATTAAAATGAGAAGACACCCTTAATAGTGGGAGAAAATATTTGTACAACATATATCTGATAGGGCTAATAAGAAAAATTGACAAATAATTAATACCATTCAACAACAAGAAAACATATAACCCAATCAAAAAAATGGGCAGAAGCTCTACACAGACACTTCTCCAAAGAAGACACACAAATGGTCATCAGTCAGACACACAAATAGTCATCAGGCACATAAAAAAAATTTCATCTTTCATCTTTGGGGCAAAGCAAATAAAAAATACAATGAGATACCACCTCACACTAGGGAAAATGGCTCATAGCAAAAAGACCAGAGAAACAAGTGTTGGGGCAATGTAAAGAAAAAAGAACCCCCTTACAGTACTGGTAGGAATGAAGATTGATCCAACTTCTATGGAAGAACACTATGAAGGTTTCTCAAAATGCTAAAAATAGATTATTTATATGATCCAGCAATTCCCCTTTTAGGTATTTACCCAAAGAATACAAAAATACTAATTTGAAAGTGATATGTGCACTCTTATATTCATTGCAACACTATTCCTAATAGCCAAGATACAGAAACAACCTAAATCCAATGACAGTAGTTAAAGAACATGTACATCATGGAATATTACTCAGCTATTCAAAAAGAGAGCAACACAAAACCCTGCTCTTTACAGCAACATGAATTGTATTAAGGTAGTTTCATGGATTAGGCTAAGATAAATAAGTCTGAAGGAAAAGGACAAATACCAGATATTTCACTTATACATGGGACATAAAGATACAAATGAAAAGACAAAACAAAACAAAACAAAAATAAATCCTAGAAATTTGTCTATAGAGTAGAGGCTACCAGAAGGATAGGGTGGAGTATGGATAACTGTCAGAGACCCTTTTTTCCCCAATCACGGATTATGGGGGGGGGGGACAAG
>NW_004567124.1:33448219-33471380 GCF_000260355.1 Condylura cristata
GCTTTCTGGAGGAATTTCCTGTCTTGGGCAGTGCTTGCTCACCTGAGCCAGGCAGCACCTGATGAGGCTAAGGCAATCCAGTTGTAAGCTGATGGTTGCTTAGAATATTTTGATATTACAAAAAAGGGAGGTCATAACATAAGTTAGCATGGAAATTCTGATTTTTCAGAGCACTTCTGTCTCTATCCGGAATATGTCAGTTGATAGAGATTGCATAGCTTGTGTCAGAGAACAAAGGGAGGAAAAGGATCAATGGACTGTGGAAGAAGATTTGGTGCTTTACTGGTAGGTGTGGTATAATACAATGCTACTGAAGAGGTGTGAACCTATGCCTCTCACTTGTATACAGTGTTGCAAACCAACATCATTCCAATTAATATATATAATTTGTAAAATAAAAGACTTTCAAGGTAGTCAGTAGCCCTATTTATGGACATGATCTTGACTGAAATGTCTTTGAGTGGAGCTGTCTGCTTCCATAAAGTCCCTACCTCTGGGTTAAAATAACCTTACTTGGCTACTTAGTTACTGAGGGTTTTGATGTTTCTTCTAGAAGACTCGATTTGTAATCTATAATTTGGAGCTGAGACCTTTAAGCAAGTGTAAGGAATCAGAACAGAGACTACTTGAGCATGGTAAGATTGAACAACTTTGGATAATTTCTTTTAATAATCAGCAATACTTGAGTAAGGAAAACAGAATTTTCTTTTGAGATTAATATGCCATAAGTGCTCTTATGACAGTTTCCAATTAGAAAGAGTATTTCAACCTAGAAACATAGATTCTTCATCAGCTGGTAGAGTTCATCTATGATTAGATTAACATTCTCAGTAGGTGCCTATACAAAAAAGTACACAGTTTCTGAAACATTAATGCCAGTATCGAAACTGAACTTATCTTTTGGTGAGTCAGGTTTATTTAACTTTCACTCTGGGCTTGGAAAACCAAAGAATATTCTCAATATTTTGAATTAATTGGGATGTGGAAATTAACAAACAATATTATTCCTATTATTCCTTTTTATTAACAAATAACAAATCCCTATTTCTTCCTTTCCTGAGAAGGAGCAAATCTTTTCAGTTGTCCAGTGGCCATCTACGAAAACTCCAAGTCAGTTTAGATACAAAAGAGTCTCTTGTCTTTTTTCAAACTATCATAACATAAAGTTTAGCATTTTATGGATACTTTCATAGAGCTATGTAATTAACAGCCACTATCCCAAGGATTCTTAATATTTAATTATTTTTAACATTGGAAAGGCAATATGAGAAGAGTTGTTAGAATAGACTAGCCACAAAAATAAGGAGTAAATTGTTAGCTTGGCTACATTGTTGATCAAAATGATGATAATAATATAAAAAATGAGCACAATAATTATTAAGAAATTGAGTCCTTCTTGAAGTGAAGACCTCTTGTTGACTTACTTAAAGAAATTCAGCACAGAAACACAAGAGTTAGACCACTGAGAACTGAGTGTGTGAACACAGGCAAAATAAACTTTCATTGTTTGAGTAAAGTGTACAGAAGACAAATGAATTTCACCATGTATAGGAAATATACAAACTGTATTTCATATTTTTCCTTTAGATACAAGTCCTGGTTTTCCAATCTTCCTATTTAAATTGCTTATTGATTTTTTTTTAAGATTTATTTATTTATTCATACAGAACTGGGGTACAGGCCAGAGATGCGGAGGGTGAGAGGATTCACCAGAGACAGAGTGGGGAGCAGAACAGGCAGATCAACGAAGTACACTGCTGAGGGGAGCAGCGGGCGGGTCAGGAGAGGTCTGCCTCGCCATGTGGATCTCCTCCAGGGCAGGCGGGAATCGAACTCATGCGGAAGTGGCCTAAGCTTCTCAGTGCTGTGCCTTAGCCCGCTGCGCCACCAGGGAGGGCCCGCTTACTGATTTTTTTTGTGTGTGTATACACACATATATATACATATGTATATAAGATTTATTTATTTATGCATAGAAAAACTAGGGTGTAGGCCAGGGGAAGTGGGGGGAAGGGAGAAGACTTGCTAGAGACAGAGAGGGGAGGGCAAGGCAGGTCAATCTACAGAAATACATTGCTGAGGGGAGCAGTGGGAGAGACAGGAGAGGTCTGCTGCACCATGTGGGTCAGCTCCCTGTCTGGGATCGAACTCAAGCTGTAGAGGTGATAGTGTTAGGGGAAAAGGATGTCCTGAACAAACTCTGCAGATACAGGTTTTGTGGACTCCACCCCCTACTTCAGTCATTGAAACTACAACTCCACCCCCTACTCCAGTCACGGAGATTACAATTCCCAGCAAAAAGGGAGGGAGGACTGCGAGGACCCAATGGTGGAGCTAAGCAGCCATTTTGAGAATTTTGGGATATATATAAGGGAGCTATGTTGAACTAAGGTTCTTGCTCTCTTTCTCTCTCTCCCTTGGCCTCGTGGCTGGTGGCTGTTCGCTTGGCTTTTGATGAGCTTTCAGTGTGCTGTTGGGTTTCAAAATCAGCAAAACTGGTAGGATGCTCTAGCTAACTTGTATCTCCCTTGTATCTCCCTAACTTGCTCTAGCTAACTTGTATTTCCCTAGGTTGTTCCTTTTCTTCCCCTTTGTAAATAAACCCACTATTGAACATTTTTGTGTGTGCCTGCAGTACAGTTGAATCTTAAAGCACACAGGCGAGGACCCACAGACAGGCAACCCAGTTCACATTGGGTTGCCCTGTAACAATAACACTGAGATTTACCCTTATAATACCAGGTAGGCTCTTGTATAAATTTTGAATTTTTGTCATACCTATAATGTTGGATGTTAATATTATTTGAAATTTATTTTTCAATCTTCAGTGTAACTAATCAGATTATTAGGTAATGTGCATTACATTGAACTTAAAATCTGTTTTGCTAGTTTAAGGTAGTTTTTTTGAGATAAAGATTTTTCCTAACAAAGACTTCAGTTAATCACTACTAGGCCTGGTTTGCAAAAAATACCAAGAAATCTTCCAAGCTGAAATGAAAAGACACTAATTACTTACATGAAAATATACCACACACTGATATAAGTTACCACATGATCAAATCCAGAACACTGATAATAAATATGGTGGTGTGTGTTCACTGCTTAACTCTAGTATAAAATGATTAAAAATAGCTATAGTTACAATAATTTGTTAATGAGTACATCATAAAAAGATGTAAATTGTGGCATCAAAAATATAAAAGAGGGGAGAAAAGGGTAGTTTGATATGTAATTGAAGTTAAATTATCAGCATAGACTAGTTTTTATTTATTTATTTATTTTAAAAGAGCTATTTATTTATGCATACAGAACTGAGGTACAGGTAAGAGGTGCAGAGGTGGTGAGACCAGAGACAGAGTGGGGAGCAGAACAGGCAGATTGACAAAGTACACTGCTGAGGGGAGCAGCAGGCGAGACAGGAGAGGTCCCCTGTGCCATCGAAGTTAAATTATCAACATAGATTAGTTTTCTTTTTTTAAGATTTATTGTTTAAATTTTTTTGTCTTGTTGCTCTTTGATCAGATCTTTATTCAAATTCAACTGTCCAAAATGTTTGCCTTTTACAGAATAAACAAATTTAATATTACAAAGCTTCTTTTCTTCTGTGATGGGTTGCTTTTCAGCTGCTGGCTTTTTGGTAGTTTCAGCCCTTTTCCCACCAAAGACTTTTTTGGTTTTTTCACACCAAGAGCCAGATCTGTTTCTTCCTTCCCCACCACAGATTTTTTGCCTGGAATTGCTTTCTCATCCTAATTGGCTGCTAGTGCAGCTGCTGCTGCTGCTAACACCTCCTCCAGCTGCCACCTTGCCCACACAGTTTGTGATTCTTGGCCTGACAAAGAATGGTGTTTGGCACATGGTCTTTGCATATGGGTTTAGCTTCATTATGATTGATGGGTTCTTTGGTGGATTCTTCTTCCAGACTCCGATGAATCTTCTTGAGTGGTGCCCAGAGGGCTCTTTGGATCTCTGGACTTTGCAAAAGTCTGCTAAAGCCTATATTAAGCACCTTGCGTGTGAGCAGGTCTTGAGGGATATTCGCCAAGTGCCATACAGATCATCGGAATTGAGGGCAATACTTTCGGGCCAAATGCAGAAAGGAACAAGTTTCAGAATGTTCAGTTTGCTTACCTTTAGCAAAGTACTTCCAGGAATGTTTCTGAAGGCCTCAATGATAACATTGTCTTCATTAGAGAGGTACCCTCTACATTGGGTACCACAACAGTTTCTCATTTTGCCCTTGCCAGCCAGTGAGAGGTTTTTTGATACCATTGCAGGCCTTAAGTTTCTTTTTTTTTTTTAATATTTATTTATTCTGTAGAAGAACTAGGTATAGGCCAGAAGTGTCGGGGGACGGGTGGTGAGAGGGCTCACCAGAGCAGAACAGTCTGATCTACTGAAATACACTGTTGAGGGCAGCAGCGGGTGAGACAGGAGATGTCTGCTGTGCCATGTATGTCACCTCCTGGAATCAGACTCAGGCCATAGCAGTAACAGCACCGAGACTTAACCACTAGGCCATCAGGGAGGTCCCCAGATCTTAAGTTTCTTGAGAAGCAAAACACCTTGGTTTTCTTGTAATCTTCAACTTTATCTTCAATAACCAAAGGGAGTGCAGGAACTTCCTCAATACAGTGACCTTTAGACATGGCCAGGGCTGGTAAGACCAAGGCAGCCAGGGCTAAGCCAGTGTTATATCACTTCTGTATTGGTTCACTCTGTGGTGCCAATGACATGAAGTTTAGTTGATGCAAAAATAAGATTCCTATGATATATATTTCCAAAAGCACCCAGAGCTGTCCCCAGCCACAGCTCTTCCAGTACCTCAAGACTCAGCACTAGCTTAATGACCTGAAAATAGGGGAGGATACATTTAGTGACCCAACCAAATCAATCTGTGACTGTTCTGCATGGTGGGAAACAATATCAGAATAGCCAAGACGAACATATTGTTCAGAAACATGGACCAAAGGAGTAAAATTTGATAGCTGCTGTCAAGCAGTCTTAAAACATCAACCCATAAAAGATTGAAACCCACACCTGCTAGTTCTGTTGGTATAGCTCTGAGGTAGAGCGTTTGCCTGCATACCTGCTAGTTCTCTGACATCTTAGGGCTGTCTGCTATTTTTGTACAATTTGGCATTAACAAATTTGATTATCTAGTCAAATGGGAGCCTTGAACACATCCAGCAAAAGTGACGTTTTTGCAAGATGACTCCCCCTTGTCAGAATAACAGGTATCAATAGACAATCACAAGCTATGGCCAGGAAGTAGATTATTATATTTATAAGCTGCTTTGTGTAAGCATCCTGGTAACCTCAAAACAAAAACCTACAACAGACTCACAAAACATAAAAAGAAGGGAATCAAGGCCTAGAACAACCTACACTATTTAGTCATGAGGCTGGTGGACCTGTAACCATTAAGGTTGCTACATTTCACAAATAAAAATATAATATGTCCAGTTTAATTTGCATTTCTGCGCCCTCCCTGGCGGTGCAGCTGGCTAAAGCGCAGCACTGAAAAGCTAAAGCCACTTCAGCATGAGTTCGATCCCCGCCAGCCCCAGAGGTTACCACATGGCGCCACAGACCTCTCCTGACCAGCCAGCTGCTCCCCTCAGCAGTGTACTTCGTCGGTCTGCCTGTTCTGCTCCCCACTCTGTCTCTGGTGAATCCTCTCACCGCCCCTGCACCTCTGGCCTGTATCCCAGCTCTGTATGGATAAATAATTAAGTCTTCTAAAAATAAATAAATAAATAAAAATTTGCATCTCTGATAAACAATTTTTTTCTGGTATAAGTAGGTTACAAATATTACACAGGGCCTACTTATACTAAAGATTAACTAGTTACTAGGTAGACCCTTGCCTTTGTTCCCTAAAAAAATATTCCTTTATAAAGATAAAAAAAAACAAAATACAAGAAATGGGAGGGGGGAAATCCTATGATAAGCAAAAATAACACAAGATAAACCGGCTTAGTAAAAAGTTACCTAAGGGATTTTTCAAAGAGGTAAATGAAAAGAAAACCACAAAGGAGACTAGGATAAGAAAATATGGCAATGAAAACTCAAGAGACATTGTTGAAGTTCTATATTGACCTTACATACTCAGCTGCAAACTGAAAGATAATGAAGGCCACACAACAGGTTGGAATTGAGCATTGAAGAATGGAAAAGTGATATGGTATTGTCATCAAAATTTCACTTTGATGAAACCTTCCAGTTGTTGATAAGGAGACTAACTGAAAGACAAAGCTAAATTTATTAAACTTGCCCAGCAAGAGACATCTGCATTTACTTGGAAATTCTCTTTCCCAAATCTGCTTTAGCTGGTCTTCTATATATTCTACCGTGTAAGGACAGGGGATTTTGATTGGCTCTCACAAAAAGGGGAAAGATTCTGATTGGCTTTTAGACCAAATACAATCAGTCTCTGCATTCTGTAAGGTGGGTTTATTCTGGCGTCTTGATCACTGATGTAATTTTTCTAATTGAAATATGTATTATGTATCAATATGTTCACCCTTGTAAAATTAAATGTTCTACTGTATTCTCAAAGTTGTGCAACCATCACCATTAATTCCAGAATATTTTCCTCACCCCAAAAGGAACTTTGTACCCATTAAAAATCACCCTCCCGGCCCTCCCTGGTGGCGCAGCGGGTTAAAGCACAGCACTGAGAATCTAAAGCCGCTTCCGCATGAGTTCGATTCCCGCCTGCCCCGGAGGAGATCCACATGGCGTGGCAGACCTCTCCTGACCTGCCCGCTGCTCCCCTCAGCAGTGTACTTCGTCGATCTGTCTGTTCTGTTCCCCACTCTGTCTCTGGTGAAGCCTCTCGCCGCCCCTGAGCCTCTGGCCTGTACCCCAATTCTGTATGCACAAATAAATAAATCTTAAAAAAAAAAATCACCCTCCCATTATTTCCTGCCCTCACTCCCTAATCACTAAATTACCATTTGTTTCCATGGATTTGTCTATTTTGGACATTTTATGTAAATTGAATCATAAAATATTCAACCTGCATGTAAAAAGCAGTCTGCCTTCTGTCACTTGGGACGTTATTTTCAAGGTTTGTCTTTTTTTTTTTTTAATTATTTATTCATGCATACAGAACTGGGGTACAGGTCAGAGGTGCAGAGGTGGTGAGAGGATTCACCAGAGACAGAGTGGGGAGCAGAACAGGCAGATTGATGAAGTATACTGCTGAGGGGAGCAGCTGGAAAGACAAAGGAGATCTGCTGTGCCAGGTAGGTGCTGCAGTGGGTGTGGCTAGTGGTGTAAGTTAACCCTTGTGCCATCAGGGAGGGCCCTCAAAGTTCATCTTTGTCACAACCTGTATCAGTGCTTCATTCCTATTTATGGCTGCTCACTCCATTGTAGGGATCCACGACCTTTTTATAAAAAATATTTATTTTTTCGTACAGAACTGGGGTACAAGCCAGAAGTGCAGGGGCGGTGAGAGGCTTCACCAGAGACAGAGTGGGGAACAGAACAGGCTGACTGATGAAGTGCACTGCTGAGGGGAGCCGCAGGCGGGTCAGCAGAGGTCTGCCACTCCATGTGGTCACCTCCAGAATAGGAATCGAACTCTCACTGAAGTGGCTGCAGCTTGCTTGCGGTGCTGCGTCCTAACTCGTTGTGCCACCAGGGAGGACCCCACCACTTTCTGTTTATTCACCCATTAGGTGTTGAACATTTTTATTATTTTTATGTTTCAGGCAATTATAAGTAACACTATAATGAACGTTCATGTACAAGTTTTTATATGAACACATTTTTCGATTATTTTTAGTATGTACTTAAGAATGGAATTTCTGGGTAATCCTATGGTAATCTCTGGTGCAACTGTAGAAAATTTTCCAAAGAGGCAACATGATTCCTCAGCAATACATGAGTGTTTCCCTTCATGGATTCTAAGCTATATCAAATTCATGTAGGAGGGCCCTCCGCGTTGGCGCAGCGGGTTAAAGCACAGCACTAAGAAGCTAAAGCCACCTCAGCATGAGTTCGATCCCCACCCTCTGGAGAGGTGACCCCACATGGAAAGGCAGACCTCCCCTGACCTGCCCACTGCTCCCCCAAGCAGTGTGCTTCGTTGATCTGCCTGTTCTGCTCCCCACTCTGACTCTGGTGAGGCCTCTTGCCACCCCACACCTCTGGCTTATACCCCAGTTCTGTATGAATAAATTAATATATCTTTTTTAAAAAATTAAAAGTCATGTAGGAGCCCCCCAAAATGATGCAGGCACAGATTTTTCAGAACTTTTAGGAGGATAACTGATTTCCTTATAGTGAGTACTCTGCCAACTACAATTTTCAGAGTGGAAAGAGAACTAGAAAAGGTTTCAAAACTTGACTCTCATCTACTATATGACACCACTTCTGCTTTGACATCCCTACAAACTAGTCTCAATTCATTAACTAGAGCTGTCATGGGTAATCCTATAGATTGTTATTTTCTCTTAGTCAGGCAAGGGGAAATCTGTGCTAAAAGTAAACGCTACTTGCTGTACCTGTGTGTGTATGACAGAGCCAGGAGGAAAAGCCACCTGACTTTCTAAATGGACCTAACTAAACTCTGGGACGTGCTTTCATTGCCTGCATTTAATCTTCTAGGTCTTTTCCTTCCAGTCATTTTACTGATCAATAGATTTTTTTATTCTAATCATCACCATGTTTTAATTAGCCAATATAACCATTCTAGAATGTTAAGTGCTACTAGTAAGGCAACCATTTCATATCAGGTGATCCAATAACTCATTTTACAATAGAAGAAAAGCTTAATCCTGATTCAACTACAGACCACATCCTGTGGCTACTCTTCTTAAAATCAGCAAATTGATTTTACTCAGCAAAATTTAGGCAATGATGAAAATATGGATATAATAAATGAATGTCATGAGAGCTAACTTTGTACTTGAACGAAAAGGACTAAGAAAAAACAGTCCTGGAGAGCTGGAACTGACTCAATAATATGACAAGCTGATCTGAAAGCTCTTATATCACTTTGTTTTTGTTTTTGTTTTTTTACGATTTATTTACTTATGTATAGAACTCCAGGTAAAGGGGGTGAGAGGATTCATCGGAGACAGAGTTGGGGAGCAGAATAGGCCAACTGACTGAAATATACTACTAAGGGGAACAGTGGGCTAGACAAGAGAGGTCTGCTGCTCCATGTGGGTCAGCTCCCTGGTCAGGGAGCAAACTCAGGCCCTCTGCAGTGACAGCGCTGAGTCATAACCCCTAGTCTACCAGGGAAACCCTCTTATACCACTTTGTTCTCTCTTCTCCATATCTTTTCTCAGGGACTCTAAACCCAGTCAAGGTTACTCTGAGAACATAATAAGATGAAACAAAATAAGACCTTGACACAGAGGTAGAATGGTGGTCACCAGGGGCTAGGGAGAGAAGAATAGGGAGTTATTGTTTCATGAGTATAGTGTTTCAGCACTACCAGATGAGAAAGTTATGGTGATGGTGATTCTTTTTGGTTTGGGCAAGACCTTGCCTGTGACCACGGCCTCCCTTGCTGGTCTTGAACTTCTAGTGCTATGAGGCACAAGTGAGACTGTCTCTCATTCTTCAAGGAAGGCTCTTAAGGCCTGGTAATTTTCCAGCCCCACCTCCTCTCTGGGTCTCCCCTTTTTGGTAGAGCCTGATCACAAAGAATTGAATGAAGGATTTCTGTGTTGGTTTCCCCAAGCAGTTCGGGGGCGGGGGGGGCTCTCATAGTCAGGGATTGTTTTCTTTACTTTATACCCCTAGTGCCTGGTCCAGAGGAGGCACTTCTTCTGTGTGTCAGAGAGGGAGGAAGGCAGTGAATTTATAGCCCTTGTACCCAACCAGATGTGAGTCCCCTGGGAACTCCCTCAGAAGCCCTCTTGGCCACCTCCTGTCCTTTCTCCCACGGTGAAACTGGACTTGGTCAGGGAGGGATGTAGGTGAGAAATGTTTCATTCAGGAGTCAAAAAAATCTCCACCTATAGGACTTCTGGTTAATATCTTTATTTAGATCTGGTAAATATTTCCTACACACATCTGGATATTTGGGTTAGAATGGGTATAGAATGGTTTCAATAAATTGTTCTCAAGATTTTATATATGATAAATGCTAATGTGCAAATACAAAGCAAGCTAGAATAAAAAGTTCCTTGCATACAGACATTTTAAATATACATTTTAATACTGGGCATAGAGAAGTAGTAGAATGTGATTGAAATACTCCCTGTCAGTTATGACTTGGTCCTCATGCTAGAGGCAGCTCTTTCTTAGCTCCTCTTAAACCCAAGTCTCCATCCCCTCCTGGACAAGAATGGGGGCCTTGCAAGGCCAGGAGGGGACCGAGGTAGGGTAGAAGAAGACAACCTCTCCCCCAGCAGAGCATCCCAAACCTTTGTGGTCTCCTCAGCCTCATTCAAGTTGGGGACCACCTCTGTATGAGTGTCCCGAAAGCCTCTTCCCTTCACTCTGGACACGCCCCAATGGTCAAAGACTGGACAGGCTCTCGTGTAACCTGCTTTAAATGACTCTCAAGTCAATCAGTCCCAACAGCCAGTTGCTGCACCTAAGGCCTTCGAGAGCAGTCCTCAGAAGCTTCCTAGCTCAAATACAATTGCAGCTCTGTATGGCCCTGGCTGATCAGCATGTAGAGATGTGAGTCCTGGGTGGGATGCAGGCATGAGTCCACCAGCTTGCTTGAAAACTTAGACAGCAAAATCCAGCCAGACCAATACCTGTGGTTTCTGTCAAAGCTAAGACCCCACTTTGTGTGTTACTCCCCTGGCCTGGCTGCCCAGCCAGACCAGGCAGGCACAGTCTAGTCTCGGCGCCTAAGAGCGCACCTGCACCTGGAAATGCTCACAGCGGGCATGCTTCATGGCCAGCCCGTACACGGGCGTGAGGTCCACTTTCACACCTGGGGTCACACTGAAGTCCAGCTGCTGCAGCAGGATAGCCAGGAAGAGGAAGACCTCCCAGCGGGCAATGATCTCGCCGATGCACTTCCTCTTGCCTAAGCCAAAGAGTATCATCTTCTCACTCAGGGCCTTGTTGATGGTGCCACTGGGGGTGAGAAACCTTTCTGGCCGAAACTCAGATGGGTCGCCCCACAGCTTCCTGTAATCAAGAAAGGAAGCTGACATGGAAGTTTGGGACTAAGAACAACCACCTAGGTTCATCCCCAACCCCCAGAAGTTGGGGAATGGCAGGGACAGTGGAGTCTAAAGCCCAGGAGAATGGAGTTTTCCCCCTGCTCTTTATCAACTTACTCGTCGTGATTGATCTGCCATTGGTTCACAAAGATACAGCGCCCCTTGGGGATGTAAAAGCCATTCAGACTTGTGTCTCTTGTGGTACTGAGGAGGGAGAAAGCTCAGTCAAACTGGCTGCAAGGAGATCCCATGCCCCTCCCACTCTCTGTACCTCCCACCACTCCTGATCAAGCACAAGAATGCAAGAAAGCATAGAGAGCAGTTGGTGGGACGGAGGGTGTTTCACCTGTGGGGGATGGTGAAGGGGATGAAGGAGGAGTGTCTGAAGGTCTCCAGGATGAAGGCCTCCATGTAGGGCAGCTGGGATTTGTCAGAGAGCCGTGGCCGTCGCTCCCTGCCAATCACCGTGTCTAAAAAGAGAAAGGACCAGAAGGATGAAGGGGCTGCCCGGGCCTCAGCAGGGGAGGGGGCACCTTGATCCCTTTGAAGGGAGCCACTACCTACCCAGCTCCTTTTGGATCCTTGTCTGCACATTGGGGTTTGTCACCAGGTACATGAGACTCCAGGAGATGGCAGTGGTGATTGTGTCAAACCCTGGCCAGGTGAGAATACAAGGAGAAGTTAAGTGGTTGGTGGGTCAGGGTACTTGGGCAAAGGCAGAGCACACCAGGATAAGGTCATACCAGCTCCAAAGAGATCCATGACCACATTGACAATCTTCTCATCCGAGAGCTGAATGTTGGCGTTCTCATCCAGCTTCTTGTCCTGACAGTGCTGGATCAGGCTGTCTGTGATGTCCCGGATGTGACCCTGGGTAGATAAGGCCCCCAGGTGAGCAAGACTCCAGACCTAGACCTACCTCTCCAAGGCTGGGTCCTCACGTCCCTAGCACTGTTGCTGAAAAGGTGACCCCCTCTCTGAGGTGGCCACCCCACAATCTCTTAAGAATTTCTCCTGTGTCAGAACACCAGCAGCTCCAACTCAAAGGACATCTGAAGCCCTCAGTCTGGTACTGTTATTATCTGCAAGTGCTCTTTACCCTTTTCTCTCCCATGAGGCCAGGAGACCAATTTTTTAACTCCTATGGTCCCCATGAGAGCTAACTAGGGATGTGCACAGTAAGCCCCTATTCACTAACAAATCGCTGTTGCCAGAGATTTGGAGAACTAGTCAAGAAAACGTTTCAATTCCCTGCCAAAGATGCAATTCACTCCATGAATGACTTTACAATTCCAAGGTAAAGGCCCCTGGGAGCCTGCCAACCCCCATGCAGCTTCAGTTATCTTTGACCACCTGTCTCGTGACCCCACTTGCACCTTGCTACCCTCCTGCCTCCCCCTTGCCTCTACCTTTTCAAATGTTTTGTAGTGTTCCTTGACTATCTTCTGCAAAAAGTTGTAGAACTTCTTATTCAAGTCCTTGAAGGTAGCCAAGGTAGGGTGGGGCAGGTAACGCAGGATGGGGATGAAGTCGGCAGGATTCCCGGAAGCAGCCATCTCCCCAAACTCATTGCTCAAGTCGATTAAGCTAAGCAGCTCTTGGTCATCATGGTCATAGCGCCGGCCAAAGCATATGGCACAGATGACGTTGGCCACTGATACCACTATATACCTGTAGGGGTCAAAGTGCCCAGTGGCAGCCATCAGCTCCTGGAACTTGCTGATGAGGGCCTCGGCCTCTTTGCTCACGTGCTCCTCCAGGTAGCAGGAGGATGAGGAAGCTGGGTCGGAGGCGATGGAGAAACTCTTCAGGGCATTCTGGGCCAGGCGCCGGCGGGCGGCCCACACCGGTCCAGAGTCTGGGTTGAAGGTCATGCTCTGGCCATCAGTGATCAGGGTGAAGGTATAGAGGTCGGGCCGACCTTTGAAATCATCGCCTTGCCGCACCAGGGCCTGCCGGATGGTGTCCAGACCGCTCAGCACCACCACGGGCGTGCAGCCGATGCGGATCTCCAGCACGTCCCCGTAGCGTTGGCTCAGCCGGGACAGGACCAAGTGTGGGTTCTTCCCCAGGGTCAGTGCATGCCCAAGCAGGGGCCAGCCCCAGGGCCCTGGTGGGCTCTTCTGGCCTTTGGGGACCCGAGGTTGCCAGGCCTTGACCACCCAGAATACCAGGCAGAAGATAGCAGAGGCCAAGAGAAGCTCCGTGGCTGAGATGGGGACGGAGAATCCAAACACAGAAAACATGATTGGCATAGAGATCTCAAGGTGGCTGTTGAGAGAAGGGGCAGGAGGCAGATCAAGAGGTGAGATGGGAGAATGGGAGAAGCTATGTCCTAAAGTGTCAGCAGGCTGATCAAGGAAAAGGGGAAATATCCAGAATTGCTCACTGGGCTTGACAGGGAGGAGGTGGTAGGGAAATGCTTTTGAGTTGCTGCCTTGTACCAAGAATTCAGTCATTATTCACGGGTCCTGGCCACAGCCTCGGAACTAGGCTGCAGCGAGGCTCAAGATGACAACGCCAGGAAGTATTCGATCATGCCTCCAACCCAAACTGCCGAATTTCAGACCTCCTTCTCTTAACTGCTGCACCCATCTAAAACAGCGTTTCTCAAACTCGAGTCTATGATTTCCATATAGCATCTGCATGCTCCTTTCCTTCATATTATTCTAAATTCAACTTTAAATCCACCCACCATCATCTCAAATAATATCTGTGTGAAAGAATAGGTTTGATTTCTCCCCCTGAACATACATTAAGATAAACAGAATAGACCTGTCAGGCCCCTCCCAGAGTCCAGGCACAGTGGACCACTCTTGTCGCAGCCGCCTCTCCCCTTAGCAGTGTGTTTCAGTCAATCTGCCTGTTCTGCTCCCCACTCTGGTGAATCCTCTCACCCATCACACCTCTGGCCTATACACCCCAGCTCTTGTATGCATAAATAAATACAAATAACTCTTTTTTTGAAAAAGTGAAAGCTACTCCTGACTGACTTTACCTCCCCAAGGGGGGACTGGTGCTGAACTAGCCTGTCTTCTCTGCTCACCACACTTGTGGAAATGTTGCTGAGGGATCATCTACTTCTTTAGCCTCATTTCACTTGGGGAAATTGACGTCTGGAGGGGACAGTGGCTTAGCTGACATCACCCAGCACTCAGTAACAGCCAATATTGAGATGTCTTAGGGAAAGTTCCCTAGGAAGTTTCCAACAGCTGTGGTAGGCACCATTTGAAGGATGATCAGATCACTTCATGAAAAAGAACATTCCCAGAAGCCTCACTTCTCTACTGCTTAATTTCAGGATCTAGGAACTCCTACATGACTCAACCAATGTAGTGAGGGGACTGGGCTGAAAGGCCACTGCCAAACCTACTCTCAGCCTTAGTTCTTTATGTCCAACTATCCCACTGTTTAAAAGCAGTTGGAGAGCAGATAGACTGAAGCTCTGGGTCACAGACATCCAGACCAGGGTTTTAGTTTTGGTTGAGCTCAATTCTCATGAATGAAAAGTCTTTCTTTGCAGGTTCTCCTGAACAGAAAAAGTCTAAAATAAGTGGAAGTTTCCCCTGCAGCCCAGAGCTGCAAGAAAACTCCAGACTGGAATTTGGAAGATTCGGAATGGATCTGAATTTAAGGTCTAGGCTTGGTCTAGTAGAGGAGTGCAAATACATGAACTTCTCTTTCCAAGGCATCTGGCTGTGTCTGGGACATCTGCCTGCACTGGGGCAGAGTGCACTGGGCTCAAGGCTGGGCTCAGTGTTCCAGGCTACCTGGTATGGCCTTGGACTGGTCATTTTCCCTCTCTAGGCTTTCATCCCTTGAGAGAGCAGGTGAGACCTGATCTCAACTTCAGGGTGCCCGGATAGATCTCAGCAAAGACCCAGATGCCACCTGGGAAACCTCACAGTCTGGTTAGTGAAGTCCCACTACAGGAGAACACCCACGTCGGGAAGACTATGGTTCCCACTCCAGTGCTATAAGCAGGGACCTTCGTGGAAAAGCTGATACCCTGGGTGAACTGCAGAAAATGCTGGCCTTATTGTGCTGTGGTGTTCCCTTCCATACAATGGGTGCCCCAAGCCCTCCAGCTTAGTGAGGTGATAGGAGGCTAAGAGAGATGGTAAGCTTTGGGGGACTGATAGTGCAGTCCCCTGCAGCTGGCAGTCTCACATGAGCAGAGAAGACAGAGAACGGAATAGGGAAGGGATCTGCACAGTGCCCTAGACTCCTGTTAGATGAGCCTCTCTTGGCTCATCTTAGTTCAGCACCAGTCCCCTCTTGGGAAGGTAAAGTCAGCCAGGAGTAGCTTTCACTTTTTTAAAAAAGGTTTATTTGTATTTACTTATGTATATAAGAACTAGGGTGCAGGGAGTGAGAGGATTCACCAGAGCCAGGCTGGGGAGCAGAATAGGCAGATCTACTGAAGTACACTGCTGAGGGGAGCAGCAGGTGAGACAGGAGGTCCGCTGAACCTGGACTCTGGGAGGGGATCCGACAGAAAAGAGGTAGGGGGAGGGAGGGGTGGTGGCTCTGGGCCATGAGGAAAGAGGTAAGATCTGCTGCCCCATGTGGGCCATCTCCCAGACAGGGGATTGAACTCAGGCTGTAGCCCCTGGCAATAGCTTCATAGTGCTGAGACTTTAACCCCTGTGGCACTAGGAGGCCCAGAGTAGCTTTTAGATAAGGCAGTATAGAGCGGGTAAGAACTTAAGCTGCCCCCTTCCATCTGCCTTGCGTGTCCAGGGAGAAGCCCCAGAAGCAGCAGTGTGCTGCAGGAGGAGCCACAGACTCCCAGGAGCCCTCAGCATGTCCTTATTCCAGCCTCCCAGGGGACCTTGAGAGGAAAGTCACAGCCAATCAGACAGTCAGAGGGGTTGGAGCTGGAATCTGGGTTGTGCAGTCCTTCGAAGGGTATTTCCAGCTAAAGGTCTAGCACTAACTGTAAGAATTTGGGCAAGTTCTAACCTTGCTCTGGCCTCAGTTTCCCCACTGGGGAGCTAGACTGGTAGTGGTCGTTAAGGACACAGCCTTTTTTTTTTCTTTAAAGATTTATTTATTTATGCACACAGAACTGGGGCACAGGCCAGACTTGCAGGGGCAGTGAGACGATTCACCAGAGACAGAGTGGGGAGCAGAACAGGCACACTGATGAAGCACACTGCTGAAGGGAGCAGTGGGCAAGACAGGAGAGGTCTGCCACGCCATGTGGGTCACATGGGTTGGGGGAGTGGGGATCAAACTTATTCGGAAGTGGCTTTAGCTTCTTAGTGCTGTGTTTACCCGCTGCGCCACCAAGGAGGTCCCCACACAGCCTACAGTGCTAAAGCAGTAGCTACAGAGGAAGGCCTGGTGGCATCAAAATTTTTCTGGAGGTGGGAGGAAGGTAGCAATTCAGAAGCCCTTAACACTCACCTGTGGCTGTGAAGAGGTGCTGAGCTGCACAGAAGAGTGGTCTCTGGAGGCAGGGACCCCAAAGAAGATCAAGGAAGTCTGCAAGGGCTTGTCACCTTCAGGATGAGGGTGAAGGCACTGCCACCTTTATAGGCAGCTCACACGCAAGGCCACGCCCCTGGACTCCGGGAGGGGATCGGACAGAAGGGGGGGGGTGTGTCAGGAGTGGGGGGAGGGAAGGATGGTGGCTCTGGGCCATGAAGAAGGGGGTAAAGGGCGGGGGACAGGTAACAATCTACTGTGGGGGGACTATCTCCTCTAAGTGACTGAATGACTGTACTTCCTCCAGGGGGTGAGGGCTGAGGAATTGGGACCCCAATTCCAAGGTACCCCACAGACAGTGCAGAACCCAGCCTAGGCGAAGATCCTGGGAAGAAGTTCCAGGGAATTCCAAGAGTACAGGGGGGGGGGGCGGGGGGGTTCTATTCCTTGTGCACCACCAGCACCCTTATTTTACACATACTGCCTTAGGGTCTCTCCCTCACTACGAGTGGGATGGGGCCAGGCTGGCAGGGCTGGAGCTGGCTGGTGATGAACTTCCCCCGGGGCTACTGAGTCGAGGCTCGCGTGAGAAGCCAGACGACCCCAGCCCGAGGTCACCGGGGACCGGAAGGCCAGAGGCGCCGATGGGTCGGCGGAGTTCCCCTCCGTGCGGACTAACAGCTCACGGATCGAAGAGCCGGTATGGATGGATAACAGGCAGTGTGGCTGCGCGCTCGGCCACGGGCTCAGCGCCGCCTCTAGGGTCACTTTGGAGAGATGAAAACCTTCAGCCGGGACCACCAAGCCCCTCCGCTTTGGTCTTAGCTGCCGGGGTTGCTAATGCTTTGGTGGAGCCGAGAAACCGGACGGCGACTAGGGCTGCGCTGCCACCTTCCGCCAGGAAAACTGTGGGGACAGGACCTCGAGCCGGGCAGGCAGGGGACCCAGGTCGGAGGTGTCTGCTGGGTACAGATACCTCTCCAGACCGGCGTGCCCGCGTCTGCACAGCCCTCCGGGGAGCAGAGGTCACGCGGCCTGTCCCCGCCCCTCTGGCTGGGGGCGCGTTGCCCAGAACTTGCGTGAGAAGCGCCCGGAGGCCGCGTAGCCACCCCACCTCCCAACTGCCGGCCCGGCGCGGGTACCCGGAGTCACGCGAAGGCTGGGGGAGGGGATCTTAAAGGCAGGTCTCGGTCGGGCTTGGGCTGGAGGTGGAGGTGGAGGAGTTGCGGAGAGCCTGGAGGGTGCGCAATTGGGCAGGTAGGGGAGGAGGGGCAAAGGGCTGGAGTTTGCGTGCGGAACACCTCTTTGCAGTCGAGCGGGCGCTTGCGTGTGTCCGGATTTCTGGTCCACGCCTGCGGCAGGACACGCACCTCCTGCACCACCCGGCTGGCCCGACTGCCTTCCTCTGACACCCTCCCCGCCCCTGCCGTGTCCTCCCGAGGTAGGGACAAAATGTCGGATTTGGGTGTCCACCTCAAACCTGCCCCTAACTAACCACGCCGCCCGCCCGCGCTCCCTACTATGCACCCCCTACCCAGGGAACGAGGCCGCCACCCGTCCCCTGCCCAGGTCAGAAATCAGCCTCACACTGCCGGCTCACCTCCCACTCAACAGATGCCACCTGATGCATTGCACAAATATTTACAAACGCCTGCTGTGTGCTGCGAGCTGTTTTGGACGCCAGTGTCTAATCAAAACTGACAGCACTCCTGTTCTCGAGGAGCTTACGTTCTGGCAGGCTTGGGTGCACCCTGAACCGTAAGACGACAGCAAGAAAAAATAGACAGTGTCCACAGAGAGAAACAAAGTCAAAAAGGGACAGAAATCACGTGGGGGGTGGGGGCAGCCTGCAATTCAAAATAAGGTGACCCGGGAAGTCCTCGTGGACAAGATGACTCTGGGCAGAGGCAAGAGTGTGGACTCCCGACTCAAGATGTGCAGTTATCTGGAAGGGGAGAGTTCTAGGCAGAAAAGGGCAAGTTCAGAAATCCTGCACAGTAACATGCAGTCCAGGGGTACTTGTTGGGAAATTCTCCTGACATTTAGTGCCCCCAGGGGATGGGATGCTTAAGGCGGGACCCCAACTCAGGGAGCACTTTATTTAAGAAACAGGGAGCTTTTTCCATGTGAGATGGAAAATGATGTGAGCCAGGTGGATCTACAAACTGACTGAAGGACAAGAACAAGCTTCTATGCTCTGACTTCTGTCCAGCTCCACAGCTCTAAGCCCTTGCAAACCCCCATCCTTGCTCCCAGACTACTTAGCCTCTACCCTCTCCAATTCCTTCCACATCCCATACAAATTCTCAGTCACTTTGCCCCTTCAGTGTCTCCTATTGTTAAGAGGAGAAACCAGAATCCTTTGCAGAATCTACCTGGTCTGTCCACATCTACTTTTTTTTTTTTTTAAGATTTATTTATTTATGCATATAGAACTGGGGTACAGAGGTGCAGGGGTCACCAGAGTCAGAGTGGAGAGCAAAACAAGCAGATTGATGAAGTACACTACTGAGGGGACCAGTGGACGAGACAGGAGAGGTCTGCTGCGCCATCTGGGTCACCTCTACCATGTGGGTCACCTCCCTGGCTGGGAATTGAATTCATGCTGGAATGGTTATACTGGAGTGACTGTGGTTAGCTTCGAAATGCTGTGCTTTAACCAGTTGTGCCACCAGGGAGGGCCCTCCATCTCTGCTTCTAATTTTCCCTACTTTAACTCTCAACTAAAACAACACTTCCTCTGGGAAGCCTTCCGGGATTCTTTGCACAGCAGATTAAGTTTCTCCTGGCTGTCTACAGCACTTCTCCCTAGTAATACTCAGGATACTTTACTATGACTGATTCAACCAGTCACTCCTATTTCCATGCCCTAACACAGAAAACCAACCTGTGGAAAATTGATCTGATAATTCTAGTGCTTTGCAAGATATTAGCAACTGGGAAAGAAGTGACACACACTGTATTATGGAAGGGGCTCATGGCTGAGGTGATGTTGAATCCAAAGTGCTGATTGTAGGGCCTCCCTGGTGGCGCAGGGGTTAAAGTCTCAGCATTATCATGCTATCACCAGCCACTGTGGCATGAGTTTGATCCCCCGGCCAGGGAACTGACCCACATATGGCATAGCAGACCTCTCCAGTCTTGCCCACAGCCCCCCTCAGCAGTGTACTTCAGTAGATCTGCCTGTTCTCTCCATTCTGTCCTGGTGAATCTTCCCCAACCCCACAGCTACGGCCTAGACCCCAATTCTTATATGCATAAATAAAATAAGAAATCTTTTAACAACAACAACAACGGGGCCCTCCCTGGTGGTGCAGCCGGTTAAAGCACAGCACTAAGAAGCTAAAGCCACTGCCGCATGAGTTCGATTCCCGCCTGCCCTGGAGGTGACCACATGGCAAGGCAGACCTCTCCTGACCCACCCATTGCTCCCCTTAGCAGTGTACTTCGTCAGTCAGCCTGTTCTGCTCCCCGCTCTGTCTCTGGTGAATCCTCTCACCACCCCTGCATCTCTGGCCTGTACCCCAGTTCTGCATAAATAATGCATAAATAAATAAATCTTTAAAAACAACAACAGAGAGCTGGTGCTCTGCTGGGATTTGGGCAACAGGACAGGGGACAAAGAAAGTATTCCACTACCATCCTTCCATCCATTCCACTTTTACATCTCTGGCTCAGTCTGAGGAGCTCCAGCAACTTAGAGAGGCCTGTCCTTCAATTCCAGATAGCGCTATAGCCACAAAGAATAGAGAAGTCATGACAAGGACGTGGGGAAATAAGTGTTTCCAGACCTCTCTTCCCGCTCTGTAGCCCAGTCTCTCCCTTCGCCGCCCACAGTCCCTCCCATGCCCTAGCTCTAGAGAATCAGAGTGGCCTGCTCTTCATGGCTAGAAGATCATCGAGTGCTGGGTCTTCTGGCCAGGGACCCAGGGATGCATTACTTTGCTCACAATCTCTGGGGGCTCTATACACCAATATCTTCAGTGGCTAATTAAATCAATTCTTATTCCACTTCTCCCCCAGAGAGACCCATGCCAGAAAGGAGAAGTCCAGAGACACATGACAAGCCAAAGCACAGCCCAGAATTCTGATCTCCTGCTTCCAAGCCAGGACTCTAAACACTGAGCAAGATGTGTTGTCCCAGACTACCCGCAACACCCCAGGTGGTTAATCATGACAGTCTTAGCCCCTGGGTCAGCGCCCCCACATAACCACCTTCTGGACACAAGTTCTGTGCACAAGGGTTATGGGAGGCTTTTGCATTTCTCATCACCAAGTTCTGTCTCAGCAAACAACTCACAAGACAAAAGGGGGCCCTCAGGAGCATGGGGCAGAGAAAGAGGGAGACAGGCAGGAGGTTAGAGGACCTTGACCTGGAGCTATACAACCAACCTTGGGTCAAAGTTTGTTTTGCATGCCTTTGCGTGAGAAGTTCTTTGGCTGGGATTCCCTAGGTGATCGATCGATGTGGGGAACAGAGTGGCGCAGGGGCAGAGGGGAGGGGAGAGGGCTGTGGGCTGGAGGGATGCAGACAGATGAGGACCCAGCAGAGTGACCCGGTGCCTTTGTCCAGCACTCCTGATCACTCAACAGAAGCCATGAGGAGACAACCAACCCCATGACAAATCCTTGCCTCCCCCCCACCCCAGTGGAGACAAGTTGCCGACAATCTATGCTGGATCTGGAAATATTGCTGGAATGGAGGACCCTCGGAGGGGGGAGCTCTCAAGGACAGTGAGAGCTGGAAAAGAGCCATGGAAAATGAGCTTTATAGGAAGCAGGCAAGAGGGTGCAGAGCATATAGTGGTTGCAGGGTAGTGGGAGTTTGGGGTGAGGCTGCTTGGGAAGAGGGGTTGGAGTACATGAGGAGAACTGGATTTTGTCTCCCCGTGACTTCACCCCACCTAGCCACCCTGCACCCCAAAAGATCTGAACCCTGAACACCTACCCCCTCCTACACATGCCCAGAGAACAAGAGGATTTGATTTGCAGGGCCCAGGACTCAGATGGCAGGGGGTGGGATGGGGGAGCTCTGGATCCCTGGCTGCTCACTGCCATAGTTAGGATGTCGATACTATCCCAGTGTAGTCTTGGTCTATGCCTGTCGTCTGGGTATAATTCTTTAAAATACCCTTTTTACGGGCCCTCCCTGGTGGCGCAGCGGGTTAAAGCACAGCACTAAGAAGCTAAAGCCACTACCGCATGAGTTTGATCCCCGCCTGCCCCGGAGGTGACCACATGGCGTGGCAGACCTCTCCTGACCCGCCCACTGCTCCCCTCAGCAGTGTACTTTGTCGATCTGCCTGTTCTGTCTCTGGTGAATCCTATCACCCTCCACATCTCTGGCCTGTACCCCAGTTCTGTATGAATAAATAAATAAATCTTTTTAAAAATTAAAAAAAAAAATACCCTTTTTACTCTTGAAAGAGTTCTAGCGTAGACAATAAATTACACGTTCACCTCAGTGGAGGCAGACGTGAGGATTTTGGGGTGCTCAGCATGAGTCGCTCTTCTTCTGGCAATACCACATTGGTTGTCCTTTGGAGATTAGCCCCTCCTAATCTCATTGGTAAAGCTGCCCCCACCTCAGGTTACCAGTTTAGCACATGACCCAAGTTAGGCCAATGAGAATCCTATGGAGGTTTTCATAAAACTGTTGGGAAAGACAGATTTTCTATCAAGTATGGTTAAATGATGAGAAAACAAGTCTGGGTCTACCTGAGGCCATTTTTCGAGAAATCTACTTTTGAATGAAGCCTATTCAGGGGAAAGCTGGGGAGGGAAATGAGGGGAGAGAGAGAGGGAAAGAACTGAAGACACAGACAGAGCACGTGGGTCCTGAGGCCAATGAAGACCCCCCCCCAGACCATGTCCGTTATGCATAGATCACCGCCTCACCCTCTCCTTTCTCACCTCTTCCCCTTTCTCTTTTTCCTCCTCCTCTCCCTCCTCTCCTCTTCCTTTTCTCATAGGATTTGGGTTCAGGTCTTACAACCAGGGAGCTTCAGTTTGGTCCATCCTCTGGGTGATGAAACCCCTGCCCCAGAAGGCCTGGGTGGTTTGGGAAATCCCAAGAAGTTACTCCTGCCTGATGACTTGTCGCATCTGCCCTCCTGTGCCCAAAACATTACCCTCAGCACCACTGTGGGAGCTAATTTTACCTCCAGAAGTTACAAAATGTGTGTTTCCAGAACAGAGTTGCTCTTGCCTGGTGCCACCCAGCTGGGGTGCCCTGGTCACTGCCAAGGTCCCGTGCTCCCCTTGCTTCCCCAGCTCCATGCCGAGGAAGAGACGCCAGCTTTTCTTCAGGCTCAGAATAGGTCAATTGAAGTCTTCAGAAGGAGGTTTGTGAAGAGCCTTAGGGGCGACAGTCCTGCCAGCAGACTGCAAAGGCCCTTCCAGGTGTGGCCCACATGGCTACTCACCTATTTCTCTTCCTGCCCTTGGCTCATCTTTTCAGGCACAAAAACCTCCTTGATGTGGCCCTCCCTGGTGGCGCAGCGGGTTAAAGCACAGCACTGAGAATCTGAGGCCACTTCCGCATGAGTTCGATTCCCGCCTGCCGCCTGCCC
>NW_004567124.1:33471540-33508107 GCF_000260355.1 Condylura cristata
AAAAAAAAAAAAAAAAACAAAACACCTCCTTGATGTTTGTGAGAGACTCCAGGTGAGTCCCTGCTTGTATCTGTCAGGGTCACATAGCAGCACATTTACACAGGGTCCATGAGGAGAATTATGGGCAAGAGTGAAGGGAAGGGAAGGGACAATGTATCTTGCAGGGCCAGGGACACGAAGAGCCTAACTGGTGAGGACAGAAAACAGAAAGAGTGCCCCGGAGAAGCTACCGGAGGAGCTACAGCCTTCGATAATACACTGCCCTTGTCTTATCACCTTAGTGTGCCCTCTGAGATCCACTGGAGCCTTCCATGGCCTGAACACAATGGAGGCAGAGAGCAAAGGGCTCATTGCTGAAGCCCAGAGAAGTCAGCCTCCAGACTGAGAGGAGAGAGAGGTGGAGAGGGATGCAGGGCGCTCCAGCACTCTGCTCCAGGGCCTTTGCACCTCCTGTTCCCTCTACCTGGAGAATATTTGTCCCCAAGTCCTCATCTTACATCCTCAAACTTCACCTCTCCACATGCCTTCCTAGGCCATCCTATGGCAAACTATTATCCTGATTCAGAGTCTCTGTCTCTCTTCTTTATTTTTTTTAAAGATTTATTTATTTATTCACACAGAACTGGGATACAGGCCAGAGATGCGGAGGGTGAGAGGATTCACCAGGGACAGAGTGGGGAGCAGAACAGGCAGATCGACAAAGTACACTGCTGAGGGGAGCAGCGGGCGGGTCAGGACAGGTCTGCCACGCCATGTGGATCTCCTCCGGGGCAGGCGGGAATCGAACTCATGCGGAAGTGGCTCAAGCTTCTTAGTGCAGTGCTTTAACCCGCTGTGCCACCAGGGAGGGCCCACACTGTCTCTCTTCTTGACTTGCTTTTTGTTTGTACTTGTGCACACTTCAAACATACTAGGTTTTTTACAAAGATTTTATTTATTTATGCATACAGAACTGGAGTCTAGGCCAGAGGTGCAAGGGCAGTGAGAGGCTTCACCAGAGACAGAGTGGGGAGCAGAACAGGCAGATCGACGAAGTACACTGCTGAGGGGAGCAGCGGACAGGTCAGGAGAGGTCTGCCACGCCATGTGGGTCACCTCTGGGGCTGGGATCGAACTCACACTGAAGTGGCTATGGAGGAAGGTGGTTCAAAGATGGACTGACTGAAATACACTGCTCAGGGGAGCAGTGGCCAGGATCAAATTCAGGCCATTGTAGTGATAGCACTGAGACTTAACCCCTAGGCCACCAGGGAGGCCCTAGAGTTAATTCTTTTCCAGATAGATCACTGACAGTACCTGAGTTTATAAAATGAAGTGATCCTGCTTGTCTTTGAAAATACAGATCTCTCAAACATGGAGGTGTTATGTTTTATCTTTGTCAGAGTCCTGGCTTGAGAGAAAGATTAGGTGAGATTATGGTTTTTTCCCTAGTAGTATAATCAAGAGCAAGTGGCTTATTTCTCCAAGTTGTTTTATCTCCACAAGATGTGAATGCAATACCTCCCTTAGACCCACAGGAGAGACAGCTACGAAGGGTATAAGTGATGTGTTTGTATCCTGCTTTGCAAATTGTCCAACAAATTGTAGATACTAGCCACTCCCAGATACAAAGTCTTAGCCTAATCTGAAACCTTGATCTTTTTTTTAAGATTTATTTATTTATGTTTATAGAACTGGAGGACAGGCCAGAGGTTTGGTGGGTGAGAGGATTCACCAGAGACAGAGTGGGGAGCAGAACAGGCAGACTGACAAAGTACACTGCTGAGGGTAGCAGCAGGCAGGTCAGGAGAGGTCTGCTGCGCCATGTGAATTAGTTCCCTGGCCGGGGATCGAACTCATGCTGCAGTGGCTTTGGAGAGCTTCATAATGTGGTGCTTTAACCCATTAGACCACCAGGGAGACTCCCCTTGATCTTTTTTTTTTTAAGATTTACTTATTCATATAGAACTGGGGTACAGGCCAGAGGCTCAGGGGCCACGAGAGCCTTCACCAGAGACAGAGTGGGGAGCAGAACAGGCAGATCGACAAAGTACACTGCTGAGGGGAGCAGCGGGCGAGTCAGGAGAGGTCTGCCACGCCAAGTGGATCTCCTCCGGGGCAGGAGGTGATCGAACTCATGCAGAAGTGGCTTAAGCTTCTCAGTGCTGTGCTTTAACCGGCTGCGCCACCAGGGAGGGCCACTTCTTGATCTTTTTTTAAGTGAGCTGAACCCAGTGAATGTATAGATAATAAACCTTGGGCCCTCCCTGGTGGGGCAGCGGGTTAAAGCACAGCATATGAAGCTGTCCACAGCCACTGCAGCATAAGTTCTGTCCCTGGAAATGGAGGTGACCCACATGGTGCGAAAGACCTCTCCTGTCGCTGATTTCTTCAGCAGTGTACTTCAGGTCCATCTGCCTGCCTGTTCTGCTCCCCACTCTGTCTCTGGTGAACTGTCTCACTGCCCCCTGCACTTCTAGCCTATATCCCAGTTCTTGTATGCATAAATAAATAAATCTTAAAAAAAAAAAAAAGAAAACCTTTCCTTTCCTTTCATCCATGATCTCCATCCAAACACATAGTCATTCTATCAGATTCCATCCTGCCCTGATGTCTTCATTGGTTGATACCACAGTTTTCTCCTTTTCAGGAATGAAGAAGCCCAGTCCATCTGAAATCAAAGCGTGCTTCTCACGTCCACTTTCACCTTAGCCCCCTTCCTGCTCTGAGACCTGAACCCTGTCAAATGGGAAGGGCAGAACACAATGTCTCTGCACCTCTTTCTTCCCCTGCTTGCTGCTCACCAGCCGGCCTCTCTGCCAGGAAGAGGGTAGGGGGAGGATGCAAGGGGATGAGCCAAGCTCTTTATCAGACTGGTGTGTTTATCTTCTCTCAGGCTGTGGACACCAGTGTGTGTTCCACTGCCAGATTTTCATCTAGGGCCTTTGCTTCCCACCTATGCCCTCCTATCACACAGCATACAAACATGTCACTTACACCCTTCGCAGCTGTCTCTCGTGTGGGTCTAAGAGAGGTATTGCATTCACATCTTGTGGAGATACAACAACTTGGGGAGAAATAAGCCACTTGCTCTTGATTACAACTGGGTGGCCCCCAGTTACTTCCCGTGGGGTACACCCAGCAACCTGTCTCTGCTAGGGTCCCTTCCTCTCTGCACGAAGTCCCATCATTGCAGCATTGAAGCAGCTGGCTTCAGCAAGTCTGCCCAGCCCTGAGGAGAGGGCACCCTGGCACTATACCCACCTCCTCCATGTAGACTGCCCTCTGCGGCCCCCGCCCCCATAGGCTGCTCCACCCAGTCTGTCTACACATTTCCCACGGATTGGGGTACATTTCAAAAAGGTGCTAATACAGTGGCCAGAGCACAATCTTCTGAGGGTTCCCAGTCCCAGCTCAAACACACTGCTGTGCAACCCAGACAATTACCTAACTCCTTTGTGCTTCTGTTTACACCATTGTAAAATGAGAACGGTATCTTAATTTCATCTCCTAGGATTATTAAGGTTTTATGTTAATACTTTCAGAGCTATCAGAACAATGCCAGGACTGTAAGTGCTATAGAGAGTGAGACAAATACACAAACATCAGTGATCCCCACCACACTCCACCTTGCCTGACTCTCAACTGGAGAGGGAGACACCATTCTCCCCTTCTCTCAAAATTTGTGTTTCCTGGAACATTCCTGGTTTCTCCCTCCTTCCCACTATGGGACTAATTACAAAGCAACAACACCCCCTTTCAAAGACCCACTTCCTTTCCCTGGGTTCTTAGAGGTCTGACATTTGTCACATCTACACTCTCCTCTCCACACACATACGCTGATAGAGGTCCTTTTTTTTTTTTTTTAAGATTTCTTTATTTACAAGAACTGAGGTATAGGCCAGAGGTGTGGGATGGGGGTGAGAGGATTCACCAGAGACAGAATGGGCAGCAAAACGGGCAGGTCTACTGAAATACACTGCTAAGGGGAGCAGTGGGCAGGTCAGGAGAGGTCTTCTGTGCCATATGGGTCGGCTCCCTGGCCGGGGATCAAACTTGCGGACAGCTTCATAGTGCTGTGCTTTAACCAGTTGCGCCACCAGTGAGGGCCCTTGAGGTCATCTATAAACAGCACCATTTGAAAACAATTACATAAACATGACACTTCACCCCTAAACACTACAGCATTGATCGCAGAACTTGAATGTCCTAAGACTATTTGCTAAAATATTCACCCGCAGGACCAAGATACTATGTTCATACCAAAGAAAATTAGCTTTAGTTTCATGTCATCTAATCCTCAGTCCATATCCTACTTGTCCTTTGAAACTTAAAAAAGAAGTTCTTTTTTTAAAATCGGGTTCAATCAATACTCACATCATACATTTGGTTGTGTCTCTTTATTAAATTCTCCTCAAGAACAGGTTCTTGCCTTTTAATTTTTTTTTATGACATTGACCATTTTGAAGAATCTAAGCCAGTTATCTTGAGGAAGAGTACAAAGCTGAACAAATAACATATTTTCTTCATTTGCTTTCCTAGATCTTACCACCTCTTACCGAGAAGGAGCCTGTCTTCAGAAGTCAGGATCCTCATCACCTCTTGCTATCAGAGGAAGGGGCTGGAACATGACCCTCCCCATCTGGTCTTTCCCATCTGGGCTGTTGGGGCATGCGGCAGAGTTCCCTCCAGCCAGGAGCCGCTAACACCCTCTCCCCATGGGCCCAGACTGAATGGAGGGCAGTGGGAAGGAGCCTGCACCAGCCCAGAGGCTCAAGGTTCATCCCCAGGACTCTGCCTTGCCCTTGACAGAAGTCAGTTCCCTGATCCTGGACCCCAAAAGGAGCTGGACATCCTCAAGAGGGACACAACACCTGTCCCCAAAGAACTCCCCCTTACCTCTGGGGAGTAGGTGGAGCTGAGGGATCATGGCCCACGTCCAAGGGCTGATCCTTTCATCTTTTCAGTGACTTTGCTATCAGGTGACCAGGACAGCAGGGCCAATCTGGTGTTTATAAAAGGGCCCTTCTGGAGCCAGAAGCTCCGTAGCAGCCCACACAACCCTGGTGATCTCAAGCTGCCTCTGCACAGGTACCTTTCTTGGAAACTTTCTCAGTCCCTAGGAGTCCCATCCTATAGCCT
The DNA here is from genome assembly GCF_000260355.1 of Condylura cristata. Lineage (NCBI taxonomy): Eukaryota > Metazoa > Chordata > Mammalia > Eulipotyphla > Talpidae > Condylura > Condylura cristata. The sequence continues at coordinate 33,476,662 of NW_004567124.1, forward strand.
GGGCACCACTCGGGATGGAGGGGTGGGGGACCTTAGAGTCTATGAGTCTAGAGGCCTGAGTGTTACTCTCATTGACTGGCTGCAGACAGCAATTTCCCTGTTTTCAAGAGAGCGACTTGGACCAGGCCACCTCTAACAGCCCTTGGTATGTTTGGAATGGCAAGGTGGGGAGGGATGCCACCTGCAGCCCAGTCGCAGCCTCCAGGACTGAGCAGCTGGGGACTCACACCTTTCTTGGTCTTAATAACGAATGCTCTGGGGAGGAAGATTGAGCCACCCGCAAAGCCCAAGCTCCCTGCTCCCTGGTTACGTGCAGGTGGGAGCAGGGACAAACAGGCACCCTTGGGCACAGTGCCTAGCACATACCCCGTGCTGAGAGCTCTTTGGGAGCACCCTTAATTTGAGATGTTCCCTTGTCTTCGCTCCAGACTCAGAGTTGGAAACAGGAAATGGATAGAGGAAAGGGCCGGATTGGGGAGTTCAGACACTCAGATGGGTCTCTCAAGGTTCCTTTCCAGCCCCTCGATTCTGCAGGGAGCCAAGGGTGAATCCCACAGGGCTCTTAGATATGTCTTAGTTTTGCTGGTGCCTGGCTGGGAGCCAAGCAGATGCTAGTATTTATGGGTGATGAGCGTGCATGAATGGATGAATGAACGAACATTCCATCTCCGCCTTCAGTCCGGCTCCTCCTCTCCCCCTGCAGTTGGCACAGATGGCACTGTCCCACGCTGTTCCCTTCTCTGCCACGGAACTTCTCTTGGCCTCTGCTATCTTCTGCCTGGTATTCTGGGTGGTCAAGGCCTGGCAACCTCGGGTCCCCAAAGGCCAGAAGAGTCCACCAGGGCCCTGGGGCTGGCCTCTGCTTGGGCACGTGCTGACCCTGGGGAAGAACCCACACTTGGTCCTGTCCCGGCTGAGCCAGCGCTACGGGGACGTGCTGGAGATCCGCATCGGCCGCACACCCGTGGTGGTGCTGAGCGGTCTGGACACCATCCGGCAGGCCCTGGTGCGGCAAGGCGATGATTTCAAAGGTCGGCCCGACCTCTATACCTTCACCCTGATCACTGATGGCCAGAGCATGACCTTCAACCCAGACTCTGGACCGGTGTGGGCCGCCCGCCGGCGCTTGGCCCAGAATGCCCTGAACACCTTCTCCATCGCCTCCGACCCAGCTTCCTCATCCTCCTGCTACCTGGAGGAGCACGTGAGCAAAGAGGCCGAGGTCCTTATTGGCAGGTTGCAGGAGCTGATGGCCAGCACAGGGTGCTTCGACCCCTATAGTGAGGTGGTGAGGTCTGTGGCCAGCGTCATCGGGGCCATGTGCTTTGGGCAGCACTTCCCCCAGAGCAGTGAGGAGATGCTCAGCTTGGTAATGAACAGCCATGAGTTCGTGGAGACTGCCTCTTCCGGGAATCCAGTAGACTTCTTCCCCGTCCTTCACTACCTGCCCAACCCCCCCTTGCAGAGGTTCAAGGACTTCAACCAGAGGTTCCTTCGGTTCCTGCAAAAAACAGTCCAGGAGCACTATCGAGACTTTGACAAGGTGAGCCTTGGTGCAGGTGGAGAGGGAGCACCCAGCTAGGGTATAGCCTCTCCCACCCAGCTCCAAGGTAGCTGCCCAGCTGCCGTGCCACCAGTCCGTGGCAGCCCCAGGACACCACGAACCAGCTGTTTGACCTGGGGCCAGTCCCTCACCCTCCCTGGCCTCAGTTTCCCCATCCCAGTAGCATTCTTCTCAGGGCTGCTCAAAACACCAGAAACAGAAGACTGTGAATGGGGCCCTAGCACAGGCCTGCAATGTGGAGGGCTGCTGTGAGTGAGAAGGCTTTTGTTTGTCTGGAACCTGAACCCAGACAGAAACTAATTCCCAGCTCAGGTGTTACCTTGCTTCCTGGTGCCCATACCAACCCCTTCTTCGAAATTGGACCCTGGGGGTTATTGGGAAGAAGGGTCAATGGGCATGAAGTGACACTCTAAGCCCTCTACTGTGATCCCTACCCACTGCCTGCCCCCAGGGGTGGTGCCAGGCAGGGCAGGGCAAGGGCTGGCTTTTGGTCTCAGAAGTGCAAGGGACCCTCTAAACTTGTGCCCCCTCAGAACAGCATCCAGGACATCACAGGAGCCCTGTTCAAGCACAGCGAGAAGGGCTCCAGAGCCGATGGTAGCGTCATCCCCCAGGAGAAGATTGTCAACCTTGTCAACGACATCTTTGGGGCCGGTAGGAGCCAGACCCCAGCCCCTCGACCCATCACCCACAGCCTTTCCCAGCACCTGCACCATCAGATCACTCACCAGTCACACAGCAGATGCTGCAGGCACAGAGATCCATCCAGGGTTTGGACTCATGTGCTGCCACCACCTCCCAGTGGAAACTCAACCAAGCCCTCTCCTCTAGGCTTCGGTTTCCCCATCTGAACAAAAAGGGTCTCCTGATCTGTTAAGTCTAAACCCCTGTAATTCCAATAGCGAATTATGAAACCAATACTCAAACTTATGTTGAGGAAACCTAGCCTCTGTCCTGAGAAAACCCTTGGGCTTGGAGGTGGGGTGATAGGGGAGGGAAGCAGAAAAAGACTTCTCCTTTAGGAGTGCTATTTTCTCCTGACATTTCACCAGCTTGCTCACATTTGGACTCTGGGCTAATCATGGGGCTGAGTAGAGGAATCTGGTGTCATAGCCAGGAAGGAGGTCTGAGCTAGGGCCAGGGCCAGGAAGCTGGGAGGTGAAAATCTTGGAAGGGAGGGCAGAACAGGTAGGTCTCCTGTTCTGAGGGGGCAGAAGTTCGGTACATGCATCATATATACTTAGTAAATGCTATTTTCTTGTTCCTGTCTACCCTTCCTTCCTTCCTCACCTTGCCCCATGCTGTCCAGGATTTGACACAATCACAACGGCCATCTCCTGGAGTTTCATGTACCTTGTGACAAATCCTGAGATACAGAGGAAGATCCAGGAGGAGCTGGGTATGTGATGTCCTCCGACCCTCTGTCAGGGAGCAGTCTTGGAACCCCAGGTCACCAGTTCAAGCTCATATAATTGTCATATGTTACCCTGTGCAAGCCCTGTGCATTCAATGGCACCACCCCTGCAGGAAGATGCTAGGGGTTAGTGGGTCTCAGACACATAACCAGACATAGTACCACGTAGAATGGGCCTTGGTTTAAGAGGGGAAGCAAATGCCAGAAGCAGATGCCATGGAGCAGACAGGACAACCTCTAGCCCTGTCTGCTCTCTGTGACCTGCAGACACAGTGATTGGCAGGGCAAGGCCGCCCCGGCTGTCTGATAGACTGCAGCTGCCCTATATGGAGGCCTTCATCCTGGAGACCTTCCGACACTCCTCCTTCGTCCCGTTCACCATCCCCCACAGGTGAGACCTACCTGTTTGCCCTCCCTTCCAAAATCTTTGCAAAGTTTTGCCTCCCAGCTTCCTTGCCCTGGCCCTGGCTCAGACCTCCTTCCTGGCTCTGACATCAGATTCCTCAACTCAGCCCCATGACTAGCCCAGAGTCCAAGTGTGATCAACCTGGTTGAAATCTCAGGAGAGAATAGCACTCCTGAGCTCTGTTCTCATTCACCTCTGCTCACATTCCCTTCCTTCAGTTACCTTTAGTCCCACCAGGTTGTCTCCCTATCCTTTACAAACATGACTCAGGCTGACTCCAATTTTGCTTTTGGTGGACCTACTACCTGGATGCCTTTTCTCTCTTCTCTGGTTACCAGAACCCTATTCTTGCCCAATTCAGTCTTGACCTATACTTCCTCTCCCCTAGAAATCATTCTCAACTCACCCAGCTGTTACAGCTCCATATCTGAGGTCTTGGGGGACTCTCAATCATTTGTCCTTTGACACAGGTCCCCAACAGTCCTTGATTATGCCCTGGCATTTTAACAATATCAAGAGAGTAAACACTTCTCAGTGAACTTACTCACTTTTGCCCATATGTTGGTCTAGCTATTCCCAAAGTAAAGGGTCTTCAGCCAAACTGGGCACTCCCTTGGGTTGGCTCAGATTTCTGCTTATTGGTTCCAAAGAACGGGTGCCCACACATGTTTATAAATACTTGTTGAAGAACAGGAGCCAAAGAAGGGGAAGGATCATTTCACCCTTCCCTGCTCCTGACATTACCTTGCAGAGTAGGTACAGAGACATGGTAGGTAGGCTATTGGGGAGGGAGGTAGGAGCAAGAAGGCCGGTTTTCTAGCCACTGAGACTGACAGAGCCTCTTCCCTCCTCAGCACAACAAGGGACACAACACTGAATGGCTTCTACATCCCCAAGGAACGCTGTGTCTTCGTAAACCAGTGGCAGGTCAATCATGACCAGTGAGTATACAATCCAACTAAAAAAAAAAAAAACGTGTAATGTTCAGCAGTCCAGAAGGTTGTTAGTCCCCCTAGGAACTAATTCTATAACAAAGGAGTATTACCTCACTTGCTATAAAGCCTGCTCTAAGTGACAACATGACGTCCATATTTCTCAAATTTTAGTACACATAGAATTGATGAAGAATTGATGCTTATATGTCATCTCCTAAGATTACACTCATAGGAAGGTAAGGTGGAGTGCTTCAGATGATTCTGAGGCAAATAGTCAGGGCTTTCTCTTTAGAAACTCAACTTTTCTCCATAGAAAAGAAGACCATATAACTTACCCTTTTCAAGGGATGCTGTCAATAATTATTCCAAACCAGAAAAAAGGACACGCTGCCCATTGCCATTGTATATTGAGTAGGAGAGAGAGAAACATGTTTTCCTTCTGTTAATTTATTTTTGTTAAAGCATTATTTATTTCAAATAACAAACTAATATTGAATCATCGTTTGCAAAGCTGACCATTTGGGAAAAAAATAAGCTTCCAGGTGCAGGTGGGCATCCACACACCTTTTGCCATCAGCCAAAGTCTCCCTTAACCTTCCCCAAGAAAAGAAGTTCCCCTTCCTCCCCAGCCCTATCTCTTCTGTTCCTCTCATAGGGAGCTGTGGGGGGATCCCTTTGAGTTTCGCCCTGAGCGATTCCTGGATGCCAGCGGTACCTCCATCAACAAGAACTTGAGCGAGAAGGTGATGCTGTTTGGCATGGGCAAGCGCCGATGCATAGGGGAGGTCCTGGCCAAGTGGGAGGTCTTCCTCTTCCTGGCCATCCTGCTGCAGCGGCTGGAATTCAGCTTGCCCCCGGGCGTGAAAGTGGACCTCACGCCTATATATGGGCTGACCATGAAGCACGCCCGCTGCGAGCACTTCCAGGCACGGCTGCGCTTCTCCATCAAGTGAAGAGACACCCACGTGCCAAGACAGAGGGAGGGGTGAAGACCACCTGTGGAACCTCGTCTACTTGTGCTCTTTCTTTCCTTTGATCATGACTTTATTGAGATATAATTCACATGACATATAATTCACCTCTTCAAAGTATAAAATCCAGTGACTTGGTATATTCAGAGTTGGGCTACCATACCACAATCAATTTTAGAACCTTCTCATCGCCAGAAAAAGAAACCCTATACTTACTAATAGCCACTCCCCATTTTCCCCTAACCAACCTTTCTGGCTCCAAGAACCTCAAGCAATTGCTAATCTACTTCCTGTCTCTCTAGATTTGCTCACTCTAGACATTTCATATAAATGCAGTTATACAGCCACGTTCTTTTGTGACTGGCTTCTTCACTTAGCACCTGGTTTTCAGACTTGTCCAAGTGGCAGCATGAGTCAGTAAGCCCTGGTTTCTTGAGTCCTGAAACTAAGCTGTCTCTGCTTCCTCTGTCATTAGGTACATCACACCCTTTTCCTGTATGATCAAGTATGTGAAAAGGAAGCAGGTCAAATGCAGATGGATCCCTTAGGTCCCAACCTCAAATGATAGAGCATGGATTCTTACCAGGTCCTGAAATGTTTATTCACAGCTAGAAGGAGGATAAGTGCCCCCAGAAATGTTTGGGGGACCCACAAAAGGCCCAGATCTCATCCAAGGACACTATCAAAGAGTGAAAAGATAAGCCATAAATGTAGAGAAATATTTGCAAACCACCATAACCACAAAATTTCTGAGGAATTCTGACAATTCAACAACAAAAAATTAAATGGGCAAAGAACTGGTACACTAAAATAGTACACAAAAGAAGATATACAAATGGCCAATTAGTACATGAAGAGATGATCAACATTAGGGAAATGCAAATCAAAGCCACAATGAGCCCACTATCTTACACCTACCAGAATTGTTACAATAAAAAAATAGAAAATAATATATGTTGATGAACATGTGGAGAAATTATACCCCTTATGCCTTACTGGTGGAAATATAAAATAAAAAATTCCCAGTGGAACATGGTTTGGTGGCTCTTTACAAATTTAAACATACACTCATGTATGACCCAACAATTCCACTCGTAGGTATATACCCAAAAGAACTAAAAACAGGTGTTCAAAAAAAATTGTGGACAGGATTATTTAAAGCTGCAATATTCTCAACAGTTCAAAAGTGGAAACAACCCAAGTGTGTGCATCAGCAGATGAGTGGAGAAACAAAATACAGCGTGGTCATACAAAGGAATATAATTCAGCCATGAGAAGGATGTGACATTATGATGCATGCTACCACATGGATATCTTGCAGACACTATGCTAGGTGGAAAAAGCCAGACAAAAATGGACAAGTATAGTATGATTCCATTTATATGAGGTACCTAGAATAGGCCATTTCAGAGCAAGAGAACATATAAAAGAGGTACAAGGGGCTGGGGTGGTATGGCAGGGAGAATGGGGTAATGGGGAAGTTTTGTTTAATGTTCTGTTTGGAATGATGAAAAAGTTCTAGGAATGAACAGTACTGGTGGTTGACAGGATTGTGACTGTACTTAATGTCATTGAATTCTACACTTAAAATGGTTGAAACGGTGACTTGTTAGGTATGTTTTACCACTATAACATATTGTGTGGGATCAAACAAAAGGAGCTATCAAACCCCCCAAAAGCATGGAAGCGCTTGAGATGTATATTGCCACAGGGAAGAAGCAATCTGAAAAGATTGCATACTTTATGATTCCCACTCTACGCCGTCCTGGAAAAGGCAAAGCTATAGAGACAGTGAAAAGATCAGTAGTTGCCAGGAGCTGGGGGGAGGGGTGTGGAAGAGAGGAGGAGGAACAGATGGAACACTGAATTTTTAGGGCGGTAAAACTCTTCAGTATGATAGCAGATACATGTCATTATGCATTTGTCAAAACCTACAGCACATACCACACTATTATAAACTATGGATTTTGTTCATGAAAATGTATCTGTTGATACAATCTGTGCAAGATGTTAATGATGGGGGACACTGGGCACAGGGAGAGGGATTCTGCAGCCCGCTTATGTTTCCAACCTAAAACTCACTTCCACTCACAGCCCCCTGTTCTGGCTCTGATGCCCCCAATTTCATTCGCCTCTAGTGTTTCCACCTGAAAGGCAGTTGGCTTTCTTGATCTCAGAAGGGCCCTGGGTCCTAAGTTCATAGGTTTTCTTTGCTCTTTGCAAAGTGAGAGCACTGTTCTTGCTGCTTTATCTGCCATGTGTGAACAGGCCCCTCTCCCCTGGACAACGAGACAGGAAAAGGGAGCTTGAGGATGTGAGATTTGAGCTGCACACCTGGATGACCCTGCCTCCTGGATTCCCTCCAGCCGGAGGCACCCTCTAAGGACTCACCTGTATGCTTGAAGGGACCGAGTAGTTATAGGGACCAATACCTATGGGAGGTGGAGGAAAGACAATGATTTGGAGCCCTGGAAGCATCCTCGAAGGAGGTGAAAGAGCATGACACAGAAGGATGGTGTCCTGTTCTGTCTGTCGCGACCTCCTGCTTTCTGGAATGCGCTCTTCCAGCTGTGTGACTTAGCAAAGGGAATCCCGTCTTCCTGTTGCCTTTATTGGAGTAGTGGAGAGTCTGTAGTAGTGTAGTAGTAGTATTCTGGAGGAAATAGCTACTTGTGGTTCAAATGGAAATTTTAGGGGGAAAGTGATTCAAATGGTGCCCCACCCTGAGGTGTCCTTGTCCTAGGAGTGAGTTTACAATGTATTGACCTTGCAGCCTCCCGTGCACATAGCACCGAGCCTCTCCCTCACCATTTCTGAGTAGCAGCCACAGACCAGTAATGAAAGACAAATGGGATCAGTTGTTTTGTTTGGCCAACTGGAACTGGCTAATATCTGCATTTTTTTTTAAAGATTTATTTATTTATGCATACAGAACTGGGGTACAGGCCAGAGGTGCAGGGGGTGAGAGTCTTCACCAGAGACAGAGTGGGGAGCAGAACAGGCAGATTGACAAAGTACGCTGCTGAGGACCACAGCGGGCGGGTAAGGAGAGGTCTGCCGCGCCATGTGGGTCAACTCCCTGGCCGGGGATCGAACTCCTGCTGTAGTGGCTGCGGCACTTCATAGACCTGCGCCACCAGGGAGGGCCCCAATATCTGCATTCTTGCGGCCACATTCCTTCAAGTTGTTCTGTCTTTCTTTACTGTCTTTCTTTATTATTAATTGAGACTCCGCTCTTCCTGTCCTTCATACTGTCATTGCCAGATGAGATGAAAATGAACCAACCGCTCATTTCTTTCCCAAGTGTCCACCCACTGACACGGTTACCCAACATTTGGGAAATAATCATGGCTCCCTGTTTCTTGGAAGAAAATAGTCAAAGTAAGTAAAATGAGCTGGATCTGTGCTATACTCCTGGAAGGAACAGCATGCTTCTGTTCAGGTGCTTCTATCCATGCCGGGTGCCCACGCCCTCCCTCAAACCAATATGTGCCCTTCCTCAAACCTGGAGTAAACTTTCCCAGGAACCACGATCTGAGAGAAAACCTGGGTCTCCTGCCAAGGGTGGGTGGGGAGAGATAAGGCTCTGCCCTAGGGACCCCCAGTTCAAGAGGAAGACAGATTCCTGGCCTGGAAACCTGGAAATGAACAGGACATAATGCTGTCCTGGACATCTTGCAAGTGGGTTCAGCCCTGAGGCAGAGACTCAGTCCTCACTGGAGCTAAATGAGGGGTGAGCCAGACCCTTCCAGGCTGAGAGGGCAACGAGCCTCCAGGTCCCCAGCCTGAGGGGTGCTGTGCAGTCCTGTCGGAGGGAGGAGCCTTGGCCTTGCTCAGGGAGCTCCAGCCTGGGGAAGCCTGGTTCTGGGCTTCTGAGCCCTAGCGAGTGGACAGCTCCATCTGAGCGCCCTACTGGCTCAGAGAAAGACACCCAACAAGCAGACGTGGCCGTATTTTGTCATTCCAAGATTCAGTTGAGGCCCAGCTCCCTGGGGAGTTCCAGGCCCAGAGGTCGCCCAACGGTCAGTGCCCCGCGTAACCCCCATGGTCAGAAGTTGGCCTCCGCTTCTCACGCACACCTAGCCAATCTTTAACTCACCCCAGTTGGCCCGGGGCTCCCCTCTGACCAGAGTCTAGGAGGAGGAATTGGACATGGAGACTTTGCCCCCCCTTCCTGCTTTTGCCAGTCCTGTCCCCACAGCAGGCTGGAGACAGAAAGCTCTGTCCTGCCCCTTCCCGGACACACCTCATGTCAGGCTGTTCGCACAACCCTAGGAGGAAGGCATCACCGTGTCTCCTGAAAGCATGAGCTGGGAATGGGTGGGCAGGACTTGGGGCTGTCCCCCCAACCTTGGGCAGTTTCCCCTGTCTGTGCTCCCCCTGACCCAGGCCTGTCTGGGTAGAGCGGGGGCTCAGAAATGTAACCCATGTGTGACCCGTGTGGAGGCTGGGGAGAGCACTGGCTGAGAGGTAAGTAGCCCAGAGCTCAGGTTCTAAGTGCGGATGAGATTGGGCAAATCCCTCCCACCGTCAGGTCTCAGACCCCCATGCTCAGCCACCTCTGAGGTCTCCCCAGCACAATATGTCTGAGGAATGGGTCACTGTCGACGGCCCCTGCTCTGCCAGCCTCTGTTAAGGTGATGGCCAAGTTCAGGGAGGGTCTGGTGGGGGAGGGGTGACCTGGTGCAGAAAAGTGATGGGAGGGGCCCTGGGGGGGAGAGGGGAATGGGAATCCCTCCTCTGCATCTCAGGGAGAATAAAACACTTCTTGAAGTTTCCAAGCCTGTCCAGTTCTGACCCTCCCTCCATTCCTTCATCCCCAGCGTCCTTCACACTCAAAGGCCACAGGGCAGTGAGGCGCTGGGTTCCCTACTGCAGTTTCCAACAAGCCCATGAGAGGCAGCGACCCAGGGAGAAGCTGGAAGAGCCTCATGTGAACCCCCAGTAATCCCTCATCCTCATGAACTCAACCCTAAGCAGCCTTCCCCTCACCCTCCATCTTCTAAGACTGGAGCTGACAAGCTGACAAGCTTGCAACAAACCCACCACTGCGTTCATATCAACCTCTGATCAGGGGCTGTGACACGAGGCCAAGTGGTCCTGTCTGGTCCCCTTTTCCCACAGGATGATCCCTCTCCCAGGATTGCAAAGGGAGCCCCTCAGTGACTCAGTTCTGCTCAGATAGGTCTCACTCCGAAAGTGATTTCCCCTTCGAGGAGACCTTTCTGGTTGATAAAAGGAATTTGAAGAGAGGAGCGTGTCTAAAAGATGTCCCCTGCCTGGTGGAAGCCCGGAGCAGAGCAGCATTTCCTAGTCCAGAGATCTCAAAGTTCAGTCAGTGCTGACCCCTGGCCCTGACAGAGGCCTGTCACATCCTCAACTTGGCTCCCCAGTCCTCAGTGAGGCCCCTAAAATAAGCCCCTGAGACCCTGCACTCTGGTGACCCCACACCCACAACATAACCTCAGGTTTGCAGGAGGCCCTGGAGTCGGGGCTGTAAATTAAAAGCGTACAGCTGTGGTGGACTCTCAGGCCACGCAGGGGTGAGGCAACTCTGGGGAAGGCAGCAGCACGGGCCCCTCAGCTGCACAAAGGTGGGGGCAGTCAGTGGTCTTCTCTGGGGCCACCTGTACGCTACCACCAGTAGGGTTTTCGGGCCAGCAGGTCTTTCTGGTTTTCAAGACATAACAAGATGACACTTGATATGCTTCCCCAGGCCACCCCTTCACCTCTGCACCCTGCACTCCAACCTGGGCCCTGTAACTAATGCTGGGGTCCAGTCCCAGCAGGGCCTGGGAAAAGGGAAGGGGATAAGGCAGGAGGCTGGCCCAGAGGTCTAAATCCCATCATTCACCCTGGCTGGTTGCATAACCTTTTTGAGTCTAGATTTTCTAATCTTGCAACTGGGGATGATAATCCTACCCCACGGGGCTGGTGGGAGGCTTCCCAGGGTAGCGTGTGCAAAGTGCCAGGTATTGGGTCAGTGCTCAGTGAGCACCCACGTGCATACACATGCATACACATACCAGGAGTGCTGGGGTGCATGGTCTCAGGATGGCCCCAGACCTGTGACATGTGCATGGCATGTGTGACTGTGTGTACCCCAGGCACACACGTGTGAGCCGGCATTCCCAGGAGCCTGCTCCTTCTCACTGGGGTCTTGCCAGGGCCAGGGTTCAGCCCACTTCCTTCCACTGCTCCCCCCCACCCAGAAGCTGGGGAGGGCGAGGGGTGCTGGCGTGCCAAGGAACAATGGGCCCCCAACCCCTTCCGGCCCATTGCGTGAGAAGGAGCTGCCGGAAGGAAACGCCTCCCAGTGGGACAGGCCACTACCTCCCCCATGCCTGCTCCAGGGAAGTCTGGAGACCCCCCATGTTGCAGGAGGGGGCCTCTCACTCTGCAGCATTCTGTCCCTACCACCTGCACAGGCTTCCCTGCCCTCTCCTCCGGAGGCATTCCTGACCCCTCCCCCAGGCTGATTTGGGCCCTAGCAAGAGAGAATTGGGGGCCCAGTTCTCAAGAATCTTGGTGCACTGCTGGAGCGGCCTGGCAGAGCCAGCTGAGTGAGTGAGTGAGTGAGGACAGCAAGCTGGTCCAGTTCCCGGGAATGACCAGGGACCTGGAGCTGAGCCAGGAAAGATGAAAGAAGGTTCCAGCTCACATTCAGCCAGAACTCCTACCCTGTGGAGAGAGACTGGGTCAGGACACTAGAAATCTCCAGCGGATAGGGCACACTGCAGGCCAAGATGACTGTACCCTGAAAGTCTTTCCAACACTCACAAACACCTTTGCCTACACCCCAATTTTTTCTCTCTGCTAATTCACCCTCAGTCCAGATAAGTCCACTGCCTCCACTCCAGGGGGTCACAGAGGCTGGGGTGGGAGAGGGCAGCTGGAGCTGGAGCACTGTGCTGACACTATCCCATGCCCACCCCTGACGTCCCAGTGGGTTCATGCCAGGTGGGGTGCTGACCCCCTGGCTCTGGGCAAGTCACACCCCCTGAGTCTCACTTCCCCCTCCCTGTGTATGGGGAGCGGATTGGATCAGACCATTCCAGAGCCTCCTGGCCTGGGGCGTGTCAGGGACACTACCCCCAACAAGGCCTTGCTCAGGGTTTGGGTGGAGTTGCGGTCAGCCTGAGTGCAGCCATATTTGGCACCTCGTTCTGGGCAGGATCTTCACTCCCCTCTCCCGGGAGCTGGCATCACCAGGTCCGGGCCTCCAGGATCTCAGGTGTGACCACCGCCAGCAAGCATTGTAGGAGAAAGAGCTTTGTGTATCAGGATGACAGCTGCCTCTCCACACCCACCCCCACCTCGGAGGAAGCGCGAATCTGGGGACTGAGCGACTCCTCAATTCCCACGGCAGGAAGGACTCTCGGGCACGTGAGCCAGCAGCTCCCTGGGCCCCGAGGGCGCGAGAGATGACAGGCACACCTGCAAACACACGCCTGGCCGCAAGCACGCACATACCTGGCTGTCGTGCTGATCCATCTGAACGTAACACCTGGCAAACTCACGCACACCTCTACACCTGACCACTCCAGGCCCAGCTAGTCCATGCGCACGCACCCATTGAGAGTGGGTGTCCCCACACCTGCAGCCTTGTACACATAGCTCCAGGGCTGGTGTTTCATGGGCATGCCCACCCCTACTCCCCGCTGACATTATTGGCTGGGCCATGCCAGGAACTGCGTCTGCCTGTGAACCCCACACCACCTCTGCTTTGGAAATTCAGAGGATGCTAGAGGTGTGGCAGGGCTTGGAGGGTAAACCCCATACAGGGCCCCAGGTTAACAGTGAGGTCTAGAGCCGGGGGGCCATGACCAAGCAGTGAGTGTTCTCAGTAACACTCATTCCAGGAGTTCATATTTAAAGGGAACATTTCAAATCAGTTGCCTAACTTTGATCACTGTGCTTGTGTACAAAGCACAGTCGCTGGGAGGTGCAATAAAGGGAACATTTCAAATCAGTTGCCTAACTTTGATCACTGTGCTTGTGTACAAAGCACAGTCGCTGGGAGGTGCAATAAAGGGAACATTTCAAATCAGCAAATAAGGTACATGCTGGAGGTACTGCAGGTTTGATTCCAGACCATTACAATAAAGCGACCATTGCAATAAAGCAAGTCACACGAGTTTTTGGTTGCTCTGTGCATTTTAAAGTTGTTTATTAAGTGTGCAATAGTGTTGAGTCTGAAAAATTAACACATACTTTAATTTTAAAATGTGTTATTGCTAAAGAAGGCTGGTCAAAATCTGAGCCTAGATTTTTTTGCTGGTAGAGGGCCTTACTTCTGTGTCAATGGCTGGATGGTGGTAGCTGAAGGTTGGGGTGGCTGTGGCAAGTTCTTAAAATAAGACAATAAAATCTGCCACGTCAGTGAGACTCTTCTTTTCACAAGAGGCTTCTCTTGAGGTATAGTAATGCTACTTGATAGCACTTTATCCACATTAGAACTTGTTTCAAAATTGGGTCAATCCTCTCAAATCCTTGCCACTGTTTTATCAACTAAGTTGATGTCATATTCTAAGTCCTTTGCTGTTATTTCAACAGTGTTCACAGCATCTTCACCAGGATTAGAATCCATCCTGAGAGCCCTCCCTGGTGGCACAATGGTTAAAGCGCAGCACCATGAAGCTATCCACAGCCACTGCAGCAGTAGTTCAATCCCTGGCCAGGAAACTGACCCACATGGCACAGCAGACCTCTCCTGGCTCACATGCTGCTCCCCTCAGCAGTGTTTCACTCGATCCGCCTGTTCTGCTCCCCACTCTGTCTCTGGTGAATCCTTTCACCCCCCGCATCTCTGGCTTGCACCCCAGTTCTTGCATGTATGTATAAATAAGTAAATCTTAAAAAAAAAAATCCGTCCTGAGAAACTACTGTCTTTGCTTGTCCACAGGAAACAACTCTTCTGTTCAGATTTGATCTTGAGACAACAGGAATTCAGTCACATCTACAGTCTCCACCTTTAAGTCTGGTTCTTGCTGTTTCCACCCCACCTGCAGTGACCATAATAAGGAAGAGATTTGAGACAGTGTGAGTCACCGAGATGAGACACAAGGACATGAAGTGAGCACAACAAGCTGTGGAGAATTGGTGCTGGTAGACTTGTGTACAAAGCACGGTGGCTGTGAGGTACAATAAGGCAACATTCCATCCAATGAGGTCTGCCTGCACATTCTTGAATAAATAATACTGGAACAATGGGTATCTACTTCTCTCCTATCACCAAAATAAATTCAAATGGATCAAAATTTACATGGCAATAATTAAACCATTAAAGGTCAAAACAACACAACTGATTTTTTTTTAAAGATTTATTTATTTGTACATACAGAACTGGGGTACAGGCCAGAGATGTGGAGGGTGAGTAGATTCACCAGAGACAGAGTGGGGAGCAGAACAGGCAGATCTACGAAGTACACTGCTGAGGGGAGCAGTGGGCGGGTCAGGAGAGGTCTGCCACGCCATGTGGTCACCTCCGGGGCAGGTGGGAATCGAACTCATGCGGAAGTGGTTTTAGCTTCTCAGTGCTGTGCTTTAACCCGCTGCACCACAAGGGAGGGCCCTAACTGATTTTTTTTTTAAGATTTATTTATTTATGTTTACAGAACTGGGGTATAGGCCAGAGGTGTGGTGGGTGAGAGAATTTATCAGAGACAGGTGGGGAGCAGAACAGGCAGATCGACTGAAATACATTGCTGCGGGCAGCAGTGGGCAGGTCAGGAGAGGTCTGCTGTGCCATGTGGGTCAGTTCCCTGGCTGGGGATTGAACTCGTGCTGCAGTGTGGTGCTTTAACCCGTCGCACCACCAGGGAGAGCCCACAACTGATTTTTTAATAACCAGAGTAGAAAATTTTTCTGACTTTGATAAAAGTGCAAAAACTACAAGACTGATTGTACTGGGTACTCTCTCGTGGCGCAAGGGGTTAAGTCCCAGCACTATGAAGCTCTCAGTAGCCGCTGCTGAATTCCTTCCATCCCCAGCCAGGGAGCTGACCTGCATAGTATGGCAGACCTCTCCTGACCCACCGCTGCTCCCCTCAGCAGTGTACTTCATTGATCTGCCTGTTCTGCTCCCCGTTCTGTCTCTGGTGAATCCTCTCACCATCACCACCACCCCGCATCTCTAGCTTGCACCCCAGCTTTTGTATGCATAAATAAATCTTTAAAAAAAAAAAAAGGTCGATTCTATCACATACAGATATATCAATATATCATTCCTTCATTTAAAAGAATCTTAGGCAAAGTCAAAAGCCCTATAACAAGTACATGCTACAGAGCTGCCCCAGGTCCCTCCCAACCCTGCTATCCAGCATGAGAAGGAACCTTATTTACATGCTCCCTTCCCTCTGGTTTCTAGTTGGGTTCATGGAACTGAAGCTGCCATGGGAGAGAGGGGGTGTATCCACTCAGGCATCCCTCCTCCACTTGCTGCTCTCTCTCTCTCTCCACACTCCTCCAGCCACACCCTTCAGGCAACTGAACCCTCAAAAAAACCTTATTCTCCACCTACACCTTTGTAAATATCCGTGTATTAAACTTTGCTTGCATTAAATTGATTTGAGCACATGTACCGCTAGAACCTTGCATGGTATAGATAAACGTTAATTTTCTTATATGCAAGTAGTTTCTATAATCCAATAAAAACAGACAAAGGATAGAACAGCTAACAGAAGAGGAAAATACAAGCTAATTTTAGATTATAAAGAGATGCGTGGCCTCACTTATAAGAGAAATGGAACTTAAATCTAAACTGACATGCAATTGACAAGGGTTTTGAAAAATGACATTCATATTCATTATTGATAAACGTGACTTCTAGACAACAGGAAACCTCTAAAAATGAGTTGTAATGAGAGTTATGAAGAGACAAAGATGGATAATGACTTCAAGGTAGGCTTCTCAAAGGAGACAGAATTAAATAGGAACAGTGGAAGAAAAAGAATTCTGGGCAGAAAGACTGATATGTGCAAAGGCCCTGGAGGCAGGAAAAGGCTGATTGTGTGTACTTGGGCAAATTACCACCCCTCTCAGGGAAGGCACCTCTCAACTGTGAAATAACTCCATGTTAGAGATGGGGAGGCTTAGAAAGGGGAGATGGCTTCCCCAGGAGAGCCATCAGCCATACTGGTACTTTGATCTTTTGGGGCCAGAAACCCAGAATTATTCCAGCATTTGGGATCACAGCAACCAGGAGCCAAGATAAAGATGGAAGAAGTTGGCAACTCTCTTAGTTCTGCCCACCCTCCCCACCATCTCAGGGACCAAGGGGGGAAATCAGAGGCTGCATATATGTGCCATGCACACACACATGTGCCATGTACACACACATGTGCCGTGAGCACCAAACCCAGAGCACAGCTGGCTAGCTGAGCTGATGACGGGCACCACAGGCCTGCAGTCTGACCCTCTTCTCCTTTGCTCCAGCCTTTGAGATGGGCCCCTTTCAAAATGCTGCTGATTTGTACCAGACCTCCTCATGCACATTTGCGTGTACCCTGTGTATCTTCAAGTTCAGGCGGGTGCATTCTCCAGAGGTGCATTCCTGGCCTGACCTGGTTCCCATTTTCCTCATCGCATCATGAGAAGTTAATCTTCACAATCCTATGGAGATGTGCATTATTATTTACCCTTTGAACAGATGAGGAAACTGAGGACCAGACACATCATGCAAATTTGCAAGTAAATGACAGAGGAGTGACTTGAATGCTGGCTCGTGGGATGGGATGGCAAAGCTCCTCCCCTCAGCTGAACACTAGATGAACATGCAAAGGATAAAAGAAGCAGCAAATCGGCCCTCCCTGGTGGTGCAGCGGGTTAAAGCACAGCACTGAGAAGCTAAAGTCACTTCACCATAAGTCCGATCCCTGTCTGCCCTGGAAGTGACCCACATGGCACAGCAGACCTCTCCTGACCCGCCCGCTGCTCCCCTCAGCAGTGTACGTGGCCAGTTGGCCTGTTCTTCTCCCCGCTCTGTCTCTGGTGAATCCTCTCACTGCCTCTGCACCTCTGGCCTATGCCCCAGTTCTGCATGCATAAATAAATAAATCTTTAACAGAAAAAAAAAAGAAGAAGAAGAAGCAAATCTCATGCCACAGGTGGGGAAACTGAGGTCCAAAGAAGCACCTTGAAGGCAGGTGTATGGCAAGACCAAAATCTCAGTGGTCATTCTGCGCAGCCAGATCCCTCCCAGTTTCCCAGTTGTCCCACCCCCAGGGCTTCAGGACCCCCTCCTGCTCCTGCCTGGCTCCACACAGCTGGGCAGGTCATAGGAGAGAGGGTAGGATGCTTCCTTTGCTGCCTCAGGATCTGGCTGATCTGGACCCCAAGGAGGTCCTGGCTCTGCTCTGTATCCCAGGGATGCAGCCGATGAGTCTCACCAGGGGTCTCCTCCCCTCCCAAGCTGCCTCTATCTCCTGCCCAAAAGGCAGGAGGGAGGGAGGGGTGGAGTGTGCCTGGGCTGAGCCAGTGCAGAACCTGGGGGTTAGCTTCCTGGGAGAGAAGTGAGCACACCCCTAACCCCACCCACGCTGCTTTCCTACACACTCCATTGAGCCCCAATGTGCAAGGCCTATTCCCTGGAGGGGTGTGCACGTACAGGCTCCAGAAAGCCAGCACCACGGTCCACACACGCCACCCAGGCGCCGGTGGCAGGGACCCCTCCCCCAACCCCACAGAGCCCACCTGCTCCTCCCCAGGCTTGAGGTGCCACTTGGGGGCCAGCACTGCCCTGAATGACTGCACTGTGCCTGCTTCCTCCACCATGCTACAGAGGAGAGGGAATCAGCTGGAAAGCTTTCCAGACATGGGCTACCAATGTAGTCCAGAAAGTCTGACTAAAAGGGGGAAAAAAACTTTCCCAGGAGCACGATTCATCATTGTCGAAAGGAAATCTTCCCACTTTGCCCACTGCCCCCCCAAAAAAGTCAGGCTATGACCTGGGGGAGGAGGGGAGCAGTGACCCTTCTTCCCGCACCTCCCAAGATGATCCATTCCGCGCCCCTCTTCCCTCTTCAGCCTCCCCTCCCGCCCACACTCCTAGGCCCTGGGCTGGGTGGGATCTGTCTCCATCCACCTGGGAGCGGGAGCAGAAGGCAGTCTGGGCCGCCCCCTCGTGGCCACTCACAGAAGTACACGCAGCCGTTGGTGTTCACCTGCAGGCTGCGGGGTCCCATGTTAAACAATCCAAGGAAAAGTGTATGTTTTGTAAATGCAACTTCAAGACAAATGTCAAGTCCTTTATACTCAGAAATTCTGGAGAAGGGACATAATGATCAGAGGGCTCACCCACACCCTCCACCCTCTCCCCATCATTCCCTGGCCTGGTCTTTACCTGAAGAAATCCCTTGTCCAACTTGCTGCTAGTTCAATCTCTGTTCTTTTATTTCCACGGAAAGGGAACTCATTACCCCCAAGACTGACTCATTGTCTTTTTTTTTTTAACTAAAAATTTTTAAAGATTTAGTTATTTATTTATGCATACAGAACTGGGGGTATAGGCCAGAGGTGCAGGGGCAGTGAAAGGACTCACCAGAGACAGAGTGGGGAGCAGAACAGGCTGATCGATGAAGTACACTGCTGAGGGGGGCAGTGGGTGGGTCAGGAGAGGTCTGCGGTGCCATATGGGTCACCTCTGAGGCCAGGGATCAAACTCGCACTGCGGCTGCGGCCAGCTTGCTGTACTGAGGACTCCTTACCCATTGCGCCACCAGGGAGGGCTCTTTTGTCTTTTTTTTTTTTTAATTGAGGTAATGTTGGTTTCCAAAAATATGTTTTAGAGGTGTAGGCTCACACTTCTTCGAATATAAGTCACCACACCACCCCCACAACCAAAATACCAATAAACCTCGACCACAGTCCACTGGACCTTCCTCCACCTTTGTCCCCACCCCCACCCCACTCTGGTAACCTCAATTCTGCTGTTAGAGTTGAAGGGTTTGTTTTGGTTTGGTTGTGTCTGCCCTTTGTTCTATTTGTTTATTTTCTATATATGAGTGAAACCATCTACTATGTCTTTCTCTTTCTGACTTATCTCACTTAGCATCATTCCTCTCCAGCTCCATCCATGGCAAGAGTTCATCTTTTTGACAGTCGAGTAATATTCCATGGTGTCTATGCCACATCTTTATCCACTCACCTGTCACTGGGTAGTTAGGCTCTTTTCATATCTTGGCTATTGGAAATAATCCTGCATGGACACACTTGTCCATTATTTTTTCAAATTAGAGTTTTTATATTCTTCCAGTGGATCCCCAGGAAAGATATTGCTGGATCATAGGATAGATCTATTTTAATAATTTAGGAAACCTCTGTACCGGGCTAGACCAGTCTTCATTGAAGGTTCTTTTTTCTCCTCATCCTCATCAATGCTTGTTTCTGGTATTTTTTAAAGACTTATTTACGCATACAAGAGCTGGGGTACAGGCCAGAGGTGCGGGGGGTAAGAGGATTCACCAGAGACAGAGTGAGCAGAACAGGCAGATCTACTGAAATACACTGCTGAGGGGAGCAGTGGGTAGGACAGGAGAGGTCTGCTGCGTCATGTGGGTCAGCTCCCTGGCTGGGGTTTGAATTCGTGCTGCAGTGGCTGCAGATAGTGTTACAGTGCTGCGCTTTGACCCTTGCAGCAGGTGCCTTGTGCCAGCAGGGAGGCCCCTCCAGTATTTGTTATATGGCCATTCTCACAAGTGCAAAGTGGCATTCTATTGCTGACCCACCTGCTGTGCTAAGAGTCCACCTAGGACTCTCACATTGCTCACCTGCTTGGAGCAAGTGGTGAGCAAATGAGGACGACAGGTGCACTGACAGGTGCACAGAGATGGCAGCAGCCAGTTCTACAAGGTCCTGCACCCCAAGCCCCTACTTCTCAGGGGTTCTGAATTCAAAGGAATTAAGTCCTAGAAAATTGGTGGGGTCTGGAGTCCAGCTTGAGAATCAGCTAAAGTTCCCTGAACACATGCTCTCTGTGCCCCCTCCCTGTGCTCACAACACTGGGGTGGTGTGTGTTCACACCCACGAGCAGATGAGACAGGGGCGCCGAGGACAAGTCATTCACCCAGCATAACACCGTCATTTGCAGAGCTGGCTTTGACCTCAGGCTCACTGATAGTTCTTGCGGAATTCCCTGTGCCAACACATGACGTCTGCCTTCAAAGATCCAGGGCAAACTATGAAGCAGGAAGTCTCACCCAGTCTGTCCCCTCATGTCCTCCTTCCCAGACCTGCCTCTCTGCTTCTCACTTTGGGGTTCAGGATCATCTGCCAGACTGTCCTGTCCAGTTTCCAGAAGAGAGCTGCAACCACAGCTCCCTGTGTCTCCATGGAGGGCTGCAGACAGGACACAAACATCTCCTCCAGCCCTCAGCCCCTGGGCCCTATGGCCCAGGACCTCTGAAACTGCTGTTTAAGAACACCCCCACTGGGACATGATAAAAACCACAGGCTTTGGGGGTGGCTCTGCTCAGAGTTTGGTGTGGCTCTAAAAATCATCCTCTATACAGCTCCCTTGCCACATGGGTAAGATCAGATGCTACTGCTCTCCTATAACAGTTAACGATCACATGAAACCAAATGTATAAACACCCAGCACATAGCAGATGTTCGACAAAGACTTAGTCTTGCTCTTATTATTTCACAAAATCCCAGCAATTCTGAGGTCATTCCAGGTGTCAGGAGTGGTGGGGTGGGGCAGTGTGCTGATGGCCTTCGGATCCAAGGTGGGTGACCCTGGGGCATCCTGGCAGCCAGGTGCAGATGTGGCTATCCCCCTCACCTCATCTTTAAAAGCCCTTCCAGAGGCCTCTCTGGTGGCACAGAGGTTAAAGCCTAACCTACCAAGCTACCTCCAGCCGCTGCAGCATGAGTTCCATCCCCTGACAGCGAGGCGATCCACATGGCACAGCAGACCTCTCCTGTCTCCCCTGTTGTTCCCCTCAGCAGTGTATTTCAGTGGATCTGCCTGTTTTGCTCCCCACTGTCTCTGGTGAAGCCTCTCACCCACAGCACCTCTGGGGATACACCCCAGTTCTTGTATGCATAATTAAATAAAAAATCTTAAGGTCTCTCCCTGGTGGCACAACGGATTAAAGCACCACATTATGAAGTTCTCTGAAGCCACTGCAGCAAGAGTCCGATCCCCAGCCAGGGAGTTGACCCACATGGCATGGAAGACCTCTCCTGGCCCGCCCGCTGCTCCCCACTTCGTCGATCTGCCTGTTCTGCTCCCCACTCTGTCTCTGGTGAATCCTCTCACCCACCGCACCTCTGGCCTATATCCCAGTTCTGCATGTATAAGTTAATAAATCCCAAATAAATAAATAAATAAACAAACAAATAAATCTTTAAAAAGGAAAAGCCCTCCAGGGCTGGATAGGGGCCACTGAGGGTGCTTGCTGAAAGGGCTGGTTTCTGCTGCTTGGCATTTTGAAAGAGCCCTTGTCTTCTCCTCTTCCAGCAGCCCTCAGTCCCTGTTGAGAGGGTCCAGGTCCTGGGACACGATTCCCTCCAGGCTTCTAGTGGTCAGCCTCTTCCAAAGCAGGCACGTGTCTTTCTCTAGGGTTGGCCCTGAAGCAGAGGGTGAAAGCCCCACAGGGTGACTGTTATCACCTCCCCTTCCCTTGAGTCTGCACTTTAGCCACCAGGAGGCGATGTCCCCCCTCAGACCTGAAGCACCCACAGGCCTGCCCATGAAAGACCAAGCTGACTAAAAGGAGAGAGCAAGTCATCAGGGGAGAGCCAGACGAAGACAATGGCCTTTGTCCAGTTGCTGCTAGAAGCAGACCCTTCCCACGCAGGACCTCAGCTCATCCTCCCGCTGCCACGATCGGAGCGGCGTCCGCGGGCGCCAGACCAGCTCCAAGTCACAAAGAACAGCAGCTCACACACGTTATACCGCTTTTCCGGCCAGACGCACCGCCTAACTGACTGCACCACAAGCTCAGGAGAGCCCCCAGCCACTCCCAAACTTTGGTCCTGTTACCCCAAACCCGAACACAATCCTCCATTCCTTCAACCTACCCCAGGTCCCTGTCAAGCGCCTGAGATCCAAGTGCCAGGATTCAGCAGACCTGCCTTCCCGCAAGGCTGTCTCAGCATGAGTGGCCCACATGGAGGCATGCTGGGGACTGGCTACACCACCACGGCTGGGGTGTGGGGGAGGCAGGATCAGTGGTTTGGGTGGGGACTGGAAGCGAGTCTTTGGGAGCGTAAGAGGGTTGGTCTTTCAACCAGAACTGGCCCTGGAGGGAAAGAGGTGACTTGGACCTCCAGAGACCTGCGTCTGTCAGGAGAGCACCCCTGGAGACCCAGAAGTTGAGGGTAAAGGCCCAAGAAGATGGGGGGCGGGCAACAGGAAGTCAGGCTGAGACCTATGGCAGGATGACAGCCAGACCCCAAGAAGGCAGTGACTCACTCGTGCGGATACAAGCAGCAAGGGGCAAGAACAAAGCTGGCCAAGGACAGAGCCCAAATAGTTAATCAGTCACTGTCTGAGTTCTTCACCTGAGCACAGATTTGCAAGACCACCCAGCTTCAGAAAACAACAATAATGGGATTTATCTGACAAACCAGGGAAAAACAGTCACCACAGCAAAAATGGCCGTTTACCTCACCTGAAGTAGTGTCCGGTGTTTTCAAGTCTTAAACATAAGTAGCTAAGATGGCTTCTTCCCACCCCTGAGGACAAGGCACTCCTCTCCTGGACAATAGGCCACGCACCCAAGATGGGTGTCTTCCTGCCACTGCAGACCTGGAGCACATGCCAGTCAGACTATAGGCTGGTATCCAAGTCATGAAGACAGCAGAAGACAAAACAGGAGATGCTCCCAGAGCTGCTGAGACGCCCCAGTGTAACCCCAGACAAGTGACACTCAAAACAGCAGCTGATTTTCTTTTTAAAGATTTATTTATTTATGCATACAGAACAGAGGTATATTTCAGAGTTGCAGGGGCGGTGAGAGGATTCACCAGAGACAGAGTAGGGAGCAGAACAGGCTGACTGACGAGGTACACTGCTGAGGGGAGCAGTGGGCAGGTCAGGAGAGGTCTGCCTCGCCATGTGGGTCAGCTCCAGGGCCGGGGATCGAACTCATGTGGAAGTGGCTTTAGCTTCTTAGTGCTGTGCTTTAACCCGCTGCGCCACCAGGGAGGGCCCTGATGTTTTATTTATAATAGGAAAGACATGGAATCAACCAAAATTCCCAAAAGTAGATGACTGGATTAAAAAGATGTGGCACATATACACGATGGAATATTATTACTCAGCAACCAAAAAGATAAATTCATGCCTTTTGCAGCAGCATGGATGGAGCTGGAAAGGATCATGTTTAGTGAAATAAGCCAGAAAGAAAAAGAAGAATACCGGATGGTTTCACTCATAGCAGAAGCATAAAGGACAAGGGGGGAAATAATAATAATAATGAACAACTGTATAACAGAGACATTTTACGGGGGTGAAGTAGGGAAAGGGATCGGAAATGGGGGGAGAAGTACATGGGAGTATAGTGATGGCACAAGGTGATTTGGTGATGGGAAGCCTGTGGGGATTACAGCTGAGATGGAAAAAGGCACAAAATGATGTAAAAATAAACAATTATATTAACAAACAAAAAACAGCAGCTGCAGAAGCCAAAGGACCCAACCCAACAACTGGCCCCACTCACACAGCTCAGCAAGGCATGAAGCTCCAGGTGGAGCTTCCCCTTCCCCTTCCCTGCCAGGCTGTCACAGCAGCAAAGCCAGGAACAGTGTCAGTCGCTTGGCTATTCACAAAGCCTCTGAACTTTTCCTCTCTAAAGTTCGCTGCTGGAGGCCTCTCAAAATCCTTCTGAGGCCTGCACCAGCCTTCTGGAAAATCAGCGCAGTGGGAGCCAAAATCACTGACCCCGGGATCACTGAATATCCCAAAAACAATGAATCCCAAATGCTGAATCCTAAACAACAAATTCTCAGCTGCTGAATCTGGACCACTGAATAATATCGGCTGCTTTGGCCCTTATATTTCTTATCAGTAGCTCCACCCCAAAATGCCATACTTTTTATCATTTTCCCTGGGCTTATCTATCCTCGCCAGCAACCCCCTGCGGGAGCACCACCTGTAATCATCTTTGGCTTCAGCCACCTGTTACAACGCAACTTGAGTTTACAGGTACAGGCAGTGTGCCCTGTGAGAGACAGGAAAAGGAGCTAATCTCTGTCCTCAGAGAGCTCTCTCCACCCCGACACCCACTCTTACTGTGTGAACTCTGAGGGGCTATCACCAAAGGGAAGGGCTACTTCCTTTCAGATCCCCTGGGGCCTCACCCTGTCTCAGTGATGGCTTCTGGAAGCTCCTCAGCTCAGGGCAGGCCCTTCCCTGCCCAGCCCCACCCCACGCTTAACCCAGGGAGGCATCTCTCAAAGCTTCTTGATCTCTGCCAGGGACAGGTGTCAATGTACAGGCTTGTTCAACGCCTGGGTAAGAGGCTTTGCATACAATTTGCAAACTCTTGGCCACAAGGTCCCCACACCCAACCGCCTTCCTTTGGAAGCCATAGCAGGTAGCCTCCTGCTTCTGCTCCTTACTGGCCCTAGCAAGGCCACTTTGCCAAACTTTATACCCCATAGAACCCCAGGAACCCTATTCTCACTTCCCCCATGCAGAAGCCAGAAAAGCACTGACTAGAGCAGCTGGGTCTTCTGGATGGAAGGTGGTCTGGCTCAGAGATGACCCCTGGCAGGTGAAGGGAGGCTCAGAGGGGAAGGGGCAGCATGAGAGAGGCCTGTGAGCCCAGGTACCTGGACGTTGAGAAGCTCTGGCCCTGACCTTCCCGCAGTCCTAGTGCCTGAAAGCAGCCAACATGCCTTCCTTCAAGGGAGGGTTTTGCTTCGTCAGCCAACATGCAGCTGCAGGCTCCAGAATAGACAGAAGCTTCGGGGAGCCTGACACCTAGAGGACCACAGGGAAAGGTCTGCGTGGCTCAATTTGTTCTGGAGCCAGAGACAAATGTTCACCTCACAAGGATGTCTTGAGCCCAAGCACGGTGCTCAGCTGGGAGCTGTGTGGCCTCAGGTTAGCTTTATAAATGTGAGGTGGGTCCCTCATTCCTATTTGGGAGACAAGGAAACTGAGGCTGAGAAAGGCTAAGTGGCTCTTGCTTATGTTATACAGCTTAAGGACTCTACCCCAGAAGCTGTTAAAACAAATTGGGTAAGAATCATGAGGGGGCTTCTGGGGTCCTTCCTCTCCCACCCAGGAGCTAGATTCTCCTCAGCGAATCCTTCAGTTTTCTGATCACAGGATAGAAATAATAATGACACTCACCTCCTGGACAGAAACTGGGAGGACCAGATGAAGCTGAAGACACATGAAGTGCTAGGACAGGTCTGGCATGCTGGAGCTCATATTAGTGTGACGGTGATGATGAGGAAGAACCGAAATTTCCACCACTCATGCATTCAGCCAAAACCCAAATACCCAGTTTCAGCCTCTAGAAGCAGACAGAAGAACAGCACCCTCAGGCCGTCATTGTGAGAATGCTGAGAAGTGCACCCCAATTTGAGGGGCTAACCAGAAGGCAGTAATGCAGTCTGGGTTTGGGAAGTCCCTGACTGGCGAGCAGGCTGAAGGTCCGAGAGGGTCAACTTGTGGTCTGTGTGGAGAGGTCTCCCCTGCAGCACCCACCCCCGTCCCCCCATCCCATCTCCCTGGCTCACTCCCTGAGGGCCCCTGCCTCGGCCCCTCCCTTAGTCTGAATTTCCAGACTTGGCTAGTGCCCTGTGAGAGACAGGAAAAGGAGCTAATCTCTGTCCTCAGAGAGCTCTCTCCACCCGACACCCACTCTTGCTGTGTGAACTCTGAGGGGCTATCACCAAAGGGAAGGGCTACTTCCTTTCAGATCCCCTGGGGCCTCACCCTGTCTCAGTGATGGCTTCTGGAAGCTCCTCAGCTCAGGGCAGGCCCTTCCCTGCCCAGCCCCACCCCACGCTTAACCCAGGGAGGCATCTCTCAAAGCTTCATTTCTCCCACCAGAAAATGCAGCTCCTGCCCACCCTACCCTGGCCCTTCCTTCAGGGCCCAGTCCTAGGAAGAGCCGGATACTTCCCACCCCCTGAAGTCACTGGTGTCCCCCAAATCACTGGCCCAGCTGTGTGCATGCCTCTACATATACATACCTGAGCACACACTGTCTGCCTGTAGCCAGAGAAGAGCGCTTCCTGCTCCCCACTAACAGTGATATATAAAAACAGAGAGCCCCAGGGCCCTCCCTGGAGGCACAGTGGGTTAAAGCACAGCACTGAGAAGCTTAAGTCACTTCCGCATGAGTTCGATCCGCGCCTGCCCTGGAGGAGATCCACATGGCGTGGCAGACCTCTCCTGACCCGCCCGCTGCTCCCCTCAGCAGTGTATTTCAACAGTCAGCCTGTTCTGCAACCCACTCTGTCTCTGGTGAATCCTGTCACCACTCCTGCACCTCTGGCCTGTACCCCAGTTCTGTATGCATAAATAAACAAATCTTAAAAACAAAAACAAAAACAGAGAGCCCCATGCCCAGGCGGCTTCCTGGAGGACAACAGCCAGGCTACTCAGAGTCTACCCAGAGCTGTGAACTACCCAGCTCAGACAGCCCCCTGCCCCAGGGAGGAGGTTCAGAAGTCCCCAGGGAGCACAGGAGGCCCTTCTGGCTCTGCCCTCCACCCCTTTCTGGACTCTCTCCATCTCCTGTCATCCCAGCTCAACGCCTTCCAGCTCAGGGCCCTGCCCTGTTCTCCCCCCTGCCTGTCTCCAGGTGTCTCTCCTCCTACAGCACCATGAGGAGAACACCTCTGCTCTGCACCCACATCACTTCACATCCCTCCTGGTAACTCTCATCACCCAGTTGGACATCTGTGCTGCCCCCTCCGACATTCCAAGAAGGCAGAGACTGAGGGGGAGAAAACTGTGCCAAAGAGAGTAGCACCTGGACCATTTGCAGGGATCCCAGGTAACCAATTCATATCTCAGACTTGACTCTGTGAGGTGGCTCCAAGGAGAAGCCAAATTTAGGGTCCCAGAACCCACGACCTTTGAGGTCAAGACCCAGCCAGTTAACCCCAATGGCATGGTGGGGGCAGGCCTTGTAGGCAGACAGCTTCCAGCTACAAGGCAGGGAGTGTCCAGCCCCTTGGCTGGGTCACCATCACTGACAGCACTAAAACTGCAAAGTCACCACTCAGACTTCTGCTGTTATGTCAGAAGCAAAGTCTAACTGCCTAGGAAATCCCCTTAGAGCAAAGGAGGGAGGAGGGGAGAGATCAGACCTTAATCTAAGATTTAAAAAATGCTTGTGGGTCCTGTGCCACGGCTCCTTGAGTCTTTATTAGCTGGATGCGCCCCACTACGGCCTCACAGCCAAGCAGCGGCTGGCATTGAGATGGCTGTGCCCCAGGCTTTCTTCCGGTTTCTGTCCTGCCCTAGGGACACAGTCCCAGGCATTGGTTAGGTCTCCTTGGCCGCCTTTCTACAGCTTGGACCCCTCTGCCCACCTCCACAGGTCAGTGAGACACTGCAGAGGAAGTGGCTTTGCTATCAGGCCCGAGTGACCCCAAAGACCCCTTGTGCACTTGGTGCCACTGCCTCCCAGATATCCCCAGGTGCTATGTCATGCCAGTGCCATCTCTAGACTTCTTTCCAGGTGACCACTGCTTCTCTACGCCACAACCTCTAAAGGAGCTTCAGTCCCTTGCTGCCTGGCAGGGGATCTCCAGTGGGGATGGCGACCCCCAGGCAGAGAGCCGCTGGTGCTCTAGCAAGGGGAGTCTGCCCACCCGCCTGCTCCTGCTCCGTGGCTGCTCACAGACAGCTCAGCCAGAGCACCTGCTCTGCAGGAAGTACAAGGGGACTTTGCTGGAAATCTGCCTTTAATCTTGGCTTCCTGTTTTGTGCCCTGGGGGACCGCCCAGACAGTCTGAGTTTCAAACTATTTCACACCAGCTTCTCTAAACTGTCATCAGAAAGCAAACAGGCTGGGGGAGGGGAGGAGGCCTGGTGGAAGAAGAGGAGGTCCTTCCCTGCCCTGCCCCTCTACACCCCCTCTGTCCTGGCCCTCAGGGAGCACTGAGGCCTGAACTTCTGGATGCTGGAGATGGAGGAGTGAGCTAGAACGCCACAGTTTGTGCCCAAGAGGGTAAATGACCAGGACAATTAAACACCATGATGTGAAGTCACTGAGTGCTTGACGGGGGTTGCAGACAGTGCTCCACACAAAGGCGCTAAAGATCTGCACTTCTGACCAACCACCAGTGGGCCTCGTTGGAGCAGATCATCCAAACACAGGCAGGGACGCTCACATCCTCAGCCTCCAGCTTCTCCCCTTTTCTCCATTCTTCCATGCAGGGACAAGTCCCCAGCCTGGGAAAGGGAGCCCTGGAACCACCTAGCTGAGAGGGGTCTCCTCTCAAACTTCCTCCCACACCCTAACACCCAAGGTTCCTTCTTTGAAGATTTCCTTTCCAGGAGTCTCCTGAGTTGGGAGGCTGTTTGGTGCTCAAGGCTGTGTTGGTCCCAAGACCGAAAATCCAGTCCTGTGGGTGAGATCCTGGGGAAGTGCTTTATGTTCCCAACCTCGGTGGCCTGGTCTGTAAAGCAAATGGGGCTCCGACTTGACATCTCCACGTCTCTCAGGTGTTTTAAACTCAATTTGTCCAAAATCCAGCTCTTGGGGGTTAGTGGCACCCTGTCTCTCTCCCGGGCCCTTGTACCTCAGACAAGAGCACCGTTTTCCAGTTACGCCAACCGTATATGGGTGTGGGCCTGCTTTCTCCTGTGGTCTCACCCCATAAACAGCCCCTCACCAAGAGCTTCCCAGAGTTCACCCATCATCACTGGCTGCAAAGGCCTCCTCTCTGGTCTTCTGACCTTCACGTAATCATGTCACTCCCCTGCTTAAAATCCCCTAGGCCGCCCACTGTTCATGTAATAAATCCAAACCCACGCCACCAAATCCCTGGCTTACACACCCTTGCTCTCACACTACTCTCCTTGGCTTGCAGGTCTCGTCACCTTGGCCTTCTGGCTACTCCTCAAGGAGCAGATCATCCTTGCCTGTCTGCCTCAGAGCTCCGTCCTCCATCAAGCACTCAGTGACTTCACATCATGATGTTCAATTGTCCTGGTTATTTACCCTCTTGGGCAAGAACTGTGGTGTTCTAGCTCACTCCTCCATCTCCAGCATCCAGAACAGTGTGTAACCCTTAGTCAGTGCGCTATAAGTAAGTATTGAGAGAGTGGAGGAATGGACGGTGTGTTTGGAAGCTCACTGGCTCTTACATGAGAGGGTAAGAAGCCCTGTGGGCAGGGTGCATCATTGATGTGTGGGGTTCAGGAAAGTGAACACATTTATTTCACTCTGTCATGAAGAGCAGAAGCAAGGCCTCTAAAGTTCACGCTCTGGGCAGCATGGCAAACCCAAGAGGGAAAGTTAAATCTATTTGGGGTAATGGAAGATGGGGAGGAATCTCTAATTTCTCCCTAGGAGAGGAATTAGAGCATTTCCTCCAAACCCTCGGAGTCCTTTCCCATTTTGCCAGCTGATTCGGCCAGAGGAAGTGAGATGTCAACTTCTCCCTTTCAGAGGCCTCTCTGGAGCTACTGAAGCTCTTTCCTTTAGGGTGAGGTGGCCCCATCCGGCCCTACTTTATCGTTCCATCTTGACCTCAAAGGAAAGAAAGGGAAACCAAGTGAGTGGAGCACCCTCCCCGCTTCCCTTCCCTTTAAGCTGTTATCATGCTGAATCTGCACCATCTCTCCTGAGAGAGATGTATTCTGAGCCTGATCTTACAGAAAAGGAAACTGAGCTCTGAAACCTTACATAACTAGCCCAAAGTCACACAGCCAGTACAGTGGCCCAGCAGAGATTGAACTTTGAGATTTGAACACCAAGTACATGCTTTTTTCCCCATTACACACTATGGCTATCTCTGAGACGTACTGGATATCTCCTCGAAGGCAGGGGTCCGTGACAGTTTCTGTGCCTGAAGGACTTGCCCCTTATTGGCGGAGGGTCAAGAGGGTCAACTTGTGGTTTGCCTGGAGAGACACTCCTGCTCCTGGATTTGGGGTGCCTCACAACCTATTGTCACACCTTACCTCCTTAGCTCCCTCTCCCACAGGGATCCTTTCCTCCCCCTCCTTCCCTCAGTTCCTCATTTATTTTGAATTTCAATTTTTCCCATCTTAGGCTGTCTCTTCTGACCCTTCATTCCCGATACTTCCTGCAGTCCTTGGTCTTCCCCTGAATTACTGCCCCCCAAGTCTGTATGTGTGTCCTCTACATACTGCCTTGTACTGTATGTAGCTCAGAGCAGAGCACATCCTGCACCTCATTAACCATGAGGTGATCACTGACGGCTGATAAACTGCCAGCCCACATAGCACTTTAAACAAATTAACTCATTTCCTCCCCACAAAGCCCTTGGAAGTTGGTGTAATTATTTTTCCTATTTTACTAAACGAGAAACTAAAGCACAGAGAGGTTAAGCAACTTGCCCAACATCACACAGTTGCTGACAACTTCGTAAATACAGGGTGAAAACAAGCCCGAGTTTGGCTCTCTGGATCTCTTTTGTCCCAGCTACTGTACCGCCCACCACTCTCCTCGCCCCCTCTGCAGGCTGCAGCCATCCTGAGCTCCTTACAGTTCCCAGAGCCAGCAAGCTCTCACCTCTCCTGGGATTTGTCCTTACTCCCCCCTCCACTTCAGGTCCCAGCTCTACAAAGTCGGTTGGTGAGCGCCCTCTTTTCTGCTGTGGTGGACCTCGTACACTCCTGTTGCTTGAAGACAGTCTATGAGCCCGTTGGTTCTTCTGCCGAGAACTTCTGGACAATAATGAAAGGGTCCCTATTAGTAGATTCCAGAACAGGGCCTGTCACGTGGTCAGCGCCAGGAAATATTTGTGAATGAATGAATGCTTACTACTGACAGTGAGGCCAATCGCCACCGATGGGAGCGGCGTCCAGTACTGGTCTCAACCGCTTCTAATTCGTTATGGGGGCGCCCACGCAGGGCTCGGAGATTGATCCCGAGAGCAGATCGGCGCTGGAAGGCCCTTCCGGAGCTTTCGAGGCGGACCAGCAGTGGGGGCAGGGCGTGGGCGCAGACACACCCCCCCGCAGTGCCGCCGGCGCCCGGCAG
>NW_004567124.1:33508499-33532591 GCF_000260355.1 Condylura cristata
CGGCGCCTCCGGGGCGTGGAGCGCGGTCCCCGATCCCGGGTCCGGGGCTGCCCGGGCCGCCGGCGCGACGTTCCCACAGCGGACCTCGTTGGCGGCGCTCGGAAGCGGAACTCTGTCGGGGCCGCGCCGGCTACATTGTTTCCTCCCCCCGACTCTCTTCCCTCCCCGACCCGGGCCGCGCGGCCATCCCCCTGCCTCTGCCTGGCGGCCCCTCCGCCCTCTCCTTTCGCACCCTTCCCTCTTTGGACCGCCCCTCCTGGGGACCCCAGCGCCCCTCCCCTCCCCCCTGGCCGCATGGACTGTCCCGCAGGCCGCTGATGCTGCCCGCAGCGAGGTGGCCAGGACCGCAGTGCCCCGAGAGAGGTGAGTGCCCGGCCCGCCAGGAGGGGTGGGCGTCCGAGGGCTTCTGGGGAGGGGGGTGGGGAGGAGGCTGCTGGTCTCGCGTCCCGCTTCTGTGGCTTCTGTGCAGCCGTGGCGTCCACTCCCATCCCCCATCTCCCTGACCCCCCTCCTTCCCCAGTTCAAATTCTCCTGGGAGTCTGTGTCAGTGGGACTGGGAGGGGATAGCAAGAAGGTAGTACTGCCCCGCCAGCCCCACACACATGCCTCAGGCCACCCCAGTCTGCCCCCATCATTTCTCCACCCCGCTCTATGTGGGCGCGGGCTGGAGCTTGAAGTGAGAAGGTCAGCGTGGACCAGGGCCCCGGAGAAAGACAGTTTGCCCTTCCCTGCCAGGGCCCCCTGCAGGTTCCCCAGCCTGCCTGTTCTGAACCCTCCCTCACTCCCCCACCCAGGCACCTCAGGACCCAGCCACCTTCCTTGAGTCTGCTAGAGATTGAGCCTGTCACCTTAGGCCTCCCAGAAGACCAGGCCTGAGCCAAAGGACCTCTGACCCATGGGCGGGGAAACTGGGTAGAGTCTCTCCCCTGGGTGGAGGTGACACTGGGCATTAGCACCATGTCCCCACCTTCTGGCAGACTGTTCTCCCAGGCTCCTCAAGTCCCAGACCTGGTGTCAGGAAGGGGCGTGTCCAGCCACCAGCAGATCCTTGGAGCTTATGGATGGGTTCACCTCCCTGCCCAGTTTGTAGACCTGGGAACTGACGCCCTAAGAGGGAAGTTGCTACCCCAGGCATCTGGCAGAGTTGGTCTGTGTGTCCTTTCATTGCCCAGCTCTGCACTGTGGGTAGCAAGAAACCAGGCCACACCTTCACCCACCAGGGATGCAGGCTCCCTGGCGATGCAGCCCCCAGCCTGGCCTGAGGGACCTTTATATTGAGCATGTGCTCCCCTGCAGAGTGCTGGAGAGGAAGAAGCGGGCTTCCGGTCCCCCTTCTGCCTGGGTCTGGCAGCTTTGACGATGCCCATGAAATTTCTCCTAGTGCGGGAGGCTGGGTATTGGGGCCCACCTGTGTAGTGTGGCCCTGACTCTGAGCTGAAACAGCCCTCTACACCTTTGGTCCCACTAGAAGTGGCCAGATTGAGAACATGAATGGGAACAGGATGGAGAAGGATCTGGCCCTCTTTTTACAGGGAGAACCCTACAGCAGTGATAGGAGAGCTTTTCAGAATGGGGAAACCCAGAGGGCCTTTTCCAAGCTGGGTTTCCAGTGTCTTTTTCTTGGTGGGGCTTTGGCAGGAATAATCAAGGCCGCAGTGGTGGGGAGGTTGGAAGTGTGGCAGAATCCTCTTGCTCTGGAAAGGTAGGAGATTCTCAGGAGGATGCTGAGCTGGGTCTGGGCCCCTTGGGGCAGCTGGCAGTTTTGTGCTGCATGGGCTTCTGCCCATAACATAGTGTTTTCTGGTTTGTGCTGACATGCGGAGTCAACATGACATGATAGACCACAGATATGGTAGTCCTGCAGTGCTCCCCTCTTTCAACCCCAGCCCCAGCCTTAGGTCCTTTCCGGCCTGTGGCCCGCCATGATTGGCTGCTTTGTACCAACAGAGAGCTGTGAGAGTGCAGCCTGGGGTCCCAAGACCTCTGTGGAAAAGGATTGGCTTCAGGATAATACATGTGTGGGGATGCATTTGTAACTGGCGAGGTGAATCCCTTCCTCTCACTAGTGGCTGCTCTTCTCTGCATTGGGTTTGGGTGAGGAAGGACCAGAAGATGATCTCCAGCATCCCTGCAAAGGGGTCCCCAGGCCCTAAGAGGTCGAGTCCCCACAGGCAGCATAGCAGTGTTGGAGCTGACAACGCAGCAGGGGCGGAAGCCCAGCATCTAGTCTGACGTGGCTGCCCCAGCAAGCTGGCCGGTGGCCTGATTGGGCAGGACCCAGGACCCTGGGTCCAGTGCTGGGCTCTGTCTTCTTAGGGATTTTGAAGTCTTGACACAGTATCCAAAGAACAGAGGTGTTTGATCTGGGAAGGAGAAGGTAGAGCAAAACGGTCTCACGTCTGGAGGGCTGTCCCAGTCGGGGAGTCCGCCCATGGTCCCAGCTGTATGTTCCCAAAAACAGCCAGAGCCAAGGGATAGGCGGGTCACAGTGAAGCAAATCTGAGCTCATTGTGAGAAAACTCTGCATGTGTTGTCTGCTTCATTTAGAAACAGACAAAGCAAAGCAAAAATGACCCACTGTTTCTTCACCTGCAGGGTGACTATAAGATTTTTGGGACTCCCACCAGTCTCTTCCCAGTTTGTTTCCCTACGTCCTCACCGTTGTGTCTGCCATTGACACCTTTCCCATCACTGCTGGGTCTGAGGGCATCTTGTGTTGTCACACAGCCTGTGTAACTTTGCCTCTGAAAAGCTACAGGATTTTCCAGATATCCCTGCCATGGAGACCTCACCCAGACCTCTTACTAAGCATGTGCATTGTTTTCCATCTGTTGCTGTTTATGATTGTTGTCATTCAGGCCCCTACCAGGGGTGCTGGAGCAGGCACCCAACTTCCAGGTCCAGCCATGTCATGGAGACAAGAGTTTATGTCAATGGCAGGAACAGAGACACCTGCTTCCAAGGGGAGTGTGAATAATTAGCCATAGGACCAGAAAGTGCCTGGCCTCTATTTGGTACTTGGTGAGGAGGAGATGGCATTGTTCATGGAGTGCCCAGCGCTGGCTGCCTCAGTGTGTGGGGAAGATGGTTGGCCATCCCACCAGCACAGGGCCGGTCTCTGTGGGGGGCCCTTCTGGAAGGCGAGTCGCTGAGATGCTAGACTACTGTGGCCAGTACTGTCCCCCTCCTTATCATCATATGATGAACTGGTCCACAGCCTGGCTGTGATTCTGGGAAGAGGGGCTAATTGGTTGGTTTCTGGGGCCAGATCTCATTCTGTGCTGCGGTGTCAGAGCTTAGTGGACAAGAGACCACTCAGCCAGTCCCTCAGCTAGCCCCAGATAGAGGCCCCACTTGGGTTCCCTGGGGAAACTGAGACTTGAGCAAGGAACCCTGGCGTCCTGAACTCCAATCCATGGGCCCGTGTCAGCCTCATCTTCCCGCTCTTTTCCTAGTGACTAAGATAGGAAAGCAGGATGGGGGTGGGGTGGGAGATGAGTCTAGAGACTCCCAACTGTCATTTGGAAGGGAACAAACATGGGCCACAGACCACTGGCGAGCCTTGCGTGTCAGTGCTCCTATGCAGTGATCCCAGGCCTGACCTTCGTGTGCACTGTTGACCTGCTCACCTGAGTGTGTACCCCTTGCTTCCTCTTGTCTGCCTTCTGTGGAGACCACAGTACTTGGGAGTACATTCCTGGGGCCACTCCGTGGGCAGCTGGAGGCACTTTTGGCGCCCAAGAGACCATAGCCCTCCACAGCCCTAGATTACTCAGAACTAACCTAGGCAGGGAACCTACCCTTGCATGGCCCATTCAGTGCAGAATTCCCCCAGACATGTGATCTGGGACTCTGGCTGCTAGACTTCAGCCTGTGGTACGTCCCCTCCTCCCTGGTCTTGATGTGGGGGAAGTGGGCATTACAACTGCCCTCCTGTCCCGCAGCTCCGACTGTGATGAGGTCACAGGGTGGAGTCCTCTCCACGGTGCTGGCTTAGCTTAAGCGAGCCCTTTGGGTGTTTCTGAGTTCCCCCCTTTCTTGGTTGGGGACAGGATGGGTGGAGGAGCCGGGACACCCCCCACACCAGGCAGGGAGCACTGCCTCCCTTCTTCCTCTCCTCTGGGTCCCTTCACCCGAGAGCTGGAAATAGAATCCGCTAAGTAATGATTAAAGTCAAATTCAGACCTAAAAATAAAGAGCTGCAGGAAGAGCTGGTGTGCTCCCTGTGTGGCTGAAGGGAGAGCGAGCAGGGTAAGGCTAGCTTGGGTAGGGGTAGCCCCTGCCTTGAGGGAGCCGCCAGAACCCACCGGGGAATCAGGAGCTCTCCACTACTGGGGACGTGGCCTCCTGTTGCCAGGATGCAGACTGCACCCACCAGGGGCAGACTGGCAGGACCAGGAAGACAGTCCTGCTCTCCTGTGGAGAAACTGAGGCTGGGAAGGGAAAAGAGAAACATTTGTCAGGTGACTGCCTGGGAGCTTGCCTTGGCAGGCCCCCAGGCACCCATGAGCCCCTGCAGCCTGACTCGCCCTTTCTGCTCAGTTTCTCTTCCTGGTTTTGAGGTGCTGTGAAGTAGGGTAGCTTCTCAACATACATGAGCTGTATACGCTTCAGTGGGCTGAGCTCCAACCGCAGCTTCCCTCCGCCTCCCCCCCCACTTCTGTGGTCTGGGCCCAGAGTTAAAGGAACAAGCGAGGCTGCTGTTGCCCGCCCCCCCTCCCCATCCTCTCGCCACACAATTGAAAGCCTGTGGGTGGGTGAAAACCTGAGTGTCATCTGACGCTGCTGCTCAAGGCCCTGCCCAGTCAGCACCTGGTCCTCACCCAGGCTTGGGCATCTGTGGCCTGTGCTGACCCAGCTGCTAGGAAACTAAAGGGGAGAAGAAAGGAGCACCCAAAGAGCTCCCCTACCGGCCAGTAGTTGAGATAGGCTCAGGGAGGAGTCAATTAGGGGAGGTCTGTGGTTCCGACTTCCTGGCAGGGCTGGTGGGAGTTCAGAGGCTGGGGCTCTGCGTAGGCTGGAGCAACCAGGAGGGCTTCCTGGAGGGGAGAATCATGAAAATCAAGAAGCTCTGAGGAAGAGGCAGGGAGGCGGAAGAGATCTTATTTGAAGCTTCTTCCCGCTTGAGGGCCACTGCTTCTTCCAGCTGCTGTGTGGCCCTGGACAAACTCCTCACCTTTCTGTGAGGGGCAGGGTGTGACAGATGACAAGGGAGTGGGCATGGTGGTGCCCTGTGTTTCTAGAGCAGGAGAGCCAAGCTCTGACTAACCCCGCCCCCCACCCATGCCTCCGCCCCATCTATCTGTCCATTTTTAGGGTGTCATCTCATGCTCAGGGAAAGATTGATGGTATGAGGTCAAACAAATCAGCTCAAATTCCTGCCCTATGAGGGTGAGTGATCCTCAGAGGCGGATCCTCCTTGTCAAACAGATCAACAGTAGAACCTCCAGTGCTTTTTGACGGTTGGGTTTCTAAAGCAGAGCTGGGTTTGGGGGTTCTCACTCCTTGGCTTTCATGTTCAGTCTGTCCTGGTGGTGATGGGGAGTATTGATATCCCCTACCCTACCCTGGCCATGGGGCATAGCAAGGCCTCATAGCTTCATCTCCTGAACCTGTGTGTTCTGGGCACCAAAGTATTCTGTGGCACAGGGTCTCTGGCCTCAGTCTCTCCTCCAGCAAGTTGACTAGGAGACTTGGGGTCAGGGGCAAGCACACTCCATGGATTTTTACAAGTATTGGAAGTCAGTAGCTCCAAGGTTCTATGTAAATGTAGGCAAATGAAGATGCAAAGATCACAGTCTGTGCTTGGGGCTAGGGGGTGGGGAACAGAGGCCTGGGTGAAGGCCCTGGAGAGGCCAGAGTCTCTGCTGCCCAGTATATGTAGGTAATTAGGCTCCTGAGCGGTAATTAGAAACTTTTCTGGGCCAGAAGTGTCAGCCTCTAGCCACAGCAGTTCCCCGGGGGAGAGGCTCCCCACTCCAGCCCCACTGCTCCCAAACCGTTAGCTGGGATTTTTGGTCCCTCAAGCCATTGCGGCAGAAAAAAAAAGCCAATAATACTGTAATTAGGTGTTTTAACTTTTCAGCCATGAAAATCACTCCTCCTCTTGAAGGAGGTGTGCTGAAGGCCAAGGGGCTCCCAGCGATGCAGGGCCCAGCAGCACATGCTGGGGTCAAAGAAGGGCTGTCCTCTAGTTCTTCTGGATCCCCAAGGAGGATTAAGCATCCCTGAGAATCTTGTGCTTAATTCTGCTGCCGCTGGACCCTATGGTCTTGGTGCAGTGAGGATGCTGAGGATCTGGAACCTGTCTGCCTGGGGCAGTGGGAGCCTTCCTGTCCCTCCCTGTGGCCAGGGGCTTCCCCCCCAACCATTGTGACACCAAGGATGGGGCAGGTTGACTGCTGCCAAACCAGCCTGACTGCTGTGCCCTGCCCTCCTCAGGCACTGCCTGTGTGCGGAGGGGTGAGGGGTGCGCCCAAATCAGAAACCCGATTCTGCTTGTCTCTGTCCTGTGACCTGGCAGCAACTTCCTGCTGGGTCTGGACCTCTGTAGAGCCCCAGCCCACACCTTCTTCAGCCTTAATTAACTCTCTCCAGGCCGCAAATTGGAATCTTAATCTAGATCTGATCTAACACTCTTTCTGGTCAATGAAGTCCTTAAGTGTTCCCACTGAGCACACTTGGCCTTGAAGGACAGGAACGGGCAGCTTTATGTTGGGTCTCTGGTCCGAGCACAGAGAGATGGATGAGCACAGAGGAGAGATGGATGAGTGGGGTACGGTGCCTGGGGCTCCAGAGCTGAGTCCCCCAGGCCCCTGTCAGTTCCATCCTGGCCCAGCAGGCATGGGGCTAGGTACACAGGAGGCTCCTGAAACACTGGCTCAAAATGGAAGCGGAGAGCTGGCCCTGCCCGTGCCCCTGAGGCTCCAGCTGGGTCCTGTGTCAGGACCAGAGTCTCTGGGGGCCACGGCCCCAAGTTCCCCAGGTCTCTTGTGCACTTCCCTTTTCAGTGTGTATTTTTAGCTGGTGTAAACAGTTACTGAAGGCTCCCACGCCCCATTAGGCAGTGGTGTTTTGGTGAGGGGGCAGGGCAGGAGCCCCTTGACATACTATGGCCCTCAGAATGTGCTTGGCTATGGGAGGGGTGGGCGGCATCTCTGCTACTTGGCTGTAGGAGACAACCTGGGAGTTTCTGACATCCATTTCTCTTCCCCCCACCCCCACCCTGCCAGCCTGGTCTCCCAAGAAAGGCCTGCCTAAGGCTGCGGCCACTGACCTCAGTGCTTGGGCACAGTGCCCGGGCTGTTCAGGGACCCCAACACAAGGACTGCTGGGAGCAGTGTTTGGGGCAGGAAGTCAGGATAAAATATTGGCTTCTCAAGTCCCCTAACCCTGTGGGGTGGGGTGGTGGCTGCTGCCCCTTTGGGGTTAAGTATGGTCCCTTCAGGCTGGGGCCTCTGCGTGGTATGGCCATCCTAGCCTCGCCTGGTATCTATCCGCTTGTTCATTTATTCAGCCCGCTCACAGAGAGCAGGAGTCAGGCCCCAGCTTCCCACCTCCCAGGCTGAGATGAGCAGTGCTGGGGCTGGGTCTGTGGAATCCCTGCAGCCCGCACAGCTCCCGCACCGCAGAAGGCTCCTGGCAGAGGCGGTTTTCAAAAGATTATTTTCAGTCTTACATTTAGGGAACGTTAATGAAATCGTTTTTTAAAAAATGAAAAAGGACAGGGCCCCCCCAGGTGGTGCAATGGGTTAGGACACAGCACTGCAAGCTGGCCGCAGATGCTTCAGCATGAGTTTGAACCCCACTCCGGAGGTGACCTATACGGCTGGCTTCTCTGGCTGCTCCCCTCAGCAGTGTACTTCATCAGTCTGCCTGTTCTGCTCCCCATTTTGTCTCTGGTGAATCCTCTCACCGCCCCTGAACCTCTGACCTGCACCCGTTTTGTATGCATAAATAAATAAAGCTTTAAAAAAAATCAAAAAGGACAGAACAGCTAAGTTTCCCTTGAACCTGATACTCATATCCCCCTCCCTGTCCTGGAGACAACCTGTTTATTGGTGCCTCTGTCTCAGAGATGACCTGTGTGTGTTTGAGTTCAGAGATGAATTGGATGTCCCCTTAAAAACCAGTTTGTAATATGGTCATTTATTTACTTGGTCCCTTGTTGATGGACTTGCAGGATGCCCTGAACCTTTCTTTCTTTCTTTTTTTTTTTTTTTCACTGCCTTTTATTTTGAGTATTGCAAGCCTATGAGAAAGCTGAAATAACAGTGAATACATATATATCCTTTCCAGATTCGCTGATTTTTAACATTTTGCCACATTAGCTCAACTTCAATTTTTTTACACATTGACATGCACCCTGACATTTTTTTGCTGATAGATGAGTATTGTAGTGTCATATCGCTGTCACTCCTAAGTACTTTAGCATGGATCTCTTACATAATCACAGCTCTGAGGTCACACTCATTCCATAATACTGTCTAACTACTTCATTTTTCCTGTTGTTCCCAAATGATTCCTATAGCTGTTTCTGCCCCTCTGATCCAGAATCCAGTTCAGGATCACTCATTGACACTTATCCTCAATGGTTCTTTTTTCCCCTAGCTTTACTGAGGTTTACTTGACATAGAACGTTGTGTAAATTTCAGGGGTACTGTGTGATGATTTGACAGCATGTACTATGAAACAGTTACCACCTTCAGGTTGGTTTAACACATCCTTTGCCTCACGTAATTACCACTTTGTTGTTGGGTCGTGTTCTTTACTGTCTTATTTAATGAGGAACATTCCCCAGCCTTTGCTTGTTTTTCTCTTGTGGCAGTGCCTTTAATGGTCCAGGCCAGTTGTTTGGGCTCCCTGCCTCTCCCCGTTGGCTCTCTGGGAGCCCCCTACCCACGACAGAGCCATGCCCCTCTCAGTGCATCAAAGCAGGGGCTTCATCTCACAGGTCAGCGGTGATGCTTGTTGACCAGGTGTCTTCAGATCTCTTTATTGTGAAGGTGCTTTTCTCCTTTCTGATTAATCTGTGCAGTGGTCCTTGGGAGCCGTGTCTCTGACCTGTTCCCCGGACAGCCTTTCCTCTGATGCCCTGAGCATTTGCATCCTGTCACAGGGGAGTGGTCTGTCTCAGCACCCAGAGGTTCGTCCTGCCCCATCACAGCTACAGCTATATTATTCCTGCAGACAGCACTGCAGGAACTGCCCTGCTTTGGTATTTCAAGCGCTCTGTGCAACAGAAGAAACTTGTTCGCCACACCCTCCAGAGGGAATGGAAACCCCTTGGGTAGAGAAGGGGTTTTAATCTTCGTCGTCTTTTTCTTTTCTTTTTTTTTACCTTTCCCTCTTTCTTCTCCTCTTCATCCTCTTCACCCTCACCATCTTCATTTCATCAACCTGCCCATCCTGTCCAAAGTCATTTTCGTACCCACTGATTTGTCTTTATCCTCATCAGTATTGGTTGGATTGTACATATGGATTTGGTAGCTGTTTAAAAACAAAAAGATACCTGTGATACAAACCACAAGACCCACACTCATCTAGAGAGCCAAGGATAGTCCCTGTAACATCCCACCTTCCATTTTGTCCCTCTTGGAAATCCACCAAACTTAGAGGCTTCACCCCTGAAAAATTGTAAGCGTCATTAGGTTTTCGTGTAAGACTCTTGCTGTGGCTGGATAGCTGTGACTGGCGAGTCCACTCTCCGTTCTACTGAGATTGTAACAGCATTTTTACTTTCTGTACAACAAAGAAGCTTTGTAAATAAAATCTTAACCCTGCAAATGGGAGGTGGGTTGTGGGGAGAGAGAACGGAGAGGAGTGAAGAAGAGAGACCAGGGCAGTCAAGTGGGTGCCGAGCGATGGCCTTGGAGTAGCAGATGATGAACAGGTCTGGCTGAGGTACTGAATAGCGAGCAAGTCTCAGAAAGGACAAGCAACTTTCCCAGGGTCACATTACGAGTTGGTGGTTGAGCTAGAGCAGAACTCAGCACTCCCAATTCCCAGACAGGGCTTCCGCTCTGCCGCCCCAGTGGGCTGGGCCCAGTACCTCATGACCCCAGAAGGGCCTGGCTGGGCCCTGGCTAGAGACTGAGGTTGTAGCAACCATTCCCAGGCTCTTGACTGATGACTTGAGAACAATGTCCCCGCTGGACCAGATGTAGCACTGTGGGCACACTGGGAGGAGACATTAGAGAGAGGCTCTCTGCTAGCAGAGCTTCTTTGTCAAGGCTGGCTTTAGTCCTGCTACTGAGAGGTAGCAGTTCTAGTCCTCAGAGTAGCCCTGGGAACAGAGGGGTTAACACCATCCCATGGTACAGATGGGGAGACCGGGTCCTAAAATCTCAAAACTACAGCACAAGGGACATGTTAGTTCCTACCTCTGGGTAGAAACTGTCCTACCTGGATGAGATCATCTTGAGGGAGCTGCTGTGGTCAAAGCCCAGTACCCCCAGAAGGATGCCCTGCCCCCCCTGGGCTAGTGCCTCCTCCTGGACTCTGCACATTTCCCCTCCTCCCCACTCTCACTTCAAGACCAGGGCTGTCCTAGCCCCACGGCAGCTCCCGGACACAGTACGGGCACCAAAGGCATGGAGGGGGGTGCACTCAGAGTTAGGGGTGACAGCTGAGCTGGGCAGGATGTCCACTTACACAGGCAGGGCTATTTGGCTCCTTGGGCTCCTCAGGGTCCCTACCTGTAAAATGGGGATAATAACAGCCTCGCTCCAAGATTGAGAGCACTGGATGAGCCGTAATGTGCCAAGGACAGGGCCTGGCACAGAATAAGTGCTCAGGAAACAGGACTGTTATTATTTTTATTATTATCAAGTCAGTGGGGAGGCGGTGGCAGCAGCTGCAGGCCTGGAAGGAGTGTTTGCAAACTGACAGCTGGGCGGGTGACTAACCACGCCACAGCCTCCGCGCCCTCCTCCCTCCTCCGTGGCAGAGTTTAGGGAGGAAGGTGGAGGCTTGGGAATGTGGAGCACTGGCAGAGCCCCTGTCTAGACGGACCTGAAGCTTAGGGGCCCAGCCAAACCCAGTGAGACCCCAGTTCAAGTTCTGAATGTCAACCCTTATTAGCTGTATGACTTTGGAAAGGTCACTCAGTATCATGAGCCTCAGTTTCTGCTTCTGTAAAATGAAGATAAGAAGAGCTCATGACTCCCACAGTCTGAGTGCCACAGAGGAGCCCAGGAGGTGGTTCGTGTAATCATGGGGCTCAGTCTTGTGAATGTGGGCGGGGCGTCCACGTTGGGCTTCAGTCTCCATGTCTGGACACAGGTGGACAGGCTGGCCTCTGGGGACAGGAAGTGCTTTTTGTTCTGGGAGGGAGGGAAGCTCTTTTGTCCTGGGGAGAGGAGGGTGCGTGACAGGCCCTGTGCTGGACACTTCCCTGTCTGGGGTCTCTTTCTGCTCCTTCCACAGCCTGTTGTTGGGGGTCCCTGTCCCCACCTTTCAGGATACGGAAGTCAAATCACTTGCCTGTATTGCCTGCTGGACAGATCCAAGTCTGCCTCACTCCAGCCCCACTGGAGGAGATGGCTCCCAGCTCCCTACTGACACCTCCCCAGGCCCGTGGCACTCAGAAGCAAAATCTGCAGCAGACTGAGAGGTGCTCTGGGTGGCCTCTGGAAACTTGGGGTCTTGGCACCCCAGGTGGGTAGTGTCTCTCAGCCTCCCCTCACCTTGGTCCTTCCAGCTGGCTGGATTCTCACAGCTGTGCCTGTCTACCCCAGCAGCTGTGTTCAGGCCATCCCAATAACCTCGGTGCCTTCTCTAGCCCGCCTCTACCTTTCCGGTCTTCAGGGTTGGGCCTCCGGGCTCCCTGCCCACCTAAGTGCTGCAGTCCTTGCTCTCCTCACACTTCCGGGCCCTTGCTCTCAAGTGTCTTCTCCCACTGCTTGGCCTGGGGTATGTGGTAATGTCTGTGGCTGTCAAACCAGTCCCCAGACCTCATCATCCCGTCAGATGAGCCTGGGGATGAAGTGCAGGGAAGTTTCACTTTGAAATTATGTGACCATGGAGAAGTCACTGACATTGTGTCAACCTCAGTTCCTTCATCTGTTGAACAAAAATAGTAACTCAGCCCACTCTTTGCTCAATCCGTGGTGATGCTGTTGGTAGAGTGTCCTGCCTAGGC
Organism: Condylura cristata; assembly: GCF_000260355.1. Taxonomy (NCBI): domain Eukaryota; kingdom Metazoa; phylum Chordata; class Mammalia; order Eulipotyphla; family Talpidae; genus Condylura; species Condylura cristata. The sequence continues at coordinate 33,520,642 of NW_004567124.1, forward strand.
CTCCAAGTAAGAGTATACAGGCTGGCTGGCTGGCCATTCTCAAGATGGACTGTTGGCTGGGGTAACAGCTTTTTGGGGGGTGGTCAGCTTTATGGAAGTCAGCACGTACAGAAAAGTGCACTAATCATAAGGGTACAGTTTGACAGGTTGCCAGAGTCCCCCCAGCTCCCCCAAAATTTGTCTCACCAGCTCCCAGAGTCTCCCAATCCACCCCCCACCACGGCTTCAGCCAGAATTTGGGCTTTATGCCAGGGGACTCGCATGGCCTGTTTTCCTCTGTGGGCTCCTTGCTCAGCGGCGTCAGCACCGTCTCCCTCTGCAGTGGCCCATGTCCACCCTGTGCACTAGGCCGCTCTCTGCACAGCCAGCCATCTTCCTGTCACGGGCACGGCCAGTTCCCAGTTTGGGCATCATGACGGGTGCCACTGGGGAAGTGTTCTCTTGCTCATCCTGGTGGGTGTCCACCCTGTGTTCTCTTGGGTGTGTGCAGAGAGGGGAGTCAGGCAGTTAGTTGGTGTGTGTTTGGCCTTGGCTATTTTGCCTGGGCCAGATTCTATTGGAGAAGGAATGTGGTTTTTTTACTTTTCATTTATTTTTTTAAATATATTTATTACATCATCTTTCATTTTTGTACAATGTATGGTTTCCCCGTGAAATTCCCACCACCCATTCACCCTGCACCATCACCATAGTCCCTTGTGCTCTTCCCCCCCTTTCCTGGTTCTTCTCCCTCCTCCTCCCCTACAGAATGTCCCTGATCTATAGTTGTCTGATGACTTTTTTACTTTAGTTACTTTTTTTCCCCTGGTCCCTTATTTGGTTCCTCTACATTCCTATTGGAGGAGGAATTAAGAAGCCCAGAGGAGTTGGGTCACTTTCCTAAGCACATGGTACCTTCCCCGATTCCCTGGGCTCCCTTTCCCTGCTTACCTCCTGAGCCTCCTTCTTCCCTGTTCTTAGTTCTGTTGGGCTAGAAGATCCCCTATGAACTTACAGGTGGGGGCCCTCTCTATTTGTGGAGGTCCGTGTACTCCTGCCTCCTCCCCTATCTGGTGCCCTTACGTAAAAGAATCCCCCTGGCTCCTAGTCCCAGCCCTGGAAACCCTTGGCATCGATCTGTTCACATTGCTGTGGGAAGGAGTGGGGTCTCAGTGACTTGTGGAGCCATCTTGTGCATCCCTCTGTGATGTTCCCTTCCCACAGCTCTCATGGTACCAAGTGACAGGTTGGCCTTCCTGTGACACGGGGACGCCAGATCTTCTGAGAAGATGTCAGCAATACAGGTACCACGAGGATGGGCGTCTAGGGCAGCACCCCTAGGGGTGCTGAGCTCAAGAATATGAGAGCTCAGATCACTCCACTCCCCCCTTTCCCGGCTTGCTGTCTGTTCCAGCCTGGGCCCTGAACAGAGTAGAATTCCAGCTGCACTATCAGAGACTGGGCCCCCACCTGGGAGCACACAGGTCTGGGTCAGTAAGGTCATCACAGCTGGCAGAGTCCCAGAGTTCTCAGGGAGAGGGTACTTCATACAGGCTCACAGACCACTGGGAGGCTGCAGCCTTGGGGTGAGTGGACAGATGGGTGGAAAAGGGCCCCAGGCTGCACCTACACACCTGTTGCCTGCCCCACAGGCCGCCTGGCCGTCCGGTACAGAATGTATTGCCAAGTACAATTTCCACGGCACTGCAGAGCAGGATCTTCCCTTCTGCAAAGGAGATGTGCTCACCATTGTTTCTGTCACCAAGGTAACCAGGGACCTTATGCCCAGGCCCTTCTCCCTCTGGGTCTTGGTTCCTCTGCCAGAGAGGATGGAGCTAGGAGCATGTCTGCTTTGTTCTCTCCAGGACCCCAACTGGTACAAAGCCAAAAATAAGGTGGGCCGTGAGGGCATCATCCCAGCTAACTATGTCCAGAAGCGTGAGGGTGTGAAGGCGGGCACCAAACTCAGCCTCATGCCGTGAGTACTGGGAGGAGGGGCTGGGGTCGCCCAGGCTGGGTCAGAAGGAAGATGAGGAGCACTGGGCCCTCGGAAGGGAATCAGAAAGTGGAGAGACCAGAGTAGGTGCTGGAATATCTACAAGGACCTGTCCAGATTCCAGATGAGGGGAGGGCATGGGTTGAATGCTGACCTCAAAGAAGGACAGAGTTAGGAGGGTTGATGGAAGGAGGACAGGGAAACCGAAGACAAAGGCTCCATTGCTTGCCTGTCCCCGGGGGCTGAGGGAGGGTCCTCTGAAAATGGAGCCTGGCAGATGTCTAGGGAGGCTGCTGTCAGTACCAGGGAGCCACCATAACCCATGGCCTGCTGTCCCCAGCTGGTTCCACGGCAAGATTACTCGAGAGCAGGCAGAGCGACTTTTGTGCCCGCCAGAGACGGGCCTGTTCCTGGTGCGAGAGAGCACCAACTACCCCGGGGACTACACGCTGTGCGTGAGCTGCGAAGGCAAGGTGGAGCACTACCGCATCATGTACCACGCCAGCAAGCTGAGCATCGACGAGGAGGTGTACTTCGAGAACCTCATGCAGCTGGTGGAGGTGAGCTGGGCAGCCATGGGTGCGTGGCGCAGCCTCTGAGACAGGCCTCCTCATTCGGGAGAATCTGCTGGTCCTCCGAGCCTACGGTCACCTCAGGGAGGGTGGTGTTATCCCTATTTCACAGGCCAGGAAGTGGAGGTTCAGAGCAGTTAAGGGACCTGCCTGAGGTCACACAGCTATAAAGTGGAGGTGCCAGGACTAGAACTTGTCTGTTCTCAGAACTATATATCAGTGTGTAAGTGTTTCTTTATGAACTACACCCTGGGCTCCTGCTGGGCTCCTGTACCTGCACAGATGTGTCCTCATTTCCCTGTAGTTCTCAAGGCCAGCTCTGCCTGCCCTGGCACACTGGGCATCTGGCAATCCGGGCGGCCTCCGGGATGCTTCCCACACTCAGTCTCGCCTTCTCCCCCCACTGACCTGGCTTAGCCCATGGCAGGAAGAGTCCCCGGCATAACTGGCTGGAGGCTTACATCTGGAATAACCAGGGCTTTCCCTCTCCCCTGGGATGCTGGTGAGGCCTGAGTGCTAGTAACAATCTGGTATCCTTCCAGGACCATGGGGTGGCATGGCAAGTGGGCCAAGTGTCTGAATCTCAGGCCTTCTTCTCTGTTGTTGGGTCAGAAATAGAAAGCCGCCCTCCCCACTCAAAGCAGCACTGGTCAGGGCGGTACATTCTCGACTGCCCTCTGGTGGCCGGGCCTGGGAGGCGCGTGTGAACGGCGGTGGGGCACACCAGATGGGCTCTGAGTGCTGCCTTGCCCTCCCCAGCACTACACCTCGGATGCAGATGGACTCTGTACTCGCCTCATCAAACCAAAGGTCATGGAGGGCACGGTGGCTGCCCAGGATGAGTTCTTACGCAGTGAGTGCCACTCCCACCTACGCCCCCAGTCTTCTGTCACTTATTTTCCGCCTTGTACCCCGGCTTTCTCAGTATCCCCCTGCCAGAGGCTCAGGAGACCACCAGGGAACCCCCCCCACATCTTACATTCCAGTCCACCTCTGTCACCCTGCTCTGGCCTCAGCGTCCCTCACTAACCGTCCCCACCTCCAGGTGGCTGGGCACTAAACATGAAGGACCTGAAGCTGCTGCAGACCATTGGGAAAGGGGAGTTTGGAGGTGAGTGGAAGGGAGTGGGCGCTCTGGGAGGGCTGGGGGCCGCAAGGGCCTGACAGTCGCCAACTCTCTGCAGACGTGGTACTGGGCGATTACCGAGGGAACAGGGTTGCTGTCAAGTGCATTAAGAACGACGCCACCGCCCAGGCCTTCCTGGCTGAGGCCTCGGTCATGACGTGAGTTGGGGCATGGGTGGCTGGGGGTACCTCTGCCAGAAGGGGGTCAGGGACCTGGCAGTCTCTCATCACCCCATCTTGCCCCAGGCAACTCCGGCATAGCAACCTGGTACAGCTTCTGGGTGTGATTCTGGAGGAGAAAAGCGGGCTCTACATTGTCACTGAGTACATGGCCAAGGTGCGCGCCTCCCTCCTCCCACCCCACGCTGGAGTCGGACACCTGGACTCGGCTCTCCAGCTGCCCTGAGCCCCCTGCCGCACCCCAGGTCCCTCTTTCCAAGTGAGCTCTGAAGTCACCAGGGCTTGCCCTTTGTCCCGGCTTATTCAGTCACTGTGACCTTAGAGAAGTCACATCACCTCTCCAAGCCTCAGCTTCCTTGGCTGAAACAGAAAATAGCAGAGTTCACCTCAGAGCTGAGTGAGGATGAAGAGACGTGCAGAGCAGTGTCCAGCATGTAGAATCTAGCGTTCACACAAAAGAGACATCCTGGGCCCTCCCTGCCCCCGTCCTCAGGTGTCCCTTGGGTGGCACAGTCTGCTCAGCCCCTGCTCCCCGTTCCCTGGTTCTGGAGGGCAAGTCTGACCTGGGGCCGCTTGGTCTGTCTGTCCTGCCCCAGGGGAGCCTGGTGGACTATCTGCGGTCACGGGGCCGGTCGGTGCTGGGTGGAGACTGTCTTCTCAAGTTCTCGCTGTGAGTGAAGCAGCCCCGGGGGTGGGGGCCCCCCCTTCAGAAGGAGCCCTGACTGAGACGGCCTGTGGCTGGCTCACCCCCAGAGACGTCTGTGAGGCCATGGAATACCTGGAGGGCAACAACTTCGTGCACCGGGACCTGGCTGCCCGAAATGTGCTGGTATCCGAGGACAACGTGGCCAAGGTCAGTGACTTTGGCCTCACCAAGGAAGCCTCCAGCACCCAGGACACAGGCAAGCTGCCGGTCAAGTGGACAGCTCCCGAGGCCTTGAGAGAGAAGGTGGGTGGGCCTCCCTCCAGGGCTTGAGCAGCGCTGGATGGGGGTCTAGGGTCCCCACCCCCACCACTCCCAGGATCTGACTCTGCCTCTCCCGTCCCACGGCAGAAATTCTCCACCAAGTCTGACGTGTGGAGCTTTGGAATCCTCCTCTGGGAAATCTACTCCTTTGGGCGAGTGCCTTACCCAAGAATTGTAAGTGCGGGTGTCGGGGACAAGCAGGCCCAAGAGCGGGGAGGACTGGAGGAGTGGGCTTCTCCACCCACTTCTCAGTCCCAGGCCTGGAAGCCATAGCCCTTCACCAGAGCCTCCAGACTGCACACTGGGTCTGCAGCAGAGCTGAAGAGGTTGAAGGGGGTGCCTCGGACGGTAGTTCAGCCCCTGCCCCCACTCATGTCGCCCTCCCCCTTGCCCCCCAGCCCCTGAAGGACGTCGTCCCTCGGGTGGAGAAGGGCTACAAGATGGACGCCCCCGACGGGTGCCCGCCTGCAGTCTACGACGTCATGAAGAACTGCTGGCACCTGGACGCCGCCGTGCGGCCTTCCTTCCTGCAGCTGCGGGAGCAGCTGGAACACATCAAGACGCACGAGCTGCACCTGTGACCGTGGCCCTGGGGACCAGCCCGGACACTCTGTGGACCTGGTGCCCGTGCTGGGCCTGGCAGCGGGACCTCTGCTCTGTCCCAGCTGTGCCTCCTCTGGCCCTGGGAACCCACCCAAGCCTGGCAACTTCTCACGGACCCACCGAAGGGCCTGAAGGGAGGAGGCCAAGGAGCAGGAAGCAGATGCCCCCGTGCGGTCAGGCTGCTCCAGCCTCCCTTCTCTCACCTTCCTAGAGTTTTATTTCTTTCCTTTTTTGAGATTTTTTTCCGTGTGTTTATTTTTTATTATTTTTCAAGATAAGGTGAAAGAAAGTACCCAGCAAATGGGCATTTTACAAGAAGTACGAATCTTATTTTTCCTGCCCTGCCCATGAGGGTTGGGGTTACCAGGCCCCTCTCTAGGGACCCATCACCCCAGCCTTGTTCCCCATTCCGTGTTCCGTGTCCCATGTCGCCTCGGTCGCCCCGTGTTTGCGCTTGACCGTGCTGCACTGTTTGCATGCGCCCGGGCAGACGTCTGTCAGGGGCTTGGAGTTCATGTCCGCTGCCGCCCACCCACTGCCTTGTGAGATGGAACCGTAATAAACCACTCCATGAGGACACCGCTGCTCAGCCTCGGCGCTTCCTCCGCCGAGCCTGCCAGTCCCACCCGGCTCCCCAGCCCTGTGCCATCTTGTCCATCCTCCTGTCTCTGTGAGTGGGGCTGTGCTTCCCTGTGAGTGGGGCGGGGTGGCGAGCACGGCCGGGAGATGTGACCGCCGCTTTGTGTCAGCTGCACGAGCGAGTGTCCTTTGTCTGCCATGGGGAGCACTCACTGCCCGCCCCCTCTGTCCTGCTGCCACCCAGTCTGGGCCCTGGACCATCCCGGCCCCGGCAGCCCTGCTGCAGGGCGATGCCTGAGGAGTCCTGGCTGCCTCCTGTGCTGGATTGTTCAGGCTGCAGTACTGGAGGGCTAGAGCCAAGGACTGTTGAGCTTGCCAGGCACAAGCAGATGGAGCTGGGGATCCCCCTGATGGAGGAGGATAAACATCTCATGCCTCAAGAAGATGCTGTGCCCGGGGGGGGGGGGGGGGGGGGCAAGGGGCGGGGAGGCTCTGAGCAGTTAGCAGTCTCACTGTTCACCTGAGATAATGGCGCACCCCGGCCCCACCCCGAGTGTGCCTGGCTCTGAGCATTAGTGGACCCGGTGGAGGCTGCAAATGCAGGGGCGAGCCTTCCCCACCCCACCTTGAGGGGTACGGGTGGAGAATGACAAGCTATGGCATTATCTCCCCAGAGATTGTGGGCAGGGGGTTGCCATCTTCACAAAGACAGGCAACTAGGGTGCCCATGTCCATTTAGGCCTCTGACCCTCTCCCAACCAGCAGGACCTGCGATCCAGGGACTTGTGACTTTGCAGTGTGCCTTCCCCAGCCAATGCAGCAACCTCTTGCCTCCTCCATTCATCCCCTCTGCACACTGCCAGTCTCAGTTTCCTAAAACCAGACTGTCCATTCAATGACAAAATGTTCAAATACTTGGCAGTATATTACAACTGTAGTTAAGCAGCAAAACAAACCTTGTGCAATTTGCCGTTGGGAAGACGGTCACACAGACCGTTACAAACTGATATGTGAAAGAAGCATGTGTAACATGGGAATCTTGTCTATAGATCAGGGAGGACTTCCTGGAAGGGGCAGCATGTAAGAAGGGATTGGAAGGATCAGCAGGGATACAGAGCGTGGGTAAAAGCCAGGGAGAGAGGCAGCTTGCTCCGGGATCTCCCGGGAAGCCAGTGAGGATGTACCTGTGGCCCAAGGCTGAGAGGAGTGAGGCAGCACCAGAGGTGAGGCAGTGGCAAGAATCTGACTTGTCACATAGACCGGGAGCCAGTGCCTGGTTCTGACCAGGAAGGTGGTATGTCAGGTACTTTTTAAAAGACCACCCTATTATTAGAGAAGGTCGGGAGGCAGCTCTGTGAGGACTATTCGTGAGAGGATGGTGGGAGTGGACAGACTCCAGAGGGATGGTGGGCAAAGTTTGGAGCTTCAGCAGGGACTTGGAAGGACGAAAGAGCAGAGTCATGGCCACGCCTGGTGCAGGAGCAGGGAAGGGGGTGCCCTGAGGGAACCAGAAGGAACCCTGTTCAGGAGGAAGTAGCGTGAATTCTGATAAGGCATGTTGAGTGCTCTGAAGCTGCCAAAGGCGTTGCGTAAGTGGCTGAAACCCAGAGAGGGAAGTGGTTATCTGCAGAGGGCTCCAGCCTGGAGCCGCAGACAAGGAGGGCTTACATAGCAGATATGTCTGGGAGGATGCGTAGCTGAGGAGATGTCCAGGGCCAGTCCAGGGCCGGGGGTGGGCTCAGTACTCAAAGGTCAAGAAGAGGATGCCAGTTGGCCGAGGTGCAGAGAGGGACAAGAGAAGCCAAGGGGAGATGAAGGAGCCAGCAGGCCCCTGCGTCCCAGCAGACACGGAGGGAGATTTGAGTCAGCGGGGTTGTTCGCCACAAGGAGCGGTCGCTGATGACTTGAGCAAGACCTAAGTATGGCAGAGTCGGATTCCAGATTGCCACGGCTAGAGGAGGACGTTGTAGGGGATGCAGAAAACTGCAGGGTTGCAGGGAAACCAAGTGAGGAAGGTGACTAGTGCCCAGGAAAGAAGAGGACTTTTAAATTAAGACTAGAAGCTTGAGCAAATTTGGCAAAGGAAAGGACATTGACCTTTTTCCTGTCCCAGAAGGAGAGGAAGATGGTCAGGGTGTGCCGCTGGAAATACTGGAAAGTGCTCTGAAAGGAGCCAGAGCAGAGGAGATGGTCCTGGAGAGACTGCAGAAGAGGGGGGCTCTGGGGCGATGGTGTATGTTTAACCCCAGGGCAGGGTAGGTTGGGTGTAATAGCTCCTATTCATGTGTGCTGAAATCTGAGGTGTCCCCTCGCTAGGGCCCGCTCCCAGGCCACCAAGCTTACTTCCTGGATACAGGGGTAGGGGACTTGAACTGATTTTCACCTGCTGGTCCAGGTTGACTTGGCTCAGGATGCAAGGATGCCATGCCCTAGGTCACAGGAGGGGCCAGGAAGCGGTATAACACAAGTGTTGCAGGTGTGACAGGCAGGAGTTGAGGGGCAAGGTTCAGCTGATGGGACCCTGCAGTTTTGTTTTTTTTTTTATTTTTAAGATTTATTTATTTATGCATATAGAGCTGAGGTACGGGCTAGAGTAGAGGGGTGGTGAGAGGGTTCACCAGACAGAGTGGGGAGCAGAACAGGCTGACTGACAAAGTACACTGCTGAGGGGAGCAGTGAGCTGGTCAGGAGAGGTCTGCCATGCCATGTGGGTCACCTCCGGGGCCCAGGATTGAACTCGTGCTAAAGTGGCTTTAGCTTCTTAGTGCTGCCTTTACCCGCTGTGCCACCAGGGAGGGTCCGCCCTGCAGTTTCTTCCACCTGGTAGTGTTCCCGCCCCACTTTTCCTGACTCCCCTCCCCCTTACTTGGCCTAGGCTGCTTGGTGCTTCATTGCCTCCTGCTCTGTGCTGGCCACTGACTCATCACAGATGAGCAAGACAATTCTCACCTTCAAGAAGCTCACAGACTGCCTGGGCAACCTGCGCAGGACTCCATTGGTGTCCAGATATTGGTGGATATTGCCCCCAGCTGCCCATGAGGCCCCCAGCTGCCCATGAGGGAAGGGGCTCGGTGTTTGCTTGAGCACTTGCAGGATAGAAGGGACAGAGATCAAGGGTACTCGCTGCCTGGGCAAAGGCGGTGAAGTGTGACTGGTGAGGTGTGACGACCTATTGAGGTGCTTAGGTGTGGTAGAGCTGAGGTGCCCAGGGTGTGGCTTGGGAGTTAGCAAGGCTGGAGAGGAAGCAGGGCCTAAGGCCCAGGAAGAATTTACCTTCACTCAAGGAGAGGCTTAGGACAGGGGAGGAATATGGTCAAATTCAAGAAAGATCATTCTAGCCACAATTCGGGCCTGGTTGGTGTCATCCAAATCACAGACAGGGTGGCTGCTGTGGGCCAAGCAGGAGGGAAATGCTAGTGGCTTGCGTAGGAAGCTTGGAGGAGGTGAAGGAGAGAAAACTGCTGAGCTGAGAGCGCTGTGCTAGGTTCTCTTCTGAGTACAAGGGACGTGTGATCTCACCCAGGGCCAGATACACGCTGCTGATAGGAGAGATTGAAGAATCAGATAACCCACTGTGAGCTTGCTGGCAGCCGCCAAGGAGGCAGAGGAAGGGATCTGGGGATTCCAGTTGTAGGTTTTAAAAAGTGGGAGGTACTGGGCCCTCCCTGGTGGCACAGTGGGTTAAAGCACAGCACCAAGAAGCTAAAGCCACTTAAGCATGAGTTCGATCCCCGCCCCGGAGGTGACCCAAATGGCGCGGCAGACCTCTCCTGACCCGCACACTGCTCCCCTCAGCAGTGTACTTCATGGATCTGCCTGTCCCGCTCCCCACTCTGTCTCTGGTGAAGCCTCTCACCGCCCCTGTACCTCTGACCTGTACCCCAGTTCTGTATGCACAAATAAATCTTTGAAAAAAAAAAAGCAGGAGGTACTGTCCCTGAACCCCAAGTGAAGAGTTTGGGACATGCTGTCTGGGGACCCTTGAACAGAATTGTCCCCTGTAGAGTTGTCCCCTGCAGCTGGGGGTTGGGGGGGTGAGGGAAAGAAGCAGCTGAAAAAGAAATTGGGAGCTGTGCATGTAAACGGGGATGTGCCAGTTGGACTACCCACACAGAGGAGTGAGGGGAGATTGCGCCCCAGCAACCCAGCGTCAGGGGTTGGTAGGGAGAGCCGTGGCAGAGGGACAGCCAGGGGGCAGGGGGGAAGCAGGGGTCCCAGGAGTGGGGCAGGGTGGCCCTGGGGTCGAGCAGGCAGGGGCAGGGTGGCCACAGCACAGTTGGTGCAGAGGACAAGGGTCCCTGTCAGGTCTGCCGCAGGCCACGCTGGCAGGCTGGGGGAGGGGCAGCAGGCTGGGCAGGGGCCCACTTTTCCACAGCTTGTCTGTGAAGGGACCTCTGGGAGAATGGGTGGAGGGGGCTGTGGGATTAGTGTTGAGAAATGAAGACTTTCAGCACGTCCTAAATTTTTCCATTTCCAACCTTGATGTTAATTAATTCGTAGTGCTCTGGTAACTTAATCCAACTGGGGATTTACAAGCATAGTAAAACTTCAGTCATCCAGAATTCTTGGCAAAGGAACTACTCTGGGACACCAGCATTTATTTGGATGAAAATATTTGAAATACAGGGTTATCTTACTTTATTATGGAACATATAAAACACGAAAGTAGGAGAAGATAATGAATCCCTGTTTTCACCATCCAACTCTAAGCCAGTCCCGAACCATCTACACCCAATCCCCCGAACTCTGGGATTGTGGAAGCAAATTCTAGGCATTGTACCAACTCCTTCATAAAACTTCAGTTTGTTTCTCCAAGAGAAAACATAACCGCAGCACCATTATTGCTCCTAAAAATGTTAATAATTCCTTAATTTGAACAAATGTGCATTGTTCAAATTTCCCCAATTGCCTCACTTTCCCCCTACTTGGCTGGTTAAAATTTAGCCCCATCCAAGGTTCACACTGCACTGATGTGTGCTGTCTCTTAGGACTCCCATTCCTTTTCTCATGTGTTTGTGGAGAAACATGTTGCTTGGAGGCAGGGGTGTTTGGGAATTAGGAAAGCGCGGAGCACCCCAGGAGCATGCCAGGGAAGGCTGGGTGGGTGACAGCCAGACAGCCCATCTGCAGATGGACCTGTGTCTTCCAGGAAGGGGGCAGGATGCAGAGGCCCGTGTGGAGCAGGGAGGAGAGGCAGCTGCTGGCCCGCCGCCCCAGGGAAGGAGGAAGGAGGGTGGCCGTCTGCAGAGCTCAGGTTCTAGCTGGTGGTGAGCGGGGGTGGGGCCTGAGGTCAGGCTTAGAAAGAACAGGATGTCTGTATTGGGGAGGAAGGCAGAAGACAGTGCCAAAGACCTGCTCCCGGCTGGGCCCCAGCTCCTCCCCACCTGCCCAGTCCCCAGAGCCCCTCCCTGGCTTCCCAGCTACAGATCCACTGGGGCTGGGCTCCAGATCTCTTCACCATGCCACCAGTGGTCAGTGGCGCCGATCGCTTGCTCTGCCTTCTCCTCCTGCTCCTGGCCCCCCACAACTCTGAGGGGGACCATCCTCCTCAGCGAAGGTTCGAATACAAGTTCAGTTTCAAAGGACCAAGGCTGGCATTGCCTGGGGCTGGAATACCTTTCTGGAGCCATCACGGAGGTGAGGGATGGGATGGGGACCGCCATACCCAGGGGTCTGGAGAGGCATGGCCACCTCTGGGTGGCTACAATGTGGGGAGTGGGCCTGCCAGTGCCTGCATCTGCCCAAGATGGCCCCAAGCCTGACAGGCAGTACCAGAGATCCCAAAGCCCTTCCCAGACATGTCTCCCAATCCACACGCCCCCTCCCCCCACCCACATGCACACACAAACATATCCCCATCCACCAGCCTCAGTTTCTCCTCTCTGCCTCTCTTCTCTGCTCTGGGACTTCTCTCTTCTCCTTTTGGCTCTACTTGCCCTCCCCCACCCC
>NW_004567124.1:33532706-33575521 GCF_000260355.1 Condylura cristata
GGTACTGGGCAGCACTCACTTCCATTCACCTGGCTCCTTGCTGGCGGGCTTGAGAACAGGGACTGCCTGGAGGAAGGCATCCTCTTGGCCAGCTGTTACACCAGCGAACACACTAACCCTCCCACAGATGTGTGCTAGGAGGAAGCAGGTACAAGAACATCTTAGCCACAAAGAATCTGTCTTCTATTTGAGCTTGTTCAAAAAAGATTTTTTTAAAGATTGATTTATTTATGCATATAGAAGTGGGGTACAGGCCAGAGGTGATGAAAGGCTTCACCAGAGACAGAGTGGGGAGCAAAACAGGCAGACCAACAAAGTACACTGCTGAGGGGAGCAGCAGGCTGCCGCGCCATGTGAGTCACCTCCAGGGTGGGGATTGAACTCATGCTGAGGTTGGCTTTAGCTTCTTAATGTTGTGCTTTAACCTGCTGCACCACCAGGGAGGGCCCCTCAAAAAAGATTTTTGAGAATTTGCAAGGCCCTGTGCCATAGAGAACAGCTTAAGTTAGGAGTAAGAATGAGATTTAGGATTAGGGTTGTGACATGAGGTGAGTCCAGGAACATAGCTCATTGCCAAAACATGTTGTGACATCTACCCACCCGCAAAGGTGGGTCCCAGATCTGGAGCAGAGCCCCCAAGCATGCCAAGCAAAGAGCAGATACCCTGTGCATTCCTACATCTGTGAAAAGTAAGTTCTGAGAAATGGAATGATTCCTGACTGGGACCAGGAAAATAATATGGCAAGCTGTGCCAGGAGGATCTTTGGGAGCAATGGGAGGTTTACAGGGAAGGGAGCTGTTTCTTTTCTTGAAAGATTTCATTTGTTTGTGCATATAGAACTGGGGTACAGGCCAGAGGTGCAGGGGTGGTGAGAGGATTCACCAGAGACAGAGTGGGGAGCAGAACAGGCAGATCCATGAAGTACACTGCTGATGGGAGCAGCGGGCGGGTCAGAAGAGGTCTGCCGCGCCATGTGGGTCACCTCTGGGGTGGGGATCGAACTCACGCTGAGGCAGCCACACCTTGGCTTAGCTGTGCAGTGCAGGGCTCTCACCCTCTACGCCACCAGGGAGGGCCCGAAGGTGCTGTTTCTTACAGCATCAAGCCAGGCCCTGCCATACTCACTGACCTGGGTCTTGCTAAGTCTGGGGTTTCATAGACCATGTTTGAGAACAGAGAAACTTCTGCAAGATCATGGTGATATGCACATTGTCCATTCATTCATTCATCCTTTAATTACACTCCCACGCCCCTGCCCCTCTGTGCCAGCCTAGAGATACAGGGCTGAGTCACACTTAAGGGGTGATGAGGACCAATGAACAACCCACAGAAGGCGGAGGGCCTCCGTGTTTTAGACACCAGGCAGTCACTTCCTGCAAGTCACTTGCAGGTGGAGGAGGTGGTGGCTTCCAAGGTCGCCAGGACTGCCAGCCTAGCAGCTGCTGAGACCCCGCCCCCAGCCCTGGCCTTTGCAAAGCAAACAGGCTGGATTAGCAATCTCCGGAAATTGCTGGCAGGGACTGGGCCCTACACCAGGTTCCAGGCTGGCAGGCCAGAGGGGTGGGGAGCCAGAAGGGTGGAGCTCGGGTCGCTCAGGAGCTGGCTCCTGCCAAGAATGCCTCAGTTTCTCTCCCTTTTTCCCTCTAGCCAGCATTACTGCCAGTGAGAATTCTCATGTCCTTCCTCATAGTCCTGTGAGCCAGGGCCCCCGTTAGTGTTCATGTTGTCCTCACCTTAGAATGCCCAGGTGCCTCCACCAGGAAGCCCCCAGCCTCATGTGGCCATGCTGGAGTGGTCCTCCACACCTCCCAGTCCCACAGCCCAGGGTCTGAACCTCCACATGCCAGCTCTCCCGTGCTCTGTCCTCCTCCTCCTTCAGAGCCCAGGTCAATGAGGGAGAATGATGGGGTGATGGTGGGGTCCACGCCCTGAGCTTCTGGGGTCCACAGATGCCATCCCAGGCCTGGAAGAAGTGCGGCTGGCCCCATCTTTGCGGAACCAGAGTGGCGCTGTATGGAGCAGGGCACCTGTCCCCTTTTCCGCCTGGGAGGTGAAGGTGCAGATGCGGGTGACAGGGCCTGGGCGCCAGGGTGCCCGGGGCATGGTGAGTGGCCTCCGCCAAGGCCTGGCAGAGGAGGAGAGTCAGGGATGTGGGCGCTCAGCCTGGGGTTCCGGTGTCCTACAAGGGTCCCCAACTGAGCAGCTGGGGACCCGCAGGTTGTATGGTACACCCGAGACAGGGGCCAGCTAAACTTCGGCCTGGGAGCCCTGGCCTCATGGGATGGCATTGGGATCCTGTTCGACTCCTCAGCTGAGAACACCCTGGTGAGTACTGCCCCCCTGCCGGCCTCCACCCACACTCTCACCCGCCCGCTGTGCCCACGCTCAGACTGCTTGTTGCCTGCCCCACAGAACAGCCCTGCCGTCCGTGTGCTGGCCAGTGATGGACACACCCCCACACAGTCACTCGGGTAAAGGCCTTGCTCCACTCCTGACCTCCAAGGGCCCCTTCCCCAACTCCCCCAAACCTCCATGGCCCCACATGCCCCTGCCCCTGCTCAGCCAACCCAGCAGCCCCAGGCCGGAGGCTGGAGTGAGACCTTTCAGGTAGGGCTTGGTTTGTTTAACTCACATCACCTCATCTGATCCCCAGCCTTTCTGAGAGGTTGGGATTATTAGTCCCTGATTACAGGTGAACACACTGAGACCCAGAGAGGTGTAAAGATGTGCCCGAGATCACAAAGCTGCGTGCAGAGCCGTGATGTGGGCCTGCGAGGCTCTCCGTCCTCCCACGGTGCCAGCTGTCTGCCTGCCAGAGCCTTCCCTCTCTCCCAGATGATGTGGCTTCCTACCCCAGCCCGCCTCCTCAGTAGCCAGGCCAGTTCGGTGTCTCTCAGCAAACATCCCTTAGCTCATAACAATTAAAACAATTGCTAACATTTATGAGTGGGGCTTACTGTATGCCCGGCACAGTGCCAAGCTCTACACTGAGTGTCTTAGTTAACCCTCATAACAGTGTTATGAGGTCATGTCAATGATGATCCTCGTTTTAAAGGTGGGGAGACTGGGCCTGTAAGGTGAGGTAAGGCACCCAGGGTCACACAGCTAGAGGTGAGTGTGGCTGCTTTGCTTTCTCACGGCCCTGCTCTGCCTTCCTTTAGGCTGAAGGCGGCAGTACAGAAACGGTCGCTCTGCTGTGTCCTGTCTGTGTGTCTGTGTGCCTGGCTCAATCCTCTTTTCCCAACCCCTCAGCCCCAGCTGCACCTCCCCTGTGGTGAAGACACGCTGGTCATATTGTTGCTGACCCCTAGGCAGCCCCCCTCCCCTACCCCACCCCCAGCCTGTCCTGCTGCAGTTCAGGCTTGGCAAGGGGAGCAGAAAGGTCAGCTCTACCACAGGCATAGGGGTCTTAGAGTTTGGGGTGAGATGGAAGGGATGAACAGTGGGAGGAGGGGTGAGCCTTGGGATTGAGGGCAGAATCTCCCACTAGGGTAGAATCACAAGGAAGCCCTACCCTAATTCCATAAATTTCAAGTTCTCCTCTCTCCATAAGGAAGCCAACTATAGCAAGAGAGGCTCAAGCTAGACAAGGACATGTCCTCTATCTTTTCCTATTTTTTTAAGATTTATTTATTGGCCCTCCCTGGTGGCACAAAAGGTTAAGCACAGCACTATGAAGCTAGCCACAGCCGCTTTAGCATGAATTCAATCCCTGGCCAGGGAGCTGACCCACATGGCACAGCAGACCTCTCCTGACCCGCCAGCTGCTCCCCTCAGCAGTGTACTTTGTCAATCTGCCTGTTCTGTTCCCCACTCTATCTCTGGTGAATCCTCTTTAAAATGTATTTATTTATTTATGCATATAGAACTGGGGTACAGGCCAGAGGTGCAGGGGGTGAGAGAATTCACCAGAGACAGAGTGGGGAGCAGAACAGGCAGACTGAGTGAAATATACTGCTGAGGGGAACAGCAGGCGGGTCAAGAGAGGTCAGCTGCGCTATGTGGGTCAGCTCCCTGGCTAGGGATCAAACTTGTGCTTCAGTGGCTGCTGATAGCTTCATAGTGCTGTGCTTTAGCCTGTTGGGCCACCAGGGAGGGCCCGTCCCCTACCTCTTCACCCAGTGGGGGAGGAAGGGTGGGGAGGGTAGCACAAATCTGGGCAGGACAACCCTTAGATAGCCCCACAGCCAGGCCTCAGGTCCTGTGTGGCCTGGCTGACTTCCAAGTGCTACAGGAATGAAGCCAGCCAGGTGCTGGGCTCCTGCCATCAGAACTTCCGGAACCGACCGTACCCTTTCAGAACACGGATCACCTACTGGGGGCAAAGACTGCTCGTGAGTCCTCCCTCCTGCTTTTGTGGGTCCTCAGGAGCACAAAAAGCTCAGAGCTACAGAGTTGCCACGTGGGTGCCCATGACCCCACAGACCCATGTCTGTGAAAAGCACTAGGTCCTTCCCACATGCAGGTCACTTTCATGGAATCCTCCCTGACTTGGCCAGAGCAGGCAGGTTTGAGGTCAGCCTGTGCATGCCCTCTGACACCTGTCCTGCTTTAGGACCAGGACAGTCAGTGAGTGAGAGATGGGAAGGATCAGAGGAGTGCTCCATCTGTAAGGGGCTCCTTCTCTCTGCGGCCTCCCAAGGTGTTCTTGAGCAGCGGACTGACTCCCAATGACCCAGAGGAACTCTGTGTTGACGTGGGACCCGTGATTTTGGCCCCTGGAGGTTTCTTTGGGATCTCAGCAGCCACCAGCACATTGGCAGGTAAAAGCAGATGAGGGTCACCTAGGGACCCATCCTGAACACACCTCCCAAGGTCCATGGGGTATGAGACAAGTTCCTTCCTCCCCTTATGACCTGGGCAAGCGTGCCCTCTCTGGCCTGTTACCATCAGGGGTCATGTCTCAAATAGGAAAGACACACAGTGGGCCCTGTGAGTGCCCTGTAGAACTGTGGGGAACAGTTACAGTCAGGGAGAGGGCCCAGACAGACATGGCTCAATGGAGTGCCTGTGGCGTGCTGGGAGGCACAAGTGGCTCAGAGCCATATCTGAAAAGCTGGGTGTGGCTAGAAGGTGGGAAACTTGAAACCCAGCACTTTGGTCTCAACTCTGGGCACTGGAAAGCCATGAAAGCTCCCTGAGGTGGAAACTGACTGGGAAGGTCAGGGCCAAGCTGGAGAGGAAGCTGTGTCTGGTAGCTTCTCCACGACTGGAGCCCAGGCCTGCCCAGCATCCCCACTTGCTGGGGGTCCACTCTGGCTGTGCGGGGTCAGGCCCCAGAGCCCACCATAAGCCTGTGAGCCCCATATTTTCCTGTGAAGCGAGTGGGGTGCTTGTCAGAGCTGCCTAGATCTTGTAGTACCTGCAACAGTGGAGCCTGGGTGAGGGTTGAGTGAGGGGCTTCTGGTGGCAGGGGCTAGAGTCTTAGCTTCCTCCTCTGGCCCCCCCCCATTCCAGATGACCATGATGTCCTGTCCTTCCTGACGTTCAGTCTGAGTGAGCCGGCCCCAGAGGTGATGCCAGCCCTGGACCCACCCTGAAGGGAAGGTGGGGGGAGAGAAGCCCAGGACCCCTTCTTTCCCAAGTGCCAGACCTGACGTCGCAGCTGATATCACTGCATGCTTTCGAGCTCTGCTTAGGACAGGCCTGAGGCTGGACAGTTCAGGGGAGCAAAGGTGGCCCAGAGTCAGGGCCTGTCCTTAAGGACTCTCCACATTGGCTGGAGGCTGTGAGGTCCTCCTCAGGCAGAGGGCCTGGGAGCTGGAAGAAACCAGCTGAGCTGAGCTGAGCAGCTGAACAGACAAAGGCTAGGGCCTGGGACCCTGAAGGAGGGGCAGGTGTGGGTGTAGGGGGCAGGACTGGGAGGATTAAACCTGAAGGGTTGGAGGCTGAGCTGAGAGAGAAGCAGCTGAGATGATGCCCCTGGCTGAGATGAAAGATTGTCAGGAGAGGGACTGGGCCCAGGGACCCTGTGGGAAGGCTCCCTTCTACCCAGATCCCCCCAGGTTTCAGTCGGAGTTTTTGTCGTCTCCCTGCAGGTTTTCCCCCAGCCCTCGTTGGAAAAGGAGCAGCTCCGCCTGGCTGGCCAGCTGGAGGTGTTGCGGGCAAGGCTGGCCCTGGGCTCCAAAGAGGACATGATTCCAAAGTTGCATTCTGAAGCCCTGGAAGAGGGTAGGGACTCAGTGGACGGGCAGGTGGGCAGGGGCCTGCTTGAGTCAGAGGATCCTCTTCCCTTTGGGCCAGGAGTCCGTTAACCCCCATCCAAGAGCCCCCCAAAGATTGGATATACCCCAACACCAGCTAGTAACCCACCCAGCTCTTCCCTGACCCCCAGGGGAAAGGGTCTTCGACCTGGAGGAGACCCTGGGCAGACACAGCCAGACCCTGCAGGCGCTGCATGCCATCTCTGAGCAGTTGGTGCAGGCTGAGAGAAAGTGGAAGCAGCAGCTGGGGTCCTCAGGCCAGATCAGGCCTGGAGAAGCCTGGGTGAGTCACCCCTCGGCATCCAAGTCCCCATCTGCAGTCCTGGCCAGGCAAGCTCCCTGGGCACTCAGTCTGTTGGCAGCTGTGGGCCCCCTCTGTGCAGAAAGAGGCACAAGCAAGCACCACACTTGGGAACTAGTCTCACCAAGACTGAATAGGACCTGGCAAACAGAGGAACAGGCAAGGGGAGCTCTGTGCAAGCAAACACTCCAGGAGAGGCGCCAGGTCTGTAGACGATACAATAGACCGGGAGCTAATTCGCAGGTGCTCCACTAGGATTCCATCCAGACACAGCTTGTTGAACGCCCAGATGCACCAGAATCCTCATTCCGTCTCTACTGCCATCCTGGCTTTCCCTGAGGAGTGATGTCCCATGGCAGGCCCAGCCTGGGGCCTGAGAGCTGAACTCAGTCAAGTTGTTAGATGCTGAACAGAAGAGGCTCCTGTGGGCTGGGCTGGGCGCTGATGAGCTCGCTGAAGGAAACTTGAGTTCTCAGGCCAGAGCAGCTGAGGCAGGGCTACTGGAGTGGGGTCAGCGGAGGGACGCTACTCTCCAAGACTAGGCTTCCCTCTTCCTACTTCCAGACCCAGATTTCATCCACCCCAAAGAGGGGCTCACCTCTCCTGGTCACTCAGCAAGACAGGGGCCCAAGGCCCAGCTTGGACTGTGGCCAGAGAGAGGACGGGAAGGGGACCGAGCCAGCTGCTGCTCCTTCAGAGGCAGAACCACCATGGAAAGGGAGGGGGGTAGCAAGAAAGCCCAGGTGAGGCCACTGGGGTGGAGCTGGGGGTTTGGGGTGAGGTGAAGTGGGGGAACAACCATCCTTAGGGGAAAGAGTTTGAAAGGAGGGAAAACCCAGAAGTGCAGATGAACAGGGCTCACATAACTCAACGTGCCCAGCATGAGGAGGGCCAAGGGACTTGGCTGAGGGTTTCTGGAAGGAAGAGGGCTGATATGTCCCTGGGGAAGGTGACCTTTAGGGTGACCTGGACCCTACAGAAGAGGCTGGCACTCCTGTAGGACTCTTCCAAGGTCAGCGCCCTGCTCCATGCACAGCAGACTCTGCTCCAGGACCTCCAGGAGATGAGGTAAGGGGACAGGGTGATGAGGGGTGCTGGGGGTGGCAGCAGGAGAGGGAAGAGAAAGACCCCTAGCTGACTTGCTGCTCTGCCTCAAGTTCTCGATTAGCCCTTTATTTTACTCATTGCCCCAGGCCCCCCCACACACCCACCCCAGCAAAGTCTGGTGCATAGGGAGGGGCTGGAGGTGCAGTCAAGGTTTGCTGAGTTGACCCAAAAGTCACTGACTCAAAGTCCAACTTAATTTTTTTTTAAGATTTATTTATTTGTGCATACAGAACTGGGGTACAGGCCAGAGGTGCAGGGGCAGTGAGAGGATTCACCAGAGACAGAGTGGGGAGCAGAACAGGCAGATCAATGAAGTACACTGCTGAGGGGAAGAGTGGGCCAGACAGGAGAGGTCTGCTGGGTCATATGGTTCACCTCCCTGGTGAGGGATCAAACTTGCACTGAAGGGTCTGTGGGTGGCTTGCAGTGCTGCACCTTAACCTGCTGCACCATCAGGGAGGGCCCTAAAGTCCTACTTTAAAAAGTAACTCTCCTGGCCCTCCCTGGTGGTGCAGCTGGTTAAAGCACAGCACTAAGAAACTAAAGCCACTTCCCCATGAATTCGATCCCCCACCCCAGAGGTGACCCACATGGCCCAGGAGACCTCTCCTGACAGCCCGCTGCTCCCCTCAGCAGTGTACTTCGTTGGTCTGCCTGTTCTGCGCCCCACTCTGTCTCTGGTGAATCCTCTCACTGCCCTTCACCTCTGGTCTGTACAAGTAACTCTCCCAAGAAGACCCCTTCCCTCATAAACTCCCCCATCAGACACCCATGAAAATTTAGTAAAAATGAGGCTTCTTACAGTGACAGTTCTGGAAAGGGGACTTTGGTTGGGTTCTTAGAGGCCCAGGAGGAGGGGTGATCCCTGACTTTATACCCTCCTACCCTGGCATCCCAATCTAGGCCAGTACGAGTCTTTGGGAATCACCCAAAGAATGCTAGGTCACCATGACGACAGGGAAGAGGGAGGCTTCAGGCTGGATGGTGGGTACCTGGCTGACCTGCCAGGTAGATGCTTGGGGTGGGAAGATGGGAAGAAGGAAAGGAGGTAAATCCTCTGGAGGCTGAGAATGGAAGGCAGAGCCAAGGAGCCCAGGGTTGAGACAGGCAGCTTCAGGACAAGCCTGCTCTGAGCTACGTCTGTCTCAGGATCCAGGAAGAGGTTTGGGCTACGATGACCAGCCCCAGGAAAGGAGCCTATCGATGGTGCTATCTCCAGGGATTATAAGAAATGGTACAATCCGAAGGGTGATAGTTTTACCTCCCACCAGGGATGCAGCTGCCCACATGGCCTCAAGAGCCCAGGTCTTCTACTTACCTGTGGGCACCAAGCACCACTTCCTAGAGTTGACCCAGATCCTGAGCCACCTGCAGAAGGAACTTAGGGGCCCGGTGGTAAGGGGAATTGAAGGGATACCATGGGGACTCTGGGCAGACCTCAGGGTGTGGGCTCAACCTCCTTTTGGCACATCTGTCATGCTAGGCCCCTCCTGGCATGTCCCTCCCCTCCCTGGCCCCTGGCTGGCACACCTGTATGTCTATGAGCGCACACACACATGCAGGTACACAGCTCTCATCTTCTCTCTGTCCTTTCTGCCCTCTGCAGAGTCACAGGCTCTCAGTGCCAGAAGGGAGTGCCCTGGGGACCACTTGGTCCAACCCCCTCATTCAGCAGAAAGGACATGGGAGTGGGCTGTGCCCAAGGTCATTCAGAACTTAGCGGTGAAGCCTCCTCTCCCCATCTGGTGCTTTCCTTTGCTCTCAACGACACCCTGTCTTTTGTTCTACGTCTCTCATCTCTAGAGCCTTTGGTCCCCCAATGATCCCAAGCCCCAGGCCTTCCCAGCTGCTCCCACAGATGGAGCCATGGGAGCTGGGAATCAGAAAGCAACTTGGTATTCTGTGCTCTCCCCAGCGCCCTAGTTGGGAGCCAGGGTGCCCGGGAGGGAGAAACAGCAGCTATACATGATACAGAGTCCGGGCAAGAAGCTAAACTGGGATCTTAGATTGTGGCCTTTCAGAAAGCAGCAGCCAAGAACCCCCGCCCACCAGGCCGGCTCCCAGGGGCCTCCTCATGCCTGCAGCCGGGCATCTTCGTCCTCTGCCTCCTCATCCAGACTGCAGCCTTGTTCTGCTACGTGCACCTCAGGTAGGCCTTCTTGTGAGCAGTACACCTCGCATTTAACTGGCGTCTCTTGCTTCTAGGCCAAAGCAGCTGATTTGAGAGAAGGGACACAGAGGTCTAGAGAGTGGGGGACACCCTGCTCGGCCCACCAGCCAACTGGCAAAGAGCATAGCCCAGGCTAGGTTCTATTTTTCCAGCAGACTCTAATTGCCATCTGCTCAGCCATGAGTCCCATCTGGGTCCTGCTCTCACAGAATTCACTCTGTAAGAAACTAAGTGACTGACGGCCACACCCTATACAGTCAGTGCCATGATAGTAGGAAGCTCAGGGCTCTGAGAGTGCAAGGAAAAACACCTGACTCAGCTTGGGGCATCAGGGAATTAACCTAGAGGGGACACTTGATATGGGTTATCCAGTCAACTAGCTTTCCAGTCTGACAAGATAAGGAAAGATATTGCTATAGAGGAAACATAGAGGGAAAAAACATAGACACACGGAAAAGTATATTTTGGAGACAAAATGGCAAGTTTGGCATTGTCAGAGCAAAGGGTGGGGCCAGTTTGTGGAAATGGGCAAAGATAAATAAAAAGATGGGGGGTCACTTTTCGGCTTGGTAGTTACCTAATGAATGAAACAAATCTAGACATAGGGGTGTACTAATGGTCTCAGAAGTGGGACTAGCTGGTGTCTGTAGAATTCCAAGACAAGAATCAACATGGCCTGGGTAGCCTCCGAAGAGGACTGAAACGTGTTCAGCTTTCAAATCAGAGTAGGAGAGAGAGAGGCTTCCAGGGGAGAAGAGCAGCAAGGACCAGACGGAAATGGCGAGCTTAGCTATTGCACTATGCACAAGTCCCGTGCTATGTGGTGGCGATGAGACGAGTCACGAGATAGATGCTGAGCACCAGGGGGACAGTGGGCTTCCAGTGAGGCAGGTTCAGGGAACCGCAGAAGATCCCAGAACAGAAGAGGTGGTGGTGAGTGAGAGTGGGGAGGTGAGCGTGAGCCCAGAAGGGAGAGGCAGTGGTGGTGAGTGAGTGTGGGGAGGTGAGCGTGAGCCCAGAAGGGAGAGGTGGTGGTGGTGGTGGTGGTGGTGAAAGTGGGGAGGTGAGCATCAGCCCAGAAGGGAGAGGCCCAAGTAACCACTTTCTCCTCTCCCTGCAGCAGGCAGGATCTGGATGTGAGCCTTCGGGACTATCTGTCCATGTGCCGCCTTCCTCTGAGTTCAACACCACAGATCCCTAGAGCTCTGGGGGCTCTGAGGAGGCAGCCCCACTCCTCCAGCCTGCATGCGTGACCCACCCCAAAGCCCTAAAGCCACTCACTTCTCATCACTATGAAATGAACGGGGTCTGAGTGTAGGGGGCTTGGCCAGTGTCCTCTGAAGACCTCTGTGTGCCCAATTCCTATCCATACCCTAGCTGGTGGAGAGCTCCCCTCTTATTAAAAAATAAGGTGATTTCCCTTCCCCCATGCTTTGACACGTTCATTTGCCTTCTAGTGTTTCCTTAATCTCTCTGAAGGCTTCCACCTCCTCTGGGTAGGAGGTGGGCACCAAGCAGGCAAGGAAATCTAAAGCCCAGATGCTCAAGCTTTGAGCCTTAGACTGTTGCCCTAAAGGGAGTCACAGCTGTGTGTAATTCTTCCTCTGACACAAGGAGTGGTGTGCTAAGTGCCCTTTCTCCCAGATGAAGGCCAGACACCAGGGAGAAGGAAGAGGAGAAGGAAGCAGCGTTCTAGGAACGCATCAGCTCAGTGTCTTCCTCTGGGAGTACCCCTACATGCCCTAATCCCTAGTCAGCAGGGCCCAGCAGAGCTTGGCATTGCGGGAGGCACGAGGGGGAGGCGGGAGTGTGGAGCAGGCACGTGGTCCTGCCGGTTCAGCCCCGTGCTGGTTTCCCCATCCCCCAGTGAGGAGGTGGGGGGGCGGACCTTGGTGGGCGGGGCAGGTGGTGGGCGGTGCAGAGTGTGGAGCCCTGGCCGGGAGCGGGAGCTGTCCGCAAGTCCTAGTGCTGAAGTAGTCTCAGCCGTTCCTCGTGCCCAGTGCCTGGTATCCAGTGCCCGGGTGAGCGGAGACCATGGCGTTTATGGTGAAGACCATGGTGGGTGGACAGCTGAAAAATCTCACCGGGAGCCTGGGAGGCGGAGAGGACAAGGGGGACGGGGACAAATCTGTGGCTGAAGCACAAGGCATGAGCCGAGAGGAGTACGAGGAGTATCAGAAGCAACTGGTGGAAGAGAAGTAAGTAGGACTCCTTCCCAGCTCTGAGGCACCTCCCGCAACAACCGCCTTGCTCATCCCTAAGGTCCTCTCAGATTCTGAGCGCCCTCCCCTGTCCTGCTTTCCTAGACTGTGAATCTGAGTTATGCCCTCTAGGCCACCCCAGGACCACCCCATCTCAAGCCGAGGACCCTGCCCTAGCTTCACACTTGGGCTCAGAGTGGATGGAGGCAGGGGAAATAGGTGCGTGGGATGGTTGGGGGCACCCCACCCCATCCCACGTGCATTCTGATGAAACAAGTAATCCCTTAATCCGATCTGGTCCCAGCCTGTGTCTTCCAAATGGAGTTTCTCTGCACTGTGGCCCTGAGAAAAGCTGTGCAGCTGAGGAGCTCGGAATCAAAGAGACAGATCCTGAGATGGGGCATTCACAGTTACTGAGGCTTCTTGTGTGAGGCAGTACAGAGGGGGAGAGGCAGCCCTGCTAGTGTTAGGGGCTGGACTCCAGGAATAGGCTACTTGGGTGCAGATCAGGCTTTTATTTATTTATTTTTTTTTTTGCATAGAAGAACTAGGGGGTAGGCCAGAGGTGTGGGGGTGATGAGAAGATTCTCTAGGGAGAGTGGGAAGCAGAACAGGATTTACTGAAATGTCACCCTAAGGAGAGCAGTAAGCAAGACAGGAGAGGTCTGCTGCTCCATATATGCGTTAGCTCCCCGGTTGGGTAATGAACTCAGGCCACAGCAGTGATAGCACTGAGACTTAGGCCCCAAGCCACCAGAGATGCCTGGCTTCTTTCCTTTTTTTTTAAGCTATTGACTTTAGGCAAATTAGTTAACCTTTCTGTGCCTCAGTTTCCTCTTCTGTAAAATGGGGATAGTAACCAAAAAACATACCTTGCATATATTTATTAGGGGTTAATTAATACAGGAAAACTGCTTGGCACAGCCCTGGCACATGGTAAATCATTAAATGTTAGCCATGATTACTTTACTTAGTCCTGATAACACTGTTGTGAATTGTATGAGCTCCCTATGTTACAAAAGAAGGAAAGTGGCTTACCCAAAGACCTATGGAAATTGGCAGAACCCAAGTCTGCCCCCCACCACACAATTGTTGGGGAGAGAAAAGAAAGGTGGAGGGCCAGAGAAGACATATATTAGTGTCCAAACAGAGACAGACAGATTCCTTTGCCTCATAGCTCCATATAGCTGGGGGTGCAGAGATGACAAGGGATGCTGGCGGCGAGGCAGCTGAGGCTAGGTCAAGCCCCCTCCTGACACACAGTCCTCTCAGTCCTCACAATGACCATCCCTGGTGCCCCCTCAGGATGGAACGGGATGCACAGTTCACACAGAGGAAGGCAGAGCGAGCCACACTGCGGAGCCACTTCCGAGACAAATACCGACTGCCAAAGGTGGGCATGGAGGTGGGGGTGGGGAGGGTAAAGGCTATTAATTTTCAGCAAGGGTGAATACTCCTGGCGCTTCTGAACACTCAGAAAGTGAGAGGAGAGGATTGTGGGTGAGAAGACAGCACACTCTGTGTGCCAGGCCCTTGACTCTAGGCCCTAATCTAACCACTCACAAACACCACCAAGTAGCTTCCGCCCAAGGAAAGTGA
This sequence comes from Condylura cristata, assembly GCF_000260355.1. NCBI lineage: Eukaryota > Metazoa > Chordata > Mammalia > Eulipotyphla > Talpidae > Condylura > Condylura cristata. The sequence continues at coordinate 33,546,289 of NW_004567124.1, forward strand.
GACTTGGAGAGATTACAGGACTTGATGAAGGTAATACAGCCAGCTAGCAGGGGAGCTCTAGCATGTGAGCGTGAGCCTGCTCTCTCTTACTCCTTGACCCCTGGCTGCCTTCCACGGTAAGAGGCTGCCTGCAGAGGGCAAAGTAGTCTCTTGGTTGCCCAGACAGCCAGGAGGCAGCCCCCCTTAGCCACCATGGCAGCACATAGTTCCGCATGAAGAATTCTATTTCTGTTGCCTAAGGAGGGATCAGCCTCTGCCACCACCCAGACTGTGCCTAGATCATGCTAGACTCTGAGAGGAGACAGAAGTACAGGGCCGTAGCACTCCTGACCTTGATCTCCACTTACATTGGAAGAAGAGATACATGCACATCGCATCTACTCATTCAGCAAATGTTCGTTGAGGCCCTGACTGCCTCTGACTCCCTCAGGGCTGCAGTCTTTTAGAAATCTCTTGAAGAGAAGGCTGGTTCAGAAAGCCAGTCTTTCGGCAGTTACTGAGCTAAGCAAGGAATGCAGTCATTCCTCAAATTCTTACCCCATGCATGTCAGACACACTGAGTGCACAAGAAGGAGCAAGACTTGGCTGAGTAAAATGGAAACTTTCAGGCTCCCCACAGGGAGAGGGAAGCACAGTGACCACCAGCTGCTGTTGTACGAAGACAGCACAATTGTTGAACTCAGCGACATCGTTTTAAATCTAACCCCCATTTCCTAGTTGTGTGACTTGGGCAAGTTACTTAAGTTACCAGAGGTTCAATTTCCTTTTTTGTAAAACAGAGATTAAAAGAAAGAAAGAAAGAAAACCTGCCTCATAGTGTTCTTGAGAGAACGAGAAACACTCAGCTCATGTCAGCCATCTAATAGGGGCTTGGTGGGGGCATCTAGTGGGGGTAGCCATCACCATCGTTGGGACTGCACGCCAATGTCGCTAACCACTGTCAACATGTGACTGAGCTGTGACAGTCTGACTCTAGGTATTTTCACTATGCTACTTTCTTACCTTCATCACCTCAGAGTAAAGGGTGGTGGCATAAAAGAACAAGGTCTTCATGTCTCAGTGTCAAAAAGTTGATCCTGGGGTGGGAACTGAGCTCCCTGGAACATGGAGCTCAAGAATCTAGGGACCTGGAACCTGATCCAGGCCTCCTCCCTGCCACTAAACACCGAGTCCTCCCAGACCTTCAACCTCCGCTATCCCCTTTCCTCTTCCCTTTAGAGTGAGACAGATGAGCGCCAGATCCAGATGGCAGGTGGAGACATGGAGCTGCCCCGGGAGCTAGCCAAGATGATCACCGAGGACACGGAGGAGGAGCGGGCCTCTGTGCTTGGGCAGCTGGCCAGCCTCCCTGGCTTGGACCTCGGCTCCCTCAAGGACAAGGCCCAAAACACACTGGGAGACCTCAAACAATCAGCAGAAAACTGCCGGCTCATGTAACCACTCTCCGGGGGCTGTCTGCTGGGGTGACGAGAGGGCTGGGCCCACATGAGGCTAGAGCGTAGCCTGCCTCCCAGGGACACTGCCTCATCCTGGCTCATCACCTGCCCCATCAGAGTCCAACCCTGCTCATGTAGGTCCTGAGCTTGCCTTCTGGTCTCTTCTTCAACTTACTTATCAAGACCCACCCTCCCTACTCAGCATTGGAGTGTGTGTGTGGGGGGGGAGGGGACTTCCCTGGATTATAAAACTAGCCTGGTCTCTCTCTGGCCATGCCCCCAAGCTCTGCACATGAAACACACAGAGGGAAAAACCCTAGTGTGCCCAGGGTGACCACAGGTGAGCCCTGGCACGTACAGACTCACCCAAGCAGCCAGTCCCCTGGTGCCTTTCTCCTCTAACACTGACTCTCAGACGTGTATAGCAGGGACTTCGGGCAGCCACCCTCAGCAGACAGAAAGCCAGGAGTTTATTCTCCTTGGAAGCCATGGCACCTTCTGGGCCTCATCTCATCGTCTCTAAAATGGGGATCGTCTGAGGGATGTCTAAGGCTTGTCCTTACTGGCCCTCAGAACCAAACTCTTGCCCCTCCTTGGGCAAGACAGCAGCTGCAGCTGTGGCCTCAAGCGACTGCCACTGTACAGTAGATGCTGGCTCCTGGGAGCTGAGCTATGCTGGGTGAGGGCCGAGTGCCAAGGGTGAGGCTGGCACTGAGCGGTAGCCAGGCGGCTCCCGGCCTCCTCTGGGCCCATGCCCAGACAATTTCTGTTCCGTTCCCATAGAACTCTCTCTGGATTCCATAGCTGGAGCTCCTTTCTCAACTCAGTGAAAAATAAAAATTCCAAGTAATGTATCTATCCTTCCACATCTTACTGAGACTAAGGGTTCACAGCATTGGGGGTCGCAGCCCCTCCCCACAGCCCTGCCTTTGCAGGAGTATCTTTAACCTCACCTACTCCATAAGTGCTCCAGCTCCTATACATTCCTGCTCAGCAGTGGGTAAGACTGATGGAGCACCAGGGCCACCCTGGGTCCAGGAAGGGCATAGCAGCCAGCTGGATGGGAATGCATCTGGGGAAGGTCTCCCTCCAGACTGTTAGCTGAGGACCTGGAGGGTCCCACTCATGCACTTCTGTTTCTAGTACCCGTACCCACGTCCTCTACTCACCTGGAAGATGGCTGGTGTAGCGAAGAGGAGAGGTAGGCAGTTATGGCTTTAGAGCTTGGGGACCCGACTGAGGACAGTTGGCCTGCTGTCTCGCCCATCTCTATCTGAGTCCAGAGCTAGCTCCTCCTGTCCCAGAGCCACCACTCCCACTTCTTTCCTGAGATGTGCAGACAGCTCAGAGCTTTTTGGGGCTCCCAGGTTGTAAGGACGAAACCATTGTGGGTTCTAGCCCGGGTGCTGCTGGTTCCTCCCTGAGCCTATTTTCCCCTGTGAGATAAAAGACCCCCCTAAAAATAATTCATGTTTCCAAGGGTGATAGACCATACCAAAATTTGGTAACTCATTCCTTAAAGAAAAATACAGTGAGCCCAAATCTCATCCTACTCATCTGTGGGGGCCCAGGAAACCAACCAGGAGGCTCTATGAGCTATACCCCCTGCAGTGTGAGCAGGAAAAAGGGGCTATAGGCTACCCCAGTTACCCCCTCTGCCCCCAGCCTCCTTGGCTTCAGAATGAGGGGCAGCTGGCCAAGATTTACAGGCAAAACAGTCATATGAGGGTTTGGTTTCAAGGGCAAAGTTTCCATTAAGCCTCCTTTGTAAAACAGAACAAGGAACATAAAACCTGCGCAGTAATATGGTATCGGGAGGAAAAGGAGGAAGAGGAGAGGGTGAGGGACGCAGGCCCAGGCCCAGAAGCAGCAGAGCGCTGTGGCCTGGTGGTTACACAGGGGGAGGGGAAGAGAGGTGGGGGTGGGGGGCTGTGGGGTTAGGGGGAGGCTTCTCCAGGGCACCCGCTGGGAAGGGCTAGGGCCTGGGTCTGCGCTGCTCTGAGGCTTTCCCTGGGCTGCCAATGGACCTTCCTGGAGCTGGAGGAGACAGGAGTCTTATCCCCCATGGGTAGGGGGGCAGTGGCCCTCCTCACCAGTGTCAACAGCAGGCCTACATCAGCACTGCACCCCAGGGGCCTTCTGCATAATGGGATTGGACAGGCCCTTTTCCCTCAGTGGTTTGCAAGCCTAAGAGCAAAGGGTAGAGCAGCATTAGTTTGTGAGGAACATTAGTATTTGCTGAACCCTCACAAAACAGGGGGTTGAGGCCCAGAGCCATGGGTCTGGAGGGTGCTGAGCCCCAACGATGGTTCCCCCCTCACAGCCTGAGAACACTAAGAACTCTGACCTACCTGCATGTTCTGGAAAGAAGTGGGGGTGGTAGGTCTGGGACAAGAGCCAGCTCTGAGGAGCCAGCAGGGATGGGCAAGGTGGACAGGCCAAGGGTCCCCCAGCCGGACCCACGGCTGAAGCCATGCTGTGCTTGCCTCCCCTTCCCCTGTGCTTCTTCAGCTCACATCCTCATGGGTGTTTCCCACTCTCTGCCTCTTACCTGTCCTATACCCTCAGCAAGGGTGGACCTGGCCACTTGGCCCGGCACACCCCTAAGCCCGGGGCCTGCCTCCCATGCCTGGGACCACCGCTGGGTGACTGCTCTGCCCACCTGCTACGAAGCAAGCTGCTTACTACAGGAATGTTCCTTCCCATAGGGGTTAAAGTCCCACTGTCGAGCACCTAGTTTAGAAGGCAATCGCCTCTCCAGATCCTCCTCTCCTGCCCTCCTTCCCGCCTTCTCCCCTTTGTAGGCAGCCTGACATGGTAATACTGAGAGGTGATGAGACTCCCCTCCTGCCCCTCCACACTTTCAGGGAGAGATGGCTGGCCTGCTCCCCCTCCCACTCTGCAGACCCCAAAAATGGAGCTTCGGGGACATTGATGTGAGCCCTGGTCTTTGCCCTGCCCCAGTCTCTTGCCTTCTTGAGAGAGTTGAAGTGTGGAGTGCAGAAGACCTGTCACCCAAGAGCCCGAGATACCGGGGGCTCCGCTATCCCCAGCTCCCTCCTCCCAACCCCACAGGAACCAAGGGACATCTGGCGGGTTATTTGCTAAGCATGAGCTGCTGGCTGTGCCTAGTGACCCAGCTGATGCCCGAGGCAGCAGTGGGGGCGGGGAGCCACAGAATCAGCTCCTGTCTGTAACCCTAACTTCTTGCTACTGGGTAGAGCCCTGCCCACAATGTGAGGTTCCAGCACAGCAAGGAATGGGGTGAGTTGGGCTGGGGAGCAGCAAGGTTGTGGCTGCCCTGGCCTTACTCAGCAGGAGCCATACCTGTGGTGTGTGATCAGGAGTGTAGACCTGCGGGAGCTGCTTGGGTTTGGAGCTTGCCCTCCATGAGAGTCTGCGAGCTGTGCCCTGGGACTGCCAGCACTCAGTGTGGGTGTGTGACCCTGGGGAAAGCAGCCTGCAGTAGCCCTCCTGCCGCAGCCTCAGGGGAGGGCATCTTCTCTGGGAGGGCTGGGGTGGTAACCTTTAGGGACAGAGTCCCTCTAAGGTGATCTCTCATAGGAACCAAGTTTCTAGGTCTTTCCTCATCTCTCCAGTTAGCAAAAGAAGAGGCAGGCTGGGCACAGGAAAACCTCTAAATTCCCTCAATCTGCTTTTCCCAGGGCATCCCTTAGGGAGAAAGGTCCAGCTTCAAATACTTCCAACTTGGCCCAGTGCTAATTCTAGTTTTGGGGAACTGAGTGGAGGAGGAAGGAGGGTGCAGAGTCATTGCTGGAAAAACAACTTGCCCCTGGGAAGAAGAGAAAAAATGTTTAAGCAGATTAGCTATTTCTCTTAGGTCTCTGCCATTTGAAGAGAACAGCCTACCTCCCCCCAGCCTGCAGCCCTCCCACTGGGCTGCCACCCAAACCCGCAGGGAGGCCCCTCCTCCTCCTCCACTTGTGTAAGAATCTTAGGCCTCTGTCTTCAGACAGCCGTGCAGGCCTCACAAACCGGGGTCTGTGACCAGCGCTCCGGGCCTTCATCCTATTCAAATAGCCCTTGCTCACTCCAGCCCCTCCCACCACCACCCCACCAGTTCCAGTCAGTCCCCTCTGTCCCTCAGTGAGGCTTTCTGTCCAGCCTTTTCCAATAATGTGAATCTGAGGTACATCTCTCCCTTTCAATCTCGAAATAGCATTTTATTGAATGCTCTTGCTGGGTCAAACTCACATTCAGTACCTCAATCCTTATACATTTCCACAAGTCACTGAGCCATCGCTCTCACTTTACCAAGAAACAGGCCAACCAGTGGGCCCAAGTTTCATGGTTAAAAGGCAAAGCCCAGGCTGTCCTCGGTGGCGCAGCAGGTAAAGCGCAGCACCAAGAAGCTAAAGACACTTCAGCATGAGTTCGATCCAGGCCCCCGAGGTGACCACATGGCACAGCAGACATGTCCTGACCCGCCCGCAGCTCCCCTCAGCAATGTACTTTGTCAGCTGGCCTGTTCTGCTCCCCACTCTGTCTCTGTGAATCCTCTCACCGCCCCTACACCTCTGGCCTGTACCCCACTTCTACATGCATAAATAAATCTTTTTTTTTTTTTAAAGATTTACTTATTTGTACATACAGAACTGGAGTAAAGACCAGAAGCTCAGGGGTGGCGAGAGGCTTCACCAGAGTGGGGAGCAGAACAGGCAGATCGACGAAGTACACTGCTGAGGGGAGCAGCAGGAGGGTCAGGAGAGGTCTGCCACGCCATGTGGTCACCTCCGGGACAGGCGAGAATTGAACTCATGCAAAAGTGGCTTTAGCTTCTTAGTGTTGTGCTTTAACCCGCTGCGCCACCAGGGTGGGCCAATAAATAAATCTTAAAAAAAAAAAAAAAAAAAGGCAAAGCCTGCCACTCCTGCCCTGGACTTCTAGTCCACACCGCCCCCCAATGGCCAAGCCAAGGCTTCAGAGAAGTAGGCTCCCTCCTTTCAGAAACCCAAAGAGTAAGCCTGTCTGGCAGTCTGTCCACCTGGGCACTACCGCCCTGGTCGCCAGAGATGCTCTGCGTGCTGTCCAGACAGAGACCCAGATGTGGTGGCAGAGGGAAGAGCTGCTGGAAATGAGCTCCGCCCAGGAGTCTGCACCTTCTCCAATCTGATTCCCTGCCCACTCCGGCTGGGAGGCCAGGGCACCTGTCAGGACAAGGGAGCAAGGCATGGAGCAGAGAGCATGTCACCCCTGCGTCTGTGCTCAGCCTGGCCTGGGTGCAGACAGGAGTCGGGGCTCCCGGACCTGTCCTGCCCAGTCCCACCGGTGTCACTCTCTTGGCACCCTAGAAGCTGAAGGCAGGAGATAGAGGTCTCCCCCACGCATTCCTGCTTTTCCTCTGGCCCCCGCCTGTGAACAGAGGCTACCTATCCTGTTTTTCTAGGTGAGGACAAGAAGCAGTTTCAGAAAATAATTTAATAGAGAAACAATGAATTATATACATTCTTTACACCCAGCCTCCCGAAGGTGAACAGGTATCTGGCTCCACAGAGGTACCTAGGGCAAAAGGGCTGGAAATCAACACCCTCTGATTGTTTATAAAGAAACCCCCAATAACTCCAGGCGTACATTCTGCTCCAGGGCCCGTGTGTGCGGTAAGGGGTGCTGAGGAGGTATTAGCAGCCCCACTGAGAGATGGGGCACCCAGGCCCAGACAAGGGAGGGGAGTTGGGGGGAGTGGCAGTGTTACACTAAGAACAAGGTCTCCTTGATTTTTGGGTCCCCCAAATCCTGATGGGTCAAGCAGCCCCACGCTTCTTCCTCCCAAGTCAGAACCAGTTTTTTCAGCAAGTTAGGGGGCAAATAAGGGTGTTCACTAAAGAAGGATGGAAGGGGAGGGATGAGGATTGAGGACCCCCTCCCTTGCCCCCTTGGGCCAGGACAGGAACAAGGCATGTTTCTCAAATTGGCCCCACTCATCCCAAGTACAAAGGACATTATTTTCATGCTTGAAGGATTATCTTAACATTAATGAGGGTGGGGAGTGGTCATTCTCAGGAAGATTGGGGAGTTCTATGGGGCTGGGTTGTCCCTGAGGGGTCTTGGGGCATCTCATTCCAGTGCAGAGGAGGCAAACTGCAGTCAGGTTTCCCAGGGAGGACAGCTGATTGCTGCCAGGCAGGGGCGAGAACAGAACCATGCCCCCTTCTCAGAGCAAAACCAGGGTTTTCATGGCCTCACTCGACAGGCTCCAGGCCCGGTAAACATTAAAAAAAAAAAAAAAGTCCTATTAAAGAATTATCTTTCCAGAGTCCTGGCTTGGCACCCCAACCTTGCCCGGGGCCAGGCCCAGTGATGCCAGCACATGGCGTCAGCTTTCAGGCCCTCTGGGAGGTGGAGAGCACTCTGAGGGGTGACTAGAGAGCCTAAGACGTGAGGCTGACGTGAGACCCAGGAAGACTGCTTAGCAGGGTTGCAGAGGCCACAGAATCCTAGATGTCAGCCTGGGTGAGTGCTCCCCTAACTCCAGGCGGTGTGCGCAGCCATCCTTCTGGGTCACTGGAGAGTGCAAGCTGCAGAGGAGGAGGGGAGGCTGTCTCAGCTCTTGGCAAAGAGGAAGCATCCAGGGCTGGCCCGCCCCAGCCCTCCTCAGAGAGGACCAGGCCTCAGGGCAGGACTCACAGCTACGGACAGACTCCAGCATCCCTTCTTTATCCAAGGTCTCAGCTTGCCAGCGAGAATCCCTCATCTAAAGGACATAAAGGCAGCATAAAGGGTGAGAGGCAGCCAGAGGCAGGCCCTACCAAGAGTGAAGGACAGAGGATGGACGGGCCTCCAGACGGAGACTAGAGGGAAACACACAAGAGCTACAACAGGGCTAGGAAGCCACAAGGGACAGCACCCCAGGGTCCCACCTTAATCTGCTCCTTCAGGTATTCAGCTCGAGCCATGAGGTTCTGAACCTGTCAAGGGAAGACAGGCCCGTGAGTACGTGAGCGGTGATGCTCCCCAGAACCCCTTCCCACTCAACAACTGCTCTGAGTCCTTCATCCCCTTATTCCCCCAGGAAGCCACCCAACTGCAGCAGCCCAGCAGCCTTCTGCTGTTAGGTCAAGACCCTGGCTGTCCCTGACCCGGCACCAGATACAGCACATGGGCAACCACTGAGCAAGTCTGGGGCAGAAACACCCTAAAGGAGCCTGAGGACCCCCAGAAGGGAGCAGGTAAAGGGGGAGAAAAGAAGCCCTCAGCCTGCCCACCCCTAGCAGGCACCTCAGAGTGAAGCAGCTCCCGCCTCCGGCCTGGGGGCTCCGCTGCAAAGAGAGGGCAGGGAGTGAGGGCACGGAGTGCTGGCAGTGGCCGAGGGCTTGAGGGAGTGGGATGATGAGGGGTCTCACCTGCCAGCAGCAGCAGCAGCTCCCCCAGGACATGCTGGTACAGGACCAGGGCATCCTGCTCCCCACCGGTTTCCTCCTCCTGCAGCCACATGTACAGAAGGTCACTTAGGGCCACGGCCTGCGCCTGCCTGCCCGGCCTGGACCCACCCCATGGGGCACAAACCTTGGTCGTGGCTGCCGAAGCCACTTCCAGTGCAGCCAGGAGACGTGGCTTGTCTCGGGCCATCTCTGGATGAGAAGGCAAAGGCTCAGGGTGAGAGAAGAGCTGGCTCTTGTCTATCTGGGGGGACCTCCCCAAACATACCTCCTTCCTGGGAAGGAAGCTGCTGGGGTCCCTGCAATGGGCCAGAAAGTGGGCTTACCTTTGAGCAAGTCCTGAGTGGAGGTGCCCTGTCTCAGCAGGGCCTGATTGGAAGAGGAGACGATGGCCTTGAGCTCCTCAGCCCGGGACACATACTGCCCCACCTGCACCAAGGCGAGAGGAACAGCCCCCTCACCCCATCTCCTTCACCAGCACCGACCCCAAGTTCTCCCTCTGGTGCTCAGTGACTGCCCCAAGATGGAATGGCAGGGGTCACCCAAGGTTGACCTGACGGGCCCCCTTCCCAGAAAGTTCCAGGTCTTGGAGCTAGCCCCCAGAAGCCCCAAGATCCCTCACCCATTTCCACACCCGCACGAGGGTGCTCACTCATTCACCTTTGCCCTAATTGCTTCCTTCCGCTGGGCGTCCACTTCATCTGCAGAAAACAGGGGTGTCTACAAGAAATCTGAGGAGAGGGGCCTCTGCCCCACATTAAACCCTCTGGGATTCTCGGGAAGGCACGAAGCCCCAGATTTCTCGCCCATAAATTCTGCATGGGGAGTGTCTTCTGGAATCCAGCCACTGCTGACCCACCCCTGCTGCACCCAGGGCTCTGGGCAGGGCTGGCACTCACAGTGCAGGGCGGGCACAAAAAAGTCCAGGGCCTTGCAGTAGAGAGACAAGGCAGCCGCAGCATCGCCTTCCTGATCCTTCTTCACTGCCTGTACCACCAAGGCGGTCTGGGGACAGGCAGACAGGAGTCAAGCCCACCCCCACGAGGGGGTCAAGCAGGCTCCCTAAACCCCTTCTCTGCCTCCTGCTGGAGGAGATGAGACTACCCTCGCCTGCCACCCGCTGGCGTGCTCACAGCTTGTGCCAGGCTGTCCCCACTGGGCATGTGCTCCAGGTCCACCCAGGGGTGGGCAAAGAAGTCCTGGAAGGAGATGCGACGGCTGGGGTCTCGCTCCAGGAGCCGCTTCAGCAGGTCTCGGCAATCTCTAGAGAGCAGGGGCTGCAGCGGGAGCTGCAGGTGGGGGACGGCAGGACTCAGATGGCTGCGGGCCCTAGATCCTCAGCCCCCAGCTAGAGGCCTGTCAGGACCACCCTGTTCGGGGATGCCCCAGAACTGGGGCACAAGTGGGGACCCTGAGACCCAGAAGGAAAAGTGATGGGTCCAGGTGATGGGGCAGTGGCGAGCCAAACTTCCCGCAGGCTGCTGGGCACACCCTCCTGGGACCTCAGAACTTTGCCCATGGCCCCGCTCCACCTGGGATGGAGCTCCGAGAAGGCTGGGCAGGGCTGCTCTGGCTCTCTCCCTGGGGGCTGGCTGGGAGGTCTGTGTACACTATCCTGGGGAAAGGCCCTTTGTCCCTGCCGTGGCTGATATGGGCCCCTGACTGGAGTCAGACTGCCAATCGGAGGCGCGCCCCGCGCCACAAGAGGGGACTACAGCCCACGGTTGCATCTGTGCAGGCAGAAGGACCCCGACTCCCTCTATCCTGCAATGACTGCCAAGGCGCTGCTAGACAAGACTCACCTCAATAACCCGGTTGCTCCGGATCTTCTCTTCCAGCTCTGAGAATGACCTGGAGGCAAAGGGGGGCTGCCCGAAGAGGGCTTCTGTGGAAGGGAGGCAGAGGGCAGGCTGGAAGGGGGCAGGGGCCAGCCTGGCCTGGCCCACTCCTAGGGAGGGTGCCCCTCGGAGCAGGGGCTTTGGGCCAGCAGTCGTGCTCAGGAATGGCCCGGGGAGGCCCCGCCTGAGGACGCACAGACCAGGCCTGGGCGGGGGCAGGGGAGGCGTCCTCACCGTACAGGATGACGCCCACAGACCAGAGGTCCACACGGGCATCGTACTGCCGCTGACACACCATCTCAGGGGCCATGTAAAGGGGCGAGCCCCGGAGCACATGCTTCTCATCCCGCGGGGACATGTGCTGTGCGAAACCAAAGTCTGTGGGCGAGAGGGGCAGTGGGCAGCAGGGCTCAAAATCCAGCTGCTTCCACTCCTGGGCTGCAGAGCAGGCTCCTCTGCACCTTTTAAATGCATCAGGGGTAAAGCGACTTCTACTCTGCTTGTGCTGTTTCTCTCTAGCAGCCTAGCAAGAGAGTACCCCATCTCCCCCAGGGAGCATGAGTCCTACACACCCTGCGGTGCCCCATCAGACACCTTTCCCCAGGACGCCCACAGGGCTGTGAGGATAAGGGCCCACTAGGGGTTAGAACCACCATCACTGTCTCACCAAGCTCAGGCTGTACCTAGTCTCTGAGCACACCCCAGCCTCAAGTCCCATCTTGTCCATGTTCGCTCAGAAGCCCAAGAACCTGCCCCTGGCCGCACACCGCCACAGGCTGAGTCATCATCTCATCCCAATTCTGGTGACAGACCAAGTCCTGACCCTGGTCACACTGTACCCTCACCCCATCCATTGTACTGCTCAATCAAGTGTGAGGAGCCAGAGACAGGCCTATCTTCTGGTAATGAGAGGCCCAGTCCCCGTCTCCCAGCCCGTCAATACACGATGACTCAACTGAGGCTCCATGGGAAGCCAGCTGCCAAGTGAGCCCAGGCAGAGGGAGCACTGCACACCCACTCTCCCAACCTCACCCCTGCTGACTCAGATTCACACCTGCCAGTTTAAGGTGGGGTCTCTCCAAGGAGCTCAGCAGAATATTCTGTGGCTTCAGGTCCAGATGAGAGATGTTCCGTTCATGCAGAAACTGCAGGGCACTGGCTAGAGCGGAGACAGGTCAGGGGAGGCCATCTCCCACCTGCCTCTCACCTCCCAGCCTTTCATCTACCTCTTCAAACTGGCACCAGCCCAGTTCTGGCCCAGCTGGTCCACAGAGTGCTTTACATCCACCTTCTAGGCTCCTGCCACTTCTAAAAATTTGCCCCCCATCCTGAAAACTCTCTTTCCTGCCTTAGGCCCATTCACAAATCCCCTCTCCTCCTGGAAGCCTCTTTGGATACCCCAGCCCTTCAGGCTCTCTTGCTCTTTCCCTTGGCAAATGACTTGAATTCTACCCAATGGGCCCTGACATGTTCTTTTTTTTTTTTTTTTTTAAAGATGCATTTATTTATGCATACAGAACTGGGATACAGACTAGAGTGCTGGGGCAGTGAGAGGATTCACCAGAGACAGAGCGGGGAGCAGAACAGGCAGAGTGATGAAGTACACTGCTGAGGGGAGCAGCGGGTGAGACAGGAGAGGTCAGTAGGGCTATGTGGGTCACTTTTGGAGGGCCCTCCCTGGAATGCTGCATGAGCTTCTTTTTTTTTTTTTTTTAAGATTCATTTATTTATTTATGCACATAAGAACTGGGGCATAGACCAGAGGACTCACCAGAGAGAGAGTAGGGAGCAGAACAGGCAGAGGTACAAAATACACTGCTGAGGGTACAGCATGGGGACGAAACAGAAGAGGATCCCTGGCCGGCTGGGGATCAAACTCGATCCCCAGCCTCACGGTGCTGTCTTTAACCCCTGCACCTCCATTCATCCTTTAGCCATGGGAAAGATGGGGCCCTCAAAAGCCAGGCTTGGCATGGGAGGCAACTGCTGTGAGTGCCAGGGCTCTAAACCTGGGCCAGGGGCACAGTGGGCGGGCAGAGGTCATGGGAAGGGGTGCCAGGCTGGGGCAGAAATGCTTACCCAACTGCTGCATGAAGACGCGAGCCACCTTCTCAGGAAGAATCCTGCGTGTGTGGATGAAGCGAGACAGGTCACCCCCTGCACAGAACTCCATGATGAGGTAGATGTTGTCACTGTCCCACTGTGGTTACAAGTGGAGAGGCACCTTGAACAGTGTGTCCCTGTTCCAGGCCCCTATGGGGTGTCTCCACTACAGGCCAGTACCTGGAAGTCTTTTAGCTGTACAATGTGGGGGTGCCGAATGCCCTTAAGGATTTCAATCTCTGTCAGGAGGTTTTCCACCGATGCCTTGTTCAGGCTCTTCTTGGCCACGCACTTTATGGCTACCACCTCTCGAGTGTCCTTCTGCAGACAGATTTGAGTCTTAAGGGGGCCAGGACTCGTGCCTGACCAGAAGGGCTCAGGTCACCTTTGACCCTCTGCCCCTCACTGCGCCTACCCATTCACAGGGGCACCCAGGCATCCCAGCTCACTCTTCTAGAGCCACTTAGATAGTATTCTGGAATCCCAGCTTCCCCACCCAGGCTGGTGTTCTTTAACCCTCTGCTCCAGAACTCAAGTCACTGTATTCCAGAATGCCCCAGCAAAAGCGAGCCATTCAGTGTTCTAGAACTATCCACTCAGCTTCCTAGCACCCTGACCCACACCTCCTCCCAGCCAACCAGGGAGCTGCCCCGTTTGATCCTATTCCTCTGCCCCTGACACCGACGCTACACCGAGGTCTCCACCTGCCTCTCCAGACGGAAATAGGTGTTTGTCGGGCGTCTGCTTTTAAGATGCGGGGTGTCACCGGCTTCTCCCTCATCCATGGAAGCCTACATAGTCATGGCAAACTGGGATCTCCAGCTGCTCACTTCCCCTCGTTTCCCCAGTCGACCCCACCACCCACGGGCCGGCTCGGGGTCTGGCGGGCACTGGGGGCCAGGCCCTTAGAAGTTTTCCAACCCGATACACCGCCCCCTCAACCCCCCAGTTCCCGGCCCGCACCGGAGCGCCTGGGGGACACCCCGACCCCACCTTGGCGTAGGCTTTGTACACCGTGGCGTACGTGCCACTGCCCAGGCGCTCGGTGAGGATGAAGCCGTCCAGACGAGGGGGGCCCCAGCCGGGGCCCGCCATGCCGGTGGCCCAGACGCTTCCTGGTTCCCGGCGCCGGGTTCCGGCCGGAACGGAGCGGGAGGGCGCACCACCGTCGGGTCCCCGCAGCGCCCCCAGCGGCGCCCGCCGGAAGTGTAGCGCGGCCGGGCCGGACGTCGCAGCGCTCCCAGCAACGCCCTCCGGAAACGCAGCGGCCCCCGCCCCGCCCCGCCCCGCCCCGCCAGGTGTTCCAGGTGCTGCCACTGGGCGCCGCCCCCGCCTTCACCAGAACTGAATGACCGCAAGATCCACCAGCTCCTGCGAAGGCCCAGGTGAGGACAGTGCGGCCTCAGTAGCTGAACTGGTGTGTGAGTGGAAGGGGTTCCAAAAAGGTTCAAAGACCTTAAGTTCTAAAAATAAAATTGCAGGGCAGGGTCAAGAATGAAACCTTTGGAGGAGGACAAGTCATCTCAAGAAGGGGCCTGCGCCTAGGGGTAAGGGGCTTGGCCAGATGTAGCATTTTGACTATCCCTTCTCAGCCATTGGTGGAACCCCCTCAGCCCCGAACGGTGGCCACTCCCAATCTTCCAAGTCCAGCAGACATTAGGATCATAGTTGTCTGAAAATGTCTTGTTTTTATTTAAGCACAATATTGAGATATAACATATACATTTGTACATGGAGAAAAAATACCGAAAGTTTACAAAAGATTGGTCACTGCCTTTAATATTCCATGGCTCTGAGGATGAGAGGGGAGCAGCCTGTGGGAACCTCCAGTGGGCCCAAGTCCTGGGAGGGAGGTTTTAGCCAGCTTTTTGATAAGCCCCTCAGTCTACACACCCATGTCTACTGCCTCTGGAGGACAGGGTACAGGTTTTACCCGTGGACCATGACAGTGACACAGCCCCTGGGGGGTCCCCAAGACCAGTGGAAGACTTACTCAGGGTGTGGGAGAACCCTGGGTGATTAGTCCAGAACCCTCAGAAAGGGGTGGCTCATTAGTCTACGCAGAAGGATACAGCTCTGGACTGATTACCCCTGCCCTCCCTCAAAGTCAGGTAAGCTAGATTATTTCTGATGGGGAGCAGGGAGCACCAGGCCAGCAGGTAGACTCTGAGGCTGAGGCAAAGGACAGCTGTCTCCCAGGAGAGGAGGGAATTAAAACAAAGCGCACCAGGACAGCTAGACCCCACCTTTTAGAAGACTGCCAAAGGCTGGGTAGGACATCTTGGGGTCACTGTCCTCTATCCATCCTCATCCCCATTGCACATTCAGGAAGTCTAAAGAGGGAAGGGCTCAGGGAGGGCCCCAGAGGACATAAGGTAGATGGATGCATAAGGTAGATCAGAGGATGCAGGGGGGCCTAGAGCTCTAAGCAGGCAGAGCCTGGACTAACCAGGCCAGAAGCCTGTGAAAGTCCAGAGACTACCTGAGCTGGAGAACAGTTGCCTACCTGTCTAGACTACAGCTCATCTAAAGGGGTGTCCATAGGAGGCCACTCCAGCCTAGGCAGGAAGGGAGGACAGGACTAGAAGCCATAGTTTATGTCTGTGCAATTAGATTCAGGCCAGGCCTGCAGGGGGACAGAGTAGCACCCCAGAACCTTCGCAGAAACAAAACTCCAGCTGGGTAGGCCCAGGTCAGCTGGATCCCAATTGTATGTGTTTAAGGGTACATGTGTGGTTTCATGTGTCAGTCCCACTGCTTCTAGAGAGACAAAAAGAATCCCATCAAACCACCACCAGAGAAGGAAAGAATGATTTTTTTTTTCTTTTCTCTTATATAAAAAACAGTCCTGGTCCCTCCCTCCCTTCCACATCAGTGGAAGGGAGAGCTGGTTGCTGAGGAAGGAGCAAGAACCATGGCAAAACCCTCCCCAGGTCTGTGCTGGGCATAACCACTGCTTAAGGCACCCATGAAAAGTGCAGCTCAGAAGGCAGGTGAGAGAAAAGGCTGGGGCAGAGGGTGAAGAGTTAGAGGACTAATTCCCCTGGAAGGTTCCCCGGGCAGCAGATGAGGCAGCGCTGCGCAAGGTCCTGTTACTGAAGATGCCCTGGGAAAACTCCTCCTGGGCCTGCTGGAAGCTGGCCCCTGTCCGGCGGTACAGGGAGTGCACCTGTGGAAAGAGTCTGAGGTGAGAGGGGCCCGCCTGTGGGCACACAAGGAACTTCATCATTCCCAAAGAGGGCCCAGCACGGTGGGTACCTGAAACCCCACCCAGAGCCTTGAAAGCTTATGCTGGACCCAGAAGGCCCCACCATATTGATGAATATCCCAAGGCCAAGGCAGGGGAGAGGCACCTGCTTGCTTTGACTGCTGTCCGCCCAGTGCCTACCACTCACCCGCTTTAGGAGGAAGAGGGAGAGCACTGCACAGAGGGTGAAGAAACCAGCCACCACCATCATGATGATCGACACAGCCAAGTCTTGATGCAGTGTAGTCAGGGCTGCCATCCAACCACTAAAGAGGAAGGAAGAGGCCAGAGGCAGAGTGGGAATGGGCCCCAGGGGCACCCGTAAGATGCTGTCTTCTCCAAATGGCTGCTATGTCCTGAGCACCAGTTTTATGGGCCAGACTCCTGGCCTGTTAAGAGGCTGGGTCTAGTGAAGGCCAACACGTCCCACACTGCTCACAGCAAATTTCTGGTCCATGTGTGAGGCCTAGAAGGGAAGATGTGGCTGGCAGCAGCCCTCACATTCCTGAGTTGCTCTGCTTTGGACTTGCGGGGACAGGGAAAGCCTAGCTGCTTACTCATGAAGGTCTGCCCTCTGAGAGAGACCACGACTGGCCAATCCATTGCACCAATCTTGTTAGTCTCTGCTCCTTCCTATGGAGCCCAGAGACAGTCCTTCTGCCTCAGTTACATCATGTCAGTCACGGCACCTTCTTGAGTCCCAGTGTTCTCAATCTTCCCAATTTCAAAACATACTACCAAGTTACAGTTATCAAAACAGTGTGAAAGAGGCATAAGATAAGACATAGATTCATGGAATAGAGTTGAGTCTAGAAGTATATTCATATATCTAATGTTAACTGGCAGCTCACTGCCCACATCTTTCCTTTTTCTCTTTTCCTTAATGTATGGGGCCCACTTTGTGGTGCAAGGGAAAGTGCAGCACAATGAAGCTATCAGCAGCCACTGCAGCACGAGTTCAATCTCTGGCCAAGGAGTTGATGTGCAGCAGACCTCTCCTGACTTGCCTGTTTCTCCCCTCAGCAGTGTATTTTGGTTGATCTACCTATTCTGCTCCCCACTGTCTCTGATGAAGCCTCCCACCACACCCTCTTCGCTGCACCTTTGGCCTGTACCCCAGTTCTTGTATGCATATGTAAAAAAAGTAAGTAAATCTTTAAAACAAAACCAAAACAAAAACTTGCCATGTGCTGATGAATGGGAAAAAAGCTAATGTTAACTGATTTTTGACAAGGAGTGAAATGCGAAAAGAACAATGTTTCAACAGTAATCCTGGGACAACCAGATACCCACATGCAAAATTCCACCTCTATGTATACACCCAACAAATATTAAAAAAGTAACTCAAAATGAAACACTGTCTGAATTATAAGCTTGAAGTTTAAAACAGAGGGAATTCTTCAGATTTGGCTACAGTTTTTCTTAGATATGACCCTGAAAGCAAAGAAACAGAAGATAAACTGGGTCTCATTAAAATTAAAAACTTGTCCTAGACTGAAGGACACTATTCAGAGAGTAGAAAGACAAAACAGAGTGGAAAAAAAACACTATCCAGAATAGATAAGGAACTTGACAACGAAAACCCAATCAATAAATTAGCCAAGAACCCGAGAAGAATTTTTCTCCAAAGGAGATATTATCAACCAATAAGCACATGGAAAATGACCAACATTATTCAGGAAATGCCAAGCAAAACCACAATGAGATACCACACCTCTAAGTTGGCCATAACAAGAAAGGAAAGTAAGCGCTGGCAAAGATGTGGAGGAAATAATCACATGCAGTGCTACTGGTGATGTAAAATGGTCCAGTTGCAATGGGAAAAAACAGCTGGTGGTTCCCTGATGGAATCACCACCTGACCCAGCAATTCCACTTCTAGGGTCATACCCCAAGAACTGAAAACAAGTCCTCCAAAACTTGTAGAAGTATTCAAAGCAGCACTGTTCACAACTGCAGAAAGGTGGAAGCAACCCGGATGTCAACAACTAACAAATGTACGAATAAAATATAGCATGTCCAAACAAAGCAATATTACCCGCCACAAAAAGGAATGAAATGCTGATTCAAGCTACAACACTGGTGAACCCTGAAAACACTATGCTAAGTGAGAGAAGCCAGAGGCTAGAAGCCAGCAAATCCAGACACAGAAAGCAGTATGATGGTGGCCAGGAGCTCAGCAAAGGAAAGAACGAAAGCAGCTGCTTTAGAGTATGGATTTCCAGGCCTTCCTGGTGGCACAATGGGTTAAAGCACAGCAGTGCAAAGCTAGCTGCAACCGCTGCAGCATGAGTTCAATCCCTGGCCAGGGAGGTGACCCACATGCACGGCAGACCTCTCCTGACCGGCTCTGTGCTCCTCTCAGCAATGTACTTCATCAGTCAGCCTGTTCCACTCCCCACTCTGTCTTTGGTGAATCCTCTCACTGCCCCTACACCTCTGGCATGTACCCCAGTTCTGTATGCATAAATAAAAACTAGAGCTTTTTTTTTAAAAAAAGTACAAATTTCCTGTACAGTAATAGAAGTGTTCTGGACTAGTAAGTTATGATGAATGCACCACTCTGGGGATGGACTAAATGCTGTCAAATTGTATACTTTACAGCGATTTAAGAGGCAAATAAGTTTTATGTGTTTTTACAATCAACAACCGAAATAAATAAAAAATGCTGGTGTGAAGAGGTAAGAGGCTGGAGGTGTCCAGAGCTCATCCAGGTCGACTCAGGGAAGGCAGGGAGGAACAAAACCAAGACTAGAGATCCTGGCCTGGGCTGACACGGCAGCTATGAAACTCCACCCCTTTCTCCTCGGATCTCACTTAGGATAATGAATGATAAAATCAGGTCATGATCAAAGAGGTAGATTAGAAAGGGCAGGTCAAGAAGGAAGTGGGCTTGGGGGAAGGAACAGACCCGCCCCACGGCTCTGGACTTGTCAGTTCTACTAGGAAGAGAGTCAGACCAAAATAGTGCAGCCCTTCCAGGCAAGTGCCAGTCTGACCTTTCTGTAATGTTCCCTGTGCAATGAGGCAAAAAAGAAAACATCAGCTATCAGCTCCTTTCTGAGACAGCTGCTGAGCAGCGGATGGCGGCACCCAGGAAATGCAAGCCAGCTGGGCACTGGGAGAGAGCAGCAGCAAGAGGGCATCCTCCAGGAGAGGCTAAGGCTGTTTCAGCCATTACTCTGTATCCGGGAGAACTCACTGCTCCAAAGGCCAGGGCAGCCACAGCAGCTGCCCACACACAAGGACTGCCTAGGCCCCAGCCCCAGAAGGCCATGGAGGAGAAAAGTGGCAATGAGTAAAGGCCACGGCCCTGCCAGCCCAGGGATTCAAGCCGAGGTCATTCACAACGCCCCAGAGAGTGGCGAGCAAGGCAAGACCATGAGCTGTGATCAGCGAAGAACTGGCTACGGGTCATGAAGGCAGGTCCCTCCCTGCTGGCCCACCCGCTCCTCTCCCTGTCAAGGCAAAAAGAAGCCATCGCTGGAGCTCTCTGGGAGCTGGGGAAAGGGGCAAAAGAGGCTGAGCCCACCTCTACAGCATACTTCTGTCTGGGTAGCCCCAGGCCTTACCTGTCCCCTAAGCCAGGGATGCCGATCAACTGGATGATATAGATCCCTATTTGACAAAAAAATATAAGGAAGAACACGAAGAAGCTGAAAGAGTTGTCAGACCTGTGGAGAGAGAAGGAAATAAGTCACATGAGGGCTTACTCAGCATCCCGCACTGGGTATGACATCTCTCCTCACGAGGAGGCAGGATGGGACAGAGCTCCTGGGAATTAGCCATACTGTCCTGAGGCACAGACATATAGACACCGGCCCCCGTACTCAAAATGGGCTTGCCTTTTACTGCCTTCCAATTCAAAGGGTCAATATTGACCCTTCCTCCAATTGCTGATTGTTATAAAAAGCCTGATAGGGATGAGTGGGTGGTGGATGCACTGCAGTGGTCACATCTGACAGGATATCTCAATATTACCTCAATTAAAAATAGATAAATAGGGCCCTCCCTGGTGGCTCAGCGGGTCAAAGCACAGCACTAAGAAGCTTAAGCTGCTTCCACATGAGTTCGATCCCCGCCTGCCCCGGAGGTGACCACATGGCGAGGCAGACCTCTCCTGACCCGCCCGCTGCTCCCCTCAGCAGTGTGCTTCGTTGATCTGCCTGTTCTGCTCCCCGTTCTATCTCTGGTGAATCCTCTCACCCTCCACATCTCTGGCCTATACCCCAGGTTCTATATGAATAAATAAATCTTTAAAAAATAATAATAATAAGATAAATAAGGAAAATATTTTTAAAAAGTCCATTAGTCTATCTCCTGGAAGATTTATTTGCACTTTGTAATACATAGGCCTGGGGGGAGGAAAAGGTATTTAAGTTAGGGAAGTTAGGGTAGGGAAGGCCAGGCCAAGTTGGTGTTTCCAGCACCTCCATCTCCATGTCACTGAGGACATAAGTCAAGCAAGGGTTCAGGTCCTGCCTGCTGGGTGCTTCAGCATGAACTCTGAGGCACAAAATTCCAAAAGCCCAAGGGGTCTGTGAGGTGGCTCCATGAATGCTCACAGTACCTAGACTAGGCTGGCACTCAGAGGTGTTTAGACATTTGGGGAGGAAGTTGCATCTATGAACAGGCCAGATAAGATGTTGGGATCCCCTGTCCAACTCGACCAGAGAAGCACACCCTAGGGCGTTGGAAGGGACCTACAGAAGACCCCTCCCTCAGTCCCTGTGACTGAGATCCCACCGGGTCCACAGGCTGCATCCTCAGTGGAGATAGGAAGGCTCCTGGTGCCCATTCTAGTCTCCAATGCCGACTTCAGGCCTAGCAGTTGAGGACAGTGGCTCCTGACCCATCTGCTCTCACTATGGTGGCAATGGCAAAGGGAACTTCCCCACAGTTTCATTCTGCTCTAAGACTGGCATGGGGGCATAGGGTTATGGCCTTTAGCCTGCTCCCTGGAGGCCACCCATATTCACCCTTCACCCCAGCCCCACTCACCTAAAGGCCTTATAGATGGGTCGGTACCAACAAAGGAAGGCACAGGGGGTGAAGATCAGAAACCACAAGATCGAGAGGCCAAAATCCACTCCCCTGCTGGTGTCGACTAAGAACCAGGCCAGGCAGGCAAGCAGGTTCAGAAACAGAGTCACCGAGTGCACTGGGGATGGGGAGGGAAGAGAGAGGTGAGCTGAAGGCTCCCCAACATGGCAAACCACCCTCTGCAGAGGAAACGAGACCCATGCTGGAAGGGGGCTGGAAGCAGAAATAACAGAGGGCCTTGGCCGGTGTGTGGGCCACATTAGCCCCTAGATCCTGGAACCACAAAGCCAGTGACCAAATGACATTCCTAAGAGGTGAGGGGTGTCAGGAGATAGTGGGATGCAGACCCAAGGGTTAATCCTTGGGAGATGCCGGCTTTGTTTCAGCACCTCTGCTCGAAATGGAGCCACAGCCATCTTAGCCCGTCAATCCCAGGGGGCTGTGCGGGAAGGGACCTCTACCCAAGGAGGGCCTCCTGGTGCAGTAGACTGCAGAAACACAGAAGCTCTGCTAGTCGCCCTTCCCTGATCTGTGGTCTACGCTCGTCCTTTCTGGGAGGTTCTCTGGACAGGGAGGAGACTGCAAAAGGTCCTCTCACCAGGTCCAGAACTGAGGAAGCTGGAGGCAACAGAAAGCCTGTACACCAGAAGCAGCCAGAGCACAGATAAGACTCTCTTGCTGTGCCCCATTTCACCCTTGGGCCTGGAGGGCAGAAGCGGGACTCACACATCCAGAGATAGTAGAGCATCTTGCATATCCGCTGGTAGTCGGCAGGGATCTCTGCAGAGAAGTCCTGATAGAAGCAGGGCTTGACCGGGAACCACGAGGGCAGGGGCGGCCAGTTGTTCTCCCTCACTGTGTGGGAAGAGGCGAGAGGTGAGGCCCGGCAGCAGCACAGTGGAGTGCAGACACTGGCCAAAACAAGAGTTCCCAGGGGGCACCAGCAAATGGAACTGGGGTCCTCACAGGTGTGGAGAGGAGTGGAAAAGGGTGATGGGACACAAAGAGACACCCACAAGTCACTCTGTGATAATGGACTTCACACGCTCGGAGAAATTTAGCCAAACCGCCTGAAGTGATTATTTCTATCATCAGCTCATGAACACAAGGGGTGATCAGTGTGAGGAAGGAATCATGGGACATGGGCCCCACTCCATAAAGAAACTTTAGAGCTTGGAAGGAGTCTACATCCATTAGGTATACACCGCAAGTCCCCTGACTGACGCCCTACTCTTCCCCGGGACCATCGCTGTTCATCAAGGGGCCAGTGAAGTGCAGACGCTGGCAATCAGTGGGTCTGTGAGATCTCCTGCCCAGGCATGGATAGGCCACTGGCCTCCCTTACCGTGTAAGTTGGCCACACTGTTCTGCAGCTCCCGCTCCTTACGCTCCAGCTCGGCAGCTTTCCTGTCCAGTTCTTCCTGCTGCCGGATCAGGCTTGCCTGGGCTGCAGAGGCCACGGCCTGGAGGGAGGAGGAGACGTGGGGAGCAGCCAGACATAAGTATCAGTGAGTATCAGCCTGATCAGGAAATCAGGTGTGCTCTGCCCTACATGAGACCCACCTGGAAGTCCCAGACCCGCAGCACCTTGGGGACCTCAGACCACCACAGAGGGACCAAGGCCTACTGCTCTACGTCACCTCTGCCCCTCAGCCATTACTGGGGCTCTCCTCTCCCTTCGTCTGAGCTCAGGCTAGGGGAGCTATCCCCTAGTCTGGAGTCCAGGTAAAGTCCAATTATGACAACCTTGGGGGTAACATCCAAAGGAGAAGCCCTCACAAGAGACTAACCTGTAGCTGAAACCCAGGTCTCATCTGAAGAACCTGGAGGGTGTGTGTGGAGAGGAAGCAACGCATAGTTCCTGCAGTGCGTGGGGAGAACAGACAAGTGTCCTTGGTGCCTCAGGGATCTCCATTTAAACACCTCCTGCTCTGCCCCCAGGAACTGGCCCTGAATCTCCTGCACTGAGGTGACCACCTGCACCCTAGAACAGCCCTTTAGGTTTGGCCTTCTCTGCCCGGCCTCCACGGTGTGCAGTCCCAGCGTCAGCCCTTCTGCAGGCAGAGCAGGGGCTCTGGGGAGGCAGCTCCCGAGGCTACATGGGGTGGGGTCCACGTCAGCATTCCAGCAAGGGCCCTGTTCCTTTTGGCGTTGCCACTGGTGGGACCTGGTTCCCTAAGTCTACACTCCTTTCAGGGAGCAGCAATCAAGCCAGGATAAGACCCAGGCATATGTGAGGGTACACGTGTGTGCACACAATTACATACTCACACACTCTCCAGGAGTTCTCCAAAGAGCCAGACTGCCTTCAGTAATGTGTATTTCAGATGCTGGGAACAGAAGCAGTCCCAGAGCTGACTCTGCTATAATACACTGAGGGGTTCTGTCTCCTTTCCCCAAGTCTGTGACATCCATTGAACAGGGACCAGATGCCAACAACCCACCACCCAGCTGCACCAGAGAGGCAGCCTGCCTTCAACATGCCTCACCTCCTCAGGGAGCCAGGGCCAGGACAGAAGAACTTCCAGGGCAGGGCAGCACACTAAGTGGAGCTACCTGGCACCCCTAGAGGCCGAAGCCTCGTGTGGGCAGGGTCCAGGTGGCACGTCCTCACTCATGCTCACCTACGTTTTGCCTACCTTCGGAAGCTTTCGCATGTAGCTGTCTCTGAGAATACTATCTCCTCCTAGTAGCATCTGCCTCTCTGAGAGCTTGCTCACTGCCAGGAATCTGGTAGGCAGGAACTTGCTGGCCTGCCTAAGCAGGAGCTGCAACATACAACTCCATTGTGGTCACACCCTCAGCCAGCAGGAGGGGGTGAAGGCTGAGGTGAGGGAAAGGTGTGCAGGGCACTACGCAAACAAGAACCCAGTGTTTGGTGAAGGGATAGCGAAAATAAGGAGGGACGGAGGGAGTAAATGAGAGAGGGCAGAGGAGAGGAAAGAGTCTGAGCCCTGAGTAAAAGAGGCCTCAGGAGGACACGGAATGGCACGCCAGGGGCAAATGTTCTCTGTGAAGACCCCAAGGGCCCCAGCCTGGTGAGGAAAGTTTATTTTTTGGTGGTGGTTGTGGGAGGGGAGAGGGAGGACCTAGGTTGGCAGAGCAGACCCTCTGCTGGTAAGGGATCAAGAGGGCCCTGGCAGGAGAGTCAGGGGTGACGGTCCTCTGCCCACCCCCCTACTCTCAGGATTCCGCTGCTGGTGTGGGTATTTCCCTTTCTGGAATGAAAAGCCAAAGGATTCTTTGTCAACGGTACCTGGGGGGTTGGCTGGGTTGGTTCCACTGAGGGCTGGAGAACAGCTGGCTGTGAGGGCCCAGGGAGCTGCGTGACAGGAACCGTCGTCGCTGCATTTGTCTGAGGGGGACAGATCAAAGGCGGGAAGTGAGAGGCTCCACTATTTGGCTATGTGGGGGCAAAGA
Source organism: Condylura cristata (assembly GCF_000260355.1). NCBI lineage: Eukaryota > Metazoa > Chordata > Mammalia > Eulipotyphla > Talpidae > Condylura > Condylura cristata. The sequence goes on from NW_004567124.1 coordinate 33,570,772, forward strand.
CCCAGCAGGGTGAACAACGTGCCCTTCCCTGGCTCTCCCTCTGTAGCTTCTTAGGCTCTGGGCAAGATGGCGCCGCTGGCCTGGCTGGACCCAGAGCTCTCGGCTACTGTCCTGCCCTCTTCAAGAGGAGCCCAGATCATGGCTCCCAGAAGAGGTTCAGTGACTTCCTCATCTTCCCCCCACCCTGAGTTTGGGTTAGGACTGTCCCTGTGAGGGACAGCTTCAGGTCTCTGTGCCCTAGAGACCCCAGCAACACCCAGAGGCCCAGGACTCAGAAAGAGGGCATGTTCACCAACCTCTGAGAAAGGGTTGAATTCAGCCAGGCCACCTTGTGGGGCATTGGTCAGCTGGGTCACAGAGGGATCCTAAGGAAAAAGAGTGTTAGACAGGAGAAAAGCAAACCTTGGTAAGGGCCATGGCCATCCCTCAGCCCCTCCCGGGACCAACAATGGCAGGGGCAGAGGCTGCTATGGCCCTTTCCAGCACTCCGGAAATCCTCTCCTGAAAGTTCCTGTGCCTGCCCGGAGCTGCAATCTCTTCTCCTTTTCTGGAAAGGGAGTCTTCAGCCTGGATGACTTCCCTAAGCAAGCTTCACACTCAGGACACATGTTCTTGTTAGTACCCTTTAGAGATTCACAACAGTTCATTATATTTACCTCCAGGGAGTGGGTTTTTTGGGAGGAAAGGGTGTTTGGGAGACAGTGATTTGGGGTATTGTGGATGGCAACTTACTTTTCACTTCAGAACTTTACTGTTACATTTATTATTTTACAAAAAGCATTCGTTCCTCTTTTTCTAAAGGACAATTTATAGTTCTGGAAAACAATAATATGCCAGTGGCCCCCAGGCTAACTTTATTAAATCAGGTACACTTGCTAGGAATAGAGATGTGAGAAGCTCAGATGAAAAGCCAGAGAAATGTTTTGGGCTTTTTTTTTTCTGGATTCTTTTTAAAAAATGTTTTCAGACCACAGTCTTTTCCAGAGTTTTCTGGCCAGCCCTTCCAGCCCAGGGTTTGTGTGGCTCCCTGACATCCTCTTCATCTGTCACCCCCCCCAGGGCTGGGCATCAGTCCCTGTTCTCCTGTTCCCCTGCCCTCCATAACAGATAGTATGGAGCTCCCTGCCTGGGCTCTGGGAAAAACATCAGGAGGAGTGAGTGCGCGGAAGACGTGGCCTTACCACCCCTGGTACCCAACGCCTCACTGAACCCCCCTCAAGCCAGCCCACCCACCACTGTGTGGCTGCTTCTGTCCTTCTGGCCCAGCCTTGCCTCTGCCAGGAAGCCTCCACAGAATGGATTCTTCAACACAATGGTAACACCAGACTGACCCTCAGAGAACAAACCCCTCAGTTTTTAGATGTGGAAACAGACGCTGGCCATCGGACAGTACTAGTACTGGATCTCAAAATGGGAGTTGGCTCCCTATTCTGAACATTTATAGAGTTGACAGTCAGTCCTGAATGTGTTTTCTTTTTCACACATACTCATACTCATCTTCCCACTTGAGCCCCTGTTTCTGGAGGGGATGATGGTGCCTTCCCCAGGCACACAGTCCCAACGCATGCTGTCTGGATGGGCCTTGTCATCTGCACCCCCTCCCAACTGTACCCATCGAAGGGGGCAATGACGCCTCCAGATACCACACTGGCCTGTGGCTGCTGTGACTTGGACAAAGTGACAAGATAGGATTCAGGAGATTTGAGCTAAAGGAACTGATCATGAGAGGTTATTTGTTGGTTGAACAACTAGCAGATTTCTACTAAAATTACTGGGCTTGCAAGGAAGTTTTAAGATTTAGTATCGCTTCCCCTTTCCAGCATGAAGCCACAGCAGAGTGAGCTGAAGTCACTGAAATCAGATCCAAGGAACTGTATCTGGGACCAGGGGGCAGAGCTGGCTCACCTGAGTCTGATTACCTATATGCCAGGGGCTGGAGCTGGCCCTGGCAGCAGTGTTAGGTACAGGCATCTGCACCAGGATGAATGCAACCTCCAGACCCAAGAAGAGGTGCCACTTCCTTTACCAGTGTCAGCCAGAAGGATTCTGGGAGGGAAGGAGGGAGTGGGCCTGGCCCTCTTGTCCACACTGACCCCTCCCAGTTTTTCTACCATCTTAAAACTTTTGGCCCTGAGCCCCTTACTATAAACAAACCCTGTGTCCACTAGCGGGCTGAAAGCTCTGCCACCAGGTATTTCTGTGTCTAGCTCACTCTGAGCCCCCAACACTTGAAGGGCCTGACGCAGAGCAGAAGCCCAGGTAATGGGTGAAAATACTTGCTGCAAGCTGTAGGCTCTCCAGCACTTTCTCTAGTTGGCACACTGCCCAAATGTGAGGGCAGAGAAACGTGGAGGGCACTGCATCGCAGCAACAGCCCAGCGCCCAGCAGCGCCTGGCTTGAGAAGAGGCGCTTCCATCTGACAATATGTGGGCTCTTTCTGGAAGATGTAGGGAGCTTCAGGAGTAGTTGGGGGGTCCTCCCTGATGGTGCAATGGGTTGAAGCACAGTACTATGAAGTTATTGGTGTGGCAAATCTCCCCTGTCTCAACAGCTGCTTCCCTTAGCAATGTACTTCACTAGATCCACCTGTTCTGCTCCCTACTCTCTCAGATGAATCCTGCCCCACCCCCTACACCTCTGGCCTGTACCCCAGCTCTTGTATGCATAATATAAAAAAAAAAAAGAGTAGTTGGGGCCCAGGGAAGGAAGAAGTGGGGAGAAAGGGGAGCTTGGGGAAGGATGCTGACATTTACTTCTATTGTGTTCTATTGTGTGCCAATAACAACCATATTGTCATGAAATTCTAATCACTCCAGAACTGGCCAAGTCACACTTTCAGAAAAGGAGATTTTACCAGCCTTTCAACCTGGTTCCTGGAGAATGAAGCATCATTACCTAAGGCACCCACTGTCCTCAGTGACTTTGCTCCTGTGACTCTAGGTTACACTCTATCCTTTCACTCCAGCCAGTTGCTGCTCTGTGGCTCAGGTGAGGCACTAGCTGAGAAAGGCTACCACACACCTCTACCTTCAACCTCATGCCGAGTCGGTGGGGAAGAAAGAGAGTTTGCAGCCAGAGAAAGGCGCAGCTCAGAGAGAGAAGGTAGTTCATCCAGGGTCTTGGGAGTAGCAGAGCCCGACCCTGAATCCAAGTCAATCTAATGAGTAAGCCAGAGAGGGGGGCAGGGTGGCTCAGGGGTCCGGGTCGGCAGTGTACGCCAAAGCATGGGCAGTGCCTGACAAGTGGAAAGTGTTCAATCTGTGTGTGGCTGAATGGGGGAACCCCGCTCTAAAGGCACCTCGACAAGGATGTCACGAGTGGTCAAGTGACAGCTTCTTTCTTTATTCACTGACTTCAGAGAGCTGGTTCTTGAGGTACAGCTTCAGTGAGACAGAAGCAGCCTTGCAAATGAGGCGCACGCTGACAGCCTTACATAAGGACCCCAGCTTTCACTCTGAGACACAAGCAAGCCAACAGCCATAACCTTTTCACTGAGGGAGCACCAAGTGGCTTGAAAGTGGGTCAAGCAATTATTTTAACGGCTGGTGAGAGCTTAGTTTCACCAAAGAAGAAGTAACCTAAAACGCCCTCAGTGCCCAGAGGAGTCAGACTGACTAAGGCCTTTTACTGAATGTATAAAAAAAACCTGCCTGAGTTCAGTGTGGCCCATTCCCAAACAGTGACACACAGTGTGAGAGACGCACCAAGACTAACAGGCACAGCTCCTGCCCTTCTGGAGGCCAGTCTGGGAGCTGAGCTGAGAGCACAGGGCAGAAGAGCCCAAGGTGGAGCACAGCCAGGAGGGGTCCCCTTCCCCCCCAGAGCCTGAAGGAAGGTGAGGTCCCCGAGGGGAGGGGCCAACAGAGCCAAGCCCAGGCAGAAAGGCCCACCCCAGCTGGGCAAGGGGCACTTCGGGGGGCCCTGAGAAGCAGGCGGAGTTCCAGCAGGCTGCAGCTCTGCTGGAAAGACCTGAAAAAACATACTTGTCTTTACTGGTTTGGTGACCTCTTCATGCTCGGCATGGTCCTCCTGTGACTTTTCCTTGCTTTCCCATCCCACACTCCATCCAAGCTCCTACTGTGGAGTTTATTTCAGCTTCCAAATAAACACATTAAATAAATACTTCAGAGACTACATACGTAGCCCTTCTCTCTGAGAAGCAGAAGAGTCACTAATGTTTTAGCACTTTGGTGAATCCTACTTGCTTTAGAAATGGGACTGGATGCAACAGAACAAGGAAAGACCTTCACCCCAGACTGGCCAGCTGGGTCCCAGATACATCAAGGGCCACAGATAATCGTGGAGCTCTTTCACCTAGAAGCTGAGACACCATCCTAAGGAGTAAGGTAGAAACACGAAACACACAAACATCTCTGTCTGCAAAGATCTCCGCTACAGCGGTACTGACAACAGGAGAAAAAAGCAGACTTACTAATGACAGAAGATAAGTACATATTTGGTATGCACATGGCCTCTCAATGGCCTAAATGGCCATTAAAAATCACAGCTCTGAATACAAGGCAGTAAAAAAAAAAAGGGGGGGGACATGCACTTGGTCATATGAATACCAAAGGACCATTTTGTCAAAAGTTCTCGTACAAAAAGAGGCTGGCTGGAAAACATTAAAATAACAAAGGTTGCAAAAGCCTGCCAAAAGCTGGATGATTTGTTTTCTGTTTTCCAAAAGATGCAATAATGTGACTATGTTCATTTTAATTTAAAATTAAAATACACACACACACACACACA